>NC_139470.1:7995000-8595000 GCF_057233095.1 Heloderma suspectum
TCCTTGTCCTTCAAAGTGTCTTGACTGGCTCAGTGTGACGACTGGAGGTCGTCGCCAAGGTCAAAGCGGCACACCTGTGGTCTTGCTCTAGTAGTTTTGATTGACAGGTTTGCACTCCTTCGCTTAGTTTGCCCTTCTGTGGTTGTGCTCCTGTCTCACACATCTGTCGCTGAAGGCTGGGATTGAGGAAAAAAATTTTTTACACAAAAAGAGAGAGAAAGAGAGAGAGAAGAAAGGGATTCATTTGTACCCTGGTGCCGATAAATATTTGCTCCTGTGTGTTTGTCTAAAATTCCCTGGAGATTGTGAGGAAAATGCATTTGCAAGGGATGCAGTCATCTTTTTCTTCTTTTCCACCACACAAAAAAGAGAGTTTCTTTCTTTCTTTCTTTCTTTCTTTCTTTCTTTCTTTCTTTCTTTTCCTTCCTTCCTTCCTTCCTTCCTTCCTTCCTTCCTTCCTTCCTGGAGACAGAACAGGGCCCTGAGCATTTTCAAACTGGGTAGTTAAATATGAATCATAATAATTTATGACTGGTTGCAGTCATAAAAACTGGAGAGCACTCTGCAGGACATACTCATATGTTCTTATGGGGTTAGTTATGTTCTTATGGGGTTAGACAAATTCCTGGAGGAGAAGGCTATCAATGGCTACTGGTCCTGATGGCTGTGTCCTACCTCCAGTACCAGAGGCACTGAGCCTATGTGCACCAGTTGCTGGGGAACATGGGTGGGAGGGTGCTGTTGCGCTCATGCCCTGCTTGTGGGTTCCTGGTCAACAGCTGGTTGGCCACTGTGTGAACAGAATGCTGGACTGGATGGACCCTGGGTCTGATCCAGCAGGGCTCTTCTGATGTTCTTATAGGATAGGAGCCTTTCTAGTAACCTTTCTCCAGCGGCCAGTGAGATGTCTCTGGGAAAGCCGCAAGCAGGGGTGTAGCGGAGCAAGGGCTCGCAGCCTCTGCACTTTTTGATTAGCAGGGACACTGATGTCATCTTCCAGCCCCCTCAGAATTCCCTGTCCCCTCTGAGCTTTGCTGCAATCCTCACAGTAGCTGTGGGGAAATGAATTTTCCCAGCAACAACATATTGGTCCCTGTTGTAATGCAAAGTATTTTGGGGTGTCTTTGTCTTGAATGGGTGATTCAGACCCATGAGCTTTATCAAAGACCCGCTCCTGGGGCTGATGCAAACTGCTAGCTCTGGTTGGTTGATGTGGATCAACACAGGTGCCTGAATGTTTGGACTTTCCTTGGGGGCCATGGAGACCGTCATGATGTCCAACTTCAAAATGTACCATTGCATCAGGGCCTGCAAGCAAGGCACATAGTCAAGAATCCTCCTCTCTTACATGCCCCCCCCCTGCATCACTTGGTATTCAGAGGTATACTGCCACTGAACATGGAGATCCCATTTAGTTATAACAACTGGGATCTGCAACAAAATCTTGCAGTGTGGAGTGTGTCAGTTCAAAGTGTGGACCAGTCATGTCCTCCTTCAGGATATTCCATTCCATGCCCACTGAGCATGATCAGTCTTCCATTGGGTTGTTTCGGGAGTTCTCCTTCCCCTCCTTAGGTTTTTTTCCCTAAAGATTTTTTTTTGTATTTGTGCAAACCTTGGAGTTGCCCCCAAGCCTGTTCTTGTGCGTGGATGGCGCCATTCAGCCTAAGTAACCATCAGCACTTACCTCTGAACTTTGGAATTAGAGGGAATGGTAGCTAATAACCATTGATCTATCCTCCATCATCAGTGTGTTTGATCCCTTTTCAGGGGGAAGAGAATTCTGTAAGTTAATTATATGTTGTCTGAAGAAACATGTCCTCTTGTCTATCCTGAATCTATTGTTGATCGATTTCACAGAGTGAGGTGGCATTCTAGTATTATGAGAAAGGGAGAAAAATGTCTGTTTTTCTCCCACCCCCATACATATTTTTTTTAATAAACCTTTATCATGCCCTTCCTGGTAATCTTTTTTTCTAAACTAAGAAGCCCCAAACACTTTAGCCTTTCCTTGTAGGTGGGGTGCACCTCTTGAGTATTTTGGTTGCTTCTTTCTGCACTTTCCCCATGATTTGTCTTTTTTTTTTTGAGACCAGAACTGCACACAAAGTTCTAAATATGGCTTCACCACACATGGATATCTAGGCAGTGGGCTTTATAGCAGTCTGTGCTTCATCAAGGAGAAGTTCAAAGGGGTGGAGTGGACAAAAGGGTCAAAGGGGAGAAGAACAGTTGTGACTTTTTTCATCTTATCTCTCCTCTCATCTAGGGATGTATGAGGAATTTGTTTCGGTTTTTGATCAGGATTTCCCCAGTTCTAGGGATGTATGAAAGTTCCGCCATGGATCTCGGGGAGGCCGAATGCCAGCGCATTCAGCCCCCCGAAATCGGTGGCGGAACGACCTGCCCCCCGCCCCCCCCCGGGATGGGACTTGCCTTGGGCGGATCTTCCTGGAGGCGGCGGTTCGGCGGCGGCGGTGGCAGCGGCTGCGGTGGCCGGTCTTCCGACTGGCTGCTGCCGCCGCCATTTCCAGTTAAAAACAAACAAACAAACAAACAAAAAAAGTGATAGGCTACGTAAAGATTTACGTAGCCTATCACGGCTAGATTTTAAAAAAACACCGTGATAGGCTACATAAATGTTTACGTAGCCTATCACGGCTGACTTAAAAAACAACAACAACAACACGTGTATGCAAATGGCGGCAGCCATGGCTGCCACCATTTGCGTTCCTTATTTTGGCATGTCTTAGTCTACGTAAACATTTACATAGACTAAGACAGGGAAAATAAGGGGAACGCAAATAGCGTAGACGCTACGCTATTTGCATTCCCCTTATTTTCGCCGTCTTAGTCTACGTAAATGTTTACGTAGACTAAGACGTGCCAAAATAAAGAACGCAAATGGCGGCGGCCATGGCCAAGGTACACGCGTTTTTTTTTAAAAAAATCAGCTGTGATAGGCTACGTAAACATTTACGTAGCCTATCACGGCTGACTTCAGGGACACAAACGGCGGTGGCTACAGCCGCCACCATTTGCGTCCCTGTTAGCCAGTGGCCGGATGTCCGGCTCCTGGCGGAGCCGGCTGGCGGCTCCGCAGAATTGCTGCGGAACACAGCTGGCCGGCCAGGATTCCAGGGGGGGGGAATGGAGCGCCTCCCTCCCCGGCCAGGATTCTGGGGGGAGGGACGGAATGCCTCCCCCCCAGCATTAACATAATCTGCGGAAAGGTAAGTCACTTTCATACATCCCTACCCAGTTCGCACTTCACGGACTGAACATGGACTCAGATGCAATCTGAGGTCGAAGTCCGTACATTTCTAAGCTTGCAATGTGATTCATGGACACCCTCCCCAAAAGTGTTGGACAGCATGCATACATTTCAAAGATGCGCATGAAAAAATGCATACTTTTGAAAAATGCGCATAAATATGCTTTAATCAATAAGAGAAGAATGTGTACATTTTAAACATGTGCACAACTGATGCACATCTTTGGGAAAATATGCACAGAAATATGTACAGAATGATATTATGGCACCATGGTTCCCATTTGTTTCCTATGTTGAGGCACTTCAAACTTTTGATGAAGTTCCAACAAAGTACAGTTGCCTGTATTTTTTCCTGATGAATCCGCACAAACACACAAAATGGTGTACACTTAGGCACACTCCTTTTATATGTTGTAGAACTTGTGTTTTTTTACTTTCATTAGATATTCAGCTCCTACTTAGGTCATTTTATTGTATGTATTCCAAGAGCATATCTGTTGTATACGAAGATTTATAATTAGTGAATTCCTTTGCTTCTTTAGTGATTTTGATTATTATTATGTACGTTTTTCTTTTGGTTGCCTTTATTTTGTTAACCTTATTTCAAAATAAAATAAAATTTTATGAGAAAAAAACATACAAACAAACCTCGCAATCTGGTACGGACTTGAGTTGGAATGAGGGTCGAGATGGAATTTGGAGAACTTTGATGAGCTCACGTTTTGCTCATCTGCACATCCATAATATCATCTCATCTCCTGATCTTGTTAGTGTTGAAAAAGAGAAACCTGCAGGTTGCTTCATCATGTCCTCTGAGGAGGTGCCAGCCCAGATCTTTGCCCAGGGTCCTGCAGCTGGGTTTGAATCTGGCCAGGGATGCAACTCCCCTTCATGGATCACTGCCTTGTTGTGGCGAAGGGGCTTGCATAACTCAGTGAAGCCATAAGCTATGCCATGCAGGGCCACCCAAGACGGACAGGTCATGGCAGAGAGTTCTGACAAAATGTGGTCCACTGGAGAAGGAAATGGCAACCCACTCCAGTATTCTTGCCAAGAAAACCCCATGGAACGTATCACAAGGCTAAAAGAGATGACGCCGGAAGATGAGCCCCTCAGGTCGGAAGGTGTCCAATATACTACTGGGGAAGAGCAGAGGGTATTTCCAAGTAGTGCCAGAAAGAGTGAAGCGGCTGGGCCAAAGCCGAAAGGACACTCAGCTGTGGATGTGTCTGGTGGTGAAAAGAAAATCCGATGCTGTAAAGAACAATATTGTTTAGGAACCTGGAATGTAAGATCAATGAATCAAGGTAAGCTGGAGGTGGTCAAACATGAGATGGCAAGATTGAACATCGACATCTTGGGAATCAGCGAACTAAAATGGACAAGTATGGGCAAATTTAATTCAGGTGGCCATCATATCTACTACTGTGGGCAAGAATCCCTTAGAAGAAATGGAGTAGCACTCATAGTCAACAAAAGGGTGGAAAAAGCAGTACTGGGGTACAATCTTAAAAATGATAGAATGATCTCAGTACGAATCCAAGGCAAACCATTCAACATCACAGTAATTCAAGTCTATGCCCCAACCACTGAGGCCGAAGAAGCTGAGGTTGATCGGTTCTATGAAGACCTACAACACCTTCTAGAACTAACACCAAAAAAAGATGTCCTCTTCATCATAGGGGATTGGAATGCTAAAGTAGGAAGTCAAGAAATCACCGGGATAACAGGCAAGTATGGCCTTGGTGTACAAAATGAAGCAGGACAAAGGCTAATAGAGTTTTGCCAAGAAAACATGCTGATCATAGCAAACACTCTTTTCCAACAGCACAAGAGGCAACTCTACACATGGACATCACCAGATGGTCAATATCGAAATCAGATTGATTATGTCCTTTGCAGCCAAAGATGGAGATACAGTCAGTAAAAACAAGACCTGGAGCTGACTGTGGCTCAGATCATGAGCTTCTTCTTGCAAAATTTCAGCTTAAAGTGAAGAACATAGGGAAAACCACTAAACCATTCAGGTATGACCTAAATCATATCCCTTATGAATATACAGTGGAGGTGAGGAATATATTTAAGGGATTAGACCTGATAGACAGAGTGCCTGAGGAACTATGGATGGAGGTCCTTAACATTGTTCAGAGGGCAGCAACTCAATCCATCCTAAAGAAAAAGAAATGCAAGAAAGCCAAGTGGCTGTCTGATGAGGCTTTACAAGTAGCTGAGGAAAGAAGGGAAGCGAAAAGCAAGGGAGAAAGGGGAAGATATATCCAACTGAATGCAGAGTTCCAGAGAATAGCAAGGAGAGACGAGAAGGCCTTCATAAATGAACAATGCAAAGAAATTGAGGAAAACAACAGAATGGGAAAGACTAGGGATCTCTTCAAGAAAATTGGAGATCTCAAGGGAACGTTTTGTGCAAAGACGGGCATGATAAAGGACAAAGAAGGCAGGGACCTAACAGAAGCAGATGAGATTAAGAAGAGGTGGCAAGAATACACAGAAGAACTATACAGGAAAAATCTGAATGTCCCTGATAGCCATGATAGCCATGATAGTGCGGTCACTGAACTTGAGCTGGACATCCTCGAGAGTGAAGTCAAGTGGGCCTTAGGAAGCATTACTAACAACAAAGCTAGCGGAGATGACAGCATTCCAGCTGAGCTATTTAAAATCCTAAAAGATGATGCTGTTAAAGTGCTGCACTCAATATGCCAACAAATTTGGAACACTCAACAGTGGCCACAAGACTGGAAAAGGTCAGTTTACATTCCAATTCCAAAGAAGGGCAACGCCAAAGAGTGTTCAAACTACTGCACAATTGTGCTCATTTCACAGGCCAGCAAGGTGATGCTCAAAATCCTACAAGCTAGGCTTCAGCAGTATGCAAACCGAGAACTACCGGAAGTACAAGCTGGGTTTTGAAGAGGCAGAGGAACTAGAGATCAAATCACCAACTTTCGCTGGATCATGGAGAAAGCAAGAGAATTCCAGAAAAACGTCTATTTCTGCTTCATTGACTACGCTAAAGCCTTTGATTGTGTGGATCACAACAAACTGTAGCAAATTCTGAAAGAGATGGGGGTACCAGACCACCTTACCTGTCTCCTCAGAAACCTGTACGAGGGTCAAGAAGCAACAGTAAGAACCAGACATGGATCAACCGATTGGTTCAAAATTGGGAAAGGAGTATGACAAGGCTGCATATTGTCGCCCTGCTTATTTAACTTATATGCAGAGTACATCATGAGAAATGCCGGGTTGGATGAATCACAGGTTGGAATTAAGATTGCCAGGAGAATTTTCAACAACCTCCGATATGCAGACGATACCACCCTAATGGCAGAAAGCGAAGAGGATCTCAAGAGCCTCTTGTTGAGGGTGAAAGAGGAGAGTGCAAAAGCTGGTTTGAAACTCAACATTAACAAAACTAAGATCATGGCATCTGGCCCCATCACTTCCTGGCATATGGAAGGGGAAGAAATGGAAGCAGTGACAGATGTTATTTTCTTGGGCTCCAAGATCACCGCAGATGGTGACTGTAGCCATGAAATTAAAAGACGCTTGCTCCTTGGGAGGAAAGCTGACAAACCTAGACAGCATAGTGAGAAGCAGAGACATCACCTTGTCGACAAAGGTCCGCATAATCAAAGCTATGGTTTTCTCAGTAGCAGCTGTGAGAGCTGGACTATAAGGAAGGCTGAGCGCCGAAGAATTGATGTTTTCGAACTGTGGTGCTGGAGAAGACTCTTACAAGTCCCCTGGACTGCAAGGAGGTCAAATCAGTCCATCCTAAAGGAAATCAACCCTGAGTGTTCATTGGAAGGACAGATACTGAAGCTGAAGCTCAAATATTTTGGCCACCTAATGTGAAGAGAAAACCCACTGGAAAAGACCCTGATGCTGGGAAAGATTGAAGGCAAAAGGAGAAGGGGACAGCAGAGGATGAGATGGCTAGATAGCATCACCGATGCAATGAATATGGACTTGAGCATGCTCCGGGAGAGAGCGGAGGACAGGAAAGCCTGGCGTGCTATGGTCCATGGTGTCATGAAGAGTCGGACACGACTGAACGACTGAACAACAACAACAACAACAGGGATGCAACTATTGGTGATTCGGCAGCAAGATTGGAGCTCACCGTGTCTCATAAACTAGCACATCTGGGAAGGAGCTGTGCTAAATCTTTCATAGGCTCATGGAATCATAGAATAGTAGGATTGGAAGGGGCCTACAAGGCCATCGAGTCCAACCCCCTGCTCAATGCAGGAATCCAAGTCAGAGCATCCCTGACAGATGGCTGTCCAGCTTCATCTTGAATGCCTTCAATGTGGGAGAGCCCACCACCTCCCTAGGTAATTCAAGAGCAAGTTACAAGTCAGAAACAAGAATAACCAAGTATACAAGAACACACCAGAGCTCAAAAAGACCATATTGCTCGAACTAGTCTCAAGTGTAGTAGGAATCCCTCTTATAATCATTGAATCATAGAATAGTAGGGTTGGAAGGGGCCTACAGGACCATCGAGTCTAACCCCTTGCTCAATGCAGGAATCCAAGCCAGAGCATCCCTGACATATGACTGCCCAGCCTCATTTGAATGCCTCTGGTGTAGGAGAGCCCACCACCTCCCTAGGTAATTGGTTCCATTGTTTCAGGAAGTTTTTCCTGATGTTCAGCCAAAATCTGGCTTCCTGTAACTTGAGCCCATGATTCCGTGTCCTGCACCCTGGGAAGATCGAGAAGACATCCTGGCCTTCCTCTCTGTGACACCCTTTCAAGTACTTGAGGAGTGCTATCCTATCTCCTCTCAGTCTCCTCTTCTCAAGGCTAAACATGCCCAGTTCTTTCAGTCTGTCCTCGTAGGGCTTTGTTTTCATCTTCTGTCATCTGGCCCCTGGTCATCTTCGTTGCCCTTTTCTGAACCCTCTCCAGTTTGTCTGTGTCCTTCTTAAAGTGTGGTGCCCAGAACTGGACACAGTACACAAGACGAGGCCTAACGAGTGCTGAGTAGAGGGGAACTAGTACTTGACGGTATTTGGAAGCTATACTTCTGTTAATGCAACCCAAAATAACATTTGCCTTTTTTGCAGCCATATCACATTGTTGGCTCCTCACGTGATCTGGATCACAGCCCTGATGACAGGCCAGCGGGGGGTGGGGGGCAGAGCCAGTTATAAACCTGCTATCGTATCACTCCTTAGTCTCCTCTTCTCAAGACTAAACATGCCCAGCTTTTTCAGTCACTCCTCATAGGGCTTTGTTTCCAGTCCCCTGGTCATCTTTGTTGCCCTCCTCTGAACCCTCTCCAGTTTGCGTCCTTCTTAAAGTGTGGTGCCCGGAACTGGACACAGTACTCCAGATGAAGCCTAACCAGTGCTGAGTAGAGAGGAACTAGTACTTCTTGGGATTTGGAAGCTATACTTCTATTAATGCAGCCCAAAATAGCATTTGCCTTCTTTGCAACCACATCACATTGTTGGCTCATATTCAGCTTGTGATCTGCAATAATTCCAGGATCCTTCTCGCTTGAAGTATTGTAGCCAAGTATCCCGCATCTTGTAACTGTGCATTTGGTTTCCTTTTCCTCGGTGCAGAACTTGGCATTTATCCCTATTCAATGTCATTCTGTTATTTTCTGCCCAGCGCTCCAGCCTATCAAGAGCACTTTGAATTTTGTTTCTATCTTCCAAAGTATTAGCTGTCCCACCCAATTTTGTGTCCTCTGCAAATTTGATAAGCATTTCCTGCACCTCCTCATCCAAGTCATTAATAAAAATGTTGAAGAGCACTGGGCCCAGGACCGAGCCCTGCGGTACCCCACTCGTTACCTCTCCCCAGTTTGAGATGATCCCACTGATAAGCACTCTTTGAGTCCGATTCTGTAGCCAACTGTGGATCCACCTGATAGTTGTTTCTTTGTCCTTGTTGTCCTGGTTTAACTTGCAGGGTGGAGATTCTTTGTCAGGGAGCATTTCATAAAAAAATAGTGCTCTGCCGAAAATTTCTCCCACATTTTTTTTTTTACCATTCTCATACAATTTGATAGGAGAGAAATTGCTTTTGAAAAGAAATTCAACGGTGGAGAAATTTTGGAGAAATCCTCATGGGTTAGGTTTGGGTTTCTTGGGCTTGCCTTACTTAGGAGGTGGCTGAGGAGTGAGCCCAAGTGTCCTGTTTTTCATTGTACAGTCATCTCTCTGGCAGCCCATAGCCTCCTCAGCTTCCTACACTTCAATTAAAGCCTAGTTTGAGGCACCATGAGGTGATCCCTCCGGTGAGGCTTTTTCAGATCAGGACATGCAGGCAGCTTGGGAGGCTGGCTGGGATTAGGTAAGCTCAAAAACACCACAAAAATGCATTATAGAGCATCCTGAATGAAGCAGAACAATGGAAGCCTCTTTCATGGGGGGAGAAAACTTTCAGGAAACTGGAGGACAGATTTTGGCAGAGCATGAACTCCACCTCATCCCTGGAAACTGCCCCCACCTGCATTGTGGTGGATGCGAAATGGGGGCCAGGCTGCCAAGACAGTTGATGCTATTGCAGTATGAAACCCCGCAAACCCCTTACCAAGAAAGAAAGAAAGAAAGAAAGAAAGAAAGAAAGAAGCTATGCTACAAGCCCTGCCAATGGGGAACTCTGCCCAGGAGAAACTGCTGAGAATTTCTCCTCCTCCTGGAGAAATTCGGTGAAGTTGTCTCCCAAATTTCTCTGCCCACAAGTAAGGTGGAGGATTTCAAGAGGCCACTTGTGCGCAGCTCTAATAAAAAAGGACTCTTTCTCCTGGTCCCACATTTGTTGACTGAAATGGTACATTCCCAGCTTGTTCCCAGTAATGTTTAGATTGTCTCTTCTGGTGGGAGGGGAAGCGGGTTGGGCAGATTTGAAGCAAGGACTCTGAAAATGGTTTCTGTCTGCACCACATAAATGAAGATTGTTTATAGGTAGCAGCCATCCCCAATCTAATGAATAAAACCTCTGAGGTTTTTGACTACAACCCCATCAGCCCCAGCCAGGATAATGGCAGGCGTAGTACAGCAAAAATGGGGGCAGTGGAGTGGCAAAGGTTGCTATATCATCTCTCTCTCTCTCCCCCCCGCCCCTTATATATATATATATATATATCAGTATATACGAACGAGAGGTCTGGGCCCCGAGGAGAGAGAAATGTAGAACATATTTATAAATGTTCATGAGAGTTGAGAGAGTGAGCGAGCGAGAGAGCGTATGAACGAATGAATGAATGAATGACAGCTCTTGGCCCCGAAGAGCTTACAGTTGAGAAATGCTGAACATGTAAAAAATAAAAAGAGTGCATGAGAGTTGAGAGATCAGTACAGCTGTTGTCTGCTCTGTGACCCAGATGAGACACGGTTTCTTCTGCCAAACTAGAGGAAAAGCAACATTTCCCTTTCTATTTTTTTTTTTTAAAGAAAGAGATGGCAGAAGGGGTCCAGATGCAGTGAGGCGTGAATGCCTGAAGGCCTCTGACTGTACTGGCCACAGCTGGAGAGAAATGCTGACAGCCCTTCTCCCGAGGGGGCAAATCTACTTTCTCGAATCAAGGGCAGGGCAGGGGGATCAGCTTGGCAGGGAGCATGAGCTGTCAGAGGTGGCTGGCCTTTTCGTGTATGCTCTGTCTGGGTTGCAATCTTATGCGCGCTTTCTGGGCAGGAAGCCCCCTTTAGATGCAGTGGGACTTGCTTCTGAGTAAACATGCATTGGACTGTGGTGCAGCTGACGGCTGATGTCCCTTTCAAGCCCTTATGCTTGGAACTCCTTCCCAGACAATGCCACCCTCTCTCTCTTATCCTCCAAAGCCCACCTTTGAATAGGCCTCATCTTGAGTACTGTGTCTGGTGTACATAGGCTCACTGCCTCTGGTACTGGAGATGGACGCCATCCCGTGTTTCTTTGGTGCGTCTCTTCCCCTCTCTTCCTACTTGCTTGAGGAAGGACAACCCTCTGACAGGAATGAATCTGAGCGCGTGGGGATAGCTAGCAGCTCAGATTCAGAATGGGAACAGCCAGAACAGGGGGAGGCTCCCTCCCTAGTGAGCTCAGATATGGCAAGGCCTTCTTCCCAAGACCTTGGCACACAAGTGGCTCGGTGTGAAGCCCCCCTTCCTCCTTCATGAGAACCCAGGTCTCAGGGGAGGAGGAGAGTGAGGGGCGAGACCTGATGGATGCTAGGGTCCATCGCAGAGCGAAGCGGGAAAAGTTAGAGGCGGAGCTCAGACGCTCCACCAGGTTGGACACTAGTGAAAGCCAATGTAGGAGAGAGCCACCCTAAGGGAGGGGCATCCTGTGAAGCTAGTCTGGCCAGGAAGTTCTTGTTCAAACTGCCGGCAACTTCACTAACTTCCATTTCAGCTCCTCTTATTGGTATTCGTAATTGGGTAGAGTAGCTGTTTCCGTTGTACCCTGAGAGTTTCCTAGAATTTGCATGTGTAAGGAACCTGGTTGTTAACTAATAAATTAGTGAGCCTGAAGCCTGGTATCTCGGAGTGTGTTGATTGCGAAGGGGGAGGACGAAGGACTGCAACACTCCCCTCTCTGCTTGCATTACTTTCTAACGCCAGGGTGTGCAACATCCATACATCCCTGTCGGGATGCAAGATTGGGCGGCAGGCCAGGCTCCCTGAGCATCAAGGATCTTGGAGTGTTGTTCATGCACTGGTCTGGAGCTCATGGAGGATGCCCCACCTCTCTGGGGGTGGAGCCTGCTTGGATGTTAAAGGGGCCACACGGTATTATGGAAACACGCACTCTGGCAGGGCCAGAATGGGTCCTGTGACTGGGAGTGGCAAAGGGTTTGTGAGAGTTAGGAAGTGGAGGCTCTGACTTGGATTCCTGCATTGAGCAGGGGGTTGGACTTGATGTCCTCATAGGCCCCTTCCAACCCTACTATAATTCTATGAGGCAAAGCTCTTTTTCAGCCTCCCTGTCCCATGGGGCCTGCCTGTGAAAATCTCTAGCAGACTGGCCACTCAGCTGTCGGTCTGTCTCCTGCTGCGGTCCACAAACCCAGTCTTTGGAACGCCGGAACGCAGGAAGCTGCCTGATACTGAGTTAGGCTATTGGTTCATCTAGCCCAGTATTGTCGACACAGACTGGCAGGGAACTTCTGCATGGAAAGCACTGAGCCACAACCCTTTGAACCCCTCCTTTAATGAGGGGGGCGGGCGTCATCGTGGTTTTGGGCCATGCACGGAAGTAGAGTTGGGGTGGCGGCGGCTAGTCGAGTTGAATAATAGAGGTCGGATTCAAAGTCATGTTATTGGGATGCTTGACTTCAGTTGCTCAGATGTGATGAGATGTTGGAGATTTTCTGTACCTTGTGCTTTTTCTGGAGCAATAAATATGCACACTGTAGATAGATCTTTCTTTCCCCCCCCCAACACTGCATTCCTGCTGTTATTTCCCTGGGATTAGAGTACCTGACCTTGTTAGAAATCTTTAAAAATCCCAGCTTCCACTCTGTGCTGGAGCCAGGGTTGCTAGGGGATTTATATATATATATATATATATATATATATATATATATATATATATGAAAATACTGTCAGTAAACTCTGGAACTGAGTCCTCCCACGCTAATATTTGTGCACATCCCAGTGAAAAAAAATAGATTCAGCACACGCTTTGTGGATCTCCGGCAATGCCGTTGTGGTGCCAGTTTTAAATGTTAATGTAACAGACAAACTCTTCGAACCAAATCGCTCATCGTGCAGCATTTTTATTTTTGAAAATGGAAGCGTTGGGTTTTATGTTCATTGCATGTCGAGGCAAGAGATATTAAAATCAATAGATTTTCTCCCCCCCCACCACACCCCTTTTGACAAATTTATACACCTTAGCAATGACCGTGGATTTACGTTTTACAACAGTCTGGTGCTTATTCCATTGAGCTTCAGCGTTGCTGTGTGTTCTTCTGGAGCTTGTCAGAAAGATGCTTTTGAGGATCAAGACATTCAATTCCCACAATTAGGGCTCCCCTGGCAGAGCCTGAGTTACTCATCTCCTCCAATATGCATACCCTAAGATCATCTTCAGAGGTCCTTGTTCGGTGCCTCACCAAATGAGGCACCCGGTGGAAGGCTCCTAGTCAAGTGAGGCAGGAGGCTACTAAGGAGAGGCCTTTTTGATAGTGGCACCCCTGGTCTTTTCAGTACCAGGCGAACAACTTTTTAAAAAAGTTCCTAGTTTTTTAGTCCTTCAGTTTTGTTTTTAAATGCGTTACTGTGTTTTTACATCTTTACACTGCTGCGGGTGTTGACCCTGGTTGCTCCTTTGGTTTTGTTCTGTTTTTAAAACTTTTAAAGATTTGTATACAATGTTTTCTCATGTTATATTTTAGGGTTTTAATTCTTGTGACTGGCCCAGAGAGCTTTGGCTATTGGGTGGCATGAATACTTATTTATTTCATTGATTGATTTGTATCCCGCCTTTCTCCCACGAAAAAAAATGGCACTCAGGGGGGCTTGCAATCATAAATAAAACTTGATTCAAACAATAATACAACGCATGCATTCAAAGACAATTACAAACATAAAAATAACATATGCCAATGCACCTGCTTGAATAAAAAGGTCTTTGCCTGCCAGCAGAAGGACAGCAGGGAAGGAGCAAACCTTGCCTCCCTTGGCAGGGAATTCCACACCTGGGGAGCAACCACAAGAAGGCCCTCTTTCATGTTGCCATCAAATGTGCCTCTGCAGGCAGTGGTCTTGAAAGAAGGGCCTCTCCCAAAGATTTTAAGACCTGGGCAGCCTCGTATGGGAAAATTTGTCTTGCATTTATTTATTTTTTCATTAAAAGACAGCAATATTTTATTTTATTTTTTATTTTTGCTGCCATGAGGGGTGTCATTTGGATTTTCTGCTCTAGTTATCCAGTGTCTTCTCCCACATCTTCTCCCAAAAGAGGGTCTATGACCCCCCTGGAAAAGGCTAAATACAGGCTGAAGGGGCAGGATTGCAGCTTGAGATCGATAGGCATATGGTCAAAGAACACCTAATTACTTTGAATGAGTTCAGATCTCCAGGGCCAGATGAACTGCATCCTAGAGTCATAAAGGAACTGGCAGAAGAACTCTCAGAACCGCTGTCTATTCTCTTTGAAAAATCATGGAGGACGGGGGAAGTGCCAGATGACTGGAGAAGGGCTAATGTTGTCCCTATCTTCAAAAAGGGTAAAAAGGAGGAACCTGGGAACTACAGAACAGTCAGTCTGACATCAATCCCTGGGAAAATTCTGGAGCAGATCATAAAGCAATCCATCTGGAAGCACCTTGACAACAATGCCGTGATTACTCGAAGCCAACATGGATTTGTCAAGAACAAATCCTGCCAGACGAATCTGATCTCATTTTTTGATCAAGCAACCTCCCTTGTGGACCATGGGAATGCTGTGGACATAATATACCTCGACTTCAGCAAAGCTTTCTACAAAGTGCCCCATGATATCCTGATGAGCAAACTAGCGCAAAGTGGGCTAGATGAAACAACGATCCGATGGATCCACAGTTGGCTACAGAATCGGACTCAAAGAGTGCTTATCAATGGGATCTTCTCAAACTGGGGAAAGGTAACAAGTGGGGTACCGCAGGGCTCAGTCCTGTGCCCAGTGCTGTTCAACATTTTGATTAATGACGTGGAGGAGGAAGTGCAGGGAATGCTGATCAAATTTGCAGATGACACAAAATTGGGCGGGATAGCTAATACTCTGGAAGACAGAAACAGAATTCAAAGTGATCTTGATAGGCTGGAGCGCTGGGCAGAAAATAACAGAATGACATTGAACAGGGATAAATGCCAAGTTCTGCACCGAGGAAAAAGAAACCAAATGCACAGTTACAAGATGGGGGATACGTGGCTCAACAACACTACAAGCGAGAAGGATCTTGGAATTGTTGTCGATCACAAGCTGAATATGAGCCAACAATGTGATGTGGCTGCAAAGAAGGCAAATGTTCTTTTGGGCTGCATTAATAGAAGCATAGCGTCCAAATCCCGTAAGTTCTAGTTCCCTTCTACTCAGTACAGGTTAGGCCTCATCTGGAGTACTGTGTCCAGTTCTGGGCACCACACTTTAAGAAGGATGCAGACAAGCTGGAGAGGGTTCAGAGGAGGGCAACAAAGATGATCAGGGGACTGGAAACAAAGCCCTATGAAGAGAGACTGAAAGAACTGGGCATGTTTAGCCTTGAGAAGAGAAGACTGAGGGTAGATATGATAGCACTCTTCAAGTACTTGAAAGGTTGTCACAGAGAAGAAGGCCAGGATCTCTTCTCCATCATCCCAGAATGCAGGACACGGAATAATGGGCTCAAGTGACAGGAAGCCAGATTCTGGCTGAACATCAGGAGAAACTTCCTGACTGTTAGAGCAATATGACAATGGAACAATTCCCTAGGGAGGTGGTGGGCTCTCCCACACTGGAGGCGTTCAAGACGAGGCTGGACAGCCATCTGTCAGGGATGCTGTGACTTGGATTCCTGCACTGAGCAGGGGGTTGGACTAGATGGTCTTGTAGGCCCCTTCCAACCATACTATTCTATGATTCTATGATCTCTCTTGCCAGTTAGTGACCTTCTTTGGTTGCTCTGATGTGGTTCCCCAGCCCTGAGAGGTTGCCCTATTTGTTGCAGTGGAAGTGGCAGCCTCATATGCACTATATGTATATGTATATGTATATATACATACATACATACATACATACATACATACATATATAGACACACACACACACACACACAGACACACACACGAGGATTCCTAATGGATTTTAAATATCTTCTAGAAAAGAGATCAGATAATTCAGAATTCCACAATCTGGGGAGATACTTGGCTCAGGGATTGCCAAATCTGTATTTCTGGTCTGTGTCAGCTTTTTTAAATGCTTAATTCCATTCTTTCTGTCTTAATATGCAATTACACACACACACACACACACACACACACGTCTTTGTATATAATATGTTCATAATATGTAAGTATGTCTTTAAACATGTACATTTTAATCCATGTTTTGAGACATTTAGACTGCATCACCCTGAAACATTAGGAGAAAGATGTCCCCCCCACAACTTTTCCAGAAATTCCTAGAACAAATAATAATAATAATAATAATAATAATAATAATAATAATAATAATAATAATAAAACGGTTTTTTTTTCTGGATTTCCCCCCCCCCAGTTTCCCCCATATTTTTCTGGTTTCTTTCTGGGCCTTCACATCTCTAATCACAATATCTGAAGAAGTGCAAAATCCAGTGGTGGCTAAATTTCAGTTTGCACAGTAGTCTGAGGGGTCGCAGCTGAGTCCGGGCTTACAAAGTCAAAGTGCCAGGAATTTTTGATTGGCAGGGATGTTGAAGTCAGCTGTTTCCCCTAAGGCTTCTGTGTTCCCTCTGAGTTTACCTGCAATTTTCACAACAGCTGGTGGGAAATGAATTTTCCCAGCAACAATACATTGTTCCCTGTTGTCATGCACAGTATTTTGGGGTTGGTTGGTCTTGGCTGGGTGAGATTCAGACCTGTCAGCCTTACAAAAGACCTGCTGCTGGTGGAGATGAGAACTAGTAGAACTGGTTTGTTGATAATGGCACTCCAAAACAAAACAAAGGACCATCAGCAGGGCATCCAGTTTATACGTTTGTAGATTTTAACATTTAAAATGTACAATTTATAGATGGCATTGTAGCGTACATTTTTGTGACTGAAGCTGGAGTTTTATACCGAAATGTTTCACATTTTAAGGTGTGTGTGTGTATAATTGTAAATTTTCAAATTTTCAAATCTATAAATTTATAAACTGGATAAGTGACTGATAGTCACTGGTTTTGTTTTGGAGTGCTGTATTATGTGCATCACATCACCTGCATATTGGTTGTTGATATGGATCAACACAGGTGAATTTTTGGACTCTCTTTGGGGGTGTGGCTATGGGGAATTTTATGATGAGAGCCTGCAGTTCAAATTTTACCTCGAGGCTGCTGCCGAGAGGTGTGTGCTCATTTCACGCAGGGGTTCAGAAAGACCAATTTTTCACAATCAGCCCTAGTTCAGATGGGGGGGATTTTTGGAAGCACCCATATTCTGAAGTCAACCAGTCTTCTGTAACAAGGTTATTGGGAGACTGCCTCCTAGGCTTACTCCTTACAACATATATAGGTCGATTTTAATGACTGATTGGCCCTGTGTGCATGATACTAACTGGCCCCTTCCAAAGTCTGAAGAAAGAACCTGTCTGTCAAAAATTAATGGAGTGAGAATCCTAACATAAAGCAAAGCCTTGAGTGAAATTCCATGGCTTCATGGACTGTTAATTCTTTATTAGGTTTTCCTAAGGCTGAGATAAAAGGCATTTTATCTTTTTTAAGGTTTGCATTAACATGTCATTGAGTTTTATAGGGACATTGATCTTCATTTGGCTAATCTGGAAAGATTAATAGAAATGCATGTTCTTTGCAGTGGCAAAGACAACGCCACCATGCTTGGGACAGAGGGCTGGGGTGGGTGGGGTGGGGAGTTATATTTTGTATCGTAGTGATGTCTACTTAGACGCCTCCTCTGGAACGGCTTTGGAGGAGATCCATGAAGAAAGGACTCAATGGCAAAGCCAGCCACATCTGCCTCTGCAGCTGATATCTCCGGAACCTTGAGCAAATTTTATTTTTAGGCTAGAGACAGGTGATCGTTTTTAAAAAGAGACTTTTCCTCCATGAATATGTCTAATCCTCTTCTAAAGCTATCTAAGCTCCTAGTCATCGTCACATCTTGTGGCTGTGGATTCCATAACTGCCTCGGGCAGTAGGTTTGGCAGGATTTTGATGCACAAAATCTGTGGGCCTCCAGATGTTGTTGGCCTACAGCTCCAATCTGGCCCAGCCAGCATGGCCAATGGTCAGCAATGATGGGCATTGTAGCCTAACAACATCTGGCAGGAGAGACTTGGGGCAAGTCAGGTTTAGTGGATTCTGACCAAGCAGGAGTCAGGTTTCCCACGGAGACAGGAAACAGAGCAGCACCATGGACAGCTCTGGGTGATGCTGGGACTGGAAGTGAGAGAAACTTGCTCATATGTTGCTCCAACAAGCAGCAGATTGTGAGTGAACCTTTTGGCTTCCTTTAGGCTGATTAGCTTTACTTCCATACTGACTGATTCCTTCTTTCTTAAAGGAGCCTAGTTTGCTTCGTCAACCTCAGGCTATGATGACACAGAAGTGGCTGCGGTATGGTGGCATCTTCATGGCTAGAATCCTTAGAGTTAGAGGATGGCAGTGTAACCTCTTCTAGTGTCAGGGTGGACACTGAGCCCATAGAATCCCAGAGTAGTTCTGATTCTGAGGAAGAGCAGTCGCTCCTGGGAGGGGAGCGCGCTCCTCTTTCCCAGGGCCAACAGCTGACGGAGATTCCTCCCACCAACATTCCTAGCTTAGATAGCAGTCTAGAGAGTAATGGAGTGCGGATAGCAGACTTGGTGGACGTGCGACGCAGACGCAGAGAGCAGCGCCAGATGGAGGGCGCGGAAAGGAGGCGTAGTGCCCGGTTGGCGCGCAAACAACGGCTGCGCCCAGAGGATCCAAAGGAAAAGGGGAGGGACTCTCCCTAGTCCTTAAGTTCAGGGGTCTGCCAGTAATTCCCTTTCAAACGGGGACCAACTGTTCCAACTTAGGGCATAGGTACTGTGCTGCTCAGATCTAGTTGCAAACGGTATAGTTGTTAAGTTGTAAAAGAAGAATAAAGCTTTGAAAAGAATCCCTTTGTCCGTGTCTGGACTTGGCTACTAGATTAGACTGAGAGAGGCCTCCAAGGAGCCCTTGACAGCTAGGGCCTTCCTGGAGAACTAAGTCCTAAGGTGGTGGGATCATCATGAGACCCTTCTGTAATTGAGCCCTCTCCCTGATCTGTTAACTTAGGAGCCTCATTCTCTGAGGATGAGGAGTCAGAGTTCTGGATCATGACTGACCAATGGTCAGGAATGCTGGGAATTGTAGTCTAAACTATCTGGAGGGTGCCATGTTGGAGAAGGCTGTTCCATACCACTGAATCCATCCCTCTAAACCAACGAGGGAGCTGGGATTTCAAAGAAGCAATTGTGGCACATGAGGCTGCCTTATATTTATCTATCTATTTATTTTTCTTTCATCCAAACCAAAGGAGTTTCCTCTGACCATTCTGATGTGTAGTACAACAGCTCAAACCCTCAGCACACCTGTGATAGGCTAAAAGCTGTTTTTATTATTCTTACCACTGGTAAATGTTTCAGTTGTTAATCCACCATTCTCAATACCAGAGCTCCAGATCACAGATGTGTTGAAGGCTTGAGTTTAGCTTTCCTACTGTGTGTTTGAATGGTTGGAGAAAACTCCTTTTGTGTAGATTAATGATCTACAAGGCTTTATTGGAGTATGTGTATATCGTCACCAAGTTGCCTATGTACTGTATGTATGTATTTAAAGTATTCTGCTTTCAAAACATGTGTTCTACCACTGACTTATGGCCCCTCCCTCAAGTTTCACTTCCTTATATGTCAGCATTTTGACAAGTTCCTCTGGAATTGGCCTGTTTCGAGCAATGGCGTGAGGCGGGAGTGGAGGGGGGGGGGTTCGAAGAGTTCCAGAAGAAGGAGAGTAATGGCACCCGGATCTTTAAAAAAACAGCCCTCCTCCCCAAAAGCAAAATGTCAAGCGGAGAAATAGCTGTTTTCCTCCTCGAGGGGAGCCATTCATGCCCATACATAAATGGCACTTCGCTGCCTTTGATCACTGCTAGGGAAGATGAGTTGTACCCAGGGAAACAAGTCCTGTCCTCCTTGACAGCCTCTGCCATCCATTTGTAAAAGATGTCAAGCATGTCTAAGAAATACAAAACAATATCGCCATTCATTTGGGGGATAGCTGGGGATGGGGAGAAGGAAATGTTAGGCTGGGAAGTTCTGATACGTGGTATGTTCAAATAAGCAAGAGGTTTAGAAAGGGATTTGTGTGTGTGTGTGTGTGTGTGTGTAGTGTCATGTGAGATCCTCGAAAGGCAAAGAGGTTTCTTTTTCAGAAATATTTAACGAAATGGCCAGAGGCTGTTTTCGTTTCAGAATTAAGTTGGAGGGACGCAACGGCACGCTCGTAGACACCAGTCTAGGGATGCTGGCCACGAAACTGAGGCACGAGGAGTTGTCCTTTGGAAACAAAAGAAATGTCTGTTTCAAATTGCTCTTTCTGAAGAATGTGGCCCAAGAGACCCAGATATATGGCAGAATATTGTGCACAGTGTTCTTTGGAGTGTGGGGGTGTTTGGGGTATGATAATTTTTATGCTTGGAGAAACCAGTACAGATTCTGAATGCTAATTGTTCTAGAGGTGAGCATTGGCTCCAATCTTTTTCCCACCCCAGGAAAAGATTGCAGGGATGTAGGGAAGACTGTAGGTGTCAATCCAAGCAGCTCAGAGACTGGAGTGTGGTCCACACAATCAGGAAAAAAAAGGAAAGGTTCCTCTTGTGCAAGCACCGGGTCATTACTGACCCCAAGAGAAAACTTGTGCTGGCGTTTTCATGGCAGACTGTAGCGGCATGGTTTGCCATTGCCTTCCCCAGTCATGACTACCTTTCCCCCAGCAAGCTGGGTACTCATTTTCCTGACCTCGGAAGGATGGAGGGCTGAGTTGACCTGAGCCGGCTACCTGGGACCCAGCTTCCACTGGGACCGAACTCAGGTCGTGGGGAGAGTTTCAGTTGCAATACTGCCACCTACCACTCTGCGCCACACGAGGCTCCACAAACAGGAAACCAGTTCCCAAAACAGGTCTCACCAGAAAGTCAGGCTGCAAGCTGTCAGGTACTGGGGCCTGGGTGTCAGTCCAAGCAGCTCAGAGACAGGGGTGTGGTCCAAACAATCAGGAATCCAATTCCCCAAACAGGCAAATGGGGGCCAGTGGACCATTAAGGACCTCCAGGTTCAGTTTGTGGTTTCAGTAATTGCTTTGTAATGTGTTTTATATTGTTCCCTCTATTTCTGATATTCAGGCTGTGGGTGTTGTTGCTGATGTAGCAAAAACAGCACCAGCCATGCACAAGATGGAGGGATCAGCAGGCTTTGGAGAACCCAAGTGTGCGTGTGCACGCGCGTGCACACACACACACACACACAAAGGCTGGACCATTAAAAATAGTCCAATGAGGACTGAGCATGTCAGTAGCCACAGAATGCTAACTGGCTGTTGGAGGGTGGAGTGGAAAACTGGCGCGCGGGTGGGGGAATAGAGTGGCTCAAATTCTGAACAGCGGTACTTGGTGTGACAACATTTGATTGCAGGTCTTCCTCCTCTGTATTTTGTTGTTCTATTGTTTTTGTTTTTTGTTTAATATTATTTCTTTATAAATTGCTTCAGGGCTCCTTTCATTTGGGTGAAGTGATATATAAATGTAATAAACTAACTGAGCTAGTTAAGAGTGCAATCCGATACATGTCTACTCAGGCATAAGTGCTACTGAGTTCAGTGGGACCTTCTCCCAGACAAGTGGATATAAGATTGCACTGTAACTTGATTATATTGTATAAGTCACCCTGGGAAAGTCTTTGGAAGGGTGGGATTAAAATAGGGATGGGCAAAGACATGCTGTTTGTGTTCACCCAGATTCTCTGATCATCAGTGATGCTTGCCTCTCCTTCAATTTCTACAAACACTTGCCATCACTGTTCGATTTGTGCAAATGGGAAAATTGCACAAATCAAATGTGATCAAACAGGAAAATTGTGCAAAAACATGGAAATTTGTCAAAGTTGCACAACTTTCCCTGCAGACTAAAGCATGGAGTTGCACCGTTTTTTTTTTAAACCCGAATAATTTGAAATGGCCTTTTCTCTGAAATTTGTGCAATTTTCAAAGACAAGTGCCTGCTTAAGATTTTTCAAACATTTTTGGAGATCACATTCTCCTGCTCGCGCTGGCATTCAAGGTTTGCGAATGGGGCGTGCTCGACTGTTTTGTTAGTGCAAACGAAAACTGCATGCATCCCTAGATCAAAATTCTTTCAACAAACAAACAGATAACCAAATTGAAGTTGCTCCTGCTTCCTTTACTCCCAAGCCCTTAGCATTAGCTCAGCAGAATTTTCAAGGTCACCAAGTCCTTGCTCCCTCAACCTGCAGCTAGTGGAGAGCAGAGCTGGGTTGCTCTCCTGAGACCCCAATCCAGGGTTAGCCAGAGTGTGTCATGCCCCTGTCGGACTCCTCTGAGGATGAAGGGGAAGGGCAAGCTCTGGACCCAGGGGAACGGACCAGCACAGAAGAAGCCTGAGCCCCCTCACCCCCTGTGGAGGTTCCAGGCCCAGCTGCAGTCCCCCCAGAGGTTTCAGAGGGTGAAATGCCACTGACCCCCACAGAGCGAAGGCAGCTGCATGTCCGGGAGCAGCATGGGCAAGCCTCTGTGCATTGAAGACAGAGAGGCTCTCAGAGGCAGGAGGAGTGATGGGATGTAGCTTCCTCAAGTCATGGCCGTTCAAAGTGGAAGGCAGGCTGGGGCAAGACTGCAGAAGAGCAACATCGTATCGCACGCCGGACCTCAGCCTCGGACCTGACCCACTGCCTTGCTCATGTTCCCTTTTGTGTTTTGGACTTCGGACTGGACAACAGACTTCTCTTTGCCTTGACACTTTGGACTCATGGCCCAGGTAAAACATTCCTTGCTCCAAGCCACTTTTTTGCTTCCCAGCCTTGGACAGGTTTACAACCTGGTTATCAGCCTGTGATTTATCGCTGCCAGATGCGGTCAGCTGGCAGGAGCCGACAGAACTTGGCTAGACAGATCCATCCTCCTCTGGTCTTGTGACCAGTTCTACGTGCAGTCGGATAGCAACTTGTCATACGTTTGGGGAAAACACACACCAAAGGACTCCCAGATTGAACCAGGGTGTGCTCAGATATGGCATGGGTATCTATTGAAAGCAATTATGGGGCTGGTTCAGCCCACACAAATTCAATGGAATAGACAGCGTGATCAGGCCAGAACAACAAGGACTCTGAGGGCACCTTTAAAAACAAAAAGGTGTATTGTGGCTAGGGATTGTGTAAAATCTGTTCCGTCTGCATTTCACAGATTGTCAGTCAGGCACCTTTTGTTCCATCATATGCTCATTGACAAGATTGGATTTTTTTAAAGTTTCCAAATTTGCACACATTTCCACTTGTGAAAATGCACTTATCCCCCCCAAATGCACAAATTCCCCCCAAATGCACATTTTCATGATTTAGCCTATGAGGGAAATGTGCATTTTTGGCTGTTTTTGTGTGTGTGTGTGTGCATATTTTTCTATTACTAAATTTGCATAAAATTTGAGAAAGTCAGAAGAACAGTCCGCAAGTTTGTAGAATCCTCCTGACTGGGAAAAAGCTGGTCACTTGCAGAATCTATAGTTCAGATTCATAAAACTCCAAACTCATTGATTATGTTCCGGATTTCTCTGACATCCCTAATTGTGGCATAGGTTTTCATAGACTAGAGTCTGCTTCACTGGAGGCATGAAGAAGGCTGTAGTCCACAAAAGCTTTTTACCACCATAAAACTATCTCTAAGGTGCCTTGGGGCTCTCCGTTGAGGTTTGCCACAAAAGACTAACATTGCTACCTTTCTGGAGAATCTCAGATAGTATGGTCTTCCCCAACCTTACACACTCCAGATCTGTTGGACTGCTACTCCAACAATAGGCCATGCTGGCTGGAAATGATGGGAGTTTCATTTGGAAGGCACCAGTTTGGGGCAGGCAGATATAGGGGTTAGTGTGTTAGACTTAGACCAGGGTATCCCAGGTTCAAATCCCAGCATGGACAGGAAGCTTGCTGAATGACTTTGAGCCAATTGCTCTCTCTGTTCACCCCATCTCACAGGTTTACCATGGGGGATGGGTGGGACTAAGAGACTCCAATTTACATTATTGTCCTGAATGCTTTCTAGGAAGGATGGGGTGCTTCTTAGAAGGCATTCTCTTGTTTTGACTTCATTGGGTTCTAGATGGCCATGAGAAGCAACCCTGAGAAGTGATGTCTTAGCATATTTTGTGGACAGGATTGGCTGGGTAATGGACAGTCCTGGAAGATCATGGAGCAAAGGCCTTGCCTCCTTATGCCACCAAAATACCAGCCGCTGGGGGAGTCATAATGAGGGATGACTATTGCCTTCAAGTCCAGCTTGTAGGCTTTCCAGATGTGCCTGGTTGGCAACTGGGGGAAGAGGATGTTCTGAGCCAGCTTTCCTCAACCTACTGTCCTCTAGATCTTCTTGGCTACAGTTTCCAGCATCCCTGTCTGTTGGCCATGCTGCCTGAGGTTGATGGGAGTTGAAATCCAAAATATATGAAGGACACCAGGTTGGGGAGGGCTCGAGCCATCTGGGCTCTCCTTATGTTTCTGTCCGTAGTGCTGAGGGATGTCAGGTTAGGCTTGTTGCCATCACTTAGATTCCAGTTTACCTTGCTGAATGTCTGGAAGTTCTGGGCATTAGTTTCTGATGGGCATCGTAGAGCTGGCATGCTGTAACCAATGCCTTGCACTTGTACCAATGACTAACTTTCTGAGAGATGTTGGCATGCTGTTCTATTCAACCTTCACTGCTTAGATCAATATCTGTAGCAGGAGACTGAGTTTAATAAAAGGACTCTCTCGGCATTCCTATCTCTGTGACAGATAGGGCTCAGCTAACATAAATCCTTGCTTTTCTGCTGTCAGTCTCTTCACCTAGTGTGACATGCGCGCTTGCAATGCTGAATGCAAAATATTCCAAAAAGTTGGTTAACAGTTCTGGGCATGCAGTTGGGAGACTTGTAAGTTTTTTGCGTGCATTTCCTCCTGGAATCTCGAAGACTTCGGTTTGTTGAAATAGCTCAGTGGGGACAGCTTGGCACAGCAACCTTGAAATCAAGTCTTCTGAAGTTAGTAGGTTATTATTTTTTTTATGACCCATCATGGTACTAACCTCATATATAGTTTTGCTACTCATTTGTGGCCTCAAGGAAAGAGAAAGAACCAACTGTTGGAAAGCATCCTTGTACACTTGCTGGGAGCTGAATCTTACTCTTTCTGGGTGACCAGTTGAGAAAGTTTTTTAAAAAGCAAAATTTTGTTATATTTTTAATTTTTTAAGGTTTTGTTATTTTGTTATTTGTTTTGTTTTGTTAAAACTCACAATAAAAAATAAAAAAATCCCTACACATAGGGAGCTGGGGACAGATGCTCTGTCCTGCCCTCTCCACTCCTGACCTCTCTGTGTGGAAAGGGAAGAGTCTCCATGGGAAGTGTAGGCACAGTTGGCTAGCTGAACCAGCAGCACCTCCCACAGAAGTATAAGGTTTGGGCCATGACACCGAGCCCAAGCCCAGCAACCAGGGACTACCAGAATCCAAGCCCCTCAAGCTGGGCCCTGCTGAGAAACCAGCTTCATTGTCCCCCTAATCATGCCAAATCTGCCTACCACCCCAGGCAGCAGGCCTGAGAAGAGACGAGTAGTGATGGAGACCCAGGCTCCAAGTCAGAGGGCACCCTTTTAAGGACCTCCATTCTCTGGCAAGGGGGCAGGGCATGGGCAGCTTTCCCCCAACCTGGTGCCATCCAGACCTTTGAACCACAACTCCCATCCTCCCTGACCTTTGGCCATGCTGGCAGGGGCTGATGGGAGTTGATGTGCAAAACATCTGGAGGGCACCAGTTTGGAGAAGCAGTCAAGCTCAGCTCAGGAGCTGTGTTAGAACTTGTTGAAGCAAGGTTCTCTGTGACCTGTCCAGGGTCCTGAAGGACGAATCTCTGACTGGCCTGGCGTTCTGCTTCTTGATCCTTGAGTTCATCCACACTCCCTGCCTGACAGCCCTCTGCTCTAGCTGTCTGTTCCAGACCTCTGCCTGACCTGCTTCGTCCGGACACCACCATAGACTCATTCCCCCTGGGACTGGACAGACAGGAAGCAAGGGCACCTTGGACTTCCTCTCCCCCCTCCACCATCTTGACTATCGGATATTGCAGTTATGTCCAGCAGGGGCAGCAGGAGGTTTGCACGGGTGTTTGGGGAGCTCGCCCTTCCTCCTGTGTGCAAACTGGCACAACCATGGGCCTTAATTAGGCTAATTGGATGGGCGACTTTGCTTATAACATCTCCGTTGTTCAGTTCATTTAGCTGAGGGATTTGTGACCTTTCGGGCTGTTTTACTAATGTCGCTAAGTGTGATTGGCAGACCAATTTCCTGCCTGGTGTTGTGCAAGACCAGAACAAAGCCCTAGCAAGAACGAATCCTCATTTTTTAAAATCTAGATGCCTGAAGCCAACAAACTGGCTTACTAGACCAATGTATTAAATGCAGCTATTTCCCCTTTCTCTTTCTCCTTCCTTACCATTGTTCCCTGACTCATAGGGCCTTCCCTTCACTCCTACATCGCCTTCACCTATTCTCCCAGATCTGTTTTGTTTTAGTGTGTCACAACTCTACACTCTCCTTTCAGCAACTTTTTCTGTTCCCTGCCCCTGAAACAGTTTATCTGTTTCATTGGATCTCTTTCCACTCCTCACAAAAATACTCCTGAGCCTAGGACTTGTGAGAAGGTTGAATCCCAGCCAAATTGACACTTTCTCTTTCCATGCAGAATCTGGACCATAAACATTCCCCTCTACCCCCAACGCCTGGAACATTAGTGAAGATTCTGTGCCATTCCGGCAGCTCAGCCCATCAGTGTCTGAGACTTCACCATAGGTGGGGATAGGGACCATACAAAGACACCTAGGTCTGTTCATCCCCACCTCAAGACTCTTGGTGCTTCACAGTTGTAAGCATTATGTTTGGACTTGTGAAGCTGCAATAATTCTCAAAGCAATGAAGGAAGCTGGCTTACCCCAAGACAGACCATTGTTCCATCTAACTCAGTACTGTCTGACACTGACTAGCGATGGTAGTTCTGCAGGATTTCAGGCAGGGGCTCTTTCCTAGCCCTACCTGGAGATCCCGGGAATTGAACCAGGGAGCTTCTGCATGCAAAGTGTGTGCTCTACCACTGAGCTACCACTCCTGGCTGCGAACATTTTTCCCTAGGCATCTGTTCACATAAGGAGAAAGTCATGCCATGGTGATTTAAGACTCGGTGCCAAATTATCCTTGGAGACCATTTACGTTTTGAGAATGCAACGTGCTCAGAGTCTGCAAACGTCGCCTAATATTAGCTATGTATCTGCCTTACCTTCTGGGTCTTAAACCTTGGCAAGCAGCAGAGGGAGAAGAAGAAGAAGTTAATCCCCAGCCCTTCTGGGTGTTGGATTACAGTTCTGCCTCGCTTCTTCAAGCAGGAAGCGTGTTTCCGCTAACAATGGCGGAACTGGTGAGGGACGTTAATCCAGCTATGCCTGTTCATTGACTTGCTGAAAAGGGCTCTGAGCAAACAAGCCACTGCCCTGAGTTTAAATTTAGTTTTTATTCAAACAGAGTTAATTATCATCTTCTAGTTAAGTTTCGAGGGATGCCTTCTTATCATATGGTTATTATGGTAGAGGAAATTAATTTTTTATTCCGCCAGAAAGGTGAAGGCAATAATCTGGATTCAAGGGAAGGATTATTTTAATAAGATTTATAAGTGGTATTTTTTAAAAAAATAAATGGGGTTCTTGCTGTCTGAAGGTGGCCTCCCCCCCACCCCATTGCTGTCTGTCTGGACACATGACTGGTCAAAAGGAACCTATATGTCTGCATCATAGCTGTCACAGTTGGACAAACCACTCTCCTCCCATGTCTGTCTGTCTGGGGTCATTGATGCAAGAATGGAACAGACCAGCATGATCCATAAATGACATGCATGATGAGTGTAAGTTAGCTCTGTCATGATGCCCACTGCCATTCATGGATTCTAAGCCTCGCTGATACTGTCAAAACTTGCCATAACCAAGAGGCTGAGGGCCTTAAGGCATGTATGTTTTGAACCTCACAGAGAATGATATAGGAGGGAAAGTGGAGTAAGGACCATAGCTTGGTAGCAGAACATATACTTTGCTTTCAAAAAGTCCTAATCCTATTCAACTAGGGCTTGAGCTCACATGGGCAGCAGCCAAACAAACTGAGACTGTCCCAGGCAAGTTGAGTCAGGTCAAGTGTGGTCAAATCAGATCAGGTGAAGTCTAGTCAATGCAGGATACTGCAAAGCAGGATTCAGGAGCCTGGACTGCTCCCAGCAGGCCCCCCTAGCTCAGTTCTGGAGAGACATTGGCCCTGTTTAGACATCACGCTAAGCCATGATGGTTAGAAGTGTTATGCTAACCATGTTGGCTTAGAGTGATGTCTGAACAGGCATTTGTCCCAATCATGGTGGTTTATTAACCATGAACTATTGCCTAGCCACTTGCTGCAAGATGGTTAGTGGGATCTACCATGGCTTAGCGTGATGTCTGAACATCCTCCATGGTTAATTGACAGCTGCCATAGAGTTCTGCAGCAAGAGCGGCCAAAGAAGGAGTAGCTGCTGGGCACCAAAATGGCTGACAGCACCAAGCACCAAAATGGCTGACAGCACAAAGGCCACTGGGATGCATTGCCGCCCATCCAGAGGACTGCAGGTTCCTGCAGGGGGGAGGGTGGTTAGAGGATGGTTAGTCTAACCATGTTGTGGAACATGGTTATCTGCACATGTGGCAGTAGCACCTGCAGTGGTTAGTGGTACCACCATGCACCATGGTTAGCCTAGCCACCCTTTCTCAATGTGTGTCTGAACAGGACCACTGTCACAACAGAGAACCGAGCCCACCTGAAACCTTACATGCTGTCAAGGGCTTCTTGGAGGCCTCTCTCAGTCTAATCCAGTAGCCACGTCCAGACACAGATGAAGGGATTCTTTTCAAAGTTTTATTCTTCTTTTACAACTTAACAACTCTACCGTTTGCAACTAGATCTGAGCAGCACCGAACCTATGCCCTAAGTTGGAACAGTTGGTCCCCGTTTGAAAGGGAATTACTGGCAGACCCCTGAACTTAAGGACTAGGAAGAGTCCCTCCCCTTTTCCATTGGATCCTCTGGGCGCAGCCGTTGTTTGCGCGCCAACCAGGCACTACGCCTCCTTTCTGTGCCCTCCATCTGGCGCCGCTCTCTGCGTTGGCGTTGCGCATCCACCAAGTTTGCTATCTGCTCTCTGTTACTCCCTGGACTGCTATCTAAGCTAGGAATGTTGGTGGGAGGAATCTCCGTCAGCTGTTGGCCCTGGGAAAGAGGAGCGTGCTCCCCTCCCAGGAGCGACTGCTCTTCCTCAGAATCAGAACTACTCTGGGATTCTATGGGCTCAGTGTCCACCCTGACACGTAGGCTGGCAAGGCCTATACTGTGGTTAGCCCTGCCTCCTTGTAGGAGCTGGCCATACTCTCTTAAAGGGTCTTTGTTTGATTCTTCAAGCACGGGCTGCTATGGTGTATGGGAATATTATCCAGGGTTCATCTTCTGAGTCTGGAAAAGGTGTTAGGGCCATGTCCTCAGGCTAGGAAGGCCCAGGAGGATGTGCTGAGGATCCTTTCCTGAGTGGGGAATCTGGCATTTCCTCCTCATGTGTATGTTCCTCAGGGTGGCATGAAAGGTGAGGTTTGTGGGTCATGCAGTGGAGGCTGGTGACTCTGATTTCTGTGAGGCATGTGAATCCATTCTGGGTATCAGTCAGAACCACCCAGAACTCTACAGGAGCCATCCAAGGTGCTTAACCTTGGATATCTCCTTTAGAGTTCTGGCTGGTTCTGACTGAGACCCAGAATGGAATTACATGCCCCACTGGAATCAGAGCCACCAACCTCCACTGGGGTCATGACATTCTCTGGCACCTTCATTTAAAACAATCAGAGAACAGGTGATTTATTTATTTATTTATTTACTTACTTACTTACTTACTTACTTACATTATTGATATACCGGTCCATGTCAACTATTTTGGGGCAATGAACAACAAGATAAAAGAATAAAACTCCATAATTAAAGCAATTAAAACATTTTGGAAGAACAGATTCTGAACTGAATAAACTTAATAATGATGGGGAAAGACCCCTCTCTGCCTGAGACCCTGGAAAGCTACTGCGAATCAGAGTAGACAGCACTGGGCCTAGATGGAGGAATGGCCACCTGGCATAAGTAATGGCCAAGAGGTCCAGGCACTGTTTAATTGGCCCTTCCTGCAACATGTTATTATATCTGGTACGGTCAATCCTAGCGAAATCTACAGAAAGCCGACAGGAATTTCTGTTGGGTTGTTTCTTGTTTGGCTGCATTCCTATACCCATTTACCTAGGAGTAATCCCCACTGAACTCAATGAGGTTTACTTCTGAGTAAACACACACAGGATGGTGCTGTTAAAGATATATATATCAGCTTTCCTCTATAAAGGTCATAGAATCATAGAATCATAGAATAGTAGGGTTGGAAGGGGCCTACAAGGCCATTGAGTCCAACCCCCTGCTCAATGCAGGAATCCAAGTCAGAGCATCCCTGACAGATGGCTGTCCAGCCTCGTCTTGAACACCTCCAGTGTGGGACAGCCCACCACCTCCCTAGGTAATTGGTTCCATTGTCATATTGCTCTTACAGTCAGTAAGTTTTTCCTGATGTTCAGCCAGAATCTGGCTTCCTGTAACTTGAGCCCATTATTCCAAGTCCTGCACTCTGGGATGATGGAGAAGAGATCCTGGCCTTCCTCTCTGTGACAACCTTTCAAGTACTTGAAAAGCGCTATCCTATCTCCCCTCAGTCTTCTCTTCTCAAGGCTAAACATGCCCAGTTCTTTCAGTCTCTCCTCATAGGGCTTTGTTTCCAGCCCCCTGATCATCTTTGTTGCCCTCCTCTGAACCCTCTCCAGTTTGTTTGCATCCTTCTTAAAGTGTGGTGCCCAGAACTGGACACAGTACTCCAGATGAGGCCTAACCAGTGCTGAGTAGAGGGGAACTAGAACTTCCTGGGATTTGGAAGCTATGCTTCTATTAATGCAGCCCAAAAGAGCATTTGCCTTTTTTGCAGCTACATCACATTGTTGGCTCATATTCAGTTTGTGATCAACAACAATTCCAAGATCCTTCTCACTTGTAGTGTTGTTGAGCCACGTATCCCCCATCTTGTAACTGTGCATTTGGTTTCTTTTTCCTCGGTGCAGAACTTTGCATTTATCCCTATTCAATGTCATTCTGTTGTTTTCTGTCCAGCGCTCCAATCTATCAAGATCACTTTGAATTCTGTTTCTGTCTTCCAAAGTATTAGCTATCCCTCCCAATTTTATGTCATCTGCAAATTTGATCAGCATTCCCTGCACCTCCTCCTCCAAGTCATTAATAAAAATGTTGAAGAGCACTGGGCACAGGACTGAGCCCTGCGGTACCCCACTCATTACCTCTCCCCAGTTTGAGAAGGTCCCATTGATAAGCACTTTTTGAGTCCGATTCTGTAGCCAACTGTGGATCCACCGGATCGTTGTTCCATCTAGCCCACTTTGAGCTAGTTTGCTCATCAGGATATCATGGGGCACTTTGTTGAAAGCTTTGCTGAAGTCGAGGTATATTATGTCCACAGCATTCCCACGGTCCACAAGGGAGGTTACTTGATCAAAAAATGAGATCAGATTCGTCTGGCAGAATTTGTTCTTAACAAATCCATGTTGGCTTCGAGTAATCACTTTATTGTTTTCAAGGTGCTTCCAGATGGATTGCTTTATCATCTGGTCCAGAATTTTCCCAGGGACTGATGTCAGACTGACTGGTCTGTAGTTCCCATGTTCCTCCTTTTTACCCTTTTTGAAGATAGGGACAACATTAGCCCTCCTCCAGTCATTTGGCACTTCACCCATCCTCCAAGATTGCTCAAAGAGAATAGACAGCGGTTCTGAGAGTTCTTCTGCCAGTTCCTTTATGACTCTAGGATGCAGTTCATCTGGCCTGGAGATTTGAACTCATTTAAAGTAATTAGGTGTTCCTTGACCATATGCCTATCGATCTCAAGCTGCAATCCTGCCCCTTCAGCCTGTACTTCGCCTTTGCCAGGGGGGTCATAGACCCTCTTTTGGGAGAAGACTGAGCCAAAGTAGGAATTGAGCACCTCTGCCTTTTCTTTGTCATCTGTTATCATTTTGCCTTCCTTATTTAATAGCTGAACCACCATTTCTTTCCTCTGACTTTTACTACGTAGCTGAAGAAAGCCTTTTTGTTGCTTTTATCATCCCTCGCTAAGCTCAGCTCGTTCTCAGCTTTAGCCTTCCTGACACCATCCCTGCAATTCTGTGCTACCTGCCTGTACTCTTCCTTTGTTACTTGGCCTTCTTTCCACGTCCAGATGTGTGCTTTTTTGTTTTCAGGTCATCTCTAAGCTTTTTGTGAAGCCACATTGGCTTCTTCTGTTGTCTTTTCTTCTTGTTGAAATTGTTTGTAATTGTGCCTTGAGAATTTCCTTTTTTAAAAGCTCCCACTCATCTTGGACTCCTTTTCTCGTTAGAGTCGCTTGCCATGGGACCTTGCTGATCATTGTTCTGAGTTTATTAAAATCAGCTTTCCTAAAATCCAGGGTACGTGTTTGACTACACTTGGCTTTTGCTTCCCTTAGAACCAAGAACTGAAGTACAACATGGTCGCTTTCCCCCAGGGTTCCTGTAACTGCTACTTTATCCACTAAGTCATCTCTGTTGGTTAGGATCAAGTCAAGGATAGCTGATCCTCTAGTTCCTTCCTCTACTTTCTGTAGGAGGAAGTTATCCACCACACAAGTCAGGAATTTCTGGAAGGGGCATGTTTTGCAGAATTTGTCTCCCAACTAATACCGGGGATCCTTGAAACATTGGCTATTTGCTTTTCAAAAGTTTCATCCTCGTCTTCTCCTTGATTGGGTGGCCAGTAGTAGACTCCAGCCACCATGTTCCTTTTATTCTTTGCTCCATTTATTTTGATCCAGATGCTCTCAATGGGGCTACCAAGCTCATCCTCCTGTATTTCTGTGCAGAGATATGTATTTTTCACATACAGTGCAACCCCACTGTCAGGGTGGAAACTGAGCCCATAGAGCCCCAGAGCAGTTCTGATTCTGAGGAGGAGCAACAACCCGTGGGAGAGGAGCTCGCTCATCTCTCACAGGCACAGCGGCAGGGAGAGATTTCTCCTGCGTGCATTCCTGAGAGAGATAGTGACCCTGGCAGCGAGAGAGCAGGGGATGGGGCCTTGCTGGACGCTCAGCGCAGACGCAGGGAGCTCCTTCAGATGGAGGGCACGGAGAGGAGGTGCTCTGCTCACTTGGCGCTCAAACAACGGTTGCATCCCAAGGACCCAAGGGTAAGAGGGAGGACCTCTCCCTAGCCCATAAGTTCAGAGTCTTCCCGCCCTCCTTCAAACGGGGACCAACTGCCTTACCTAGTGCTTAGGCTACTCTGCTAACTACCCCAGTGCAGTTCCTTGCTTAGTTGCTGGTGATTAGCATCTGAAAGAGTCATTAAGTTGTAAAAGGAATAAAGCCTTGGAAAGAATCCTCGTCATCTCTCATCTGTGTCTTGAGTTGGCTATTGGAGGGGACTGTAAGAGGCAGATAGGGCGCTCCTGACACCCATCTCCCTTTCTGTTCCTCCTGTTCTTTTTGAACAAGTTATATCCTTCAATTGCTGTATTCCAGTCATGACAGTCATCCCACCAAGTCTCAGTTATACCTATCAAGTCATAATTTCCCTCCTGTATTAAGAGTTCAAGTTCGTTCTGTTTGTTTCCCATTCTCTGGGCATTAGTATATAGACATCGAAGACCATGTGCTTCATAGTCTGGCTTTCTTCCTACATGTGTCTGAAGACTATTATTGGGCGCTATCAGAGCTGTTCTCTCCATTGCAGTGCATGAGCCTACATCCATTGTTACCCCCAACTTTACATCTCCCTTCCCCATAGGATTCAGTTTAAAGCCCTCCTGATGAAGTTCTTCATGCTGTGACCAAACACATTCTTCCTATCCTTTGTGAGGTGCATCCTTTGTGAGGTCTTCTGGGTAGTTTTCATCTTATTTGTTTGATTCATACCACACCTTTCTACCTCCCAAAATGGCACACAGGGTGGCTTACAGGCGCAATTAAAATAGATTAAAACCAAAAAACAATTCAGTACGATATAATAAAAACAAAACAATCGCAGAATTAAAAAAAAAATCCAACTCAACAGATCTGCTTACAGGCCAAAGTCGTTCTTGCATAAAGCAGTCTTTGCCTGCTGTGAGACGGACAGCGAAGAGGGTGGTTATGTAGCCTCCCTCGGGAGGGAGTTTCACAGCCTGGGAGCTGCCACGGAAAAGGCCCTCTCTCAGGTCACCATTAAATACATCCCTGGAGGTGGTGGTCTTGGAAGAAGGGCCTTTCCAGAAGGTCTGAAGACCCAGGCAGGCTTGTATGGGAGAAGACAGTTTTTTAGGAAGCCTGGTCCCAAGCCATATAGGGTGTTATAGGTCATAACCTGCAGTCTGAATTCTGCCCAGAAACAGACCGGCAGCCAGTGAAACTGTTGCAACAAAGGAGTCATGTGCTCCCAATTAACACAATATAAAATTGGAATAATCCATCTTTACCAAAACCCCCTAAAACAGAATAGACAGTGTAAAGTGTACACAGTAAACACAGTAAACAGCCAGTGTGGCGTAGTGGCAACAGTGTTGGACTGGGAGCTGCGAGATCTGGGTTCTAGTCCCCACTCAGCTGTGGAAGCTCACTGGGTGACTTTGGGCTAGTCACAGACTCTCAGCCCAACCTACCTCACAGGGTTGTTGTGGTGAGGATGAAATGGCGAGGAGGATTATGTACCCCACCTTGGGTTCTTTGCAAAAGGGAAAAAGGCTGGATATAAATGCAATAAATAAAAACAACAACAACAACAATATAATCCAGCAGTGCAGATATCAAAAAATGGTTCAGCCAGTTGTTGGTGTTGATGATGGGGGTTAAAAGCTTGGACATATGGTGCTTTTGACCGTGCAAGGTTTATACCAGCCTTCCCCAACCTGTGATATGTCGCATGACAACATCCGTCATCACCAGCCAGTATGGCGATTGAAGTTTTTCAGCTGCATTCCTAGGCCTGCTTACTCCTGTCTTGGAGTTTGGTGATGTGGCATCTTAGTGTGCATGAACCGGCTGGACAGTTTGAGCTGCGTGTGCTAAGATTTAAATGCTGCTGCAGAGCTGGATTCGAGAATGTCTAGCATTTACCAAACCCCTGCAAAATCTGGCTGTTGGTCTGACGAAAACCAACTGGGCTCTTGTTCCTTCTCCCCCAATGTGGGTTACAGAACTGGGGTGCATGTGGGCTACCCCCCTTGTAATAGGGAACAGTTGCTTGGAATCTCGTCCCAGTTCAGGGCGTTGGTCTTGGAGCACCAGAAACAGCAGCCATCGCCTGGCTACAATACCTGGAGATTGGAGGTTTCTCCTCTTGACCTCAGGAAGGCTCTCTGGTTTCATCTGTATGCTGCTGCTGTGATGTGTCGCGCAGGGGGAAAAGACGCTGGCAAAATATCTAAGGACGCGGGTGTGGCTTTCGTGCATTTTTCATTGCTGCACAAGCATTGCCAGAGATAAGCAGAACAAAACTCCAGTGGGGGGAAGAGGGAACTCACCATGCCAAGGGGAAGAGACATCTTGTTTTCAAACTGTGTGCCCTGGACTGTGGCAGATCCTTGAGGGGAGGGGGGAAACGACCCCACCGTTTTAGGTCTCCCGCTGATAACTTGCTGGTGGTGCTGTTGACCCCAGCACAGCACCAGTTGGTCAAGCCTGCTATTATTATTGTTGTTGTCATTTTTTGTTTTTATTTTGACCCAATGAAAGAAATACTAGTTGATTAACCCAATTAATTTTAATTGATCAGATCTGCATGCACTTGCATAAAGTAATAGTTTTGAAGGACCGTAGCTCAGTGGTAGGGCACCTGTGTGGCATGTGGAAGACCCAGGTTCAATCCCTGGCATCTCCAGTTAAAAAGGTAAGGTAGAAACAGATCAGAAAGGCATTCTGTGCCTGAGACTCTGAATAGCTGCTGCCAGTCGGAGTAGAAAATTCTATCTTAAGTGGACAATCGATGGACGGTGTTTCAATTTGGTCTGGATGGGGTTGCACTCCCTGTGAAGGAGTGGGTTTGTAGCTTAGGGGATGTCCTGGAGCCATCTTGTGGCCTCTGTGGCACAGAGTGCCTTCTACCAGCTTCAGTTGGTGGCCCTGCTATATGTCTATCTGGACAGGGATTACCTGGCTTCAGTCGCCTATACTCTGGTAACCTCCAAGTTAGATTACTGCAATGTGCTGTATGTGGGGCTGCCCTTGAAGACAGTTCAGAAGCTGCAGCTTGTGCAAAATGCGGTGGCCAGATTGGTAACAGGGACGAGAAGGTCTGAACATATGACATCAATTCTGGCCTGCTTGCACTGCTTGCCTGTGTGTTTTTATGTCTGACTCAAGGTGCTGGTTTTCACCTATAAAGCCTTACACAGTTCAGGGCTGCAATACTTGATGGAGTACCTCTCCTGGTATGAAACTACCTATATATTATGCTCATCATCTAAGGCCCTCCTCTATTTGCCTCCTCTGAAGGAGGCTCAGAAGGCGGCATCAAGGGAGAGGGCTTTCTTGGTGGTGGCACCCCTGTTCTGTAATGAACTCTCCAGCGAGGTGTTGTTATCTTTTTGGTACCAGATTAAGACCTTCCTCTACTCCCAGGCATTTGGCAGCGTATGATAGGTTTTTAATCAGGTTGTGGGATATTGTTTGGATATACATGTGTCTGCTCTGTTTATATATTTGTAGCTAACTATTTTTATATTATGAATAGCATTGTGTTTTTAAGCATTTGAATCTTTGTAAATCCAGAGAGCTTTGGCTATTGAGTGGTATATAAATGTAATAAATGGAATGAAATGAATAGTTGTCAGAACTGGATGGTCCTTCCCCTTTGCAATCAACACCATAATAGACACGGATTCAGGCTAATATGACTTTATTCTGCTAGAGCCTAGCCTCTCTACAAATGCAGATTCAAGGAAACTCTCCGACTGCCCCAGGCCCTAAACAACTAATCAACAATCTCTAAGCAGAGGAGATGAATCAGATGGAGAGAAAGTTGTTGGCAGTTTGGGTATGAACCCACTGGCCAAGCTGGCCTTGCAGTGAAGCCCCTCCCTTAGGGTGGCTTCTTCCTATGTTGGCTTCCAAGAGTGGCTATCTCGGTGGAATGTCTGAGCCCTGCCCCTAATTTTTCCCACTTAACTTTGCAATGCGCCATAGCATCTCTCAAGTCACTCCTCCTCCTCGGAAACTTGAATTCCCACAGTGGAGGGAGGGGGCTGGGACTCAGCCTGGGCCATCTGTTTGTCAAGGCTATTGGAGGAAACCCTCCCAGCATCTAGGAGCACTAGGGAGGGTCCCTCCCCCATGCTTTGATCTAGCAGTTCTAACTCTGATGCAGAATTGGAGCTGTCAGATACCTGAAAAGGCTGGGACTCATCCCTGACAATTGTCTGCCCTGGTGAAAGGCATGTTCCTAAAACATCTCCCCAGGTCTCAGTTTGGGAATGGCTGCCCACCTTCCTGGCTGATGTGGACACTCCGTGTTTCCTGCACCATGCTCAAAACTGCCCCTTTTCTGCTAGAGTTCATTTACAGCCCATGTTATGCCTTTTCTCCCCCTCCTTTGTTCTGTGGCTGCTCTTTGTTTGATTACTCTGAAAAGGAACCGGCTGACGGTTCTTTGTTTTTGCTCTGGATCTCTACGCAAATGCCGTTAGCATCAGCAGATGATTTAAAACCACTGCATCATGCTCCCATCACCCGATCAGCACCCCATTTTTCACCGCTTCTGCACTGAGATGCATATGGCAGTTCCGAATCTAGAAATGGAAAGGGAGGGTTTGGGGGAGGGGGGTGTTGTCTGTACTGGGATGACGGATGGAGTTTTGAGACATTCCTCCATCTTCGTAAAAACCGCTGCTAAATTCAGATATCACGTTTAGTTGCAGGCAGATTCTGGGACAAACCTCTCCCTGTCGCTTGGGTTTTATGGCACGCCGCATAAGCTCTCAGACAAAATGTGTGCATCGTTTGCTTTGACTTATAGTAGGCTGGGATCCTTCGCCTCGCACCTGGCTCTCCGAAGATGGCCCGAATTGCTCAAATGGAATTGAAATGGGGGAAAGGAGTATACGTTTTATATATGGTCTTGTAAATCAGGACTCGAGACAGGCAAAAATGCCTGGGTAATGGGAGGAAGTGAAGAGAATAAGCAGTATAACATCAGTGTGTATGTGTTTTTCACTGGGGCACGTGGAGTCTGGGCTGTTGGGGTTGCCAGCAAAGCAAGGTTCTTTCTTGAGGTGAGACATTGAGGAGACATTGACATGCCTGTTTCACCCTTTATCGGAAAGAATGGATCAACAGTAGGCTCAAGGCAGATAGAGGAAGGTGTTTCTTCATGCAATATGCAATTATCTTATGGGACTCATTGCCACAATAGGTGATGTTGGAATGCAGCTTAGCTTTAGAAATAGACAAATTCATAGAGAAGGGGTGTTGAACTCCAGACCCGGGGCCCAAACTGTGGCTCACCTGGCATCGCAAAATTCCATTCTCTCTGTCAGGAATGAATCTGAGCGTGTGGAGATGTCTGGCAGCTCAGATTCGGAACCAGAATGGGAGCAGCCAGAAGAGGGGCAGGCACCCTCCCTAGCGGGCCCAGACATGGTGAGACTTTCTTCCCAGGACCTCAACACACAGATGGCCCAGGCGGAACTGCTCCTCCATTCCTCCACTGTCAGAAGTCAAGTTTTGGAGGAGGAGGAGGAGGGGCATGACGTGAGGGATGCTAGGGTCCATTGCAGAGAGAAGCAGGAAAAGTTAGGGTCAGGGCTCAGACGCTCCACCAGGTTGGACGCTTGTGGAAGCCAATGTCAGAGGGAGCCAGTTATGGGCTTAAGTGACAGGAAGCCAGATTCCGGCTGAACATCAGGAGAAACTTCCTGACTGTTAGAGCAAAACGACAATGGAACCAATGACCTAGGGAGGTGGTGGGCTCTCCCACACTGGAGGCATTCAAGACGAGGCTGGACAGCCATCTGTCGGGGATGCTCTGACTTGGATTCCTGCATTGAGCAGGGTTTGGACTCGATGGTCTTGCAGGCCCCTTCCAACCCTACTATTCTATGACTCCATGATTCTGTGGGCCACCCTAAGGGAGGGGCATTCCTGCGAAGCAAGTCTGGCCCTGAAGTTCATGCCCACACTGCTGGCAACTCCTCTAACTTCCACGTCATCTCCTCTACTCATATTCATAGATGTGTGGATTAGCTGGTTCTGTGCAGTCTGAGAGTTTCCTAGAATCTGCATTTGTAAAGAAGCAAGTCATTTACTAATAAGGTAGTGTTAGTCTGAAGCTTTGTTTCCTGGAGTGTGTTGATTGTGAAGGGAGAGATGAAGGAACCTCTCTCTCTCTCTCTCTCTTAGCTGAAAGCTCTAACTGCCAATAAGTAAGCCTGAAGAGAGGCGTTTGAACCTTTCAGAATGGGGAAAAAACTGTGCAAATGGTGGGAAACCACCAAACTGTCTGTGGTTGGGGAAAATGGGGTCGGACCTGGATAAAGGTGTGTGGCCATCTGGGGAACTTTGGAGGGCCAGATTTGGCCCACTAGCCTGAGGTTCAACACCCCTGCTTTAAGTGGCCTGCAATGATTATAAATGGGTGAATGAATCTGTGGTTGGCCATGGCTGGATAAATAATGCTGGAGTTGGATGGATCTTTTGGCTGATCCAGCAAGGCAGATCTCATATTCTTTCATCAGCCAAAGGTGACAAGGGGGTTCTCTCAATAGTGATGTCTGCCCACCCCTCAGCTAGAACATGATCGAAAGCAGGGGGAAGTGACTTGGTATCCTCCGCATGTAGGACTACAACTCCCATAAGCCCAAGCCAGCATGAGCAATCATCAAGGATGATGGGAGTTATTGTCCCGTGCCTCTGGAGTCCATGAGGTTGCCTACTCCTGATCCAAAATTTAGGCTGATGTAAACTCCTTGCTAGCATAATAGTGAATCTTCCCGAAGCTTTGCAATCTTTCATCAGTTCATTGGCCCAGGATTGCCTTTCTTATATTGCACTGAGATTGAGTTTCTCTGATTCTGGAATGGCTGACAAAACACTTCCTGGCTTCTTTCCTCTCATTCTCTTTCTCTCTCCTCACTCTGAGCTTTCCCAGGAACCAGGTCCAGCTTGAACTGGTGAAATCTGCAATTTCAGATCCTGCTGCCCTGTGACAGGCCTTGTCAAGGGCCTCTATAAATAGCAACCTGGTAATGGAGCTGCTAAAACAGCCCTTGATATCTGGAATGGGAGCTTTGGAGCAGCCAGGACACGCTCAGGCTACTTTTTGAGATGCCTGTACATAAATAAGATGCATCATTGCACACCAGTTGCTGGAGAACATGACTGGGAGCATGCTACTGCACTTGTGTTCTATGTATGAGTTTCCTGTGGGCAGCTGCTTGGCCCCTGTGTGAACAGGATGCTGGACTAGATGGACCTTGGTATGATCCAGCAGGGCTCTTCTTCTGTCCTTACATTCTTAGCCAGCCAGCAAGGAGTTCACTAAGAAGCTCCATGAATAGGTGAAGGTCCAAGCAGGAAGTGAAACAAAATCTCGTAGTGTGGGGTGCTGCTCTTCAGGATTTCCATTCCCCCCCTCCCAAGAGTGAGCCCACATTCCATGGCTCATGAGCATGCTCAGTCCTCATTGGACTGTTTTTGGGCTCCTCTATAGTACTTTAAGAACCTAAGAAGAGCGATGCTGGATCATACCAAAGGTCCATCTCATCCAGCATTTTGCTCATACAATGGCCAACCAACTGCCTATGGGAAACCCACAAGCAGGACAGGGGTGCAACAACACCCTCCTGCCCATGTTCCCCAGCAACTAGTGTACACAGGCTCACTGCCTTTAGTACTGGAGGTAGCACATAGCCATCAGGATTAGTAGCCTGTGTACTACATGAAGAGATATGAAGAGATCTATGAAGATATATAGAAGATATCTATGAAGAGATCTATGAAGATACATAGAAGAGATCTATGAAGAGATAGCCTTCTCTTCCATGAATTTACAGTTAATTTTATTGCTTTTTAGCCCATCAGGCCATCCGCACACAAAAAGAAATAGAATTCTCATATCAACCAAAAAGGAAACCGAAGTACAAATTGTTAATAAAATAACTAACAAGAGCTAGTTAAAAACATTTTAAAATCCTAAAACAATATTTGCCAGAATGTTATTACCGTGTTTACAGATTTAGTTTTTTTATAACACTCAATGACTTTCGCCTCTCCAGGGCTCGACTGACATACTTAGCAGTCCTATATGATGTATAATGATCTGTTCCAGCTAATAATAATCAAGTTATGTTTGCACTGGAAGTATCAAAGATAGCCTTCTCCTCCAGGAATTTGTCCAACCTGCTTTTAAACTCATCCCAGTTGGTGGCCATCACTACATCTTGTGGAAGTGAATTCTGTAGTTTAACTCTGCGCTGTGTGAAGAAGCTCTTCCTCTTATCTGTCCTTAATCTTCCACCAATCAGCTTCATGGGGTGACCCCATTGGGTTCTAGTATTATGAGAGAGGGAGAAAAATGTCTCCCTATCCAATTTCTTCACACCAGGCATAGTTTTGTACACCTGTATCGTGTCCCCCCTTACTCACCTCTTTTCTAGCTAAACAATCTGAGAAGATGTAACCTTTCCTCACAGGGGAGTTGCTCCAGTCCTTTGCTTAGATTTAAAGATTTTTTTCTTGCACTTGTGTAAACTTCAGGGTTCCCCCAAGCCTGCCAATAGCTCCCTATTGTGCATTGGGTACACTGGAGATAGAGGGAATGACTTATCACAGCCTTCTACAACCTGGGAGGCCAGGATCTCTTCTCGATCATCTCAGAGTGCAGGACACGGAATAATGGACTCAAGTTACAGGAAGCCAGATCCCGGCTGAACATCAGGAGAAACTTCCTGTCTTTTAGAGCAATATGACAATGGGACCAATTCCCTAGGGAGGTGGTGGGCTCTCCCACACGAGGCATTCAAGATGAAGCTGGACAGCCATCTGTCAGGGATGCTCTGACTTAGATTCCTGCATTGAGCAGGGGGTTGGACTCAATGGTCTTATAGGCCCCTTCCAACCCTACTATTCTATGATTCTATGAACCTGGTGCCCTCCAGATGTTTTGGACCACAAGTCCCAACATTTCTGACCATTGGCCAGGGTGCTTGGGGCTGATGGGAGCTGAAGTCCAAAAATATCTAGAGGGCACCCATTTGAGGAAGGCTGATTTAGATTCAAAAGTTCTGTGAATTACATTTTTTTTAAAGTAAAATGTCTCTTGATACTCCTCTCATTAGTTCGCTCCGGGGGTTCTGTTGCCGCTTCCAAGAAAACCATGTCTTGTTCAAAAGTGTAGGAATGGACATATGGAGGGTGTTTTGTGTAGGTTTGATTGAAATGCAGAAAAGGGCTTAAGTAAGATGTAGGTAATGTCAAGCAATTGAGAATAAATGGGCTGGATTTTATATATAAAAGAGAAAGGAAGAGATCGGAGCCAAATCAAAATGACAGATCTAGTGAGCAATTTGGCAGGGAAAGCTGAGGAACATCAGTTTAAGAAAATAAAAGTAAAGTCTTCTGGAATGCAGCCGGAATATTATTTTGGCTTTTCTCTCTGCTAAGTCGTTGCAGGCACGAGCTGAGTCATCCTTGCTTGTAACAGGTGCCATCGGAGTCTTAATTGTTTCAGAGGATAGAGCATTATGCATCTGCTCTCCCCAATAACGATGAGTATTAAATTGGCACTTTGAGATTCAGAGGCAGACAATACTAAGTTTGGCCTTAATCTGTCGGCATGCCTCTGTTATTGCTCTGCAATATGGGACTGCTTTTTTAAAAAAAAATATTATATTTTAAATCAGCTGGCTTCTGAGCATTTCTGGTTCAAATCCCCAAAGATTAGCATTGATTGGAGTTTGGTCATCAGATGAGGGACTGTTGACTCCAGTGGAGGGGCTTTCTTTGTTTGCTTGTTTGTTTCCATGGCACTGGATCCCTACCTGTGCTCAGCAGAGTTCCAGTTGTGCTGGAAGGAGGGGGCAGTGATCCCTAGGGATGTTGCGGGTGCCCAACTGGGTCTGGGAATCCGTCAGACCCCCCCCCACCTGCGACCCCCAGACTGCGCCCACCAAGACACTGTCCTTGCTTGACTCCCACTCGTGCCCTCCCGGACTCACCGCGATCGGTCCGGTGAGCGTCTGCCATTTTCCCGCCTTGGTTGTCTGTATAAAAAGGAAGTTTTTAAAATGCGCATATTTAAATATGTGCAGTTTGGGGCCAAGAAAGCTTAATTTGCGCAATATTAGAGGTATCATGCCTTTAAAGGTATATTTAATTATTTAATATTTAAATATGCACATTTTTTAAAACGTCCTTTTTGCGCAGACAACAAAGGAGGGAAAATGGCGCGCACTCACTGGATGGGATTGCGGTGAGTCTGGGAAACTTGCTGAGCCTGTGGGCGGCCCAAGCATGGGTCCGGGGGCAGGGAGTGGGGGCAGTGCTTCCGTGGGCAGCCGGACAACCTGAGCTGGGGTGGGTTCTCACATCCTCCCCACTGTGTATCCCCTTAAAAGTGGCTCTGCAGGCTTGGGTGGGAACCAGAACAGGGTGGGAGGTGGCATTTGGGGCTGCAGCAGGAAAGGGGAAGGGGTGAAAATCACTATTCTGCCCCCTTAATCCAGGGGGAAGCCTCCGTGAATCCTACTTCAATCCTTAAAAAATATGTTGCCCTTCTGTTCACAGAGGAACGAGACCAGCAGTGTAGTGGCGAATTCTGAAGTGCGGACAGTCCCTATAGCCAGGCCCCCAGTGAGAGCCTGTATGGTTATGGGGTGTGAACCTGTCAGTTTCCAGGTGTCAATCAGATTCTTTTGGATATCAAGATGAAACAAGCCACTGGTACAAAAGAAGACAGTTTATTGATAGGGATTCTTGATATATAAAGAAAATTCACCCCTCCCTTCAGATGACAAAGCAGGCACCCTTGTCACAGTCAGGAATGTGCGAACCCACCCCGTCCGGGTTCTCCGGGCGCCCACCCAGCCCCTGCCCCCGCTCGCCGGTCCCCGGACCATCCTCGAGCCCCTCCCCCACTCTGTGAGCAGCCTGCACTCACCTTGGCAGCCTCGTCAAGCTCCGCGGTCGCCCTTTTTTGAAAAATAAAACGCGACCGCAAACGTGCACTTTTTTGCATATGCAAATATGTGCATTTGCAGAAATGCACATTTTTGCACATATACAAATATGCACATTTTTGTGATAGCCAATTTATTCTTCACATAATGGTGATGGCGGAGCTCGACGAGGTTGCTGGGGTGAGTGTGGGCTGCTTGCCGAGTGCAGGCAGGGGGTGAGTGGGGCTCGGGGGTGTGTGGGCAGGGGGGTTCTGCTGGATTCCTGGATGGAACCAGGCACCCACGCCATCCCTAGTCCTAAGCTGATATGTCTGACTGAGTCCCCAAGACAGATGGGGAAGCCATTCCTGGGCCAAAGGTTCTCCAAGCTGGTAAACATGCATTTCACCTTGAAGCGAGACCGAAGGGCGGGCCAGCAAGCTGGATCTTACAAGCTTCTCAGTTAGATGCCTCCTTCTAACCCATGAGCAACACCTCTCCTCCTCCACTCTCACACCAACAGGGTAACACACACGAACGCGGGGGTGGATCTCTTACCCCAAAGGTTCTTGAAACATCTAGCTTGGGAATCTAATTGCCTTTCGGGTGGGGGAGTCTCCCAACCTTTCTGGAAGAATCAAGGTAATTCACCCTTATCTCTTCCTTCAGGATGACGTATTTGCACTGGCACTAACAGCTTCAAGCCAGGCTGTGAATTGCTAGCCTGTATTAAAAGGGCAGCTTTCCGATTCCGAACCATAAAACTGCTGGTTAAGTTAAAAGACACAGGTCCCTATGCATTTAGGAACTCTGTGAAGTCCACATGTTTGGCTCACCAACCAACCCACTACAGAGCCCCCAAATTCAGGCACCATATCCAGTGGAGGCTGGTGGTTCCGATGTCAGTGGGGCAATGAATCTGTTCTGGGTTTCAGCCAGAACCAGTTAGAAGTCTAAATGAGCTACTCAAGGTGCTGAACCTTTTGGGGCATAGGGTTTAGCACCTCAGACTAGTTCTGACTGAAACCCAGAGCGGATTCACATGTCCAGCAATTTGTGAGCAGTTTTGGCAGACATGTGCTTGTGATCATGCTTGGGTCTTGAACAGGGCATGCACACCTGTTCTGTAAGCAAAAATGAAATTTTAATACATCGCCACAATACATATTCTATAGAAGTGATATAAAAACAAATAACGTGAATAGAACCTGCAGCCCACAGACTATGGAACAGCCAGTGAAAACAAGTGGTTCTTCAGAGACTGCAAAGAATGGGCCTGACAAACCCCTAAGAGAAGCTGATTCTAGAGGTGCGGGGCCACCATTGAAAAGGCCCTCTCCCCAGTTCACGCCAAGTAAGTAGGAATAATGGGTGGGAGGGGAAATATTGCCACCCAGGTATCATTCTGCACCACAACATTGAATGTGGTGCAGAATGGCAGCAGGGATCTGGTCCCCAAGAAGATCTGGTGAGAATGGGGATCATGGGTGAATGGTTTGGAGATGGAGGTCTGGCTGGAGAAGCTGGGGCTGGGAAAACCAATGGGCAACTTTTCACCCAGCAGGGATGAGCAGTGCTTGGGAGCTCAAGAGGAGGCCAAGAGCCGATGCTGGAGAAGGACCATGCAGAAACAGGGAAACAGGAGAGGCGAGGGAGGCCTAGAAGGGGGTTCAAGAAGTGGAGCAGGATAGATGGACAGCAGTGAAGGCAAAATGATGGCATGATCCAAGGAGCAACATGCTGAGGTGTCCGTTCCTTTATGCCATGCAGTACTGTATAAACTTCTGCCATGGTCTTTCCCAACCTGGTGCTCTCCAGCTGTGTTGGACGTTGACTCCCAGAAAACACTTGCCAACATGGCCAGTGCTCAGAAATGCTGGGAGTTGTAGTCCCAAAGGTCTGGACGTCACCAGGTTCAGGGAAGGCTGTTCAATCATGCTCCCACCTAGTCCCATGTTTCCTCTAAACCTTTGAAGCCCCAAACATTCAAACCTTTCCCTTCCAGGGAAGGTGCTCCAACCTGCCAATTCTTCAGGTTGCCTTTCTTCTGTGCTTGTGTCAAATTCTTCCTCTTTTCGGCCATAGCGTTTAGGCCCCCTCACTCACATTGCACTGTTGGCCTTTCACTGCTCAGATTGGCTGCTGATGGTGAGGAGGTGGGGAAATACAAGTGTGTGTGTGTGCGCGCGCGCGCGCGTGATTTGACATGGGGCCATTATTTTCAGCTCTAGGCCTTTCTTGAGTAGGAAGTGATTATCTGCCCTATAGAGCAACCTCTCCTGTGTTGTATATATGCTCTGCAACATTTGGCGCATAATTGATTTGAATGGGCCTCAGTGGGAGTTAAGAAAAAGCACTCGTAGTTAAATTTCACCTGTCTGTTGCTTGCAGTGGTGGAATGCCGTGGAGGAGTCGTAGACAGCATGCAACGATTTGCAAACTTGCCAGTATACCTCCCTGCGAGTTACCGCATCTCCGGTGCTGACATCTCCTTCTTCCTAAAAGAAACCAACCAGGATATCATGAGGAATGCGAGCTTGCAATCCCGAACGGAGCCTTTCCTTGTCTATAGAGCCACCAGCTGGCCTGCGTTGAATGCTACTTATGGCCCATTTACCGTGGAGCAAACAGTACCTCCACGCCTTCTGTTGACATCTGCGCTGTTCAGTTTTGCTGACCAGTTCACTTTTAATTGGAAGTTACAATCACACGTCATTGACAGCTCCATCTATTCCAACAGGCCAAAGGTGCAAGCTTTGTTCTACCTTGCCGGCAAAGATTGGGAAGACGATGACCCCGCCGAGATCTTGCCCTGTGTCCGGATGATGGCCTTCCAGGAGGAGAGAGTAGCTGTCAGCAGTTGTCGGTTGAAAGGCCATCTGGGGTTATGCGTGCTGGAGGTGGAGTTTTCACCAAGCTGGTTCAATGCTGCCTTGGCTTCTCCGTTGCCACCGTCGGATCCAGAGGATCAACAGAGGGCGGACTCTTTGGAAGGCATCACCGTGGAACTTTTCTATTGGGTGTATGCAGCGGAAGGGGAGTGTTCCTCTGAGGACCAAAACCTGGAAAGTTTCCTTCACGCAGAAAGCCAAGAGGAGGCGCAGATGCCTTTGGTGTCGATGGAGAGGATTGGGAGTGTTATTCTTTACCCAACTCAAGACAAGCTCAAGAAGTCCTTGCTGAATCTGGACGGGAACCTTGTGATCTGCTTACCACTCAGCCCAGTTAAGGAAGGGGACCTTGTCATGTTTCTCGTGTCTCTCACCAGTGGCTCCCTAGCAGATCAGTTTACACTCAGGTAGGTGTCGCTGTTGTTCTGCGTCTGTTTTTTGTTTTTGCAAAAAGAAGAAGAAGATATAAGCTGTCATAAACCAGCAGACCAGAAACCTGCTTGGTTCATTGTTTGAGTCATCGAAAGCTGTAGCAGTGGTCAGAAAGTAGACTGTGCTCCATTGGTCCCAGGTGTGTAAGTAAAGCTCTTGAGCTCTGATCCATTTTTCCAGCAAATCCCAGATGTATTGTGTGCAGGGCCAATAAGAGTGTGCTCCTGCTCTAGGTTTTCAGCACGTGATGCTCCTTCCCAGCTTACGCAGAGCTAAATGTTTCTCTCTCACTCACTGGTTGTGTATGGAGATTTGCACGCACATTAGGGATGTCAGAGAATTCCGCCACGGACTACAGTGAGAATTCCGTGGTGGAATTCCGCCACGGACTACTACCCCCTGGAATCCGTGGCGGAATGGCCTCCCCCCCGCCACCCTGCGGAATCCCCCTGGGACGGAGTGTACCTGGCGGCAGACGCGGCGGCTCCAGCAGAGGCAGCGGCGGCTCTGGTGGCGGCAGCTCCGGCTGGTCCCCTGACCGCTGCTGGGCTGCAGCAGCTGCAAATGGCAGCCATCATAGCGGCTGCCATTTGCGTCCTTGCAGTAAGCTGTGATAGGCTACGTTAAGTATTTATGTATCCTATCACAGTAAAAGTCAGGGGTGCAAATGGTGGCCGCTACGCCATTTGCACCCCTGCTCTTTGCCGTGATAGGCTATGTAAGTATTTACGTAGCCTGTCACGGCAAAAGGCAGGCATGCAAATGGCGTAGCGGCCGCCATTTGTGTGGCTGCCTTTTGCCGTGATAGGCTACGTAAATACTTACGTAGCCTATCACGGCTTACTGCAAGGATGCAAATGGTGGCCGCTACGACGGCCGCTATTTGCGGCTGCAGCAGCCCAGCAGTGGCCAGAACTCCGGCTGCAGCCGGCCCTGGCTGGAGGCTCTGCAGAGCCGCTGTGGAGCAGAGCCAGCCAGGGAAGATTCCAGGGGGAGGGACGGAGTTCCTCCCCCCCACCGCGGATGCACCGGAGCGGAGCCAGGTAGGGGTTTCGTACATCCCTAATGCATATGTATGCCAGCTATTGGGTTCCATCACAGTCAGGCATAACCAAGAAATGGGACCTAAGGTGGGACCATGCAGTTGAGGGGGGGGCAATGCAATTGAGGGGGTGGGGCTACACAATTGAGGGGTGAGGCTATGCAGGCAGGGACTAGCTCAGTTCACAGTGGCTCCTGTTGAGTCATAAGGGATGAAGTAAAGGGGATGAAAATCTGCCCCAGATGTTGGGGACACGAGGGGCAGGTTTAGCTTCCACCTTAAGGGTACACCCCGGCCTTCTTCAACCTGGTACCCTCCAAGTATGTTGGACTACAAGACCCATAATCTCCAATCAGCACAGCACATCAGCTGGGGATGGTGGGAGTTGTGCAACACATCTGGAGGGTGCTAGACTGGAGTAGGCTGGTGTGAACCCTTTTACTTTCTCCCACATAACTCCAATCAAATTGTGTTGATTTCTGTCCGCATGCATGTCATAAAAGAAAATGCTGTTTTGTTATATCAAAACAAGCAAAGTAAAACTGAACAGGATATAGTCACTCAAATAACAGAAAGACAGAGTTTCTCAAAATGGTGTATATATAAATAAAATGTATTTGTGTGTGTGGTGTATGTTACATTTAATGAAGCCGCCTGTTCGCAGAATGATGCAGCATCCTTTAATATCCGTAGCCTTGCTTCATGGGGAACAGCAAAGAACTGCATGGTATCCCTCCCAGTAACCTCGATGTTAATGTCTGCCTTTAGAAGGCCTTTATAATTTTGCAGTAGAAAGACTGTGATGCATGTGGGTGGCTCTGCCGTCAGCCTCAGGGATCCAGTGGAAAAGGCTCAAACCCTCACCTTTATCCAGCCTTCTCCTGCCAAAATCATTCACTTCTCTCATCACTCTGATACCTCCCCCCACAATTTGCAAAAGTTAAAACAAACTGTCAGGTATGAGAGCTAACCCCACCCCACCAAACCACAGGGACATTCATCAGATGGATCAAGACTTCATTTGGCAGGTACAAGAGCAGGTGTTACCAAATTGGGGGAAAAATGGTAAAAGGTGGACGTAAATGGCAACGAAATGTTAAAAAGTGCAGTCTGTGACAATTCAACGAGAGTGTGAATGTATGCAAAATAAGCTAAGTGGCCTTTCAGATCTACCGTGATTGATGATAACGTAATTGCCCTGGCATAGCTAAGTAAATTATCCCTGGCAGTGGGGACAGGGTACCACTGTCCCTATTCAGGCCCACATTACTAGGGTCGGACTTTTGTTAGTTCTAATCTGGCTGTTTCACACTAGAGTCTCCCCTTGAAATTCTTCTTTTGGAGAAGGGCAACGTTCAGGTCAGCAACAGAGTATACCTGGGGTATTGAAATGTTCTCCTCCCGTGTTCCGCCTGCTGCCTTTTCTGATGTCAGATTTGTGTCTATTTGTTCTTTTGCATAGGACAGGGGTTCAAAAATATTCCCCTACATCTGCAGGAAGAAATTGCGGTGGGTTTTCCTTGCTAGCGCTAACACATCAGAGATCTGAGATGAGAGAGGGATTCCTTTGGTACCACTAGCAAAAGAACCCAGGCTTTCCACAGGAATGCTAGCAAGGGAAACCCGTGTGTGCGTGCGTGTGCGTGTGTGTTGTATGCATTAAGGATGTACATAGTCTGTTAAATCCATTCCATCTGTGTTTTGTAGATTGTCAGGCATGTTTCATTCCGTCATCTGTTCATCGACAGAATCAGATCTTTTAAAACTAGAATTTCATTCTACACGCACTAACGTGCATTAGTGCTAATTTGCATTAGAGGCACTTGAGTGTTTGCACAAGTGTGCATTAGTGCATCATAGGGATGCTAGAGAAATTTGAAATGGACTAAAATGAGCTTGGTTTTCTAAGAATCCAACCTGTTGAAACTGCTGCGGGGCGCCTCCCCCCCCCGAGGCTGCGCGGAGTCTTTTTTTTTACTTTCCTGAAATTTACGCAATTTTTTTTGGTTGGAAAATATGCAAGTTTCTGCTGAGACTGGTAAATATATGCAGGGGAGCGTATGTACTATGTAGTAAATGTTATGTACTAGCATAAATAACGTAAATGGTTGCGAACCCTCTTATGAAATGATTTGCTTATTTTTCTGCATAATGGGGGAAAGGAATTGAATCTGTCTGTGAAAGCACACCAGAACGAACAGCACTGCACAGTCCATGAAACACACATTGGACGGATTTCACAAAATCCAGACATCCCTAGTGTATCGATGGTAATGCACAGTTGTGCTAATGTGTGTTAGTGCGACCCTCCAAGTGAAAAACTGGTCCGCTAGTCCACATGAATCCACATGACTTGGAAAAAGCCGGTCCACTGAAGAACCCACAGGTCAGATTAATAGAAATCCAAACTCATTTGAATCCGTTTCTGATTTCTGCAACATCCATAGCACGCAGGCATATGCGCCTCCCTGTTGCCACCCAGTACAGCCTTTGGGGCCAAAAAGGTTGCGCAACCCTTGCATAGAGACCGACCTGCTTGTCGTATGTAGAAAGCAGAAAGGCACTAGGAGAGGGTGTATGCCGCGAGCTTGGATGGAAATGCAAGGCCAGCAAAGAACAGCCCATGACAATTACACTGAAGCTTAAACATGTGCGCTAGAGATGCTGTGACCATTCACAACAGCAGCCATTGATGATAACGCCAACATCCCAGTGTCACTCAGCTAATTAGCAGCTGCAGTGGGACAGCAAGCCATGATGGGGATTCAAGGCAGATATATTTATTGCTCATCGAAGCATGCCTCAAGCAACTCATGTTCTGATCTCAAGAATGTTTTTCCAGCCCCCACCATCCGAATTATTTACATGACTCCTGTGGTACGCTTAACTGTCAGCATCTCAGTTTGGAGTGACGCAACACTCGAGGGAAACTGGAGCTCAACTTCTGGGGAATAAAAGGTGAAGAGGTAATTGAAAAGTGTTGCCTGCTGAGAAAAGCATCACGATGCTGGGAAAGGAAGGCGTTCTCAATGGCAACTTCAAGAGAGACGTGCTGTGTCTCCTTTTAATGTTATGCATGTCAAAGCGATGAGAATGATGATAACTTATTTCTTTCCCTGTGGATCGCCACCAAAACCAAACATATCCCCCAAACCCCTCACCCAGCCTGAGGCAACGTACTGTAAAACCCCGCTGCAAACATCTCACCAAGACTATATTGTTATTATTATAAGTGGGCCCTACAATGAAAAGTTGCTCAGTCTTTATCGGGCTGTTTCCTGCTGTGACCACCCTGTTGTGCATGGAGGGTGCTGTTTGGCTACATAAAGGCTTGGCCATGTCACCTGGGGAGGATGGGAGTTGTAGTACAAGACATCTGGAGGGCACCGGGTTGGGGAAGGCTGGTGTACAGAATTTATATAGTGCCATCTGTGAGTGCCATCTCTTTGTCACTCAAGAGGGTGATGGAGTGTGGCAATCGCCAACTAAGTTGCACAGGTTGTATTGGCTTTAAACAGTGATGTTGACCTTTTGAGATAGTGTACATGATGGGTAGGGAACTGGGTGCTCTCCAGAGGTGTTGGACTACAACTCCCATCTTATTCAACCAGCATGGTTTGCACATTGCAATCTAATCCCACTGTGAGGAAGCTGCCTTCCTCGCTAACGAGGCATAGGAGATGCTCTGTTGGCCTTCTTGACCCTTGTAGTATCTTCAAAGCACCATACAAGTGTGAAGTTCTACTATCCCAATGCCTCCCCCATGTTTATCTTCTTTATTGGAAGGAATCACTATTCCTTGTGCTGTTTCTTTTACCCCAGCAATAACAATTGAGAAAGCATGTCCACAAGTAAGGTTCCATCACGCTCATGTTCTCCGTCTAAGGTAGGCTTGCAATGCAGATGTTATGGGAGCTGCATCCTTTATATTACTGTTCCCAGACAGCTTAATCACACCATGCTTTATCCTCTGAACATCTGTTCCCTCTCTGAGGAAATGGATTCAGGGCTGCACATCAGGGATTGGCTATCATCAGACACTAGCGGAGTCCTCTTCTGTGGGGCCCTGCTAATCCTTGGAACTGCCTGATTTCTTAATTTGCAGCTATACGTATGAATTAGCCTATGCCAGTTTTATGTAAATTGGCACCCTCTTTTGGCCTCCTTTTTTGGTGATGTGTATGATTCCCCCCCCCCATTTCTTTTATGGAAAAGAAAATTATTATTCCGTTTAAATGAACGACTGCTACCAGCAAGGAGATGGAGCAGCAACCTCCACTTGTTTTGTGCTTTGGGTGGTTGTGATTGGGTTTAGAGGGAAAAGGACGAGGAGATGGCCAGAAATGACAGTGCTGTGAAGGTGGTCATACTTAGAGAGAGAGTGCCCGCCTGGGATAGTGCAAGGCCTGGATGCATGGAGCCCTGACTCCAAATCTATTCCCCATAACCTGAGTGTCCATCGGTGCCAATGGGATGTTTATTTCTTAGCTTAGTTTCCAAACAGGGGGTGATTTTCAAGGGTGATTGTAGCTGGGGAAGGAAGGGTTAAATCACCTCTCCCCACTTGCTGAAACACCCACCTCAGAATCTCTCCTGGGATGGCAATTAAACTTTTTCCATTGGTTTGGGATGATCTGTGTCAGGATGCAAATTAATTGAAGAATTTCTTTTATTTGAGATAATTTGGATGAGAAATGAATTTGCCTCCCATGACATTTAAATAAACCATTTAATTTGATTAAAATTGTTGTTATTTCTGTATTTGCATATAGAGATATAAATCAACATATGCAAATGTTATGCAGATTTGTGTCATATGGGTAACTTGTCCTAGCACCCCCGCCCAAAACCAACCAACCAACCAACCAACCAACCAACCCTGGAGCTGGCGCTGATGAAGTCTTTCCATAAAATGTCCAAAACTTGGTTCAGGCTTTCTCACAAGCAGGCCAACAATGGTTAACACTCATTGGGAGAGACCTGTCAAAAAGGCTCACTGCAGCCCATGGTAATTCTGCTTCATAAGAACATAATGAGAGCTGTTCTGGAGCAGACCACAGCCCTATCTAGTCCAGCATTCTGTTCTCACAGTGGCCAATGAGATTCATACAGATGGCCATCGAGGAGAGACGCTGCAGCTGCATCCTGCTTTGCAAAGCCTGCACTGAGCAAGGGGTTGGATTGGATGATCTTCAAGGTCCCTTCCAGCTCTGTGATTCTATGACTCTAAGCCCACAAATAGGGCGTGAGTGCTATAGCAGGGGAGGCTGGTGGCTCCGATGTCAGTGGGGCAGTGAATCCGCTCCGGGTTTCAGTCAGAACCAGTCAGAACTCTAAAGGAGCTCTCCAAGGTGCTTCTGGAGAGCTCCTTTAGAGTTCTGACTGGTACTGACTGAAACCCAGAGCGGATTCACTGCCCCACTGACATCGGAGCCACCAGCCTCCATTGTGCAATAGCACCCTCCTTCTCTTGTTCCACAGCAGCTGGCATGCAGAGGCACACTGCAGGTAACATATAGAGCATTCAAGGCTAGTAGCCATTGGCAGCCCCTTTCAAAGCTGTCCAAGTTAGTGGGAGCCATAACATCTTGTGGTAGTGGATTGCATGGTTTAACTATGTGCTGTGTGAAGAAGTTGTCCCTTTTGCCTGTCCTGAATCTCCCATCAAGGACGGCCTTATCCTCTGTGAATTTGTGCAATCCCCTTTTAAAGCCATCCCAATTGGTGCCCATCACTACATCCTGTGGTAGGGAATTGCACGGTTTAACTATGTGCTGTGTGAAGAAGTCCTGAATCTCTCACCAGCCAGCTTCATGTGTTGGCCCTGGGTTCTAGTATAATAAGAGAGGGAGCTGAGCGTTTCTCTATCCATATTCTCCACACCATGCATAGTTTTGTGCACCTCTATCAAGTCTCCCTTCCGTTGCTTTTTTCTTCTTTTGAGTTTCATCAGATGGCATGCTGATGGGATTTCTGCTATCTGCCAAGTGCCCTTTAGACTGGGTGAGCTACAACATTGAACAAACAAGCATTTCCCCATGGGGGTTCTTAAACGTCGTCACGTTTGTTTGGGAGAATGTATTCAGTGTGAAGTGTATACATTTAGCACAGAATTACACAGGGGGAAATAAAAATCACTGTGGCTCCAACATCTAATTTATACAAGTTCCCTCACAGGCTCACCTTACTTTTTTCAGTCCATTAGTAATGTCCATAAAGGCCCAGGAGGTATTTTATACAGAGAATTTCTGGCTTTCAGTTAGATATATATGCAGGGGTAAGTTTGCCCTGGGAGATCGGGTTTTTCCTTTTCAGAGAATAACTGATTGTTTTTAATCATATTGCTTGTATGAGTGGAATGTAGCATATTCCATTCCAGGGAACACAAGGTTATAGATCAAAATGGAATTTGGGTCCCTTTACCATTTCTCTGTGGTGTGAATGTGATCAAATAGCCTCAATCTGCATATTTGGGTGGGGGATGAGGGGAGAGTGTTTACTCCCACTTTGTAGCATTAGAAACATCGGAAGCGGCCTTATACCATTGTTCCATCTAACCCAGTATTGTTGACAATGACTGGAAGTGGCTCTCCAGGGTTTCAGGAAGGAATTTTTCAAGCCCTATGTCCGTTGCTGAGATGTCCAACACTGGGAAATCTGTTTTCTTTTTTGGCTTGACGGAGTTCAGTGGTGTGTACAGCTTGCTTTCTGTCTGCGAGCCAAGCTATGGGCTGTTGCCCAAATTCCGGGAACATTTCTGCACATTTTTTTAGAATGTTCTGCAATTTGCACAAATTACAGCTGAATTTCATAGAATCATAGAATCTAAGGGTTGGAAGGGGCCTACAAGGCCATTGAGTCCAACCCTCTTTTGTGCAAATTACAGCTAAATTTGTAGAAATCATGACCGAGTTTGCACAATTTATGCAAATTGGCCACAAGTTGCACAAAACTGGCTGCAATTTGCACAAATTCAGCCACAATTTACGCAGATTGCTCAGACATTTGTGCAAATTGCAGAACCCCTGCCCATGCAAAATTTCCTGGAGAATCTGCAGACTGGCCCGACTTGCTGTAGTTCGAGCCAGGCACCACAGCGGGAAGGGAAACAAAGTCCATAGGGCTGACCTTAGGAAAACTAATCAAACTCCACCCCCCAAATGGACTTCTCTGACACTCATAGCCGGGAGATGCTGGGGATTGAGCCTGAGACCATCTGTATACAAAGCATGTGTTCTACCACTGGCCACAGCTCCACATGGTTTTTCAAGGTGAAAAGTGACGTCTTTCGAGTTCTGTCCTCAAGACAGCTAGGCTGTGCCTCAGGAGCCACAAAATAGGTAGAGGGAAAAAAACAAATATATCTGTTGCATCCACAAGAAAAAAAATCCATATTGCAGGGCTAGGGAACCTCAGGCCCAGGGTGGACGTGAACCTATTCCTCTCTTGTCCATTTTATCTTCACAACAACCCTGTAAGGTGGGTTAGGCTGCGAGTCAGTGACTGGCCCAAAGCCACCCAGCGAGCTTCATGTTCAAGCCCCAGTCCAACATTCTAAGCACCGCACCACGCTGACTTTTTAAAAGCGGGCATTCATCTTCATTGCTGCTTTTGATTTGTTTCAACAGCGTTGTTTTGAGCGGTGCTTTTATGTCTGCATTTGATGACTTCTTATGTCTTTTTACATCAGCTGCTCCGAGTACAATTGCAGGGGAGCTGGATAAAGAGGAACAAATCTAGTATTATGTCCTTTGACTTATGTACAAGCTTTTTTGCCCTTCCGCCCCACGTGCTCAGGGTGGGGCTGATGGAAGCAAACCTGCCCCCTAGGGCGGCCATGTGCCCTACTTCAGAGAGGACGGTCCTCGATCTGAGGCTGTCTTCACTTGGCAGGGCTTTTCAGCTTAGAGATGGAGAAGATGAGAAGGGGGAGCCCAGGGCAGCCTGGCCCAACTGGGTGGCCTCCAGCTGGGACATGCTGGGAGTTGTAGTCCAACACATCTGGAGGCTGCCCAGTTGGGGCAGGCCATCCTCTGGGCCTTGAAGTGGCCCATCTCCAGTTATCACCTGGGCAGCAGACTGAGCACCAGGCACACAACTGACCCGGACGCGGTCTTCTCCACGATGATGAAGCATATTGCGTTTCTATTTAAATGGTGGTCATTGTTTCCAGATTTGCATCTCTACATACAAATTGGCATAACCACATTTTATGCAAACCTGCGTGAATGTTGATTCTCATGTTTCTATCCTGCCTTCCCCCCCTCCCTTGCAATGAAACCGGGGCTGCTCACACAGTCTTCCAGCTCTCCATGTAATCCTCACAACAACCCTGTGAGGTGAGTTAGGCTAGGCTGAGAGTCAGTGACTGGCCCAAAGTTACCCCAGTGAGCTTTGGGGACTAGAACTCGGATCTCCCGAGTCCCACTCCCGCTCTCTAGCCACAGCACCCCACTGGTTTACAGGTGTTGTCTGTTGTCTTCTCCTTTGGTGACCTGAAAGTGGCTACTTTACTGCCTCCTCTGTACACTTCAGGGCAAGAAGGGTGTGGAGAAGGGAAAGCAGAATTATCCTGGTAGGGCCAGCCACTGCTCTACATGTTTTCAGTTGAATATCTGCATGAAGTCTATGGATAGCATCCCATGTTACTCCTACTGAGAGTAGACCCATTGAAATGAATGGGACTGTGGTTAGGCATGGCTGACCTAAGTCCCATTCATTTCAATGGGTCTACTGTCAGGGGGACAAGGATTGGATGTTACCCTCTGTTACCATCATCTACATTGATATTCCACCTTTCCGCCAAGGTGGTGTCACTGGGTTCTCCCTCCGCCCCAGTTTTATCCTCATTACAACCCTGCAAGGTAGATCTATAGATAGTGACTGGCCCGAGTGGCAGAGTGGTGCTTCGAACCTGGGGTGTACAGCTCTCTCCATGCCATTGGAGCTTGGAAAAGCAGGGAGAAAGCTTTAGGGAGCTGCTTTATAGCATGCCAGACTATTTCTCTGTCTTACTCACTGTCTACTCTGGTAGTCAGTGGCTCCCCAGAATCTCAGCCAGTGATGGGGAACCTCTGATCCTTTTAACTCAGGTCCTGATCCAGTGCTCCTTGGGTCCTGATCCAGCCCTCTGGGATTCCCCAGGTGGCCACACCTCTTTCCTAGGCCCCACTACCTTTTCCTAACCACTGATGGTTTCCTAGTTTCCTGGCTTTGGTGCAGTTTTAAACAGAATGATAGCCTTTCCCCTAAGACAGGGATGGGGAAGTGGTGCCCGCCCTGAAGTTGTTGGACTACAATGCCCATAACCACCAGCTGTTAGCCATCCTGGATGAAGATGATGGGAGTTGGAGTCCAACAACATCTGGGGTGCCATGGGTTAACCATCCCCTAAGAGAATAGGCTGAAGACCCTGAGAATAAGAAGCTGCCTTAGATCAATTCAGATCCATTGTCCCCTCATCCCAGTATCCTCCCTTCTGATGGGCAACAGCTTTCCATGGTTTCAGGCAGTCTTTCCCATTGCCTGCCAGCTGGTCCTTTTAATGGGAGATCAGATGCCAAGGATTGAACCTGGGACCTTCTGCATGCAAAGCGGATGCTCTGCCACTGAGCATCGGTCCCATCCCAAGTCTAACAAGCGTAGACTTTATGCAGACATTCAGCTGAATGGAGGTCGTTCCTCCTCTACCCACCATCTTCCTAGTAGTTACATTGAGAGAGCAGCACTCTAACCCAGCCTCCCTCAACTTGGTTCCAGATGGTTTGGAATACAATTCCCAGCATCCCCGTACAGTTGACAATGCTGGGTGGAACTGGTGGGAATTGAAGTCCAACACAAGAAGAGGTCCCCAGGTTGGGGAAGGCTGATCTAACCTTAAGAAGGAGGAGAGAAAGGTCTCCAGAACAGTAGAAATGCCTTCCACACTAGCAAATACCTGACTCAAGTTCTCATTGCATTTTTGCACCAGATTGTTTTGACAGATGCCATTCCTTCCATTTAGTGATACAGCCTTGCTCATTATTCTTCTGTTGCATTTGTTGCTCCTTTTGCCCTTGTGCATTGAGCTCTTGTAAAAAAATACTTCTGTCATAAGTAAATAAATAGATATAAAAATAAATCTGTTTTTTAAACAAACACACACTCAACTTGCTGCATGAATGGGAATGAAAGCTTTGAAAAATACATCATCTATGCTCTTTCATGTCTGCTACAACCATTCTGCTCAACCACTGATATTGGACATGGTATTCAGCATCTTGACGACTTCTACATCATCATCATCATCATCATTATAAGAACATGCTTTAGTGCAGCCTTCCCCAACCTGGTGCCCTCCAGATGAATTGGGCTTCAACTCCCATCAGCCCCAGCCAGCATAGTGGAGGGCACTGGGCTACTAACTCTAGGATGCCCATCAGAAACTAATGCCCAGAACGTTCAGGCATTCACCAAGGTAAACTCAGTAATGGCAGTAGGCCTGGCCTTAGGTTTTTCAGCACCATGGATAGAGACATAAGAAGAACCCAACTAGCTCCAACCATTTCCAACCTGGTGTCCTCCAGAGGTTTTGGATTTCAACTCCTATCAGCCCCAGCCAGTATGGCCAATTGGAATTGTGGTCCAAAAGATCTGGAGGACACTAGGTTGAGGAAGGCTGGCTCAGGCCATCCTATTCCCCACAGTTGCCAACCAGGCACTTCAGGAAAGCCTACAAGTTGGACAGGAAGGGATGATGGGAGTTGTAGTCCAAAATATATGGAGGGCACCAGCTTGGGGAAAACTGTTCTAGTTCATAAGGCTGGAAACGTGTAGGATAAAACTCAATAAAATTGCCTGAATCCGTTGAAGTGGCTGGGAAATGTCTCGGATTAAGTGCTGTTCTTCTAGAAGTAGGGAACTTACTTGTGTTGGTATTGCCATGCTGGTCAGCCTTCAGGAAAATATTCATGTAGTTAAAAGGGTGGGAGTGGGGAAATGCTTTCGGCTAGTATATCTCAGCAAAACACTGCAGACGGAAAGTTTTGGTGCTGAGTAAGGAGAGTCAGCCTAAAATGTTCAATCATTCTCTGGCTAAGAAAGCTTATTTTTCCCCCTCTGCATTCTTCTTCTTTTTTATTTATTCCCCCCTCCCTCTCCTCCTTGTGTAATAGGAATAATCTATGGCTTTGTAGCAGTTTCTCAATAAATGGCTTTTAAGATTGATTAATGGCTGAAGCAAAACAGAGACCCTGAATCAATCTCAGCAGACGTTTATTGCTTTTGTATGCCACAAAAGTGGGCAGCGGGGATTATGTCTTAATTCACCATTGCACACATGAGCCATCAGAAGGCTCACGTTGGAGGGAGGAAAGGCACCACATTGAGAGCAACCCTTGGGAAATCCATCCGAAAATGCTCTAGAACCAGCCTTCCCCAGCCTGGTGCCTTCCAGATGTTTGGAACTATATCTCCCAGCCATTAGCCACGAGGACTGGGGCTGATAGGAGTTGAAGTCCAAAACATCTGGAAAGCACCAGGTTGGGGAACTCTAGCAACTGCGCAACCCCATTTCAAATACTATGTCATCAGCAGCAGCAGCAGCAGCAGCACCACCACCATCACCATTGTCTATAATAATTCTTAAGCCCCTAAAAGAAAACAATGTGTCTAATACATAATAAATGTATGGAACTCACTGCCATGAGATGTGGTGATCCCAGCTTAGAAAGAAAGATTGCTGGGTGACTTAATACACAGTGCAGTATTCTACACCACCACATCTTGGTATCCTCCAAATGCTTTGGACTTCAGCCCCCAGCGTTCCTGACCATTGGCTATGCTGACTGGGGTGGATAGGCATTGAAGTCCAAAACATACGTAGGGCACCAGGTTGGGGAAGGCTGGTGTATAGGACTGCAGCTTTACAGAATCATAGAGTTGGAAGGGGCCATGGAGGCCCTCGAGTCCAACCCTCTGCTCAGTGCAGGAATCCAGTTTAAAGCATCCCTGACAGATGGCTATTCAATCTCTGCTTGAGTACACCCAGTGACAGAGAGCCCACCACCTCCCTAGGCAGCTGGTTCCACTGTCTGACTGCTCTGATCATTAGGAAGCTTTTCCTGATATTCAGCTGAAATCTGCCTTCTTGTAACCCACATCCTACAGTCCTGGATGATAGAGAACAGGTTGTGGCTGTGTTCTGAGTGACAACCCCTCAGGTACTTGAAAAGTGCTATCATATCATAAGAACATCAGAAGAGCCCTGCTGGATCAGACCAAAGGTCCATCTAGTCCAGCATTCTGTTCACACGGTGGCCAACCAGCTGTCAACTGGGAACACTCAAGCAGGGCATGAGCACAACAGCACCCTCCCACCCATGTTCCCCAACAATCGGTGTCATAGGCTCACTGCCTCTGGTGCTGGAGGTAGCACACAGCCATCAGGACTAGTAGCCATTGATAGCCTTTTCCTCCAAGAATTTGTCTAACCCCCTTTTAAAGCCATCCAAACTGGTGGCCATCACTATGTCTTGTCATAGCCAGTTCCATAGTTAACCATGCACTGTGTGAAGAAGTCCTTCCCTTTATGCGCCCTGAATCTGCCACCAATCAGCTGCATGAGATGACCCCGGGTTCTAGTATTTTGAGAGAGGGAGAAAAATGTCTCCCTATCCGCCTTCTCCACACCATGCCTAATGTCTCCCTATCCGCCTTCTCCACACCATGCCTAATGTCTCCCTATCCGCCTTCTCCACACCATGCCTAATGTCTCCCTATCCGCCTTCTCCACACCATGCATAATGTCTCCCTATCCGCCTTCTCCACACCATGCATAATGTCTCCCTATCCGCCTTCTCCACACCATGCATAATGTCTCCCTATCCGCCTTCTCCACACCATGCCTAATTTTGCACACCTCTATCATGTATCCTTCTCTTCTCCAGGCAAAACACACCCAGTTTCTTCAATCTTTCATCACAGGACTTAGTTTCTAGTCCCCTGCTCATCTTTGTTGCCCTTCTCTGAACACGTTCCAGTTTATGTGAATCCTTCTTCAAGCACAGTGTCCAGAACACGACACGGTGTTCGAGATGAATCTCCACCTCCAAGCTTAGGTTATCTCCCAGGACTGTTGCAAGGGCAAAAGTGCTGGAGTGGGAAACCATGGGCTCCCTGAAGAAGAGCGAGAGTACCGCGTGTTCAAAGCAGACTTGCCCAGCGCATCTGTGGCAGAGGCTGTTGCACTCATGGCCTTGTGGGCTTCCAATGACCATCTGGTGGGCTGCTGTGGGAAACATGAAGCTAGACTAGATAGACCTTTGGACAGAAGGGACAGATCACTCTTACCAGAGGTCTGAACTGATTGCAAGCAGAGGGCTTTTGAAACTGGACAGAGGCCACTGTCATGCTCCTGCTGGATGAATCCTCCTCTGAGAAGGGGCTAGAGCTCCCAAAGGTAGGCAATGGCAAGGAGCCACCCATGTCAGGAGATCTGGGGGAGCCTGGGCCCTCGGAGGAGATCACCTCTAGTCCGTCCCTGCAGGAGAAGGGGAGTTCCAGCTCTGAGACAAAGGCTGGGCAACCACCTAGTCCCGAGAGTGTCGCCACCTCAAGAGGCAAGACAATAGATCTCCTCTGAGAAGGAGTGCTCAGTTACAAAGGAGGGCTCTTCAGGAGCAAGACCCCCCTCCTGAGTAGGGCTCTGCCAGAGGTCCTGTAGCACACTGTAGCTGAGCCGTGGGTGGGTCTCAGAAAGCTCTGGCTATATAAACCTATGTATGTATGTATGCACATATGTATGTATGTATGTATGTATGTATTTAGTGCCATCAATGCATGTGGCACTGTACATTGTTTTACCCTTCAGTTTTAGCTTAGACAGTGCTGGAACAGCATTGTTCTATCAGCTCTGGTGCCTTCTACTTACTTTCTGGATCTTGCCTTGTGATTGACCTTCTGTGACTCTTAGATTCCTGCTCGACTCTGCTTCTGGACTGTGTATTGTATCTTACTGCTTCACTGTGCCTTGATGTTTGCTTGCATCTGGACCACTCCTGCCTTTGCCTCATCCCATACTGGACTGAAACTTGTGCATGGCCATTTGCCTGCTTTGCTGCCTTGCTTTTTGGGCTGGCCCATCATTTGTTCCGAGTCTGTTGCAGCCATAGTGGGTCAGCCATATGGAAATAGCCGGAGTGCTACAAGAAATTACCCAGCGGGCTTCCTGCGCCTCACCCCTGTCCTAGAAGGGTTATGTTGAAGGGCCACATCTGTGTAAATTCTACCATGAGAACTGCATCTGGGGAAGAATTTAGCCAACACCATTGGAAGAAGGTGAACTCTCCTGATGTCACACGTCATTCACGTTTGGTTGTATTTATTACTATTTTTTTTAAATTTCAGAAAATTAATGAATCCACTCATTGAAGGAAGAAAAGGTAAAAGAACACCAGGAAACTGAGCAGGCAATGCAGGGAAGATTACGACACACGAAGTCTATTAGAACGCTCTGCAGCATACAGAATAATAGTCAAATATTTGTAATGTTAATGAACACGCAGACATGGTTTGTGAACTTTCCTTTGCTAAATCCATTCAGCAGTTATAAATATATAATGTGACATGCATATGGTATGAGGAAAAAATGGAAACTATAAAAATGCAAATTGAGTCCTTTGGGGAGGTGGGGTACAGTAGTAGTTGTGGGACAGGGTTATTTTTCAGGAGAAGTTACTCAGGAATTGTCCCTTTGCTATCAGCTGGCGTTGTATAAAGCCATCTGAATAGTGGCTTTATGTGCTCAGAGGATAATTTATTATCTTGCCTGGGATGTACAAAGAGTATTTAACTCCATTAGGAGATGGAAGGGACAAACTTGAAAGGGGAGAGGAGGAAAGGAGACGTTTTGTGTTTTATGACAAAAGGGAATCTTAATGAACGTGGCTGGCGGATTGTGTTAGGTTTTTTTAAAAACTGACATGCTCTAGAAATACTTGTCTTCTAAAAGGGACACACACACACACACACACACACACACACGCACAGTGCTGAGGCGAGATTCCTCCCCCAAATTTGCTATCCTATTTCCAGGTAGCAAAAATACCAGAAGGATTATTCTGCTGATTTTTCGAGAGGGGGGCAAATCTGGGTGTGTGTTTCTTGTTGGGACAGCATGGGTGGTGTGTCTTTCTCTTTTCTTTTTTACTTTTTGCCACCTGAGGTGAAAATGCTCTGTTGGGGGATCCTTTCAGGGGCAACAACATTTCATTTCTGAATGCCCTTCAAAAGGGTATTTCCAGAATGCCGTTGAAATGACACCATTTTGAGAGGTAGCGTTCTTTTCTGGGGAGATCCTTGGAGGAAAAAACAGGTGGCCTCCTGCCATGAGGAGGTGATGCTGCCATTGGCAGGCAAGTGGAACTCTTTTTAGGGGGGGGGAATCATCCCCAAATTTCTACCTTAGTTTCAGGTGCCCCTTTTGCCCTCCTTATCTCAAACTTTCAGTTTAGCTCTAACACAGACTCATGCGTAGTGGCGTGGGCAGAAGAGATATGGTCTCTTCATTGGTTGCTCCCAAATTTGAAATTCATGTATTACATTGACAGCCCTCCTTTTATTCAAGGAGTTTAAGGTGACATATCTGGTTATCTTCCCCATTATGCCCTTCCAGGGAACCCTAGAGGGCCAGATTGGGACTTGGAGCAGGCCAGATTTACCCCCCAGGCCCGAGGTTCCATGGCCCCTAGTATAGGGACTGAGGGGATGCAAGAAAGGTGGTTCATGCGGCATTGTGTTTTCAGGTAGAGAGCAGAGTAGAGGGCTTTCAACAATGTGTAATGGAGGGAGGAGACTTGGGCAGTGAATTGGGGTGTTACAAGAGAGTGTCCCTATTTCTTATTTGTGAGGGTCTGCAAGGTATGCAATGATCCCCCACCCATTTTTTTTCTTAACAATTCAAGGCAGGTGGCAAAACCAGAAGGTTTATGGCAGGGGAGATACCATGACCACAGAGGTGGTTTTCCCAGAGTGAGGCTCAGCCACTTCAGTCTGGGTGTGCTGAGCCCTGCGATTTCCCCAAATGTGGGAAATCTGACTGCATAATTTGTGGGGAGTGTGTTTGTACTTTCCCCTGTTTGAAATACTGGGAGTTCCTGTGACGCTGCTTTGCATGCAGAAGATCGCCGGTTCAATCCCCGGCATCTCCCGGTAGGGCTGGAAAAATCCCTGCCTGAAACTCTGGAGAGTCACTGCTGCCAGTCAGCGCTGACAATACTGGGGTAGATGGACCACGGGTTTGATTCAGCCTAAGGCAGATTCTTGTGTTCCTGTGATTCTGGCACATATTCTAGGCTTCATCCCCTTCCAGTTGGGGAGAGGCTTGTAGTTCAGTGGTAGAGCCCCTGCTTTGCATGCAGAAGGTCCCTGGTTCGATCCCCGGCATCTCCAGGTAGGGCTGGAAAAATTCCTGCCTGAAACCCTGGCAGTGCTGACAATACTGGGGTAGATGGACCACAGGTCTGACTCAGTCTAAAGCAGGTTCCTGTGTTCCTATTGGCCTTTTGTTGGGCTCCCATACATGGCTGTTGGGTTGCATTCAGATCGCTGGGTCAAATGCTGCCCATGCCTGTCTTATTTCACCTCTCTGCATTTAGCATTACTGTCTAATTAGCACCCATCTCTCTCTTTCTCTCCCTCTGTGTGTGCAGAAATAGGCAATTAACCCTCTGGCACCAGATCGTGAAATAATATGTCTATGTATTTTCCTCTTCAGCGCCATAGATTACACTGAATTAGGATGAGGTGTACAGTAGTACAGAAGTGTCGCCTTGTACTGATAACTCCGGCTGGCAGAAGGGGTAATATTAGGAATTAATATTCACAAACATGCACCGGTGTGCCAAAAGGATAAATATGTGTATAGCAAGGGAGCAAAACAATGTATTCATGAGAACATAAAAATGTTGACTCTCCCTTTCTATATTTTTCTTTAATAATGAGAGGCCTGTAGTGACACAGATGGGATGGCAGGGATTTTGGTTTTTGTTTTGTTGGTAAAATTAATTCTTTATTGAATGTTTTCCGGCGATTTAAAAGCACACACATAAACACGCAAATACTCTACTAACTGTGCAGAAGGGAGAGGAATTCGTAAGAGATTCTCTGTTCTGAGAAGAGGAAATCATGGCGTACGTGCGTGTATGCCAGTTGTGCTTCCTGTTGCCTCTGCCTACCTGACAGGGTTGTGGCAAGGATAAAAATAGTGGGAGTAAAGTGTCTTGAGCTTCTCAGACAAAAGGTGGGATGAAGCAAGGTGACACGTAATGAATTAATGAAATTCGGTGCCATGAGAGATGTTGCTGTTCTCTTTCAAGGATTGCCTTAAAAGCGAATTAGTCGAATTCGTGGAGGAGGAGGAGGAGGCAGAGGAGGTGTGGTCAGTTGGCGCCTCTTGGCCATGATGGCTAAACTTGAACCTCCAGGTTCAGAGGGATATACTCCCCTTTATTTCTGATGTCGAGGCAGTCAGTGCCATTACTTCTGTAGCCAATAAGGTATCAACCCCCACACAAAAGGGAGGTATCAGCAAACTTTTTTTGGGGGGGGAGATGACCCCAAGGTTTGCCATAGTATATCACATCTTTAGAAAAATGCCCAAATGGAGGGAGTCCCCTCCCCCAAAGAGCCAGTGAATGTGCTCAGTGGCCACAAAATGCTAACTGAGAGTTGTGGGAGAGAAATGGAAAACCAGGTGGGAGATGGAATGGAATGGAATATCAGGAAGGAGGACATGGCTGGCTGACCCTAAATAGTGGCACTCCACACTGCAACATTTTGTTGCAGGTTCCACATGGACCTCTGAAGACCTGTTGAGGGACAAACAACAGAGATCTTCTGCATCCGTGCTCTGCTTGTGGGACTCTGGCTGGCCACTATTGGAAACTAGACTCGCCTAGACCGGGGTGCAGAACCTCAGGCTTGTGGGCCAAATCTGGCCTGCCTGGGATCCAAATCCATAAGAACATAAAAAGGGCCCTGCTGGATCAGACCAAGGGTCCAGCTAGTCCAGCATTCTGTTCACACAGTGGCCAACCACCTGTTGACTGGGAAGCCACAAGCAGTGCATGAGTGCAACAGCACCCTCCCGCCCATGTTCCGCAGCAACTGCTGTACACAGGCTCACTGCCTCTGGTACTGGAGGGAGAACACAGCCATCAGGACTAGTAGCCATTGATAGCCTTCTCCTCAAGGGGATTTGTCCATCACCCTTTTAAAGCCATCCAAGTTGGTGGCCATCACTACATCCTGGGGTAGAGAATTCCATAGTTCAACTATGCGCTGTGTGAAGCAGTCCTTCCTTTCATCTGTCTTGAATCTCCCACCAGTTAACTTCATGGGGTGACCCTGGGCTCTAGTACTTTGAGAGAGGGAGAAAAATGTCTCCTGTTACCTTCTCCACACCATGCATAATTTTGTAGCCCTCCATCATGTCTCCCCTGACCCTCCTTTTTTCCAAGCTAAACAAGCCCAGCTGTTGCAACCTTCCCTCATAGGGGAGATGCTCCAGCCCCTTGATCATTTAAGTTGCCCCGTTCTGCACTTTTTCCAGCTCTGCAATATCTTTTTTTAGGTGTAGTGACCAGAACTGGACACACTATTCCAAGTATAGGGGCAGTATGACGTTGGCAGTTTTATTCTCAATTCCTTTCCTAATTATGCCTAACATGGAGTTTGCCTTTTCTACAGCATCCGCACACTGGGTTGGCATCTTCATCGAGCTGTCTACCACAACCCCAAGATCTTTTTCCTAGTCAGTCACCACTAGCTCAGATCCCATCAGGCTGTACTTGAAGTTAGGATTTTTTGCCCCAATCCAGCCCTTGGGGTTTCCCATAGGGCCCCATCCTCTTCCCCTAATGTTTGATCATTAGGTGGCTTCCTGGCTTTTTGGTGGTCTCCCCCATCCTAAAAGGCTGAAATGCCTTCATTACTGGCAGTAAGAACTTCAAGCCAAAATATGCTGGTATTTTGGAGATTTTTGCCCCTGCCCCCTTTGCCTCTGGCCCCACCCCATTTGGTCTCTAGCCCCTCTCATCAGTGGAATGTGGTCCCTGAGAGCCTCTCCAAAATGGAATTTGGCCCTTGGGCTGACAGAGGACTCCAGATGGGCCTTTGGCTGGATCCAGCAGGGCTCTTCTTATGTTCTTGTGAGTCCTTCTTACCTTCTTACCCTCTTTTTACCCTCTTGTGGATCCAGCAGGGCTCTTCTTACATTCTTGTGAGTCCTCCTCAGCAGCAGACATGGCAGAATGGAAAGACTTCCTAAAAGGCAGGAAGTTTGAAAATGGCAAACACTAAAGATCTTTCTTCTCCTTCAGAACTGTTGTGATAAATGAGAATAGATGGCAAAGCTTCCTAGGCAGGGATGGGGGAATGGCCCTCCTTTTAGAAGGCCTGCTTTGCAACTTGAGCGCTTAATGACTTCTCTACCCAGGGGGTGATTTCCCCCCTCACAATCTATTGAGCTTCCCCCTCCCACTTCCCATGTGTGTTTCTAGCTTGCAATGGCATCGATTAATTCCCCCTCTGCGGGTCTTCATTAGGCCGAACAGGTTGTAAGTCACACTCTCCATTTACGCAAATCAGATGAGTGGAGGGAGTTGATGGTTGCCATGGGCCTCAGATTTTGTCAGAGTGAACTCCCGCCACATTGATCAAGCTCAACAGCTCAGGCTGAAATGCAGTTTCCTCATCATTCCCATTTATTTCAATGGAGTTTACTTCCAAGGAGGTCTCTGTGTTTAGTACTGTAGTGGTAAAAACACACACCCTTAGCCAGTTTAGCATCTCTGCATAGTTTGTCTGGTTTGGGAGTTGGGGGCACTGCACTGCAGTGGTTCTGCTCCTACTTGGATGGCCGATTCCAGAAGGTGGTGCTGGGGGATTATTGCTCTTCCCCAGTGTCCAGTTCTTCTGGGCACCACACTTTAAGAAGGGTGCAGACAAACTGGAAAAGGTTCAGAGGAGGGCAACAAAGATGATCAGGGGACTGGAAACAACGTCCTATGAGGAGACTGAAAGAACTGGGCATGTTTAGCCTTGAGAAGAGAAGACTGAGGGGAGATAGGATAGCACTCTTCAAGTACTTGAAATGTTGTCACAGAGGGGAAGGCCAGGATCTCTTCTCTATCATCCCAGAGTGCAGGACACGGAATAATGGGCTCAAGTCACAGGAAGCCACATTCCGGCTGAACATCAGGAAAAGCTCCTCGCTGCTAGAGCAATACGACAATGGAACCCATTACCTAGGAAGATGGTGGGCTCTCCCATGCTGGAGGCATTCACGATAAAGCTGGACAGCCACCTGTCCAGGATGCTTTGACTTGGACTTCTGCATTGAGCAGGGGGGTTGGACTTGGTGGTCTTATAGGCCCCTTCCAACCCTACTGTTCTATGATTCTATAGCAGCCCCTGCAGCTTGGACTCACTGTCCTGGCTTGGGCTGGGCCCTGGAGGAAGCAGCTGGTCAACTGTGTAGCAGGAAGCTACCTCTGGTGAGGCAAGGGTCACGGTTGGTTATCAGTATGTCAGGTAAACAGGAGAACAGCAAGGCGGAGATTATTAGCACCCTGGACAGTGCTATGCAGGTGTTGCTGGCCTGGGGTGGTTCCTCATGAGAAGGAGCTGTTGTTCCAGCAGCAGCAGCAAGGGAGGGCTTAAGTGGACCAGTCAGCTCAGGCCCCTCAAGAGCTCCCCCTTCCCCTGGATACTGACCACAAGCTTAAAGGGCCCATGCTCATTTCCATAGTCTTAAACTCCTACATGGTTGAGGGGCCGGAGAGGCTTTGGGAGAGCTGTTCTTGGAGGTTGATGTTGATGGGAGGGCTGGGTCTTTGGGTCTGAGGGATGCACCAAGGGTTCCCAACCAGGTCTTGCTAAGCATAGAGTCCTCTTCGGGGTGATGCTGAACTTCCAGACCTGGGGTCATGACACTTCCTGCTCATCCCTGGCCTCCCCATTCCACCCATGTCTGGAATGCCATAATCTTCAGACAGAGCAACACTGGGGGCCATCCCAGCCAGGTCTCTCCCCTCCCCTGCCTGATCTTTCACAGTAGGTGAAATGAAACAAAAGTAGGGTATCATTCTTGGTTTCACCCATTTCAAAGAAGGCCAAGGAGCGAAAAAATGAATGGAAAAAGGGCAACCAAACACTTCGATACACATGCAAGTATTTTGGAGTGGTGATAAAATTTAACGCTTTTGGCAGTTAGCATTGTATTATACTGAACGGATCATGGGCTATAAGATTCCAAAGGAAGCATTGAGAATATTATTAATTTATTTGGAAGGGTGCGTTGACAGAGCTGGTGTTGAAATGATTACAAATTTATTAAAGGTAAAGGTGTCCCCAACCAGTCATGTCCGACTCTAGGGTGCGGTGCTCATCCCCGTTTCTAAGCCGAAGAGCCAGTGCTGTCTGAAGACACTTCCATGGGCATGTGGCCGGCATGACTGAACACCGAGGTGCACGGAACGCTGTTACCTTTCCCACCGAGGTGGTACCTATTTATCCACTTGCAATTTCTTGCTTTCGAGCTGCTAGGTTGGCAGGAGCTGGGACTGAAGACGGGAGCTCACTCCGTCACGCAGCACTCGGGTCTCGAACTGCTGTCCTGCCGACCTTCCGGTCTGCAGTTCAGCGTCTTAACCACTAAGCCACCACTGCCCCTAAAGGTAAAGGTGTCCCCAACCAGTCGTGTTGGACTCTAGGGTGTGGTGTTCATCTCCATTTCTAAGCCGAAGAGCCAGCGCTGTCCGAAGATGCTTCCGTGGTCATGTGGCCGGCATGACTGAACACCGCGGTGCACGGAATGCCGTTACCTTTCCCGCCGAAGCGGTACCTATTTATCTACTTGCAATTCCTTGCTTTCGAACTGCTAGGTTGGCAGGAGCTGGGACTGAAGATGGGAGCTCACTCCGTCACACGGCACTCGGGTCTCGAACTGCTGACCTGCCGACCTTCCAGTCTGCAGTTCAGCGTCTTAACCACTAAGCCACTGCGGCCCCTACAAATTTATTAGCAGCGGCTAAAATGTGTATTGATATGTATTGGGAAAAAAAGTAGAACCAACTCTTCCAGATTGGTTCTACACAACTTGGGATATAGCTATAATACTTAAACATAGGTGTTATGTTCAGATTCACAAAAAGCAGATGTATGAAAATCAACATATAAGGATGTGGTCAATTTTTGTTAATTTCTGGAATGGTATATCTGAAGATGATGTATGTCCTTATTCATTGTTTACCATAGGATCAGGAATACATCTCCTTAGTAGTTCTTTCAAAAAAAGTAAAAAGGCAGCCAAAAAGATCAAGGGTTTAGTGCACCTTCTGAACAAGGAGGGGCTTATGTATTGGGGTGGTGGTGGATGGTTTAGAAATGAAATCGACATGGGGCGGGAGCTGTAACCCACTGTTTCAGTATATCCCCTCCCCAGAGGGGTGTTCCTGTTCAGGGCTTCTGCTGACCTGGAAATGGAGCCTTGTAGTCCTATTCTGGCCAGGGGGTGAGGGGTTGTGCTTGGAGGGGAGGTGCTTGCAGGGGAAGAGGAAACTAACCTTTTCCTTACCACACCACAAGGCTTTCCTGCCTGCACTTTGAGATCAGCTTTAGAAGGCCTAGCTACATGCCCACCTGAAAGACCAACTACAAAGCCAACACAACAGACAGGGCCTTTTTGGCAGTGGCCCCATGTTTGTGGAGTGCTGTTCCAGTTGGGGTACATCAGGCTCCTTCACTGCAGGCCTCTAAAAGAGCCCTAAAGTCTCATTTTATTTTCCACTGCTTTCTCCTAAAGGGATATTCCTTGGGTTGCGGCATATATGACAAGCTTCTAGCTATAATTATAGGAGTTTAGCGTTTTTAGGTGTGTTCATCTCAGTGCTCTTGCTGTGTTTTAAAATTAATTATTCATTTTAGTGTTACATTTTTATGGATTTTGAAATGTATTGTTACGCTGTCTCTTCATATGTTGGAAGTCACCTTGGGAGGTTTTTTTTTTAAAAAAAAAAACCCTAAAAGGCAGCCTACAAATTCTTTAAATAGATAATCAACTTTGTGGCATGCTAAGGAAGCATCCTAAAGGTATCTTGGACTGGGCCCAGTTAAAATGGGCTTAACCTGGCTCCACTCAAGGCAGCTCTGATTAAAAAAAGAAGAAAAGGGATTCCCTTCCTAATGTTAGAGAAAGCACTTGATTTCCCCCTGCGTCAAAAGCTCCCAGAGGTTCCCATGTCCCTGTTATGCTAGAAGAAAATGGACTGCAGTTGCCTGTTCCTTGCAGAGCAGTCAATCCAAGCTGATCTCTGACTTTGTATCATTGTTCCGGAACACTCCCTTGTTTACTCGGTATATCTGAAATGGCCCCGAAGTGTTTTTTATGATGAGGATGTTACCTTATGGTCTCTGCAGGATGCCATACAATGTTTTACAGCAGCCCATAAAATGTTCAATAGTAATCCAGTCTTTGCAGGATCACAATCCAACTGTCTCTATATTTCACACCACGTACGTCTGTCCCCTCACAGGCACAGCCCCCAAACGTCTCCCCCCCTCCCCGGCTAGTTCAGTTCGAAGCTTAACCACACTGATTAAAAGTTTAAAATTGCCAGGAGATGAGACATCTATTCCCAATGCTGTTCATCTTAAAAAAAAAGGAAGAGGAAATTAAAAATGCACAGAACCACTTTGTGCAAAATGACCTTATTTACTGAAGCTAATGACTATTCACCTCCCTTAAAAAACAACAAAAAATTAAACTCCATGTGCTTTTTCCTAAAGGAGATGGAGGCGCTGACTGCTTTTAGTTTTAGCTTTTCCTCAAACTTTGATCTTATGACTATTATTATGTACTGTTTTAGTCCATCCAAGGAACTCAGGGTGGTGGTTCTCCTCCGCTTATTTGATCCACACAACAACCTTGTGAGGTAGGTTAGGCTGAGAAATAGGCACTAGCATAAGATCACCCAGTGACTTGCATGGCTGCCACAGAGATTTGAATCCGGGTGTCAGGATGCCCTTGTTGCCTACTGAATTCTCCAATAGCCAAAATCAACACTCAGACAAAAGGGCCGCTCTCCAAGCTGTAATTCCATTTATCATAATGAGGCATACAGATGCTAATTGCCTGAGACTCAGAGGAACTACAAAGGGACAGCCATCTAGGGGTTTCTAAGGATTAGGACGTCAGTTGATCTCCGTTTAGGAAAAACATGGCAACTTTCTGAACTTAAGGGGTGGGAGGGGAAGATCTCCCTCTCTCCCGTGATGCTTCTGGGCACAGCTGTTGATGTCGAGCCAATTGGGCTGAGCACCAAAGCTCGGCCCCTGCAATCTCTCGCTTGTGCCCGCATCTGCGCCTCCCGTCTAAAAGCTCAGGTTGTCCCTCCCTTTCCACGCCTGGTTCACTGTCACTCCCAGGGATGTGAGCAGGGGGGGGCTTCCCCTCCAGCTGCGTCTCTGAAGTCTGAGAGAGTTCCTCCCCCACCAGTTGTCTCTCCTCCTCAGAATCAGAGCTGCTTTGGGACTCTATGGGCTCAGATACAACCCTGACACCGGGTCTCTGTCACGGCCGACCCAAGACATTTTGCTGCGAAGGGCAAGATGGTTCTTCCACCATTCCACATACAAAACCCAACTGGACTGGCAGTGTAATCTTAGTGCAGTGCTGGTCGCTACACCTGAGGGCAGCAGGCGAGTTGATGGGGTGCAAGCCAGACCAGATGGCACACAGAGCGTTGTCCTTGAACAGAGGGAAACAGCCAGGGGCTCAGGAAGGGCACTGCTGCTGCCACCACCCTGCATCTGCCACCTGAGGTGATGGCCTCCTTTCACCTCATGGTAGGGCTGGCCCTGGTCTTTGTGGTCCCAATCTAACTGCTATACAGCTCTCTGTGCCACTGTCTGCTGTACTTCTCCATGGGCTGCTACCCTCTTCCAGTTTTGGGCCATTCATCACAGAGGGAACCAGCCAAACTCATCCCTCTATGCATTCTTGTTTAGGGATGGTGCAGGTGCCTGATTCCATCTGGGAATCCAGTGGAACCTCCCCTACCCACACCCCAAGCCCCTGCCCCTGCTCCCCCCCTTCTCATGCTTGGGAAGTGGCCCGCACTCATCCCAGCAGCCTCGTCGAGCTCCGCAGTCGCCATTGTTTGAAAAATAAAATGGCGATCGCAAAAATGCACATATTGGCATATGCATGAAAATGTGCATTTTTCGAATACGCATATTTGCATATGCAAAATGCACATTCTGCAAACATGCATATTGGTGTATGTGCAGAAATGTGCATTTTCTGTGAAAATGCGCATTTGCATGCATACACAAATATGCGCATTCGCAAATGCGCATTTCCTCGCATACGCAAATATGCACATTTTTGCAATTGCCATTTTATTTTTTAAAAAATGGCAACCGTGGAGCTCGACAAGGCTGCTGGGGTGAGTGCAGGCTTCTCACTAAGCATAGGAGGGGCTCGAGTGTGACCTGGGGACCGGCAAGTGGGGGCAGGGCCTGGGCGGGCACCTGGAGAACCCAGACGGGGGTGGGTTTGCACATCCCTTTGCTTGCTTGCTTATTTATTTATTAAATTTCTGTACAACCCAATAGCTGAAGCTCTCTGGGTGGTTCACAACAGTCAAAACTACAACATACAGCATAAAATAAAATAATAAAATTTAAGAAGTGTATAAAGTTTAAAACTACAAACCCGTTGGCTAGCGAGCCACGTCTGTGCTGAAGAGAGTTGCTCAGTCTCATGTGAGTCAGGATCCCAGACCTCTTTGGTGCTGGACATCTCTCAGTGCTGGGCTGGATATTCTCAAAAGAGAGGGTTGGGTGAAATTGCGGGATTGGTGGTGAAATAGGGAGTGAATGGACTTCTCTTTTTCAGGAACTGGGGTGGCAATTTCTGGGACAAGGGTAATATTCAGTAGAGCTGTTGCAGCACTAGGTCTTGCAGAATGACGGCATTCACCACCGCAAGATGTAAGGATGGCCACTGATTTGGATGGTTTTGAAAGGAGGTTAGACTAATTCATGGAGGAGAAGGCTATCTATGGCTACTAGTCATAATGGCTAGTCACAACGGTTTGCCTCCAGTATCAGAGGCAGCCTGCCTATGTACACCAGTTGCTGGGGAACATGGGCAGGAGGGTGCTATTGTATTCCTGTCCTACTTGTGGGCTTCCCATAGGCAGCTGGTTGGCCACTGTGTGATCAGAATGTGGGACTAGATAAGTCCCTTGGTGCGAGCCAGTATGGCTCTGTTTATGCTCTTAGCTTCCCTTTGGCTGAGGACCACTGTCAAGGTTCTTCTTATGAGCTGGACACCCTGAGCAATTCCTTAAGGATCTCTGGCCTCCTCAAGAGTCCCACGTTCCTTCTTTTAAACTTCCCCTTCCCACAAACACGGGGTTTAGGCTGTAGGCTGGGGTGACTGACACTCTAGACACAGGGTTTACTAGTGGATTTAAAGCAAACAAATTGCAACTAAAGGTATTTGCACGATAGAGCTTAGGGTTACAAAAGGCATTAACAGAAGATAGAAGTTGCAAAATGCAAGATCTTTCACCTAGGGATGTCAGAGAATTCTGCCACGGATCTCGGTGAGGCCAAATGCCAGTGCATTCGGCCTCCCGAACTCCATGGCAGAATGGCCTGCCCCCCCGCCCCCTGCGGATCCCCCCCGGGACGAGACTTACCTGGGGCGGTAGCGGCTCCGCTGGCGGCTTCGGTGGCTTCGGCGGTTGCGACGGCTGGTCTTCCGACTGGCTGCCACCGCCGCCATTTGCAGTCTTGTGGGTTTTTTTTTTTTTTTTACAAGACGTGATAGGCTACATAAAGATTTATATAGCCTATCATGGCTGGGTAAAAAAACAAACAAAAAAAACCACGTACGCAAATGGCGGCGGCTACGGCCTCCGCCATTTGCGTTCCTTATTTTTGGCCGTCTTAGTCTATGTAAATATTTACATAGACTATGATGGCAAAAATAAAGGGGAACGCAAATAGCGTAGTGGGCTATTTAATAGCATAGCGGGCCTTTAAATATTTACGTAGGCTAAAACGGTGAATCAAAAAGGGATGCAAATAGCACCCGCTACACTATTTGCGTTCCCCTTTTTTTCTGCCGTTTTATCTTATGTAAATATTTATGTAGATTAAGATGGCCAAAAATAAGTAACGCAAATGGCGGTGGCCGTAGCCGCCGCCATTTGCGTACGCAGTTCCCCCCCCCGAGCCCTCCGCGGCCGGAAATCCGGCTGCGGACGGCTCTGGCCTGGGCTGGGCCTGGCCGGCTGCTCCGTGGAGCTGCCGCGGAGCACAGCCAGCCGTGGAGGATTCCAGGGGGGAGGAACGGAGCGCCTCCCCCCCGTCGAGGATTCTGGTGGGAGGGACGGAGCGCCTCCCCCCCCACCATCAACATAATCCGCGGAAAGGTAAGTGACTTTGGTACATCCCTACTTTCACCATAGCTGTCCTTAAACTTTTCTAGGCTGCTTCTTCTTGCTCTGGCCTTATGACTCTGCTCTCACTTCAGGCTCTGTCTCTCTCTCTTCAGCTCTTGCTGCGGCTGAAGCCTGGTCTTTCTCTCTCCTACTGGCTCTCACCCTCTCCTTATTTACCCTCCTCCCAGCAAAACAGAAAGTACTGCTTCAGACCTGAAGAAAAGAAATTTAGGTGGAGAAATGAAACTGACATTAATCTGGAGACATGAAACTACTCCTCTCAGTTTTACCCTTCCCAACAGAAAACTCCCATGCTTCTAAGCCTGACCCTTTCCCCCTTTGCCTCTGTATGGCTCGAACCTTCACAACTGCTATTTTTTTATTTTCCCAAAATGGACCTGGACATCTACATTTTAATGGCGGCTGCCCCCCCCCCCCAATGCAGCTCAGACCAAACTTTGTGACATATAGCATTTTTCAGGGGCATGATGGCACAATAAGAAAAGCAGCCCCAGCCTGAGCAGCACCGAGTTTCATGCTCTGCATCCTCAAACTTCACCCCATCTGCCTGAAAGTAGCTGAGGTCCCCCCCCATTGGGGGGGTATTAAAGGAGGGCATTTTTGCTTAACCCTAAGCCTCATTCAGTTTTGTGCATGCGTGTGTGTGTGTGTGTGTGTGTGTGTGCGTGCACCTCATTTTGATTTGCACATGGATTTACAATATAGCCCATAGGTAGGTTCATACACATTGTTGACCCTTTTTATTATTTAAAGAGACATTCTTGAGCATGGAAGGCAGTTTTGATCATAAGCTTTGAGTGAGACTGTTGAATTTGTCAGACTTTTCAATGGGAATGACAGAAAGAGCAAATGCGTGACTTGGGGTATAGCTGATTTAGGGAAAAAATAAATAGCGTTGGTAAGCTACTCGGTGGCCTCGAGGGTTTCTTCCTATGCATTAATATGTTTAATGAACTGAAATGCCTTTTAAAAATGTTTCGCAATGTGCTTTGAGAAAAAGCAGATTTTGCCACGAAGCAAGCAAGTGTTTTTTGGGTTGCATGTCTGGAATACAGTACTGGAATATGTTTTTGAATGTTTTGACACATTGTAGAAGACTGATGTTTGGAGCCAGGTTCTACACATGTCAGAAGGAAGCCCAATTGAGATCCACAGGGCTTACTCCCAGGTAAGTGGGTATAGGATTACAACCCGAGGCTAAATCCTAGCTATGCTTACCTGGGAATAAACCCTACTGAACAAAATAGTGCTTGCTCCTGAGTAGACAAGTTTAGGATTATGCTATCAACTACCATTGTGTAAAAAGCATTTCTGAATTAGATTTATGTCACAGTCCACTCAGTGGGCTCAGAGCAACTCCCCCCCCCACAATTATTTATTTTAATCCCACTTTTCCATGTAAATTATTAAGGTGGCTGGCAGTCTAAATAGGGATGTGAGAATCAGCAAAACTTGAGCTCACCGAAGTTCTCGGAATTCCATCTCAAAGCTCATTCCGGCTTGAGTCCTTATCAGATTGTGAGCTGTTTTTCTCTTTTCACATGAAAATCTGTGTGTATTTTCATGCATATTTTTTCAAATGTAGGCATCAGTTGTGTACATCAGAGCTCTCACCAGAGGTGTGGTGGTAGCGTTTCTGGAATCCTGCCCACAAGGTTCTGCAGTGTTCCTCTTCTCCGGCAGCAGGAACTGTCACTGGGAAAAGTGCTGGGTGTGGACCACAACTCAACTGGAGGAGAGATTGATGGTCTGCCTAGGTGGTGTAGTGTTTTAGACTGTGGGTCCTGATGATGCTCTGTGATGTGGCTCAAGCTGCAGGGTTCTGCCATGGATCAGATCTGGAGTAGGGGTCAGGCTGCATCAGGTTTCTCAGGAAGCAAGATGAATAGAGATCACCACGGAAAGCTCTGAGTGGTGCTGGGGATGGAAGCTAGTCAGGCTGCTTAGTTCTGCCTCTGCCTTTGCTGAAGCTTTGACCCTTAAAGGGGCCTGGGCTGTTTTAGCAGCCTCAGGCTGTGATGATGTAGTTGTGGCATGCTAATGTCTTCATGGCCTGGGTCCTCAGAGTCTGTGCCTCCCTTGGGTGCAAGAGAGCCACCCACTGGGGTTAAGAACATAAGAACCTCTTGTTAGGTTCCCCTTGGTCTGATCCAGGGTCCATCTAGTCCAGCATTCTGTTCACACAGTGGCCAACCAGCTGCCCACTGGTGCTGCAGAGAACTAGGTCCTGGAAAGATGGAAACTTCGCTTTGCCTTTCAGTAGCTGAGTTTTCTCCTACTGACTCTGAGTTTCTGAGTTCAGTAGCTGAGTTTTCTCCTACTGACTCTGGAGCCTCTTCTGAGAATGAGGGGTCGGAATCCTCTGAGGATGATGGTTCAGAATGTTGGTCCATGACAGAAGGTAGATAGGTGGGTAGAGCTTCACTCCCACCTGTTACAATTTTAGTCAAGGGTCTGTCTTTTGGGAAGGGTCCTGCTTTCTCCTTCCATTCTTTAAGTCTGGTGGCAAAAAGTCTGAGCCAGGAAGTCTCCGGTTAAAATATCTTCTCAGCTATGAACTTATTATGGATGGAGATAGGGGACAATTTGCCCCTTGGTGGTTTTCTTGCTTGGGGGACTGTCTGCACACAGACTCCCAGAAGCCCCTGTTCTGGTGGTTTATTGACTGGGAAGGGAGGAAATGTTGTTCCCTCTTGCACAGATCCAGTTGTTCTTCAGCTTAGAATTTCCCAGGCAGTGTCTCTTCCACTCTTCATTTCTAATTTCAGACACTGACCCCCCCCCCCTTACTGTCACACTTGCACTGGAGCTTAATTACAGGTAATTATTGATCACTGAGGGATCACCAGTTGACAAATCCAATTTTTGCGCTCTTATTGAGCATGACTGACATTAGACCAGTGGGAATAAGAGCTGGACACAATTTGTCATGGAAACTTGCAATGGTGTATGGCTGGGGGAGCATGGCAGCTAGGTCCCCCCCTGAGACATCTGTTGCTCTCTTGCAGAGGGACAGAGAATTCAACGGTGCCATGGCATATTAAAACCACCAGGTGCGAGGGGAAAGGACACAGCAGCAACATTTCCCTCTGGGAAACATGCTCCTGAGGCTGTAAATCTTGCTGACACATACCTGATAGGATGTGAGTTCATGCTTTCTCATTAGTGGATGAGAACATAAGAAGGCCCCTGCTGGATCAGACCAAGGGTCCATCTAGTCCAGCATTCTGTTCACAGCAGCTGCCCATGGGAAACCCACAAGCAGGACATGAGTGCAACAGCATCCTCCCTCCCATGTTCCCCAGCAACTGGTGTACATAGGCTCACTGCCTCTGGTTCTGAAGATAGCACATAGCCATCAGGACTAGTAGCCATTAATAGCCTTCTATACTCCCCCCAAAACCCCTCCCCAAAATAATTCAAGGAGGAGAACTTTCCAGGAGATCAGGGCTGGGCAACTTAAAAACATTAGAAGAGCCCTGCTGGATCAGATCAAGGGTCCATCTAGTCCAGCATTCTGTTCACACAGGGGCCAGCCAGTTGCCCATGGGAAACCCACAAGCAGGATATGAGCACAACAGCACCCTCCTGCCCATGTTCCCCAGCAACTGGTGTACATAGGCATACTGAGTGTACACAGACATAGGATGCATCTTACAGGCTGCAATCCTATTACACTTACTAGGGATAGTAAAAGTGCACTGGATTTCATTCAGAAGAGCTCTAGACAGTTGCCCCAAAGCAACTAATGGACATACTTTTCCCTAAGTTGAACTATAATATATGTCATATATGACATTGGAAAATTCAGTACCCTGGACAAATGTCAGTTTCATCTTACAGAACAACTGAGCAGATACTTTGCAGCTAAACTATGCAGTTTATTGAATATTCATCTTTTATATGAGATATGTATGGTTCTGTGAAAAATCAAAGTAGCCATACGGGTCCCTCAGTTAAAAAAAATAAAATAAATTCAAAATGCATGCAGGGTGGGGTGGGGTGGGGTGAAGATCTAAAATCCACAGTTTGGCAATACCTTAGGGCAGTGCATTCACCTTGGATGAGGCACAAGTCTGAAGCAAGTAGCCCCACCCCAGAGATATTTGGACTATTTCAGAAGCTAGGGTGGCTCATATCTTGGTTGGTCTGAGGCAAAGTGCACTGAGGGAACTGCACTGGCTGCCTATTCGGTACCAGGCCAGGTTTAAGGTTTTAGTACTAATGTACAAAGCCCTAAACAACTTGGGACCAGGATACCTGAGAGAGCACCTTCTCCTCTCTCAACCTGCCCGGCCACTGAGGACATCAGAGGGCATGCTTCCAGTGTTTTCACATGGCCGTATGGCCTGGTTGGAGGCCACCAAGAGAAGAGCCTTCAGTGTGGTGGCCCCCTTTCTTTGGAATTCCCTGTCCCTGGAGGTCAGGCAGGCACCAACACTGTGTTGTTTCTGGCACTTCCTGAAAACAGCACTGTTCCAGGAGGCAGTCCTTAACTGACCAGCCATGGTTTTTATTGGCATTCTTTTTTTGAAAAGCATAATTTTGATATAGTGTCTTAATATTTTTATCCTTTTACTATTTTACCTTTTATGTTCACTGCTCCGAAATCTGTTTTAGATATGGAGCAGTATGCAAATATTGTAAATAAATAAATGAAATGCAAAGTGGTCTTGCTCCAAAGCTTTGAAACTGCTTTGGAGCCTTGGAAGGGCTTCTAAGAGTTTTTTTTTTTTTTTAAAAAAAAGCTATAAAAACCACTTCACCTATTCTTCTGGAATTTGTCAGGCTTCCTACCCTCAGATGGACTTACTATGTATGCATATTTAATCCAGTTCTGCCATTTTAAAAGAAGATGTGTAGACATTTGTTGATTTTCTCATTATAGTCAATGGGGAAGATATCCGAGGCTTCGAAAAAATGAGGTGAGGTGAAGCACGATGTCAGTCTGACATGCCAAGCTGAGACAGACCTCCTATCTGAGCCAATGAGGCAAATATGTCTGTCTGTCTGTCTGTCTATCCATCCATCCATCCATCCATCCATCCATATCTGTCTGTGCACAGCCGTATATATGTGTATTTCTAGGTGTTCAGCACCCGGGATAGCTCCCAGGCTGTGCTTCTGACGGGAAGAGGAACTATGTCTAGATGTAGCCTAACTGTAGGTATTCATCTGGCTGTTCAAGATCCATTACTGGCAAATGTAACAAGAGTCACAAAAATAGCGCTGTCTTCTTCTTCTTCTTCTTCTTCTTCTTCTTCTTCTTCTGCTTCTGCTTCTGCTTCTGCTTCTGCTTCTGCTTCTGCTCCTCCCCCTCCCCCTCCCCCTCCCCCCTCCTCTTCCTCCTGGGTAAGAAGCAGAGTTGAGGTTTAAAGCCTTAAGATAAGTCGGATGAAGGCAGCTTAGATACATGTCACATGAAGATGGCTTCCCTACATTTTACCTACACCTTAGGTACATATTGCTTCCTGTATGCTTATCCTGACATGCCACGAGCATTGAACAAGGCTGAGCACCTTTTAGCCACAGCGTGAAAGAGGCTAATGTTGAGTTTTGCAGAGATATTTCTCCTTTACTCCCTGAAGTGTGTTAAGAAAAGAAGTTGACTGAAGAGGCCTTCTAAGATGATTCTCTCCACCATGCCTTTTAGTTCACATGGTTAATATTCTGTGGAGGTGATATCCCCCCCCCCCCACAGCCTGCTCTTCATTTAAGATGAGCCCCTACAGCTGCAAGATAGGGACACGGAAGGCAAAGCACAATATAGTGTCTTTGAGGTGCGTGCATGCATTGGTGTTCTCTTCCTTATAATAGAGGAGTGTTTGCTGAAAGCCAGCAAATTGTGCTTCAGCCTGGGCTTTAGGAAAAGCTGTGTGTGCGTGCAGGATTGTTGCACTCTGAAAAGTTTCCATGTGAAAAGCACTTTTCATTAGGACTAGATTCTAGAGCTGACAAATGCATAGGAAGGAGAGGTGGTGCAGAAAGGCCCTTCATCTTTGCAGAAAAGCTTGTGGTGTGTCTGTGTGGAGAATGCGGTGGTGGCAGAGAGGTGGCAAACATTCTTGGCATGGAGCTCACCATGTTGTACCTGCCTACCTGTCAAAGCTGTAGAGCCTGTCAGATAAAGAGAGATGGCAACCCTAATTCTGCACCATAAGCAGAAGAACTGAATATATAAATTATTATATATTTTTATATATAATATATAAATTATTATATAATATAATATTATTCAGAAGAACTGAATAATAAACGTAAGAACTGAACACTGGTTTTGCTTTCTTCTATATTCAAAGCTCCTCACAGCTCCTGGACTTGTGCTTGAGAGAGAGCGCATTGTCAATATGCGTAGCTGGAGTGCTGAAAAAGCACATCGCTAGTAGCAGATAGACACAATCTACAACTAGACAAACAGTGACTGATTTACTGAAAAGTGGTCGCATAGGCTTGTTTCTTTGATCACTTCATGTATGGTTTGTTTGCAGGATGCAGGGCTTCTGGCAGAGAACTTTGAGTAGGGATGCTGGAGAAATTTGAGATGGACTAAAATGAGCTTGGATGTCTAAGGATCCAACCTGCGGAATCCTCTGCAAAGCGACCCCCTCAGGCTTTAAATCTGTGGACTTAATGGATTTTTTTTTACTTTCCTAAAATGTATGCATATGTATTCGTAGGAAAATACACCTGTTTCTGATGAGGAAAACTGGATTGGAATGGGGAACACTATGCTAAATGTACGTCTGGAGGTATATTGTGCAAATTGTTACGAAACCTCTACATAATTATTTGCATATTTTCCCACATGACGAAAACAATTCGCATCCATCTGTGAGCAGATGACAGAACAAAAGGCACCTGACAGTCCGTGAAACACAGACAGAGTGGTGTTTACACGGATTTTACACAGTCTCTACATCCCTAGCTTTGAGCCTTACCAAGCCGTTGCACCGATTAAGCTTTGTTCTCACTGAAGGAGATTGCACTTCGTTTGCATGCATTGATTCATTTTTATTTATTTTACTTAATTGTATTACATTTCTATACTGCCCATTAGCCAACGCTCCCTGTGCATCAGACTGATTGCACAAGGTGATGGTGTGTGTGTGTGTGTGTGTGTGTGACAGGGACAGACAGAGAAAGAAAATGAATTGACATTGTCAGCAGCTGGATTAATGGATGGCGTTACCATACAGCATTCCTGGCTTGAGGCAAGCTAACTCTGTTTTAACTGATGGTGTTAGTGGTAATTGAATACCGGGTTTAACACATGAGCCCCCAGTTCTTGGCATTGTGTATTCCTACGAACCTCACTTGGAATCAAAACCTGATTGGAATAGACACTGGCCCATTCACAGCTGCTCTGATATGATGCTGCAATCCATCACTGCCGTGCTCTGCTCTGTTTTTGCAGAGCCCTCACTTCAGATGTTGTGTATCGGAACAAAGAATGAGCCCAGATCAAGAGGGGAACTGATGCCTTCTCTTTGATGAATGACACCTCTTTTGTTCTCACTCTGCAGCTTCTCCTTACAAGGACGTGCTGAAGAATGGCATGGGAGAGGGCTTCTTCTCTAGGTCTGGACTGGTAAAGGGGCCGTCTTCTGGTACCTCTGACCTAATCCTGCTTCTTGGCAACCTTTAAATGTACAAGAGCCCTGCCTGAGAACATCAGAACATTGGAAGAGCCTTGCTGGATCAGACCAAAGGTCCATGTGCTCTAGCAGTCTAGCAAAGTAGCAGCTCAGTTTGGGGATAGGGTTCAGCACTTTGGATAGCTCCTTTAGGCGCCTGGCTGGTTCTGACAGAAACCCAGAATGGATTTACAGCCCCACCAAAATTGGAGTCATCAGCTTCCACTGCTGTAGCATCCCGTTTTCCCAACACTGGTACCATCAGGGAAGGACTTTGGGGCAGATGGCCAGGGGTCTCAACCAGCAGAATAAGGAAAGGACTTTGGGGCAGACGGCCAGGGGTCTCAACCAGCAAAATAAGGGAAGGACTTTGGGGCAGACGGCCAGGGGTCTCAACCAGCAGAATAAGGGAAGGACTTTGGGGCCGACGGCCAGAGGTCTCAACTAACAGAATAAGGGAAGGACTTTGGGGCAGATGGCCAGGGGTCTCAACCAGCAGAATAAGGGAAGGACTTTGGGGCAGACGGCCAGGGGTCTCAACCAGCAGAATAAGGGAAGGACTTTGGGGCAGACGGCCAGGGGTCTCAACCAGCAGAATAAGGGAAGGACTTTGGGGCAGACGGCCAGGGGTCTCAACCAGCAGAATAAGGGAAGGACTTTGGGGCCGACGGCCAGAGGTCTCAACTAACAGAATAAGGGAAGGACTTTGGGGCAGACGGCCAGGGGTCTCAACCAGCAGAATAAGGGAAGGACTTTGGGGCAGACAGCCAGGGGTCTCAACCAGCAAAATAAGCAGGAGGCACCCAAATGCAGCAGGGCTGGCTTAGCAGATGTTGAAGTCAGGGAAGTAATATGCATTACCCCCTAAAGCAGCCTTACCCAATCTGGTACCGTCCAGATGTTTGGGAGTACAGCTCCCATCAGCACCAGCCAGCACAGCTGGTCAGGGTCAGGGATGCTGGGAGTGGTAGTCTGGAGGGGGGCAGGTTGGGGGAAGGGCTGTGGCAGGCAACTTGGGAGAACCATGAGTGCTTCCGTTAAGTATGGGTTTATTACCAGCGTTTCCAAATTAATCATTCATATTTCTATCAATGGCTCTGCAGGGCATTAGGGCCCGTCTGTAACTGCTCGGCTGAAAAGCCGATTTCCTTAGCTTGCTTCTCCAAACGGTTCGGTGTTTGTGCAGGAATGCAGGCCAAGCCTTTTCAAAGTTGCTCCTGAATTGTAACTCGGGAAGAATTTCCATTCTGAGAAACAAAACCTGGTGCCCCTTTTTTGAATGCCTTAAAAAAACTAAAAATGTTCTCCTCTGCCACCAGCATCACCATCTCGCTGTCTTCCCTCCTCGACTGAAAGCATATCAGCGCAAGCCATTTTCCAGCTTGTATTCCCTGGAGACGTGAACGAGCCCACGGGCAGGGAATGGCTTGACGGTGCGTCTGCTTCCAGATGACCTGCAAACCCACTTTAGATTTCTGACACATTTAGCACGTGAGCAGCCAAAATTATTTGAAGAGGAGATTACAGCTGAATTGCAGTTGGAATAAATAAAATGGTAGTGGTAGCCGAGTCTCCTTTCTGGCACCGTTTGCTCAGGCCATTGCTGAAGATCGGGAGCTGCCTTATATCCAACCAGAACATTGGTCCATCTATTTATTCTTTCTTTATTTCAAGCATTTTCCTGGCTTGTCAGCCAAAACACACACACACACACACACACACACACACACATACACACACACCCCTCTCGTGGAGTGGCTTACCTGCAATCAATAAAATAAGTCAGTCCCTGCCTGCAAGTGAACAATCTAAAATGACATAGCACGCAAGGAAAAACAGATGGGGAGGGAAAAGGAAAAAAAAGTCTTTCAGCAGAGCTGGTGGAATGCCCCCCACTTCTCCCTTTCATCACTACACTGGTGACAAAATACTGTAATCTGGAAGACTGTGGAGTCCCAGTCCCTTCCAGAAACTTTATAGCGTATCCAGCTCCCCACAGCAAACAATAGGGACTTGTTGGTAATTCTGACTCTGGGGTTTCCACTGCAATGACTTGCATGTATTTCCTTCCTGCTTCCTCCTGAACCCTGGGCCACTGTCCGTGCCTAGAGATGTTACAACAGGTGGCCAGAAGGAGGTGCTGCTAGGCTTTACAGCCTCATTGGGAGCGGGGAGAAGCTAAGCGGAGAAAGTTGCAGGATAGGGGTGCTACTACTTAAATGTGCATATGTGATCCGGATCCTTGCAGGGCTGGGCGAGCAAGGGTCCTCTTGTGCAGGAACTTCTTCTCAGGCTGGCTTTCTGTCCTTGGAGACCTCCCACACCCAGATGATGGTTGGGCATCATTTCAGTGTTTTCTGTCTGATGAAGTTGGATAGAGAGGGGCTTTTATTGTATCCGTTTCTAAATTGTAGTGTTTGCTTTGCCACTGCTGGAGGGATTTTGTTTTCACCCTGCTGAAGAACGGTAGAAGATAACATTTTCTTTGCACCCCATTGATCGGAGGAGATAGCACTTTGTTCGCACCATGGTGGGAACGCCTGAAGGTGATAGCATCTTTTTTGCATGATGTAAAGGCTTCACACGTCAAACGCAGAAGATACTTAGACTCCAATTTCTTGGCTCATCCTTTTCTTACTGACATCACTACATTTTCAGTTCACAAGCATCACGCTTTCTGCTACGTCCTTCCCTCCTCTGCGCGACTCTGCCTCTCTTGAAATCCTAATGCCCCCCCTTTTTTAATTGAATGCTGCATCGGGCTTCCTAAAACTAATTTTGCTGGGGTTGTCATGTTCAATGCAAGGGCAAAGGATGTGGTGGATGCCGCACTTCTAAAACCCACTGGCAGGAAATCATATTACACTCAGTGTAATTACATTGTTCTAGAAATGTGATTATGTGTTTCAACGACCAAGCTTCCATTAAATTACTTCAGATCAGTCTCAATCTATAAGACAGAATCCTCTTGATTTAGATGTTAAAAGTGTAATAAATCCGAGATGGAGCGATCTGCATTTATATTTTATGCTGCCGTCCAACGCTGCCGATTCCATCGCGCAGTTTCACCCCGCTACCACAGCACATAGCTCACCTGCTTAACTGGCTGGGAAAAACATGGGGCTCAGCTTTTCGGATGATTATAGCCTGCGGTTTTGCTGTGCTGCGCACCAGACTGCTTCGTCTGGTCTTTCCCAAACAGCGCTGTGTGAGAGCAGTTGGTGGGCCATCATCAATTAATGAAAGGCAGTTGTGAGATCCAAAGCAAGCAGTCTTAGAAGAGTTTCCCTGCTGTCCCTCTGTAGGATTTACTCCTCTGCTCTTGCCTCCTTCCAGTAGGAGGGAAATCTGGTTCTTTTTGGGCTTGATGGAGTTCTGCAGTGTGTATGACTTGCTATGTGTCTGCGAGCTGAGCTGTGGGCTATAAGTTCCCCAAACGCCAGGAATTTTTTTGTGCATTTTTTGGGAAGGCTCTGCAATTTGCACAAATATCAGAAGAACTGGTGAAAAGTACAGTCGGATTTGCGTAATTGCTGAGCAGTTTGCGCAAATTACCACTGAATTTGTGCAAATTACACAAATTCAGCTGAAATTTCCGCTCATTCATCTGAAATTTGTGCACATTGCTCTGAAATTGTAGAGCCTTCCACCCTGCCCACCACCCAAATGCAGAAAATTGGCAGTTGTGGAATCTCCACCATCCAACCTTCCTTTCCTCAGGCATCCTCTTTGCAGTCCTACTGCCATCACTGCTGTGGTGAAAGGGGGAAAAGTGCTGTGTTGGGGCAAATTGGGGGAGGTCTTGGATCTGCCAGATTCAAACTCTCTCATTCCTCCAACATCCCTCTCTCCTCCTCCAAAAAGGGCAAAAAAATACACCAGGTCTGGAGCAATGGGAAGGGAAATTTGAAGAAAGGAACAATGGGGACGGGGAGAGGGGAGGCAAAAAGTCACCCCATCTTCTGTTCTGGCCAGTGGCCATGGAAACTCTGGCATGGAAACCCTCCTCCCCTCCATATTAATTGCTCTATTAATATAGTATTGCTCCAATCCAATGTACATTTTCCTAGGAGTGAGCCCTGCTGAACGCAGTGGGACTTACTTTTGAGTCAATATGCAATAGGTTTGCACCGTAATCCCATTAGCGTCAATGATCGATGAATCTCCCAGTTCCTGCTTCCGTTCAGTCCCTCTATTTCGGCCCCCGGCCATAAGGATGAAAATATAATTATAACGGAAGAAAATGCAATGGCATCAAATCCAATTTAAAAACTAGGTTTTACGACAACCACCACAACAAAAAAGAGCCTGTCAGCAGAAACGTAGAGGCATGGGCTAACAACATCTGAAATAACCAACCTCCAGTTGACTACATTTGCATCAAAGTGTTTTTATAGCAGTCAAGTAACCACCATTTAGGTTATCTTTCAGTTGCCACCAGCAACAATCCAACACGGTGGGGTGGTGGTGGTGGTGATATTTATAACTCGCCTTTTTTCCTCCTACCATGAACTCTATTATTATTATTACTACTATTATTACATTCACAACCCACCATTCCCCCTCTCACAATGAACCTTATTATTCTTATTCTTATTCCACTTATAACCCACCTTTCCTCCTCTCACAATGGACCTCCTCCTCCTCCTCCTCCTCCTCCTCCATTATTATTATTATTATTAACCCACCTTTTTTCCTCTCGCAAGGAACCCAAAGGAATTCAAATGGTCCACCTCCTCCTCTCCATTTTATTCTCACAACAACCCTGTGAGGCAGGTTAGGCTGAGAGTCAGTGACTGGCCCAAAGGCACCCAGTGAACTACATGGCTGAGTGGGGACTAGAACCCAGGTCTTCTGAGTCCCAGCTCAACACTCTAACCACTGCACCACACTGGCTTTCTCACCACACCAATGACTGATGACAGAGCATCCAAAGGGCTGAATGTAGCTTGTTTGCAAGCAAAACAAGATGGCTGCTATGCCATTTTTTGAATTTTTTAAAAAATATGGCAGTGGGGGGCAACGGGGTCTGATGGGGTGCACTGGTGGGGAGCTCCATTCAGCCTGCATGCCGTGTGTTGCCACCCCTGGTTTAAAGAGATTTAGCAGCTCTGATGCAAGGTGCATATGCTGTTCTCCTAACTCACCAGCAGCTCCTTTGTTGGATTAACAGCCCTTTCCCAAGCAAAGCAACTGCACGTGCCACAGCAATGGTGTCAGATCCAGGCTTTCAGAACAAGACTGATTAAACGCAAAGTCAGGCCTAGCAAGGCGAGGGACAAAACGAGGTGGGGGACAGACACCCTGTAAAGCAAGGAATTGTTCTTTTTATTCCCAGCGGGGCTCCATGCCCTACTGTGCGAGGTGGATTTTTACAGAAAACCTCTGAATATATTAGGATGGGTCATTGCTCTTGTATAGAAGGCTGGTTCTTTCATGCCACCTCGCTCTTCCAGAGGGAAACCATGTGTGTTCGATGTACCGCAGATTGTTTTAGGGTGCAATCCTATGCCTGTTTAGACAGAAAAGATGTCCTACACATCCCAGCATTCCCCAGCCAGCAAAGCTGGCCTTAAGCTCCTGCCCTTAAGCTATTAGTGCCCTTCAGTGCCTTTAAGCTATTAGTTAGAGAATTAGTGCAATGAGAATTTGTAGTCTCGCGCAAAGGTTTATTTCCCATTTTTTTGTGCATTTTATGATCAGTGGTGTAGTGCAGCTAGGGCTCACAGGGATGTGGCCCCCACTCTTTTTGATTAGCAGGGAAGCTGATGTCACCTCCTATTCCCCTCAGACTTCTCTGTTCCTGCTTAGATGCAATTCTTCAGTAGCTGGGATGGGAGAGACATTTTTTTCCCAGCAACAATATCTGCATTCATAGAAATATAACTTCCAAATCCCATGAATTACTTGTTCCCCTCTACTTAGCACTGATTAGGCCTCTTCTGGAGTACCGTGTCTAGTTCTGGGCACCACACTTTAAGACGGATGCAGACAAACTGGAGAGGGTTCAGAGGAGGGCAATGAAGATGATCAGGGGACTGGAAACAAAGCCCTATGAAGAGAGACTGAAAGAACTGGGCATGTTTAGCCTTGAGAAGAGAAGACTGAGGGAAGACAGGATAGCACTCTTCAAGGACTTGAAAGGGTGTCACAGAGAGGAAGGCTTGGATCTCATCTCAATCACCCCAGGTTGCAGGTGTCAGGGTGGAAACTGAGCCCATAGAGCCCCAGAGAAGTTCTGATTCTGAGGAGGAACAGCAATCCGTGGGAGAGGAGCTCACTCAGCTCTCACAAGCACAGCAGCTGGCAGAGATTCCTCCTGCCAGCATTCCTGGGATAGATAGTGACCCTGGCAGTGAGAGAGCACTGGAGGGGGGCTTGCTGGATGCTCGGCGCAGATACAGGGAGGGACGACAGATGGTGGGTGCTGAAAGGAGGCGCTCCGCTTGTTTGGCGCTATAACAATGGTCACGTCCCGAGGACCCAAGGGAAAGAGGGAGGATCTCTCCCTAGCCCATACGTTCAGGGTCTTCCCGTGGTTCTCCTTCAAACGGGGACCAGCTGCCTTACCTGGATCTTAGGCTACTCTGCTATCTTTCCCCAGAGCTGTTCCTTGCTTTGGCGCTAGTGATTAGCATCTGTAAGAGTCATAAAGTAATAAAGGAATAAAGTCTTGGAAAGAATCCTCGTTGTCTGTGTCCTGAGTTGGCTATTGGAGGGGACTGCAAGAGGCAGCTTGGGTGCTCCTGACGGCTTGGTCCCCATTCCTCTTTTTTCCTCTGCTCCTACTGCTTCTGGAGGGTGCCATGGACGTGGCGGTGCAAGCTTTTGCGCAAGAGAACTAGGCTCTTCGTGATCAAGTGGCTCAATTGACGACTGCCGTACAGAGTCTGCAAGCTGCAGCTCAACCCCCACCACCCCCAACTCCCCCCCCGCCACAAGTGCCCGGTGGCTGTGCCAGAGACGTTTTCTGGTAAGAAAGGACTTTTTCAGATTTTCCGTGCCCAGTCGGAGCTGTACATGTGCCTTCGACCTGAGGATTTCCTGACAGAACAGGTTCGTGTGGGCTTCATCATTAACCTACTTTCAGGCATGGCAGCTAAATGGGCTTCAGGACTTCTTCTCACAAATGACCCCCTGCTCAGGGACTATCAAGGTTTCATGACAGCGATGGCCAGATTTTTCGGTGACCCCCTGCGCATGCAGACAGCTTCTCGGGAGATTTGCCGCCTCAGGCAGGGCAAGGACTCAGTTTCCAGCTACACAACAACGTTTTGCTTGTTGATGCAGGATTTACAGTGGAATGATGCTACGCTAGTGACTCAGTTTTTGGACACACCTAGCCCGCCTACTTTTGAGGACCTTATCCAGACCTGCCTCCAGATAGATAGTTGGCTGGAGGGGCACCGGCAGACCCGGTGGGGTGCCAGGGGCCGAGATTTCCCTCCTCCCATTCCCCCACATTTTCTGCCCCCTCCCCCACCCCCTGCCCCTGCGATGGGGGTGGAGGAGACCCTGATGCAGCTGGGAGCTACCTGAGCCCCGCTGTTGCTGGAGGAACTAGATCGGCGGTGCGCGGAGTGCCGATGCTTTCGGTGCAGAAAGCTGGGACATTTTGCCAAAACCTGCTGTGCCAGACCCACAGCCCCACTGCCTCCTCCTCCTCCTCTCCTTCCTCCTCCTCCTCCTCGCCCCCAGGACTGACTAGGCTGCCTCCCAAGTCTGTTGGGGGTCTCCAGTGTGGGGGTCGGTTCCCCACCAGGTGGGTGCCTTCCGCAACCCCCCCACGCTCCCATCTGCTATTGCATGTTCACCTCTGCTCCTCCCAGTGGGGTGGGGTGGAGGTGCTGGCTTTAGTGGACTCTGGGGCTACGACCAGTTTCATGGATAAAACTTTCACTCACCTCCACAAGATTCCTACCCTGCCTCTTCCTGCCCCCTTGGCAGTGGAGACCATTGATGGGCGTCCTCTTTCTTCAGGCGCGGTGACCCATATTACAGCTCCGTTCACTCTGCGCACCCAGTCCCATGTTGAACAGATTCAGTTTCACTTGGCCAAGGTTCCCCAATACCCAATTGTGCTGGGTGTTTCCTGGTCTCTAAGCATAATCCTCAGATTTCTTGGGGGTTTCAGCAAGTGGAGTTTTCATCTCCCTACTGCCGGGAGCATTGCCGCCCGACCAAGGAGCCAGTCCCAGCCTAGGCCTTAACCCTTTCCTCCCTCTTCTCATCTGCTTCTGGCAGTTCTTCAGCTACCATGATCCTCTCAGAGAAGTATGCGGCTTTTTGGGATGTTTTCTACAAGAAGGAGGCCAACCAGCTCCCCCTCACTGCCCTTTTGACTGTGCCATTAACCTCATTCCTGGGGCGACCATCCCCTCCAGCTGGCTGTATTCGATGTTGGAGCTGGAACTTCAAGCTATGCGGGACTTTTTGGATACAAACCTCAGCTGTGGCTTCATTCACCCCACCTCCTCCCCTGCCTGTGCCCCTACCATGTTTGTGCACAAAAAATCAGGAGAACTCTGCCCAGTGCATGACTTCCAAGCATTAAATTCAGTTTCGATCCCTGACAAGTATCCTCTCCCCCTCATACCAGAGATACTGGAGCACCTGGGGTCAGCCAAGATTTTCGCAGGGGATGAGTGGGAGACCTGTTTCAGCACCCAGTACGGAGCTTATGAACACTTAATGATGCCGTTTGGGCTCGCCTGCAGCCCCTCCCCCACATTTTCGTGTTGTATGAATGCCATCTTCCGGGACTATTTGGACACTTTCCTCATTGTTTATCTCGATGATTTACTTATATTTTCTGAGGACCCCCACGCCCATCAGCGCCATGTCTCCACCATCCTCCAGTGCCTCCACAAGCACCATCTTTATGCCAAGCTGGAGAAATGTGCGTTTGACCTAACCTCTTTGGACTATCTCAGCTACATTATCTCAGCTGACGGTATCAGGATGGATCCTGCAAAGGTCCAGGCTGTCCTCTCCAGGCTCCATCCACCAAGAAGGACTTGCAATGTTTTCTGGGTTTTGCAAATTTTTACAGGAAGTTCCTGCCCAGCTTTGCTCGGCTGACATCTCCTCTCACAGATCTCCTTAAAGGCAGGAAATCTCCTTTTCATTGGATGGCATCTGCCCAACAGGCTTTCAAGGAACTTAAGAAGCTTTTAAGTTCTGAGCCGATCCTATTACATCCCGACCCGAGGAAGCTTTTTGTAGTGCAAACTGATGCCTCTGACTTTGCGGTGGGGGCGGTGCTTTTTCAGCCAGATCGGGTGGGCAGCGGGTTGCAACCCTGCGCCTACCACTCCAGGAAGCTGAACATGTCTGAGAGGAATTATACCATCTGGGAGAAGGAACTGTTGGCCATCAAGTCTGCTTTGGAGACCTGGCGTCATCTTCTGGAGGGGGCACAGCACCCAGTCGAAGTTAGAACTGACCATCACAACCTGGAACATCTTCAGACAGCCCTTGCCTTAAACCAGCGGCAGATTAGGTGGTCACTTTTTTCCCCCCAGTTCCACCTTAAAATTTGCCATGTGAAGGCCTCTGACAACCTACAAGCAGATGCTCTTTCTCGTAAGCCAGACCTCCAGCCAGAGGGTGAGGGAAATCCCCCCTCTGATTCTTCCCCCCCAGACCTTGGTGGCAGCTGTGGTGCCTCACTCTTGGGAGGAACTTATTCACTTTGAACAGGCTCAGGATGCTTTTGTCCACACAAAAGTGGAGGAATTGGGGCTAGCCTCTGCCCCCCCCTCTACCCCCTTCTCTTTGCGAGGTGGCCTGCTTTACCATTCCGGCCGGGTCTATGTGCCTTCTAGACCCCTCCGCGAGAAGGTCCTCCATCAGTGCCATGACTCCCCCACTGCTGGGCATTTTGGTTTTGCCAAGTCCCTGCACGGAGTGACACAGGATTTTTGGTGGCCTCGTGTGTGTCGAGATGTCAAGACCTATGTCGCCTCCTGTCCAACCTGCCAGTGGGCGAAGGCCCCCTCAGGCAAGCCCACAGGATTGCTTCACCCCCTGCCTACCCCCTCAGGACCTTGGAAACTGCTCTCCCTTGACTTCATCACTGACATGCCTTGCTCACACATTAAGACCACTATTCTGGTGGTGGTGGATTTGTTTTCTAAGATGGCCCATTTCATCCCCTGCTCTGGGTTGCCCACAGCCAGGGAGATGGTGGAGCTTTTTTTGGCACATGTTTTCTGGCTCCACGGATGGCCTGGGGGTCTCATTTTGGATAGGAGGGCCCAATACACTGCCCATTTCTGGAGGGATCTACTTGGGCTTCTCCATGTGATGCTCTGTCTTTCCTCTACCCACCATCCACAGACGGACGGTCAGACTGAGTGCACCAATGTGACTCTGGAGCAATATTTGCACTGTTATGTCAATTACCAGCAAGATGACTGGTTTTCCTTGCTGCCTCTCGCAGAATTTGCTTATAACAATGCCTGCCATGCTTCCACCTGCCAAACTCCATTTTTTGCCAATTTTGGTTAGGGATGTATGAAAGGGACTTACCTTGTCCCTCAGCTTGCTTCGCAGTGGGGGGGAGGCACTTCGCTTCTCCCCCCGAAGTTCAGGCGAGGGGGGTGAGGCGCCCCACCTCGCCCGGCCGAAATTCAGGCCGGGGAGAAGCGCCTCGTCTCCCCGGCCGCGAAAGAAAAAGTGAAGAAAAAAAACACAAAACCCCATGATAGGCTACGTAACGATTAACGTAGCCTATCACGGCTAGATTTCCAAAGTCAGCCATGATAGGCTACGTTAATCGTCACGTAAAACGCTATTTTGAGCTATGTTAAATGCTATTTGCGTTGCCCTTATTTTCGCCGTAGTCTACGTAAAACTTTATGTAGACTAGACGTGCCAAAATAAGGAATGCAAATGGCGGCGCCCATGGGCCACCGCCATTTGCGTACACGTTAAGCTATGTTAAATAGCTATGTTAAACGCTATTTGCGTTGCCCTTATTTTCGCCATAGTCTACATAAAACTTTATGTAGACTAGACGTGCCAAAATAAGGAACGCAAATGGCGGCGCCCATGGGCCACCGCCATTTGCGTACACGCTTTTTTTCCCCCCCAAAGTCACCCATGATAGGCTACGCGATGATTTACGTAGCCTATCACGGCTGACTTTGGAAATCTAGCCGTGATAGGCTATGTAAATCGTCACGTAGCCTATCACGGGTGTGTGTGTGTGTTCTTTACTTTTTTATTTTGTAATAGTGGCGGCAGCAGCCGGTCGGGAGACTGGCCCCCGCCCCCGCCCCCACGAACCGCCGCCGAACCGCCGCCAGGACCCACCGCCGAGAGGGACATTGGGCCACTGTAAGTCCCATCCTGGTGGGGGGCGGGGGGCCGGTGGAGAATTTCCCCAACACTTTCAGGGGGCCGAATGCCTCGGCGCTCGGCCTCCCGAAGATTCGTGGAGAAATTCTCCACCATCCCTAATTTTGGTTACCACCCCAAGGCTTTCCTGTCCACCCTAGCTCCCTCTTCAGTGCTGGTGGCCCATGACTGTTTTAGAGGAGTTGCAAGTGGTACACCATCTCTTACAGGACTCCCTCGAGCAAGCCAAAACAGCCTACAAGGCTTCTGCAGACCAGTGTCACCAGCCGGGTCCATCTCTGCAACTGGGGGACTGGGTTTGGCTGTTCACCCAATACCTCCCCTCTCACTCGCCCGCAAGGAAGCTTGCGCCTTGCCTCACGGGGTCTTTCCAGATTACGGCCCAGATTAGCCCTGTTGCTTTTCTCCTGGCTCTCCCCCCCCATGAAGATCCATCCTGTTTTTCATCGGTCCTTGCTGTCCCCCCTGGTTTCTGGCAACCCTCATCGCTTGGCTGGCTCCCCCCCACCACCAGTGCTGGTGGATGGGGAGTAGGAGTTTGAGGTCGTGGAGATGCTGGACTCCTGCCTTTCTTGCAGCTGCCTGCAATATCTGGTAGACTGGAAGGGGTACAGGCCAGATGAGTGATCCTGAGAACCCACGGAAAATGTGCATGCTCCATTGCTGCTGAGGCGTTTCCACCAGCTGTACCCCCACAAACCCGGGGCCCCAGGGGAGGAGCACAAGGGGGGGGGGGCTCATGGGAGTGGGGATGATGTCAGGGTGGAAACTGAGCCCATAGAGCCCCAGAGCAGGTCTGATTCTGAGGAGGAACAGCAATCCATGGGAGAGGAACTCGCTCATCTCTCACAAGCACAGCAGCTGGCAGAGATTCCTCCTGCCAGCATTCCTGAGAGAGATAGTGACCCTGGCAGTGAGAGAGCGCTGGAGGGGGGCTTGCTGGATGCTTGGCGCAGACGCAAGGAGCGACGACAGATGGAGGGCACCAAAAGGAGGCGCTCCGCTCATTTGGCGCTAAAACAATGGTCACGTCCCGAGGACCCAAGGGTAAGAGGGAGGATCTCTCCATAGCCCATAAGCTCAGAGTCTTCCTGCAGTTCTCCTTCAAATGGGGACCAACTGCCTTACCTGGAGCTATCTATCCCTGGTGCAGTTCCTTGTTTAGTCGCTAGTGATTAGTATCTGTAAGAGTCATGAAGTAATAAAGGAATAAAGCCTTGGAAAGAATCCTCATCATCTGTGTCCTGAATTGGCTATTGGAGGGGACGGTAAGAGGCAGCTAGGGCGCTCCTGACAGCAGGGCATGGAATAATGGGCCCAAGTTACAGGAAGCCAGATTCCAGCTGAACATCTGGAAAAACGTCTTGACTGTTAGAGCAATGCAACAATGGAACCCATTCCCTAGGGAGGTGGTGGGCTCTCCCACACTGGAGGCATTCAAGATGAGGCTGGATAGCCATCTGTCAGGGATGCTCTGACTTGGATTCCTGCACTGAGCATGGGGTTGGACTCGATGGGCCCCTTCCAACCCTGCTATTCTATGATTCTATGATCCCCTGTTGTCATGCAAAGTATTTTGGGGTGGCTTAGTCTCAAAAGGGCAATTCAGGCGATCTCTGCTCCTGGTGGAGATTAGAACTGCTAGAACAGGTTTGTGAAGGTGGATCAACACTGCTACCTGAGATTTTGGACTCTCCTTGTGGGCATGGCTGCCATGATGGATGTCCTCACCTCAGGATTTAACACTACTCAGTGGTGTATGACATTTTCATTGGCTGCTGTCTGTGTCTCCGCCTGCATACATGTGTCATGGGTGTGTGTCTGGACTTACAGTTGCCCGAATATTGAGGACAAGTGCAGAAAAGGGGGTTGATAAAGGCAGAGGCCTAATGACATTTGCCAAATCCTAACTGATGCATTATGGGAGCAGCTTGGATGTCCCTGACTCCTGTTCTGAAGATAATAGCAACACTGTTGTTGAATATTTACTTTTCCAAAGGCCCGATGAAGATATGCTTCAAAGTCCTTCTGTAAACGCTCTTCTTCTGAAAGATGATGGCTTCTATCCCTGGTCGGTGATGAAAGGGACATCAGCGACTCACAGATGCAGTCATTTCTGTTCACAAAGCATGGAGCATTTTGCCAGTTCATTTTGGATTCATTTCCCAGGACCATAATCGGGCCTGGGTGTAATGTCAGCCCAAGCTTTGGATACATGAAGTTGGAGACGGTGGCTCAGCCCCCAGGGCAGTCAGGATACAAGAAGACAGGCTATTAGTCCAAGTGGGCCAGGGGCAGGTGAGGGATCAAAACCAGGCAGGGGTCATGTTTCAGAAGAGCAATGGAGGATTGGAGGGGGCTGATGCAAGTGTGTTGGCAAAACCGAGGCAGGAATCAGGATCTAAGAGAACAGGAGCTTTCATGGTGGTGTCATGCTGGAGACAAGTTGCTCAGACTGAGGAGCAAACGTTGAAGCTGGGGCTTTATAGAGCTTGGTGGATGGGGATTGGCTCTTGTGGGGACATCATCTGATTGAATGCTCAGGTCAGCTGGAACTGCAGCCTAGAGGGTGCTCTTGAAACACACAGTACATTCTTCCAGGCTTGAATAGGGGTGTTGGGGAAATCCTCCAGAAATCCTCGTATAGATCATTCTTTCCTGCTGCTTCTAGCAATCACTTCCAGGATTACTGGAAAGTGTGTGTGTGTGTGTGTGTGTGCACATGCGTGAGCACATGTATGTGTGTGTGTGCATGTTTGTGCACATCTGCCTTTGTTTTCATGTGGCTGTGTGCATATATGTGGCCCTCCAGGCTTAAATGTTGTGCGCATCCCTAGTCTATATAAACTGCAGACCATATGGCAGATTACTTGGATGGGAGACTACCTGGGAATCAGGCTTCCTGCATTGAGCAGGGGGTTGGACTCAATAGTCTTGTAGGCCCCTTTCAACCCTATGATTCTATGTTTCAATGATTCTATGAAATCTGTGTTCCTGCATTTTTAAAAGATGTTTAAAAGTCCAGGGCTTTTAACAAACTTTAAAAAGGCCCGGACTTTTAAAAGACTTTTAAAAGTCTGGGGCTTTTAATGGGTGTTTTTAAAGTCCAGGACTTTTAACAGCTGTTTAAAAGTCCTGGACTTTTAACAGACATTAAAGTCCTGGACTTTTATATTTTGCCCTATGGGACCAATTTGCCCCATAGGGCAAAATACAAAAGTCCTGGACTTTTAACAGACATTAAAGTCCTGGACTTTTGTATTTTGCCCTATGGGACCAATGGCAGAGTAAGGAAAAGGGTGTGTGTGTGTGTGTGTGTGTGCGTGCGCATGAGAAAGAGATTTTCATTTGAAGAACTCCCCCAGCACTATGGTCTCACTTCAGTTTTGTCTCCCCCCCCACCCTTGAATAGCTGGTGTTAAACTTAAGAAACACAACATCTAGCCCTCTGATTAAGCAGGTGTGGCAGGAACAAGGGTTTATAAGTGCATCCCCCAATCTGAAGTTTACAGGGAGTTTCATGACCTTGACTCTTCAGGTACATATATAGAGTCACTGGTGGGGCCTGATGGAGTGGTTTTTAGAAGTGCAGTTCCTTCCCCGGGCTGCAGAAGCTTTGCCAATAAGATTGGAGGATAGTGGGGGCTTGTGTTCAAGTGTGTTTGGCTTAGTAGTATCTCTGTCTCTTCGCACTCCTGCCAAACATTCTGTTCTTTTCCTTCTTGTTTGCCAATGCTGTGTTGTTTGTACAGAGTGCAATGCTCTGTTAGGCTATTTCATACCTGCTGCATCTTGGCAGAGTTGGTATGTGTGAGTTAGATAATGCAGCTGGGAAAAGGTTATATAAAAATAGTACTAGGAGAACTTCTTTTTTTTTTTAAAGCACACAGGAGCACTGATGTGTGATTCAGGTACAGTTTTGAAAAGGGAAGCGTTGTGGAGAAGTCGGACGGGAAAAGAAATGCCAAATGCTCCCTCTCAGTCCTAGCTGCCTATACGCCATGTGGAGAGTGACAAAGCTGATCTACCCCACAGGGTTGCTGTGGGGTTCATTGAGGGGTATATCAATGCTAAGTGATAAGGGGCTCCTTAACTCCATATGTAATTGGGCCTGGAAAACTGAGCTGAGCAGCTCAGCTACTCCTTCTCCACAAGAGCTCGCTTCTGAAATTTGGGCTCTGTTATGCTCCCAGTGACTGATATCATGAAGCACTCGCCGTCCCAGCCTCCTAAGAGGCCCTGCAACCTGCTGCACTACCTCTTCCCATTCCTGTTTACATGGCCAGGTCTATGATAAGGACCCAAGTAGCCTGGAAAAAGACATTTCACATGGTTCCTTGTAGCCTGGGCTGTTGCAGTTCCTTCCTTCCAGGCAACAGGGAGAAAAGGAGGGTAGGGTGCTTGAGTCATAATGCAGGCCAGCATCACAAGCTGAGTGATTTCATACTCAAGTGAGTGTGAAATTTGAGGACATCACTAACACTAACTATTGTTCAATGGGGATAGGCAAGGGTAGGGATCTTCTGGGGGTCAGGGGGCCTCACACCCTACCACCATCCTGCCACTGAAATTTGCTGCTGAAATTCATCGGCATGGCAGTGGTGAAAAAGCGGTGATTTTAAGACATGCAGGGAACGTGTGCCTTGTTTGAAAGCAAAATTGCACTTGAATGACGTTTCTAGGACCATGATTCTCCTCCCCAAAAGGGCAAACGCTCCCTACACACCGTGTTTTCAAGAAAAATCACTGCTTTTTTTTTAATCTGCAAGTTGCCCACAGTTGCTATATGTCTTTGCTCCTCCCCCACAATTTCTGCCAGATGTTTCGGGTGTCTCTTTATTAGGGATGGCTGAGGAATCCATCCAGGGGGTGAAGTTCTGCAAGCTTTCATCATCTCAGCCCCCCCAGGTGTTGGCTCACTTACCTGCGAACTGGCCTGACTCAATGCAGATCAAGTCGGGCCAGCTCATGGATTTTCGGGGTTCCCCCCCTTAAATTAACACGTACACAAATTTTGGGCACAATTCGCGTAATTTGTGCACATTTGTCCTGCGATTTGCAGGCGCAATTTGGGGAAAGGAAGCAAGATGTCAGGGTGGACACTGAGCCCATAGAATCCCAGAGTAGTTCTGATTCTGAGGAAGAGGAGCCGCTCCTGGGAGAGGAGCGCGCTCCTCTTTCCCAGGGCCAACAGCTGATGGAGATTCCTCCCACCGGCATTCCTAGCTTAGATAGCAGTCCTGGGAGTGACAGAGCGTGGGAAGCAGACTTGATGAACGCGCGACACCGAAGCAGAGAGCGTTGCCAAATGGAGGGCGCAGAAAGGAGGCGTAGTGCCTGGTTGGCGCACAAACAACGGCTGCGCCCAGAGGATCCAAGGGAAAAGGGGAGGGACTCTCTCTAGCCCATAAGTTCAGGGTCTGCCAGTGATTCTCTTTCAAATGGGGACCAACTGTTCCAACTTAGGGCATAGGTACTCTGCTGCTCATATCTAGTTGCTAATAGTGAGTTGTTAAGTTGTAAAGTAGGAATGAAGCTTTGAAAAGAATCCCTTTGTCTGTGTCTGGACTTGGCTACTGGATTAGACTGAGAGAGACCTTCAAGGAGCCCTTGACACAAATTAAGGCTGAAATTTGCATGAATGCCAATTTAAGAGGAAAAAGAAAAGCAGAGAAGAGTTCCTGGATTGTGGGAAAAAGCCCATGGCTCCATGGAAATCCGGCAAACCTAAAAAGGACCAGATTTCCCCATGATGGCCATCCCTACTCTTTATAAGCTTTACCAATTCCCACCCCACTCCTGCAGTTCTTTCCTCTGACCAGAACTGAGTTGTGCCAAAAAAGGTGAGCCCCTGTTTGATCAGATCCAGAGAGCTCGGGATGTCTGGGTCGGTGAGACTTGGGAAGGGAGGGGAGATAGCGTATGAGGCTCACCTGATGCTAATCTGGGATGAGAGTGAGTGAAATCTGCCTCAGCAACAGATGATGAGGCAGCTCTGGCCAAAGCCCAGGAAGATCAGTGTTAGGAGATGGCACCCCTTTCAGCTGGAAGCAAATAGGGTTAGGGTTGGAGATGCATTGTCAGTAAATCTCTTCTGATGCCCAGCTGGGTAAAAATGGCATCGTCAAGTGTCCTTGGATGGATGAGAAATGTGTTGTCTTGTCTCCTGGCCAAAGGGCTAGAAATGCGGCAGTTGACTTTAGCAGATAGGAGTGTCGGATTTATCAGATTCATCGGATCTGGCCTGTTGGGGGGTCTGGGGTCTGGGCTGTGAAATAACACAGTGGGCCCCAACTGGAGATAGCGAAGCATGCTTAGGTTCTGTCGAATCCATGTGACGTGTGCAGTTCACTGCAAATCACATTAATCAACTGTCCTATCTTGATCTCACTGTCAGGACCTAATGGGTGGATAGTTCTGAAGACTGGTGTCTGTAGACAGGAAAGGGAAAGACTGACAGACGGATGGTCTGAGAGCCTGGTGTGGGGTGAGTGATGAGTTGCTCAGACACAGGAGTAGTCAGCAGCCTGATAGGATCAGGTGGAATCCTAATGGCTCCTGGAGTCACCTGACAGAAAGCTGGCAGGTGCAATACCACCTGTTGGCCACCTGTGGTGGTGATGCTGTGGAGGAGCAGAAGGCAAGAGAGCTGCTTCCACAGGGAGGAATGTTCCTTGGTTTTGCTCTCAGGGCCCCTGGTTTCAAGACCCTGCATTTGGCCCTGATCTGCTTGACTCCATAGCTATTAAGGCTGTTCACTTGAGATGGGTCCAGTCCCTGACTGGCATATGAAAGCTTCAACAAGGTGTCTGCATCATGTGCCTCAAACAGTGCCTATCTTCTTCCTACTGTTGCTTCCATAAGGTGTCCCTTATCTTAGAATCTTAGATTTGAGCTTCATGCCTCCAAGAGGCCCGTGTGCCTTCTTGCCTTTCTTATAGAGCAGGGGTAGGCAACACATGGCCTGGCGGCCAGGTGCGGCCCCTGTCCTCTGGTGTGGGCCCTGCCACACCACTGAATTTTAGTGACACAGTGGTCACCAAGCTCTCCTTCTATGCTTACAGACCTGTTGGCTAGTGAGCTGTGGTGCTGCTCCAGGTAGTTGCTATTAGGGATGTGTGAACCTATCCCTGTCCGGGTTCTCTGGGTGCCTACCCAGCCCCTGCCTCCGCTCACCAGTCCCTGGACTGTGCTCGAGCCCCTCCCATGCTCAGGGAGTGGCCTGCACTCACCCCGGTGGCCTCATCAAGCTCTGTGGCTGCCATTTTTGAAAAATGAAATGGCGATCGCAAAAATGCGCATGTTTGTGTATGAGCGAAAATGTGAATTTTTGCAAATGCGCATATTTGCATATGTATTTTTTAAAAATGGGGACTGCAGAGCTTGCCGAGGCTGCTGGGGTGAGTGTGGGCCACATATTTTGAAGATAGGATTCAGCACCGTGGATAACTCCTTTAGAGTTCTGGCTGGTTGTGACTGAAAATCACAAAGAGGAGAAACAGGTTGTCAGGAATGAATATATATATATATATATATATATATATATATATATATTAGGAAGCCCAATGCATTTTGGCCTTTTTCTTATTTTTAGGCCTTCTTCAGGGGGCTGTAACATTAATGGTAATAAAAATTACAAATAGGACAACACACATAATTAAAACATTACTAAAATACAAATGGCCACAGGGGCTTATGCATGTATAACATTCTTATAAAAACCATACAGAACCTGCTTACTTACTAAGAATAACATGTCCATTCATACTAGAGAATAAAGGCAGCAGAATTTTTTTGCAAAAGATTGTCTCCTGTGTATGCGACTGGAAAAGATGTTTCTCGAATCTTATCTTATACCCCTTTGTCCATTTTCTAAAAAGCTCTGTCAGTTGTTTCCATGTCGATGTAATCCAGCCAAGGTCTCAAAACTGAACCGTACTCTGGTAGCTAGGGAGGGTGTGTAAATCACCCACAGGTCATAAGAGTGGTAAAAATTCAAGGTCTTCGTTTAAACCTCGTGGAAAGAGAGTGTTCAGTCTCAAAATCCACTCAGCTTCTCTCCTCAACAGATATTTTTCTTCCTTAATGTCAAGCTTATCCAGCGCCCAACATTTTAGATCTGCGGGAGAATGCTGTTGTTCTGCAAAATGGCTTACAAGCGTTGAACCTCATCCGTTGGTCTTAATGTTACACAGGTGTTCCCTTATCCGTCTTTTTAAGGGTCTCACTGTTTTTTCCACATAAGGCTTAGGGCATTTACGTTGGACAGCATAAACTACAAAGGCAGTGCTGCATGTAGTGCAATGCCTCACACTGTATATCTGTTGGTTGGAGGGCTTTTCAAATTCTATAATTCGGGAGGTGTCCGTACAGTGGCTGCAGTGTCCAAATGGGTGATGGCCCCTAGGCATGGAAGCACCTGGCAAGTCATTGACTAAACTTCTGTTGTGCTCTTCACATTCACTCCTTATCAGAAAATTTCTGCTATTCCTGGTCCTTTTAAAAGAAATTGGCCATTTCTCTTGGCAACCTGAAATATGTTGTATTATATGCCAATATCTTTTCATGCTCCCTTGCAATTTGTTGATACTGTGGTCAAGTGTTAAAGCACAGTTGATTCGGTCTGAGGATGTTCTGTTTGAATCTACCAGCAGCTCAGTCTGTGGCCTTTTTTCTGCCTTTTCAAAGCCATGTATTATTATAGGCTCAGGGTATCTTCTTTCCTTTAAATGCATGGAGAGAATGTGTGATTCCTGTTTGAAATCTGAAATTCACAGCACCACCAGTCCGAGCCACCAGCCTCCACTGGTGGTGGTAGCAGGAGTGTGGCCTGTGACTCCCCCCAGTGGGTAAATTGTCCCCCAGTGGCCCTAAAATTGCCCACCCCTGTTGCAGAGTAAGGACCTAGATCAACCTTCCCAACCAGGTCCCCTTTGGATGTTTCAAACTACAACTCCCAGCACTCCTGACCATTGGCTATGCTGGCTGATGCTGATGAGAGTTGAAGTCCAAAACCTCTGGAGGGCACCAGGTTGGGAAAGGCTGCCCTAGATTTACATGGCCAACAGAGCTCTGACTGGAGAATGCATCCTGTAGTCTCTAGGCAGCTGACAAGTCCTTCCTCCTCTCCTCCAGGCACAGGCTGGGTTGGCCAGAACTCATGGCCACTTGACCTTTTCCCTCCACCAAACAGTTAGGATGCAATGGCACCTTCTGTGGAACATGGGGGTGCGACCACAAATGGCTTTCCCATGTTGACTGGTACCTGTACTATATAAACATCCATGGGCCACACCAGGAATCTCCACAGGCTGGATTATGTCATGCATTTCCTCACCCCATCTAGGGATGTCAGTCGCTAGGAAATCTGGTTCTTCTTTGGCTTGACAGAGTACTGCAGCATGTACAACTTGATTTGCATGTGCAAGCTGAGCTGCGGGCTTTCCCCTGAACTCTGGGAATCTTTTTGGGCCTTTTTGAGGGGGGGAGGCTCTGCGGTTGGCGCAAAGTTTGGAGCAATTTATGCAGATTTCCAAGCGATTTGTGCAAATTTCTGAGCAATTTGCACACATTTTGGAGCAATTTGTGCAAATTACAGAACTTTTCATAAGGCCCATCTGGAGTCCTCCTCACGTGGGACAGGAATCGCACAAGGCAGTAGCACGGTGACATGGCATTAGGGGTGTACGGATTCCCCACCATCTTTTCTGGTGGGGAATCCATGGGGGGGGCGATCTGTTCCTCTCCCCCCCCCGGAATCCTCCAGAGCTGTTCCGCTCCACTCGGATTCCGGGGTGGTGGTGGAAACGGGCTTGGGGGCGTTTACCTTCCCTCCTGCCAGCCAGAGCCATTTGCCTCCTCCCTGTCCCTGCCAATTATCTTTTTTTTTTTTTTTTAATGGCGATCGGGAGGATGTGCCCATAGACTTATATGCAAATAGAGTCATGAATCTTGTGTCTAAGTCTATGTGTCCATAGGCTTATACGCCAGGTTCACCGCTCTATTTTGCATATAAGTCTATGGGCACATCCTGCTGATTGCATGTGCCCATAGACTTATACGCAAAATAGAGCAGTGAATCTTGCATATAAGCCTATGGACACATAGACTTATATGCAAGATTCATGACTGTATTTGCGTATAAGTCTATGGGCACATCCTCCCGATCGCCATTTTTTTTTTAAGACTTTTTTTTAAAGGCAATCGGCAGGGACAGGGAGGAGGTGAATGGCTCTGGGTGGAAAAAACAGCCGAGTGCTGTTCCGCCTCCAGTACTCCTGGAGCAGAGCTAAGTGGTCCTGATCTGCTGCGGATTCCTGAGGCCGGATGCCAAAGAATCTGGCCTCATTTGAATCTGCAGCGATTTCTCTGACATCCCTACATGGCATGAACCAACCTGCAGTTTACGAGGAAGACGTTGACTCAGGGATGCTATTTTCAGTGGCACCTCTTGCCATGTGCAATGTGAAGTAGCCTTGCCCTTGGCATGTGGATGACAGAGCCGCATTCTTAAACATTGGCTGGCATGTATTGGGAAGCCAGCATCCAATCAGTGCTTCATAGCAAGATGTGTTTCCAGACCATTCACCGGGGACTTCTGCAAGGTTTCTCCCCACCCGCACAACATTGTTTCGAACTAAAGCCATGTCTGTTGTTTTCCCGGTAGAATTAAGGCTGCCCCAGGTGTGAAGATAATAGACATTCGAGTCAGTGATCCAGACCAGTGGGGAGTGCAACAAGATGTCGACAATGGAAGGACACAGACCACCGCCACCATCGTATGTGAGCGCATCGATCCCAACACAGAGGGCAGGTAAGAAATCCAAGCTGTGCTGCTTCTGACCGTGACTGCCTTTTCCAGTTAAATGTGGGGTGGAGGGGGGGGGGCACGACAGAGACTTTTATTGATGTGGCAGTTTGTTTGCTCTTGAATAGGAATGCATGCCTTTTTGTATTTCCAGTATTAGCCACAGCTTTCTAGTACTGGAAAACCTTTCCATACTAGTTTCAAAGATTTGTCTTGTTGTTGTCATTGTCATTGTCCTTCTTCTTCTTCCTCTCCTCCTCCTCCTCCTCTTCCTCATTATTATTAGACACTTACATAACTGCTAAAAAGCCATCAGGGTGGTGTACAACAATGTTAAACAATAAAGCCTTCAAACAATAAAAACAAGAGCATTAAAACGGTAAATACATTCAAGCATTAAAGCTGACACATTTTGAAAGGCCAGATGGAAAAGATGCACCTTGAACCCTTTCTAAAGGCCAAGAGAGTGTGTGTGTGGGGGGATCATACTTCTTGAGGAAGTGCATTCCATAGTTTGGAGGCAACACAGGAGGAAGCCCTTTCACGAGTGTCCGACAAATGGGCCTCTGTGGATAATGGTGCCCTCACAAGCGCCTCTCCTGCAGATCTTAGTACTTGGGTAGGTTCATAGTGAGACAGGCAGTCCCTCAGATAGCCAAATCCTAAGCTGTTTAGGGCTTTAAAGGTTAAGACCAACACCTTGAATTGTGCCCACAAAGCAACTGTCAGCCAGTGCAGGTCTTTCAGGATGGGGGTTACATAGTCCTGATACCGTGCCTAGCTGCTGGATTTTGTCCCAGTTAAACCTTCTGGACACTCTTCAGGGGTAGCCCCACATCAAGCACATTGCAGTAGTCTAAACATGATGCAACCATGGCATGGATAATGGTTGCCAAGTCGGACTGACTCAGAAAGGGTTGCAAGCTGAAGTACGAAATTTAATTGTGCAAATGTACTCCTTGACTCCACCACCCCCTGAAGATCCAGGGACAGCGTAGGATCAAGGAGCACTCCTGAGAGATGGACCTGATCCTCAAGAGAGAGCACAACCCCTTCCAGAACAGGTTGAATGCCAATCTCTGAGTCAGGCTTTCAACTGACCAACAGCACCTCCGTCTTGTCTGAGTTCAGCCTCAGCTTGTTCACCCTCATCCAGCCCATTATCGAATGTTTAGAGTGTTAGAGGTTTTGAAAGATATATGAAATGGGGAGAGTGGGGAAGATATAAAATGCCACCCCTCACACCCCAACAGCATCTGCTTGCACATTTCGCCCCCAGTCCAACCTGGGATGGGCTGTTCATTGACGGAATTGGATTTTTCCCCGTCCCCTGAATTTGCCCAAGTTCACATTTGTGCAAATTGGCATTTGCAAAAATGCGTAAATCCCCCCAATGTGCAAGTCCCCCCCAAATGTGCATTTTCATGCTTTAGCCTATCGGGGAAATGTGTATTTTCAGCTAGTCATTTTTTTAAAAAAATGTGTTTTGCTATGACTACATTTGGGTAAAATTCCAGAAAGTAAAACAACAACAACACTGGTCCAGAAGTCCATGGAATCTGTGTGACTCAGGAAAATCTGGTCAGATTCAAAAGCCATGGCTCAGATTCATAGAAATCCCTAACGCTTTACTGATTGTTCAAAGTCTATGACTGTGCCTTCCCACTCAGCCCACGAGAGCATCTTGGCCTAATGCCAAGCAAAACCCCCCAAAACAAAAATGAATAAATCTAAAAAAATAGATGCAGTTGGATCCCTACTTAGTGGGCCCATTCACACATCATGGCAACAAATTGTGGGTGAATTAATTAAACCATGATTTACCAAGTTGCGCACCTTCCGCTTTGCATAAACAACCTCCCATGGGCCTGATTAAAGGTTGTTGCATGATGTGCAAACCCAGACATTTTGGGCAGTTTGTGGGTCAAACAACCCAAAGTTATCCTAAAAACTAATAATAGGTTAACTAATTAACCCACAATTTGCTGCTGTGAATTGTGCACCAGGTCAACACATTTGGTAAGACTGAAGCCAATACAAGGACATGAACATCCTGTTCTCTAGTTCCAGATGTATGTTGGAAGCTGGCTGCATTGATTTATTTTATGACTTACTTTATCATTATCTTTTCTATACTGCCTTTTGTTATTGTTGTTGCTAAAAAGCCCTCAAGGAGGTGGCTGGACATTATACAACCATAAAACCATCAGATGCAAGGCCATGAAAAACAGCAACACAATTACATAACTTAAAAGTAGGGACATGGATTGGATTCAGCCAAAGCCCGAGCCAAATCGGGACTCTTCAGACCATTTCTGGTGTTTCCCAAAGTGAAGTGGGCTCCCTTCCAAAGTGACGAGAACCGAAGGCAGACCTTGCACTAGGCTTTGTTCATGATTTGGGCTTTGGAAAAGCAGAAGGTGTCTCTCCAAAAATATTGTCTTTTGCTTTCTTTCTCTTTGGGAGATCAGGGGGCCTTTTTTGCCCCTCCACCCCCCCCCCCCATGGATCACACTTTGCAGGGTGCCTGGGGGGAAAAATAGGCAGTTTGCCACACTGCTATGGAGTGCTGAAAGGCTTAATTTAGCTTGAAAACCCGCTAAATTTGACCCTTTTTGCACTCCTTAGAAGGCCAACTGGGACCCCAGGAAGCCTGGATTTGGCCTACAGGCTGCAGTTTGACACCTCTGCACTGAAGTGCTGGCTTTGAGCTAGAAGTGATATAACCAGGGGTGTGGTAGAACTAGGGCTCACAGGGATGCAGCACTGACCCTTTTTTTAATTAGCAGGGACACTGGTGTTTTTTGCTACTCACCCTAAGAATTTCCTGTTCCCTTTGAGCTTAGGTGTAGCTGAGGGAGAATATCTTGTTCCCTGTTGTGATACTAAGTATTCTGGTGCGGCCACGTCTTGAATGGGCAATTAAGACCCATTCGCTTTGGAAAAGACCTGCTCCTGGTGAAGATGAAAACTGCTAGAATTTGTTTGTTGATATGGATCAATGCAGCTGGAGGAATTCATTGGACTCTCTTTGGTGGTATGGACCAAGCTGATGAACGCCCGCATGTCAGAATTTATCAGTATACCACTAGATATAACACACCATCTCTGATCTAGCTCAAACCAATTTTGTCCTTAGAAGGCCAGTATTTGCCAACTGTAAAGATAGGACAAAAGAATGGAAAACGTTTCACTCTGATAAGAACTTGTGCTGTTGTGCTGGAAATACAGCCATGAAAAAATGGCTGCTATTTAATTCTGCTTTAAGTTTTTCCATTTACTGCAGTTGTGACCCATGTTCCGTTTAGAGCTGCATGAAAGAAAAATCACATTAAGAGAGAAATATTGAGGTTAAAGGAAGAATGAAATGTAATTTTCATCTGGAGGAGAGAAACATATTTTAATTGAAGCGAGGTAACTTAAAAAATTTAAGTTAGCCATAAACGTGTTGAGAATGCTGGAAGTTTTGCTAATCCATGAAATTATACCTGTCACAGTAACTTAGTTTTTATTAACACCGTTTTCTGCTTTGTGTCAAACTTCTAAATTATACAAAAGCAATGAATTTCAAGTTAATTAATACTCTGACCCTTTCCTTTGTGAGATTAGTTTTAATATTTTTTGGATTAATTAAAGTATGCAAATAGAAAACTCTGTAAGATCCATTCCAGATTTGCAAATATTGTTGTTCTTGGAATAAATATTTAACTTTGATCATTCTTTTAATTTGCTGTTCTGGCTTACCTTGCCGTTCGTTTAGAAGATCCAGCTATTCCCGTAACAAAATAAAAGATAACCCCAGCCCACAAAACCTCCGCAGTAGTTCAATATAAAGCCATTAGTCTTCTAGTCATCTTTGCATTACAATCTGCTTTCTACATTCTAGACAACCATAGCTTTTAAAAACTCTGTTGAAGAAGCCAGTTAGCAATATCCTATCTCTTTACCACACACTGAGCCTGTCGGCAGCGGCCATTGATTTGGAAGGGGAGGAGGCACTGTGTTATAGATGGATTGTCTCCTGGCCCCAATCCAGGATGGGCTTTTCTGGAGGAGAAACCAACAGGGGCTGATGCATTTGTGATGCTTGGGCTCCCTCAGTCTGGAACTCCCTCAGTCTCAGATTTGGGGAGAGATAGCAGGTCTCCTGAAATGGGAAGGCAGAAACACTGCACCAAATTAGGGACGTCTGGCATGGGGAAATCCTTCCCTCTTGGGGCTTGATGGATTTTCCTCGAGCCCCTGGCTTGGCTTGCCAGGGGCTGGGAGGAAGAAGGAGACATTTGCACACGGGGGTGGGAGGTGCTGGCTGCGGGGACTCCTGCTGCTGCCATCCACCGCTGTGTGCAAACCCCTCACGCTCTCCGTTGCCAGTGTCAAGATCAGCAAGGAGAGAGTGAGGGGTTTGCGCACGGTGGTGCTGGTGGCAGAAGTCCATGAGCAGGCCTGACAGGTCAAGTCAGGCCAGCTTGCCGACAAGTGAGCTGGAGTCTGGGGGGCCGTGCCGCCAAACGGCCAGTGGACGTGAACCCCCGGATGGATTCCTACACCATCCAGGCCTGTATGCCTAGCATGCTGTGGGTGTTGCTCTGGAGAGCTCAGGTGTCAGAACTGGGCTGTGGCCCAATCTGGAGCCAATCAGGTGCTGGGAACTGGAAGTCACAACTGAAGAGCCACCTGGATCAGAGGGCCAACCCGAAGGTAGAATCAAAGTGCCAAACCAGAAACATCAGATCCGTCAGAACTCAGGTCGACCTTGTTGCTCAAGCAAAGTTGTGCTGAGACAGGAAACCCTCTTATACTCCTTCCTGCCCAGGAAGAGCTGATGGCCATCTTGGGCAGAATCAGTCCAGATGGTTCTTCCCCGCAAAGCTGCCGTGACGGAGCTCTCCATATGGGGCAGCCACCTGAGTGGTTCCTGACATTTGGGCAGGGCTGCAAGGAGGATTTCTTTTCCTGCTTCCTTTTCCACTGAAGGGATGGTCTCAGTAATGGATGGCAGGGTGGCCCCAGTCTGTCATGGTCCGGGATTTTGATTCCCTTCCTCAGGAAGAGAAGGTTTTGATATGGACCTCTCGGACCCAGAAGAGTAATTGGCAGTGGAAGCACCTGTCAATACCCCTCTCACCTCAGGGCCTGCAGCCCCAGCAGAGTCACTGGGACCAGCCATCCCTAGATTCTGAGGACTCTGCTTCGAAGCTTCCAACCACCACCACAGTCCAGTTGCTTCCATGCCATCACAGCCAAAGGCTTGAAAAGCAAGTGAGGCCCCTTCAAGGGAGAAGGCCTCATACAGTGTTTGGGATGAGCTACCAGCCTCTAGGAAGGCCAAATCCCACCAAAGGCTAGGACTGAGACTGCCAGTTGTTGGAGGAACACACGTGCTGGGTTTGTCTGGCTTCCACTCTGGGCTCACCCAGAGTTCACTGTTATATATCAGAGTTCCTTGATTTCTCTAACTGGTATCTGACTTTGCTTCTGGAACACACACTATACTCAGCAGAATCTGTGGCCTAAAATGGCACATAACCTGGAATGGAGGAGCTGTGCTTTTGGGGGGGGAGGGGGAAGAGCAGAGAACGGGGGAGGGGAGAAGGGCTGAGCCAAGGGACATGGAGGGGCTAGAAGCAGGAGAAGAATAAAGGTTGAGGGTGAGAACTGGACCCCTCTTTCCCCCATTCTGCTTGTGAAATTTCCTGGTACATTAACGGCACTACAAGAACATAAGAAGAGTCCTGCCAGAAGAAACCAAGGGGCCATGCAGTTCAGCCTGTGGTTTCCCACACTGGCCAGTCAGATGCTTCCAGAAAGACTGCAACCAGCTCAATGGCATTAGATGGCCCTTTAATGGGACTATGAGAAAGTAAGAAGAGTCCAGCCAGAAGAGACCAAGGGGCCATCCAGTTCAGCTTGTGGTTTCCCACTCTGGCCGACTGGATCCTTCCATGAGCAGCGCACAAAGACAATGAAACAGCAACAGGTCCTGGCCTTGAATGATGTGATATTTCTAGTTTCTCCTAGCAGTTGAGCTCTATGTGTGTAGCTTCGGAGCTGAAAACTGCAGTGTACTAACTTTTGCTTCATCCAGGAGTCTTCAGAGGGGTAATGTGTGTGTGGCAACGAGGCAATCAAGCACTCTCCTCAAATTTCCAAGTTGGCCGTTGAGTACCCTTAACTTACTAAGCACCTTTCTCTTCTTCTTACGCTTGTAGCCACTATTATTTTCTCCTGTACTTGCTGGCCATAAAAGTCGCAATATACCCCGAAGTCAGATGAACAATGGCATTAGGTTCTAATGCATTCATAAATCCAGTCTTTTATTCCTTCCCGCTTGTGCTATCTTTTCTGGGCCCTTTTCAAATATGCTTACTTTTCTAATCTTTCCCTCCCTCCCTTCCACAGTATTATCCCTTATCACTGTTTTTTCATCTCAAGTTCTCCAATTTGCTCACAGAAATTGAGTGTTCATTACGATATTTTAAATTAAGACCTTTCATGAAAAGTGTGTCACATACTTTCGTTCTCTTTCTCTCTCTCTCACACCCTCTCTCTGCAATTTTTTTTCCTTTTAAAAACAAAAAACAAAAGTCCCTTATCACAATGTCTCAGGCGGCTTACATTATATTCTATTAGAAATTCATTTTGTCCAAGGTTGTTGCAATTCACAGATTAAAGCTTCTTTCCCTGGGTTTTGTGTTGTTCAGAAGGCATTTATGAATTCACCTCTTTAGTAGTCAGACACATCCTATATGCTGGCATTTCAGTCCCTCTTTGATAACATAATCCAGTGAAGCGTGTTTTTCTTTTTTTCATTTGAAATATATAACTCCAAGGCTTCATTGAGAAGAGTACTTCATGAATTGCAAATGGGGACCATTTAGAGTTTTCATATCCCACTTGTGAATAGGGATGTATGGATTGTGTAAAATCCGTCTATTTTGTGGATTGTCAGGTGCCTTTCATTCTATTTTCCGCCTGTTGACAGGATTGGATTTATTTTGCTTCAGAATTTGTGCAAATACGCATTTGCTCAATTTTGCAAGTGTGAAAATGCATAAATTCCCCCAAATGTGCATTTTCATGCTTTAGCCTATGGAGGAAATGTGCGTTTTTGGCTGGTTTTTTTTTTGTGTGTGTGTGCATATTTTTCTAAGCCAAAATTTCTGCATAATTCAGGGAAGTTAGAAAACTGGTCCGCAAGTCTGTGGAAAGTGCCTGACAGGGGAAAGCCAGTCCCCTGCAGAATCCATGGGTTGGATTCAGGAGAATCCAAACTCATTTTGTTCCACTGCAGATTTCTCCAATGTCCCTACTTGCAAGTAGGGATGGTTGAATCTGTCAGTTTCGCTTCTACCCACATTTGATTTTTTGAAATACTCCACATCTTTCTATCCTGTTTATGAAGTCATTTGTGAATTTGTGTAAGTTCTTATAAATAAATTAACTCCACAAAATTCTTAGCCATCCCTAGTTGGAAGCAACCAGAGGGCTCCATGCTGGTGTAAACAATATTGAACTAGATGGACCAATGGCATAAAAGAGCTAGGGATGGGCAAATGGGCGATGTTCAGGATTATTACAACTCTCCGAAATCATCTTGCTGTTTGTCTTGTCCCTAATTTCTGTTTGCAACCACTGCTCACTCTGTGCAAATGGGAAAATAACACAACTCGAGCAGTGATGAAATGTGAAATTTGCACAAATTTCCCCAAATTTGGGTAGATTTCCATCATAGACCAAAGCGGGGCTGATTCAATCTGCAGGGGAAATTTGTGCCAATTAGAAAATTTGCACAGAATTGAACTGGGAAGTTGTGCAAATCAAATGCGAGGACATGTCCAGCAATTTGCGAACGTATTCGACAGACACATGGTCATGCTTTGAGTGGGACATGCTTGCATATTTTGTGAGAAAAACAAAATTCTCATACATCACTAAGTACAGCCGCCTATACTCAATGTTGCTAGAATCCAGATCTCCCAGATCTGTGCTATGTTGCCCATGACTCCATCCCATTATTTACCAAGAATGGTCCCCATTTTCTGCTCACTGTCCTTAGGAAATCACCATCCCTACATTTTTCCCATGGATACCTTGTTAAAGTATAGATAGTTATCTATAGTAGATAACACTACTATAGACTCCTTTGGAAGAAGCAAGGGAGAGGGAATCCTCCAAAAGAATCTGCTAGAGTTTTTCCCTTGATAAAGACCAAGTGTCAAAACGTGTTGGGAATTAAATTGGTGCAGCTGTTTCTTTTTTGACTTTGGTATCCAGTCTTACAGCTGTTTTTTCTGGTCCCTATTGGCCCTGTTGCTGAACACTAGCCCCCAAATACGTTCAGCACTTTGGATAGCTCCTTTAGAGTTCTGGCTGGTTCTGACTGAAACTCAGAAAGGATTCACAGCCCAAAATAGGAGCCACCAGCCTCAACTGGTCCAGGGTGCTTCTCAGCCGTTCCCGGAGATGCCCAGGATTGAGCCTGGGACCTTTGACATGCAAAGCAGATGCTGTACCACTGAGCTACAGCTCTTCTCCACCATCACCTCCTGATATTTTCCCATTCTTGGCAGATCCCCCTCCCAGATATTCAGGATTCAAACCCCTGTGCTTAGATGTAAAAAAATAAAATCAAAATAGGGGCAGATGAATAGGTGAGACTTTATAGAAGAGGAATCTAGGCTCGGGATTTCCAGTGGGGAAGAAGCATGCTAGCGTTAATAGCATGTTAGGGAAGGAGTGCAAATTCTGTTATTGTTCCTTCCCTTTCCTTTGTCCTGTTTTTGTTTCTCAGACCCTCGGAAGGCAAGTACCTGTGGGTGGCACACACACTGTTGCCCGGCAACTTAAAGCACATAAAAGATTGCTATAGTAGCGGAATGGAAGCCCTTTGTTCCTGGGGACCACTTAGGGCGAAACAAGAGAGAGCAGGCAATTTTTAAGGACGAGAATACCGGAGAACTTTCAGGGCCTGTTTTCTAATAAGCAGGGCTGAGCATAAACAGATGACATCTGAGTCTTATTTGTTTGCACTGGAAGAAATAAAGAAAGAAAGAAAATACTTCAGTCACACGTATCCAGGATGGCTTTTGGTATTATGTTATTTTGATGGAACAGCTTAGCATTCTTTTCCAGTAGGCAGCCCAGTGCCCTGGAAGCAAGATATGAGGGGGATAACCCAGCATCTGGTTATAGGAGGGATACTACTATGTTATGTGGAGGTTCTGCATAGCTGTTATAGCCAGTGCTCGCTGACAGACTTGTCCTCCATCTCTTGGCTAATAATCTTTATGGCAGGGAAAAGCTATCAGTGTTAGTGGTCACCACCACGTTGTGTGTGAGTGAATCTGAGAAGCGAATGGTAGGCGCTGGGTGTAGAAACACTCCCTTTTGTCAGGTAGAGCTATTCCTCTTCCTAGGGATGGAAGGGACCAGACTTCATTTAGCCTGTGTCAGTTTCACATGTGAACGATGGAAAGCCCATTCCGTTTTGTTTTCAAATCATGTGAACACATCACATTCGCAATCCTGAACACGAGCAGGAACGCTTTCATTTTTGGGAGAAATCTTTGCAAATTCCCAAATTTGTGATTGTGTTTGAAACTTTTTCAAATGTGCACTTTATTTATTTATTTAAAACAGTTATTGGCTGCCTTTCAGGGCAAAATCCCTCCCAAGGCAGAATGCAGCAATAAAATACATAAAAACAGTTAAAATATTAAAAATGATTAAAACATAAAAACAATAAAAGCCAACAATAAAACCAGTAACAAAGATAACCACAGTAACAACAACAATAGCAGTTCTAACAAGAGAAGGCCATGGTAAAATAATATGTTTTCAAGGCCTTCTTAAAAGCCTGCAATGATGGAGCGTGGAGGTCCTACAATGGCAACTTGTTCCAAAAGTGTGTGGGGCCACTGCACAGAATGCCCTCTCATGGGTGATCACTTTGAAATGCCTGAAGTGTTGGTATGCCCAGGAAGTTTCTTCTCTCCCTCAAACACAGCTAGCTTTTGCTTGGGAAGGAATGTATGATTCTTGGGCAAGATAGGCCTTTCATCAACCATCTTTATATCCCTGCCAGCTAGCACAGCTGTCGGAATGAATTCTTCCATACCTTGTGGAGTGGAGCTGAGCGTTTTGGATATCAAAATATACTCTTTCATTGAGTATATTTTGATATCCAAAATGCTCAGAGTTATCTCCAATCAGTAACATCATTTCTGTATCTCAAATGATCCACCTGTGCATCAGTACAACCCTTGCTGAGTGCTGGCAAAACCAGCGAGAGAGAGAGAGAGAGAGCGCACAGTAAAATGTTCCAAATATTTCCCCAGAAACTTTTATTTTTGCACATAGAAGTTTTTATTTATGATAAGCCAGCACACTAGTCTGCAATGTATCTTGAAACAAGGGAGAATCGGTGTCTTCTCTCCAGCTTTTTCTATGGGAATGCAAAAAGAATTCCTGCAATATAGACGATTTTTGATTGCCTTCCCCTAAAACAACCTCCCCCCCCCGCCCCCAGCTGTCACTTTAGCAGAAGAGATATCTTTGAAATCTAGTAAAGGTGCTTTGCATCTTGGAGAGCTCCTTTAGAGTCCTGACTGGTTGTGAGTGAAACCTGGAGCGGATTCACTGCCCCACTGACATCGGAGCCACCAGCCTCCACTGGTGGGTGCACCGTCTCCTGCAATTCTGGGTGACTCCCACCAGCTCTAATCAGCATTAGGAATGGCATCAGCCCCCTTTGGGTCCAGGAGTCCAGCGGACTCCCCCCTGCCCGCACCCCTGAGATGTGCCCGCCGAGCCCCTGCGCCCACTTGAGTCCCCCCGCCCTCACCAAGCTGCACACACTCACCATGGACCCATCTGTGAGCACCATGATCGCCATTTTGCAAAAGAAAATGGCGGTCGCAAATATGCGCACATCTAGTCTTACGCAAAATGGCACCATGAATGGCCGATATGCGCAAGATAAGACTAGACGCGCACGTATTTGCGATCACTATTTTCTTTCACAAAATGGTGCTCATGGCACTTGTGGATGGGTCCAGGGTGAGTGTGGGTGGCTCGGTGAGTGGGGGAGAGTGGGTCCAGAGACACGTGCGCTGCGTCAGCGGCTTGGTGGGTGCCCATAGGACCCGAATTGGACAGTGGGGCGTCTGTCCATCCCTAGCCAGCATAGCCAATTGTGAGAATTGGTGGGAGCTGTAGGCAAAGGAAGCAGATGGAGAGCCACGGGTTTGCATAAGATGTAGTGATGGCCACCAATTTGGAGGGCTTTAAAAGAGGATTGGGCAAATTCATGAAGGAGATGGCTACAGCTCCTGATGGCTAGATCCAGTATCAGAGGGAGTATGCCTATTGTCAGGAGCGCCTTGGCGGCCTCTCTCAGTAGATTCCAATAGCCAACTCAAGACACAGATGAAAGGATTTCTTTTCAAAGCGTTAATCCTTTTACAACTTAATGACTCTTTCAGATGCTAATCACCAGCGACTAAAGCAAGGAACAGCAGAGTGGCCTAAGCTTCAAGTAGGCAGTTGATCCCTGTTTGAAAGAGAGTCACTTGAAGACCCAGAACGTATGGGCTAGGGAGAGATCCTCCCTCTTTCCCTTGGGTCCACGGGAGGCAGCCGTTGCTTGCGCGCCAAACGGGCGCTACGCCTCCTTTCCACGCCCTCCATCGCTCGTCGCTCTTTGCATCTGCGTCGAGCATCTAAGAAGCCCCCCTCCCGCACTCCCTCACTACCAGGGTCACTATCTATCTCAGGAATGCCGGCAGGAGGAATCTCTGCCAGCTGCTGAGCCTGTGAGGGATGAGCTGGCTCCTCTCCCACGGATTGTTGTTCCTCCTCAGAATCAGAACTGCTCTGGGGCTCTCTGGGCTCAGTTTCCACCTTGACACCTATGTGCACCAGTTGCTGGGGAACATGGGTGGGAGGGTGCTGTTATACTCATGCCTGCTTGTGGGTTTCCCATGGGCAGCTGGTTGGCCACTGTGTGAACAGAATGCTAGACTAGATGGACCCTTGGTCTGATCCAGCATCAGGGCTCTGCTGATGTTCTGATGTTCTTAAGTAGTCCAGCCCTGATCTCCTGGAAGTTCTCCTCCCTGATTATTTTGGGGAGGGAATTGTTTTTTGATGACTTTTCAGGATAGGATGAAAGTACTCAAAGATTCATGGGTGTTGGATTAAGGAGCTGGTCACCCAAGTGGCTCATTATTTTAGTTTTACTTTTTATTTTAAACTTTGCTTTAGTTCTGCCATTGTGGGGAGTGGTGGTGGAGTTTTCCTCTGTGGCTGCGGGCTGGTAGCTGCTATTTTTTAAAACCCAGAATGCCCCAGAACAATGCCACATCTGAGGCATACTAGGTCAAATGGTGTCCACCAGGAAGAGGCCTGCTTCCCCCATCTGGAGAGGCAAAACAAAACCACAGTTTTAGAAATGGAAAAAAAAAAAAAAGAGAACCCAAAGAGAATCACGATTACTTTGCTGCGGTCACCACCACTGCCCCCCCACCATACCACCATGTTAACCATACCACCACCACCCTACCACAGATCTTCAGATAATTTTGTCCTGCTCCCTGAAATTGCCACATTGTCAAGGCCCAGAAATTGAGGGCAATTTCCCCTCAATTCCAAGCCAGACACCCTCATGCGATTTAACTTTCAGCTCAGCTCTAGTCTATACACAAAGTTTCTTATCTAAGAAATGGTGCATCCTTTCAGAATAAAGGAATCAGAATGGGAGCAGCCAGAACAGGGGGAGGCACCCTCCCTAGTGAGCCCGGATATGGCGGGACTTTCTTCCCAAGACCTTGACACACAGACAGCCCAGGCTGAATGGCTCCACCATTCCTCCACCACGGGAACTCAAGTTCTGGAGGAGGAGGAGGAAGCATGACTTGAGGGATGCTAGGGGCTGTCGCAGAGTGAAGCGGGAAAAGTTAGGGGCAGGGCTGAGACACTCTGCCAGGTTGGCCACTCGTGGAAGCCAACGCAGGAGGGAGCCGCCCTAAGGGAGGGGCATCCCTGCGAAGCGAGTCTGGACAAGACATTCTTGCCCAGACTGCTGGCAACTCCTCTAACTTCCACTTCATCTCCTCCATTGATACTCATAGATGAGTGGATTAGCTGGTTCTATGCAGTCTGAGAGTTGCCTAGAATCTGCATTTGTAAGGAAGCGAGTTGTTAACTAATAAAGTAGAGTTAGCCTGAAGCCTTTTTTTCCTGGAGTACGTTGATTGTAAAGGGGGAGGATGAAGGAATGGGACACTAATGCTGTCCCTGCCCTCAGGCTCACAATCAAAAACATGACACCCAAGGAAAAAGGGGTGGGGAGGGAGGAGGAAAAATCAAGGGAGTATTGGGCATGGAGAGGTAGGAGTCTCTCCCGTAGAGATCCTTATACAGAGTCCTCTTTCCCTGCTGGAAAGAGTGACTGTATCAGGATCATTGGGGTAGGGGGAGGTTAAAGAAATCTTTCCACTCCCTGCCCAAGGACTCCTGATCCCAACTGCTCTTTCCTTGCTGCTGCTTTCAACAAGGAAAGAGCGATGTGTGTCAGGATAGCTGGGATGTGCATGTGCATGTGGGTACGTTCCCTGACCCCCAAGCCAGCCTCACATGCAGTTGAAAAGGCTGTGAACCCCTGGAGTAAATGGCTTGTGAGTGCCAGTTTAGCATCTTTTCATTACTGGGATAAATCACACACATAAAAAATAGGTGGCAAAGTGGTGAAACCGGCTGCCAAGGCAAACATTAAGTCTTGTGTTCAGCCAGAGCTGGTGTCAAGGGTAGGCATGGCTGGGCACCTGCCGGCGGCCCACACCCCAGCAGGGCCCCACCGACAAGAGCCTCCTGGCCTTGCTCCTCCTCCTCACCGTGGCGGCCTGCTTGTTCACCTGCCCCTTGCTCTGCCTAGGCGACTGTGGTGGTGGTGAGGAGGCGCAGGAGAGGCTCTCTGCAAGCAAGTGGTAGCAGTGATGAGGAAAGGGAAGAGGAGCCGCAGTAATTGGTGACAATGGCAGTGAGAAGGCCGGCTCACAGAGGGAGGGGGCCCATTGGGGGCGTCTTGCCCGAAGGCCCTCAAAAACCTGGAGCCGGCATTGTGTTCAATTGGATGAATGGAGCGGGTGCATGCAAGGATGGGAGGCAGCCTCGGGGGGGGGTATTCAGACAGTGGGGGGGGGATCGAGAACAAGGATGTCAAAAATGCTTGCGCTTGCGCCTTTTAAAAAATCTGTGATATTGAGGCCACAAAACAGCACCGCTGCGTGAATGAGGTCTGATCAGCTCCGAGAATCGTTTTCATTCTGGGTTAGGAACAATGAAATTATATGGCTGTCTCCTGCTGGGAATCTAATAGCCAGCGAACCACGTGAAGCCTCGACTGACCAGCAAACCCATAGATGTTTTTCCCTTTCTTCCTCCACTTTCGCTAGGCCAACTGCCGATTCAATAAAAGCTCCAGCGGGGACGGGTCATTGTGAGGTTTGACTGGTATAGTCTGAATAATTACTATTTGGCTCGGCTTCCACAGGTCCACCCCCCCCATCCCCACCCCAGACTCACATACTCCAAGAGAGATCAGTACCAGTCCCCCCCGCCAACCCGTAGAGGCTAAGAATATTTTTGTTTAGCTTTGTTCTTGCTGTGCTGGTTTATTCCCATGGCAAGGAGCATTTGCTGAAGTAAGAAAGCCCTGGTGACTCAAAAGAGAGAAATTTAAACCATCCAGCGATACGGCAGGGAAACTTCGCAAAGTGGGGGAAAAGAAGAGTACAGCTGTCTTTATTAAAGCATGGGGAGACGGCGTGATTGTCCACCAGAAAGAGAAGCAACAAGAGGGACTGGCAGCATGAGCGATTCACAGCAGGTGCCAGACGCTGACACAGATATAAACAGCTGATGGTTGAAGGGCAGGTGTATAACAACTATGCATAGGCAAGGAAGGTAGGAGCTAGGGATGAGGGCCGTGAGAGGATTGGGGGCTGGTCAAGATGAACATATTAGGGCAGTGCTTTTTGATCTGCACTGGCGTCCAGTCCAGGCTAGTCACCAAGGGATGGAGGTCAGATACTGGGTTGGGCAGGTGAGGTTCAGTCTGCTCGTTTGGCAGGTTTTAGTCAGAGGGCCTGAGGGAAGGGCTTTTATAGGGCCTGGTACCTCACCATTGGTGTGCAAGGTCAGCTGGCCACTCCCGGGCTGAGGAGTAAGCTGACAGCACTCAGGCCAAATATGGCAGCTTAGAGGTGACCTTGTTCTTTGGAGCTGAGTCTGACTGGCTGGTTGAAGGGAAGGCAGCCAAGGATGACTACTGGTGACCCTGATTTGAGACCCCTCCTCGACACCTTATGGGTCTCACCTATTGTATGTACTGCTAAGTCCAGAGTTGAACATTACTTAACTGGACCACTGGTCTAAACTAGTGCTGTGCCGAAATGTTCTCCCATGTTGCTTTTGACCCTTCTCATTCAATTTGATAGAAGAGAAATTGCTTCCAAAAAGAAATTCAATACCGAAGAAATTTGGGAGCAATTCTCAAGGGGTGGGTTTGGGGTTCTTGGGCTTGCCTTACTTAGGAGGTGGCCGAGGAGTGAGCGCAAGCGTCCTGTCTTTCATTGTACAATCCTCTCTCTGGCTGCCTGTAGCCTCCTCAGCTTCCCACATTTCAATTACAGCCCAGTGGAAGGCACCATGAGATAATTCCTCCTATGGGTCTTTTTCAGATCAGGACGTGCAGGCAGCCTGGGAGGCTAGCTGTAATTAGGGGTGCTCAAGAACAGCACAATAATAAATTATAAAACACCCTGAGAATGGGGCAGAACAGTGGAAGCCCCTTTCATGGTGAAGAAAACTTTTTTGGAAGTTGGAGGACAGATTTTGGCAAGGCACAAACTCCACCTCATCCCTGGAGCTGGACACCACACTGCCCCCACCTGCATTGTGGTGGATGCAAAATGGGGGCCAGCCTGCCAAGACCATTGATGCTGTTGCAGCACAAAACCTCCCCAAAACCCTTAAGAAAAAAAGAAAGCAGCTGTGCTACAAGCCCTGCCAATGGGGAGCCCTACCTGGGAGAAACTGTGGAGAATTTCTCCTCCTCCCGGAGACATTTGGTGAAATTGTCTCCCAAATTTCTCTGCCCGTAAATAAGGTGGAGAATTTCGAGAGGCCATCTGTGCACAGCTCTAGTCTAAACAACGTGTGTGGGCCCAGCTATGAGTTAGGCAGGGTTGGGGAACATCCAGATCTGGCCCTCCTGGGGTCCCAATCCAGTGCTCTTGGGCTCTCCAGAAGGCCACGCCCCTTCCCCTGGCCCCACCCCTCCTCCAACATCCAATCGTTTGGTATTTCCCAGCTTTTGTGCCTTTAAAAAAAAAAAAAAATCTCTCTCCATTCTGTAAGGTTGAAATGCCTCTCTTAAGGTGTAGATCCTGGCAGTCAGAGCTTCAAGTGACAATATGCTTGCATTTTTGGCCCTGCCGCTTTTGCCACCGGCTCCACCCCATTGGCCTTCCGCCCCACCCACGACTGGAATATGCCCCTCCCCTGAGAGCTTCTCCAAAACAGAATTTGGCCCTTGGGTGGAAAGAGGTCCCCCACCCCTGGTGTTAGGGATGTTTTGAGTAGGGAAGAGAATTGTGCAAATGTTTGTTTATTTTTTGGCTTGGATCCCATGTCAGGGTTGGCTGAGCCTCCACTCTGATTCTTGCAGTCACCATGCAGTCCTGTCTGGCTGCTTCAAACATAGCCGGTAGGTAGGCAAGGAGAGAGTTAAAGGCCTTTGAAAATCCGGGGTGGGGGGGCAGATCTGGCAATGTGCATGCTGTTTCGGCCTGTCTTGATTTGATGCATGCAATGTTGGTTTGCTGGTGGATGCAGTTCAATTTCAGGGTGGCGTAGTCTGTAAAATGAAGGTTGTGAGAACATGTGGTCTTCTGCGGGTGGGGTGGGGAGAAAAGGGAGGAATTCCTCCAGTTCATTTGTATTCGTAGGGGAAAGGTTGCCTCAGTGCCACTTGTCAAAGTCTTGATGAGGAGGTGCTCAGGGTTGTTGGGCTTTGCTACTCAGAGACACACATTTTGGTTCTCCTCTCGGCTTTGCAGGTGCCATTGTGTCCTCTGTACGTATGGAAGAATGTAAGACCTTCTCTTGCCCCGGAGGTAAATAAAAATGATGGCAATCAAAAGAGAGCAAGACTTGGGGGAATTGTGTATGATCCAACTTGCACTTAACTAGTGTCAAGCTGAAAATGACTCCTTCTCCCAATTCGCTGCCCCACGGGCGGTGCTTTTTCCTTGCTAGGGTTCCGTTTCCTCCCCAGAATGCCCTGGGTTAAGGCATTCTGGGGGGGTGGTGGTGATGCAGCTGTGATTATGGCAGAGTCAATCTCCTTGTCGGCATTCTTAAAATACAGGAAGAAAAAGAAAAATGCAACATCAAACACTGAAGAAATGTCTTCTCCTCCCCATGTCTAACATATTACCCCTAGTTTTAGAGGTGTTTTCACCCTGCCTCCCCCCCCCCCAAAGCTGCAAGTTCTCACTGAGAACGTCAGGCTTGGCATTTCGCTTTTCTTGTATTTTTAAATTGTTTTCTTTGGACTGGGTTGGCTATACAAAGCCTTTGACTTGAGAGTCATGCCCATTCTGCCAAAGGGCTCCATCTAGATTCTGGGGTCTGCAACGTGATCTTGTGGGCATCAGTGTGCCCACGGACACCCGCATTGGTGCCTACTTGGTTCCCTGTCCCTCCAGATATATTTTAATTATTTTACGATGTTTTTTTAAACTGGGGGGCTGGTATGCTGCAAAGGGAAGGGCTGAAGTGGGATAGGAGGCTTTCTGGGCCAGAGTAGGGCACTGCCTCTCAAGGGGTCCAAGGAATCACTCTCTTTTTAAAGGAAATGGCTTCTTCCTCTGCCCTGCAGGAAATTTCCAGTCGAGGACTGGCCGAGAGGGCCACCCACAGTGGGGGCCGGTGGCTCTGATTCTGTGGATCCATTCTGGGTTTCAGTCAAAACCAGTCAGAACTCGAAAGGTGCTGAGCCTGATCCTCAAAAACAGCTTCAGCACCCTGGATAGCTCTTTTAGAGTTCTGGCTGGTTCTGACAGCAACCCAGAATGGATTCACAGTCCCAGTGAAATTGGAGCCACCAGCCTCCACTGGGCATTAAATTATGGGCTGTGGATCCCCAAAACAATCAAAGGGGCCCATTGGGAGCAAGAGAGGCTTGAGTTTGGCTGCCAATGCGGTCTGTTCAGCATTGTTTGTTTTGTGTGCTTGAAGCCCTAGGCCTCCTTCTTTGCTAAAAGGTTCGTGTTTACAATGTGACTTTTTAATTAGCTTAATGTGGCACAGGGTTGGAGGGGTGAAGGATGGGGAGGAGAAATTCACATGCAAATGGTACCACTGGCGTAACAGTGGCCAGGTTTTTTAATTTCAGGGTAGGGTAGTTTGCATAAACACAAGCTGTTAAGTGCATGTGTGTGCGTGTGTGTGAATATATATATATATATATATATATATATATATATAATCTCAGCAGGGAAGATGTGGGTGGAACATAATTTCAAACATTCCAGTAAAACATTAATGTGTCAATGTGTCAGGATTACCTGCTGGAAACTCACCTCCTCTTTTGTGTCAGGCTTGAAAGGGAATTATTCTTTTGTGACCTGTTTCGTTATTGGCCCCAAAGCACAGAAGATGAGCAGGAGCTTTTTCATCTGGCCAAGGCCAGCCCCCCTTGAAATAGGGAAAGGGGCTGTGTGTCAGTGGAGGCTGTTGGCTCTGATGTCAGTGGGGCTGTGGTTCCGCTATGGGTTTCGGCCAGAACCAGGCTGAACTCTAAAGGAGCTCTCCAAGGTGCTGAACCTATCTGGGGGGGATTGGGTTCCATACCTTGGATCGCTGTTTTAGAGTTCTGGCTGGTTCTGACTGAAACCCAGAGTGGACTTGCAGCCCCCCTGAAATCGAAGCCACCAGCCTCCGCTAGCCATATGTCAGGGGCAGGATGCATGCATTGCATACAGAATGTCTCAGGCTCAATCCCTGGCACCTCCACATAGGGCTGGGGAAAGTCTTGCCTGAAACATTGAAGAGCTGCTGCTGGTTAATGTTGACAATACCGAGGTGGTTAGAGCAGCCTTCTCTAACTCAGTGGATGTCCAGATGCCTTGGACTACAACTCCAAGCATTCCTGACCGCTGGCCCTCTGTCTGGGGCTGAAAGGAGTTGAAGTTCCAAACGTCCGGAGTTTGGGGAACACTAGGTTAGAGTGTCCGACTAGGCCTGGGGAGATCTGGGGGGAAAAGTCGAGGAAGTAGTGGGGGGACGTGATAGAAAATGTGCTGTGGAGGGAATGGATAGACCTCTCTCATACTGCTAGAATCCAAGGGAATCATCATCCCCACTGGAAACTGAATGTTAGGAGGTTCAGGACAGATGAAAGGGAGGCCATCTTCACCCAGCACATAGTTGAACTGTGGAACTCACTACCACAAGATGTAGTGTCGGGGGCCTACTTAGATGGCTTTAAAAGAGGATTAGCTCCACTCATGGAGGATAAGGCTCCTTAGGGTGCAATCCTAGTAGTGGACCTTCTTCTTCTTCTTCTTCTCCTCCTCCTCCTCCTCCTCCTCCTCCTCTTCATTACATTTCTATACTGCCCCATAGCTGAAGCTCTCTGGGCAGTTTACAAAAGTTAAAATATTAAAATACAATATACGAAGTTTAAAAACGATTTACATAAAAGCATACAGACAGTATATACCAACAACATATAACTAAAGACAGCTTTGAACTAAAAACAATTTTAAAAAATCCAGCAATAAAACGACACAGCTTAAAACAACACAGGTTAAAAAAAAGTATGCAAGAGTCAGCCAAAGGAACAGGAGTTCTAAAAGGGGAGGCCTACCAGAATAATAGTCTTTGATGCCTGCTTCAAAACCTTCAAAGAGGTCAGCAGGCACATCCTTGATGACCGTAAGCCCCTGGACATTGGACACTAATGATCATCCAATGCTGGGCGATCTTTGCCTCCCCATCCTCCTGCCATGAATTTTCTCTAGGCAGACTTTGTTGCCCGTCTAGCAAAGGGATTTTGGAGGGGGAGGGAAGGAGGCTGGCAAAGGCCTCAGGTTAGCTCATATCCTGGTCTCTCCACTCTCCTCCCCTCCCTGCCCACTGAAACGCCCCCTTCTCCCCCTCTCTGAGGTTGCTTTTTTGACTCAGAGGCTGGCCGGCCCGGTTTGTTACGTGCCAGCTGTGAGCGGGAGGGGGAAGGGGGTCGTCAGATCTACAGTTCCTCCCTCTGTCACTGACACTGCCTCCATCCTCGGATCAGGAACTCCAAAGTGTCCCATGCCCCCCACGCTGTCTAGGGCTGTAGGATTGCTCCCTCAGTCACGATGACTATATGTTGCATCCGGTGTCAGAGCCCACATGCCCCTCTATGCCAGTTGATGGGGATTATCAAGAAATCCATTTTCTTTTTATGATCTAGCCTCCTGTAAAAACTTCCCATTTTGTGAAGTTCGGTCTGCGTGCACTCATTAAACCACCTGTATGTGTTGCCTTGTGCTGTTCTGGCTTCACGGCCTTCAAGGCCAGAGCAGCGCTCTTTCCAAGTTAGACTGGACGATTTCAGCTGGGCGTCTGTGAGAATTTTCTGTCCCCCCCTGACAGAGATCCTTGGAGACCTATTCAGCCAGCAAGTGATTGGCTAAGGAGGCTCACCTCATGTTTGTCAAAGGCTTTTGAGTATAAAAGAAGGGGTCATGACTATGTCTGCCTTTCATCTTCCGTCTTTGTCTTCATTTGGTTTTGTGTGTTTTCATCGCCATCTTGCTTTTGGCTTGTGACTCTCACTGTCACAGTTTGAACCCTGTTCTGTTTGAAGACCTGTGCTTAGGCAACCTAAAGGGCAGGTTGATTTTGTTATATATTCCTTAACTTTTGCTGTTTTTTGCCAGAAGTATTATTTGCAAACAGTCTGGCTCTTATATGCCTTTTTATTCCTCCCCCCACTGCTTCCCTATTGTAAATAAACTTAACACGTATGTCAAGGGTTGTGTGTGCTTTATTCCAATTAAGCCTTAGTACTGAGTTCAAAACCCTCTTCTTGATCATGGCTACTGTTTACAGTTTCAGGCCTGGGGCTTGAAACGGAGGATGCTGACTTGGACCCTTATTTCTTACATTTAGGGGTGCCCTGTAAGGTCTCAGAGTCCTCTGACTCTAGGGCAACACTCGCCCTCTCTTCACAGAGATCATAACTGGGAGCATGCTATTGCACTCATGTCCTGCTTGTGGGGTTCCTATGGTTGGCTACTGTGCAAACAGAATGCTGAACTAAAGAGGCCTTTGGTCTGATCCAGCAGGGCTCTCCTTGACCCTGGTTGGAATCCCCACTCAGACACGAAGCTTATTGGGGGACACAGGGCCAGTCATACTTTCTGTGCCTATCCCCACCTCATGAAGTTGTTGTGAGGATAAAATAGGAGGAGAACCTTGTAAACCATCCTGAGTTTCTTGAAGGGAAGGTGAGATAAAGTGTAACTTATCCTGTCCAGCATAGTCTCGTCTGGCTGCAGTTCTCCAAGGATTCAGCCGTCATCCTTCCAGCCCTGCTAGAGGTCCCTTGAAGTGAGGATGTCAGGAACTGAACCTAGGACCTTCTGCTTGCAAAGTGTCCAGTCTACCAGTGAGCTACAAACCCCACTGAAGCCATGTCTTGGATCAGTTCCTTTCTCGCCAGGCTTGAGAGCTTTGGCTGAGTGGTCAACTTTGAACCCCTAGAATGAATGTTTGAAAGAGTTATCCAGCACTTAAACTAAAGGGTGGTGGTGGGTAGGAACTCCACAAGCCCCCCCTCCCATTGCCTTCAAAAAACATTAACTAAGGGGGCTAGCACAAAAAGTAAGGGGGCCAGATCGACTCTGCTCTCCTGTAATTCGAGCACTGGAGTTATCCTGCCTTTATGCTGTTCAACTGGTGTGGTGTATATGTGGCGTTGCATCTTTCTGTCTGTTGGGCTGGGTTGCCATGTCTTTTTTTGTCTCTGGGGCACAAGTCATGATGTTCACTTTGACCTCTAAAAGCATTAAAAAGTAGGGCTGTCAGAGTGTAGCCTGGAGATATAGGGTTGGATCATTGTCAGCTCCTGGAACGGGAGCGAGTTCATGTCAGCTGCTGAGTAACGAGGCCGGACTGCTTCTTTGTCACCTCGCTCCTTGCCTAAGAGGGCCTTCCTGTGAGGTTTCTTCCTGTTCACTTGAGGGGTCTGTCATTTTCCCTTTTGTATTATTTATTTATGTATTTATTATTCAAAGCATTTTTATCCCACTCCTCAGTGCAAAAGGTGCTGGGAATAGGGATGGTGCGGGTGCCCGATTCCATCTGGGAATCCTGCGGAACCCCCCCTGCCCGCATCCCTGAGCCCCGGTCGCTGGGCCCCTGCCCACGCTTGCCCCCTGCCTGTGCTCGGCGAGTGGCCTGCATTAACCCCAGAGGCCTTGTCAAGCTCTGCAGTTGCCATTTTTTGAAAAATAAAATAGCGACAGCCAGAATGTGCATATTTGCGTATGCATGGAAATGCGCATTTTTGCAAATGCTTGCATTTGCACATGCGCGGAAATGCACATTTTCATGCATACATAAATATGTGCATTTGCAAATATGCGCATTTTGCACATTTGCAAATGTACACATTTTTGCGATCACCATTTTATTTTTCAAAAAATGGCAACTGCAGAGCTTGCTGGGGCGAGTGTGGGCTGCTCGCAGAGGGGCTCGAGTGCGGTCCAGGGATTGGCGAGTGGGGGCAGGGGCTGGGCAGGTGCCTGGAGAACCTGGACAGGGGTGGGTTCACACATCCCTAGCTGGGAATGGCTTACATACAATCCATAAAAATGAGACAGTCCCTGCCCATAGGCTTAGAATGGAAATAGACACAAAAGGAAAAAAAGGGTGAGGAGGGAAGAGGAAAAAAAGCAAGTGGTCTTTCAGCTTGGTTTTTATTTTATTTATTTATTATTAAATTTATTAATCGCCCATCTGGCTGGTCACCCAGCCACTCTGGGCGATGTAAAGCGTACAATAAAACAGTTTAAAACAATAAAATTCTACCGTAAAAACATTTTCTAAAATACCCTAACCCACCTCAAATGCCTGCCTGAACAACCACGTTTTTAATGCACGATGGAAGCTCATTAAAGAGGAGGCATGGCGGATTTCCCTAGGGAGGGAGTTCCACAGAGTGGGGGCCACAACAGAAAAGGCCCTCTCCCTCGTCCCCACCAGTCTAGCTGTCCTGGCTGATGGGACAGAGAGAAGGCCATCCGAGGCTGATCTTGTTAAGCGGCCTGTCTGGTGTTGCTGGAGGTGCTCCTTAAGATAGGCTGGGCCGGGTTCTAGTCCCCACTCGGCCATGGAAGCTCACTGGGTGACTTTGGGCCAGTCACAGACTCTCAGCCCAACCCACCTCACAGGGTTGTTGTTGTGAGGATAAAATGGAGAGGAGGAGGATAATGTAAGCCGCCTTGGGTTCCCTGCAAGAGGAAAAAAGGTGGGATATAAATGCAACAAACAAACAAACAAACAAATAAATAAAGGGTTTTAAAGGTCAAAACCAACACCTTGAATTTGGCCTGGAAAACAACTGGTAACCAGTGCAACTCCTTCAGCACTGGAGTGATGTGACCTCGCCGGCGGCTGCCTTTAATCAGGCGAGCCGCCGCGTTCTGTACCAGCTGCAGCTTCTGAACCGTCTTCAAGGGTAACCCCACGTAGAGCGCATTACAGTAGTCTAAAGTAGGTTGGTGAAATGGCTCTGCTTCCAGTCTCATCCCCCTGATGATGCAGAGAAAAAGGAACTCTCTTGCTCTCGTGGCTGCTGGTCGAAGCCTTGTGCAACCCCAAAGATACCTGGATTCTATTAATTGATACACAGGGGCAGTGTAGTGACTGTTCAGAGCGTCAGACTAAGACTGAGAAGACGTAAATCCCTACCCAGCCACGAAGTTCCCTGTGTCATCTTGGGCCGGTCACTCTCTCAGCTGAAACTACCTCGCAGGGTTGTTGTGAGGAGGGGGTGGGGGAATGGCAAGCAGTGTACACTGCTCCTTGGAGGAAGGGCAAAATAGAACTGTAACGAATTAAAAAAAGAAACGGGCGCTGCTGTCCAATTATTTTAAAAGGTTTTGGTGTCTGAGAGGACCGACTATTTATTTATAAGGTTTTTAAACCCCACCTTTCCCTCCTGGAGCGCAGGGCGGTGTGTGTGGCATCCCCCTGGCAGCAAATGGCCACAGGTCGCCTTGCAAGCTTCATGGGCTGAGCAGGGACTTGAACCCGGGCCTGCCCACTCCTGGCCCGACACTCCAACCACTTTGCCATGCAGGATGCAGCCTTCTTTGATGCTCACCCATTAAACCACACATCAATATGGCTGAACGAAGAGAGACTTCTGAGAGAAATAGGGGGGTGGGGTGGGGTGGGTCGGAAATACTCCGAACTCCTAGCCGTTGCTGCGATAGGAATGCACACTTCAGTTGGGTTTAATTGATATCTTGCAAATGAATAATCTATTCCAAGTAAGAATTGAGTGCTAAAATCACTGCAGAAGGAGCTCTTAATCGCAGGTGCTCTGAGTCAAGCAATGGGAGAGAATAAGAATGAGGGGGATGTTATCTCTCCCCCTCTTTCTGGCAATCTCATATGTATCTGTTACCCCTGGTGCTCTGATGATTGTGCTCTGGAACAGCTGGTTCTTTGGTGAACACTTTGGAAGAGGGATTATTTTGTAATGTTTCTGGAATAAACCCCTTCCTTGAATGTAGGTGCATTCCTCTCTCTCTCTCTCTCTCTCTCTCTCCCACCCCCTAGCTGGGGGGCAATCCTCTGGGTTGCACCATTGTTGGACAGAAGCTTCCAATCTTGGAGGCTTCTGGGATTCCTTCGCAATGTTGGGCTCCTGCTGGCAGGCAACGGAGGCAATTTTCCTCTCTCTGTCCTTCTTGGTTGTTGTCTCCCCCGCCCCCAAGAAAGGCCTCTGAGCTCATCTAGCAGAGGTGCATTCGTGACGGCAGGCCTGGGGCTGGGGAGGCCATAGTCTGCTTCCTAACCTGGCCTCTCCTCTGTCCTCCCCTCCCCGCCCCTCCCAGTGCCCCCTTTCAGACCTTTCCCCTGAGGCTGCTTTTGTCAGCTCCTGTGGTTCTTTCCATGGTGGCTGTGAAGGGACAGGGGAGGAGGTGGTGGTGGGTGGAGAAGGAAGCCCCTTCCAAGGTCATAGCAGTGTCTACAGCCTCAGAGGTGGTGGGGGGATGCCTCCAAAGAATTCTATTCTCCTCGGGACACTCTCCCAGGGATCATAGGATTACTTTCTCAATCTCAATTCTCAGAGTGCCAGTCCTAATGTAGCCAAAACAGCACCACCTCAGTGAAATCGTAAAGTTGGCAGAAGCACAAAAAAATCTTTAGGGGACAAGAAGCCCCAAGGGGGATAGGGGACACCGCCCCCTGCTCCTCAGACCATCCCAATGAAGACTGAGTGGGTTCAGTTGTAACAGAGTGCTCTCTGTTTGGGGGGTCAGATGAAAAACTGGGCAGGAGGGGATATGGAACACAGTATCTTCAATAAGGACACTTGACATGGCAACATTCTGTTGCAGTTCCCAGTTGTCCATTTGAAATGGAATTTACCATCCAGAATCTTCCATCTGGGACTCAAGCAGCATGGGGAAGAGCTGAGAAAGTGAATCTGTCAAGGGCTCTTTGGAGGCCTCTCTCAGTCTAATTCAGTAGCCAAGTCCAGACACAGACAAAGGGATTCCTTTCAAAGCTTTATTCTTCTTTTACAACTAGATATGAGCAGCAGAGTACCTATGCCCTACGTTGGAACGGTTGGTCCCCGTTTGAAAGGGAATTACTGGCAGACCCCTGAACTTAAGGACTAGGGAGAGTCCCTCCCCTTTTCCCTTGAAGCCTCTGGGCGCAGCCGTTGTTTGTGCGCCAACCGGGCACTACGCCTCCTTTCCGCGCCCTCCATTTGGCACCGTTCTCTGCGTCGGCGTCGCACGTCTATCAAGTCTGCTTCCCGCGCTCTGTCACTCCCAGGACTACTATCTAAGCTAGGAATGCTGGTGGGAGGAATCTCCATCAGCTGTTGGCCCTGGGAAAGAGGAGCGCACTCCTCTCGCAGGAGCAACTCCTCTTCCTCAGAATCAGAACTACTCTGGGATTCTATGGGCTCAGTGTCCACCCTGACATCACCTTTCTTGGTCTGTTTTGATGATTATTCAACCTGGCTTGATCATGTAGCCAGCCAAAAATATCCCCACCCACTCTACATATGTGTGTCCATGTGTCTTTCTGTGTCCACATGTGCCTGTATGTGTCACGTTTCCCTTGGCCCCCCTCTTTCCTGATGCACTCAAACACACAAATAGAGAGGCTTCAGTCTCAGGCCTTTAATTCATTATCAAGAGGTTCATGACAGATGCAAATCCTCGAAGGCTCTCAGGCTACAAAGGAATGCCTCCAGGGGTTTTGAATGGGAACACTGCCGTTGCCTGCAGTTTGAAGTGAGGCTTGTTGGCTAGACTCACTTAGGGATGGATGTCCCACCCTTCCAGTGATGCTTCCCTACATCGCCTCTCACACATCGCTAATCAGGCCGACCATCTGAGCTCTGCCCCTGACGTTTCCCTCTTAGCTCTGTGCCATAGTCTAACATCTCTTAGGTCACAGCCCCCACTCTCCTCCTCCTCCTGGCTTCTCACCAAGGGGGGCAAGGGGGGGCTTCAGGCCCAGCCATGTGGGAGTTAGTAACCCAAGAAGCACGCCTACCCATATCTGAGAACTGGCTTGGGAAAATGCATCCCCCGGTTCTGGCTGTTCCTCTTCTGAATCTGAGCTGCTAACCATCTTCCTGTGCTCAGAATCAATCCTGACAATGTGTATATTTCTGACAAAGCAGCTGCCCAAAGGGGGCAGTGAACCAGAAAAAGCCTTAGTACTCAATAAGGTGATAACAAGTCCTATACGTGGGGTAGACTGTGTTACCTATTGTTCTTGTCGACATGTCGGTGTGCATCAACTCTGGGACAAGCTGAGATGCATAATGAGGAACAGGATTTGGAGGAGGGGCGATGGTGGAAGTCAGAGGGGAATTGATTGGAACCAGACTGAATGTACTAAAATGGAGGAGCCTGAGATGTACAGCAGCTTTGAGGGTTCTTCTATTGATTTACAGTTCTGTAACCTGGCCAGTTTAGAAGCTCTTGGCTCCCATTTCAGTTTCCATTATGGAGATGTTGATATGCTTACTTAACAATCAATGCATTAATGTTCAAAAGCTAGCAACCAGTTTATTAGGCCTTTAGCCAGAATTTAAGCCCATTTGATTGTCGCAAGATGCTGCCATTGAGACTGGCAAGCATTTCAAAGCTGTTGCATTGATTTATTTGGGTTCCCTTGATGCCAAATATATAATTTTTTATAAAACAGCTCAGTATTAACTTTGCATAAATTAATTTTGGCCTGTTGGCATCATCCCGGCAATATCCCTTATGCTCCTTTTAAAGGTTTGGTTCAAAAAAGCGACCACGAAAATGGTTATAAAAAGAAGAAAAGAAAGAAAAATGCATGATCCCAATTAGCTGTTAATGGATACAATGAGGATTTATGACTGCCTGTGAAAGCAACCTCATTTAGAAAACTCTTTCAGGCAAAAAAGAAAGTGGAAGGGGTAAGACCAAGACCAAGACCAAAAAGGTTGGTCAAAATTGGATGTGAGAACCTAAGGATGAAGATAGACATGACATCGGTAGAACACTGAAGCCATTTTTGAATCACCCTTACTGCATTCCAGACAAACATTCTCTTTCCTTTCTGGGGTTGATGAAGGTTCTGCAATTTTGGAGCAAAAACTGGCTGTGTACTGTGCTGATTAGCTAGTGCCCTGGAGCTTTCAGAGATGTAGTTTTGAGGGTGCCTGACATGTATATGAAGGAATTGGGTGCCCTGGGAACATTTCAATTCCCATGGTCCCTGGCACACTACTGTAGTGGTATTTCAGGTGCCAGAGGGGAAGGCCTGGAGGCCTTCTTTGACATTTTTCTGCTGCCACCAGGCTGGAAAAAGAGGGAGATGGGAGGGAAACAGTGAGGGAGAGAGTTATTCTCTGACTTGGAGTACTATGTGAGCCAGAGAAGAATGTATGGGATAGACATAATTGCCTTGAATCAAGGTGATCATTGCAAGTCACCCAGGTTCTTAGTAGAGCACTTGCTTTGCATGCAGAGCTTCCCAAGTTCAATCCCCAACATCTCCAGGTAGGACTGGAAAAAACCTTGCCTGAAATCCTAGAGAGCTGCTGCCAGTCAGTGTTGACAGTACAGAACTTGATGGACCCATGGTTTGACTCAGTAGAAGGCAGCTTCTTACATTCCTAATTAGTTCTACACTAGTTTCATTACCAGTAATTCAGTGGCCCTACTTACTTTATATAGCAAAGTCCCTTTGCTTTTAGGGTATGAGCCATAGCTCAATGGTAGAGCCCCTGCTTTGCATGAAGAGGGTTCTAGGTTCGATCCCCGGCATCTCCAGGTAGGGCTGGAAAAATCTTTGCCTGAAACCCTGGGGAGCCACTGCTGCCAGTCAGTGTCGACAATACTGGGTTAGATGGACCAAGGGTTGGATTTGGCATAAGGCAGCTTCCTCTGTGTTCACATTGTAGACCAGGGAATTATGAACTTTGGTAACATCAATAGTTGTGGCTTGAGTGACAACAGTGAGCATTTTCAAGATGTGAGTTAACTAGTGGACAGTAAATAATATTATAGTATAACCGTGTTAGCCATCTGTTTACAAAATCAAGGGTTAAGTGTAGCACAGATATAGACTGTTTTAGTCGGTCAGATAGTGAAATAAATCAGCATGAGCTTTCGTGGGTTGCAACCCACTTCATCAGATCCTGTAAGTGTGTCAGGGTGGAAACTGAGCCCAGAGAGCCTCAGAGCAGTTCGGATTCTGAGGAGGAACAGCAATCCGTGGGAGAGGGGCCAGCTCATCCCTCACAAGCTCAGCACCTGGCAGATTCCTCCTGCCGGCATTCCTAAGATAGATAGCGACCCTGGCAGTGAGGGAATGTGGGAGGGGGGCTTCTTAGATGCTCGATGCAGACGCAAAGAGCGACAAGTGATGGAGGGCGCGGAAAGGAAGCGTAGCGCCCGTTTGGCGCGCAAGCAACGGCCGCCTCCCATGGACCCAAGGGAAAGAGGGAGGATCTCTCCCTAGCCCATAAGTTCAGGGTCTTGAAGTGACTCTCCTTCAAACGGGGATCAACTGCCTACTCGGCGCAAAGGCTTCTCTGCTGTTCCTTGCTTAGTCGCTGGTGATTAGCAACTGAAAGAGTCATTAAGTTGTAAAAGGATTAAAGCTTTGAAAAGAAATCCTTTCGTCTGTGTCTTGAATTGGCTATTGGAATCTACTGGGAGAGGCTGCCAGAGCGCTCCTGACAAAGTGGAACTGGAGGCTTCGAGTCTGAAAAGGCAATTAAAAAGGTAGACATTCCATTCCAAAGAAGTCGAACAACTCCCAGCATTCCCCACGCTGTCTGGGGAATGCTGGGAGTTGTAGAACCATTTTTTTTTGAATGTCTAAACAGGCATAGGATTGCATCCTTGGTGTAAGAAGGAGGAAACAAGTTCTACCTCTGTTTAAAGAGACAAGGTTTTAAGTAGCAGATAATGAATGGGAAATGCTGCCGCAGCTGTGTGTGTGCAGGTATGCGCATGTGCGAATGCGCAGGTGTGCATGCCTGCCTGTCTATTCATTTACACACATGCGTATATGGTTTGTCGATCACCCTGCAGTGTTGTCTCTACAGGGAATATAGAAGGGCCTGTTTGTAGCACCCTACATTAAACACGCCAAGAAGAGGAGCTGAATTCTGTAGCCTGTATGCATGATGAAAACTGAGCGCTTTCACGAAGCAGAAAATCAGGGTAAGGTGCAATGGGGCAGGGCTTGATGCTGGATCCAGAGCCTGTGGTGGAAGATGCTGAAGGATGTGGACATCTCTAGGGATGTCAAAGAATTTCACCACGAATCTCGGGGAGGCTGAATGCCAGCGCATTCGGCCCCCTGAAATCAGTGGCGAAATGGTCTGCCCCCCCGCCCCCCCCCCCCGGGATGGGACTTACCTTGTGCGAATGTCCCTGGTGGCGGCGGGTGCGGCGGCCAGTCTTCCGGCCGGCTGCCACCGCCGCCATTTCCAAGTTAAAAAAACAACAACAACAAAACGTGATCGGCTACGTAAAGATTTACGTAGCCTATCACGGCTAGATTTTAAAAAAGTACTGTGATAGGCTACGTAAATGTTTACGTAGCCTATCACGGCTGAGTTAAAAAAACAAAACAAAACCGCGCGTACGCAAATGGCGGCGCCCATTTTGGCACGTCTAGTCTACGTAAACATTTATGTAGACTACGGCGAAAGTAAGGGGAATGCAAATAGCGTAGATGCTATGCTATTTGCGTTCCCCTTATTTTCGCCGTAGTCTACGTAAATGTTTATGTAGACTAGACGTGCCAAAATAAGGAACGCAAATGGCGGCGCCCATGGGCGCCGCCATTTGCGTACGCACGGGTTTTTTTTTTTAAACTCAGCCATGATAGGCTACGTAAACATTTATGTAGCCTATCACGGCTGACTGCAGGGACGCAAATGGCGGCGGCTACAGCCGCCGCCATTTGCAGTCCTGGCAGGACAAGATTTGCGGTGGGAAGGACGGGGCGCCTCCCCCTGGCCAGAATTTTGGGGGGAGGGATGGGATGCCTCCCGCCCGGCCAGAACTTTGGGGGGAGGGATGGAGCACCTCCCCCCCACCGTGAATCAACTTTCGTAAAAGGTAAGGGACTTTCGTACATCCCTAGCATCTCACAGGTTTCGATTGGGATTCAGTCCTGCTTAGGGATGCTGGAGAATTCTGTTACAGACGCAAATGAGGCTGGATTCCCAAGAATCTGGGACTCCAAGTCCTCTGGAGTCCACGGCAGAGTGGCTGCACTTACCTCCGGGTCTGGAGGAGTTCCCGCAGGGCGGCTCTCCAGCTCCCTATAAGACATGATACGCTCATGGCGGCTGCCATTAGGTTAGCGCAGGAAAGTCACAGCCATCAACGGCGTATTGTATGCTGCTTGCGGCTGGAAAGCCCTTTCTTTGACCTAAATACAGCTGCAAACAGCTGCAATTTAGGTCAAAGTCAGTGCTTTATGGCTGGAAAGGGTGTACAACATGCCATTTATGGCTGCATTTTCCCCTGCATTAGGCTCATGGCAGTCGCCATGAGTGTATCACGTCTTATAGGGAGCCGGAGAGCTGCTTCACCAACTCTGGAGGATGCAGCTGGGCTCTGAAGGATTCCACAGGGCCCTGAGCAGCTGAAATTGCCCCTCCATGGACAGTGTGAGGTTCGTAATCCCTAGTCCTGCTTTGATGCAGACACCTCGTGAATCTGTCCGAATCAGCTCAACTTTGTTTGCGATTTGGCTGAATTTGAAGCACCCCCCCCCAAGTTTCAGTAAGAGCAACAGAGCAATGCTATCCCTTGCTCAAAGTTGGCTGATGGGTTCAGATGGGGGAATGAAGCGCCCTTTCACTAGTGGACAGGAGAGCTGCCCCAAGTCCCCTGGTATGCTTGCGGAATGTCCCAGAAGCACGGGTTTACCTTTGGCAGCATTTTTCCTAGCTGTAATCCTGAAACAGGGCATTTGGCAGCGGAGAGAGGGCAACCTTCGATCCAACGGACAACAGCTCCCTCACTCCCACAAGAGGCCTCTGGATAGGGTTGTTGGAGAAATCCTCAATGGAATCAAATGAGTTTGGATTTCTATGAATCCAACCCACAGATTCCTCAGCAGACTGGCTTTTCCCAAGTTGCACAGATTCCGCGGGCTTGCGAACCGTGTTTTTTATTTTCTGGAATTTTACGCAAATTTAGTCATAGAAAAATATGTAGAATAAAAAAAAAAGCACCAGCCAAAAATGTGCATTTCCCCCATAGGCTAAAGCTTGAAAATGTGCATTCTGGGGAGATTTGCGCATGGGGGGTATGCTATTTCGCAAGCGTGACTTTGTGCAAATGTGAATTTGCACAAATTTGGGAAATTGGGAAAAATCCGATTTCACCAATGACTGGATGATGGAATGAAAGGCACATGACAATCAATGAAATGCAGATGGAATGGATTTTACAAAATCCATACATCCCTCCCCCCGGATTGGGCTCCTCTCCCACACCAGCCCTGAGCTAGGCTAGGAAATTTCCATCCCATTAGTTTTAATAGGAGAGTTTTTTTTTTAAGCTAAAGCTCTGGAGAAAATAAAACCTGCCCCCATCTCCTGCCCCGGGTGGTGACCTTTGGCAGGGTTTGGGGAGTGGCAGATCCCTCCCCCACAAAGCTCCCTCCTGCCCCAGCGATGCTGTGATAGTCATGACAGACTTGAGCTTGATTAAGGCCGGGGAACATAAGGATCTGGCAGTTACTTCCTGGGAGGTTCGGCTTGTGAAAGCTCTGTTCCATCAATATCCAGAAGGCCCAGAGAACTCCTCTCTAATCCCAGCTTGGCTTGTGTTTGTGACATGACCGCGAAGCCGTATGCAAACGCCGGCCGCTGCGCCCGATCATTTCTAAAGCCTCGCAAGTGGTAAATGGCAAGCATGGGTCAAGCCCTTCCTTGCTCAGTGTGGTCGCTGCGCAATTAGCTCAACTTTTCATTTTTTAATTATGCATTTACAATGTGCACGGTGCCCTAAGCTGGCTGAACGTACACACCTCTTGCTGAGCAGCTGTGGCAAGCCACGCGGGAGGAATAGGTTAACGGGGGCCCAAATGACAGGTTACGTTCTCAGTTCAGTCCGAGGTCCCAAACTGTTCAGCTTTTGTCTTCATGTGTTCCTGCATAAAAAGGCAGCGGGCTGCATGTGGTCCCATTTTCCCGTGCAGGAACTGTACTTCTCTCCATCCTGTTTAATTAGCAGAAAAAACCATCAGTAGCAGGAGGACCGGGTAGGCGGAAGTAAGGGTTGGTTTGCATTATAGTCATGGAAAACAGGGTCGAGCGCCTGCAGAGGAACAACTGAGGTTCCTCCTGCTTTTCGTTTGTCCACCGGCTTGCCCAGTTCAAGTGGGAACATTGGCCGCCTTTGCAAGTGCTGTGAACTGAGCAGTAATTGCTGAGCAGTAACTGATCATCTGAATGTGTCAGAGCAGGAGCGCGAGTCCTTTTGCCTGATGGTATTTGCGTGCTTGCAGTTGGAGATCCACGGAGCCGGCGGTAGAGATGTGCAGTTAAGCAAAACAAGAGCTTGCCCAAGTTCTCTGGACTCCATCTTGAAACTCGATGCAACTCGAATCCGGGTCAGATTGCGAGCTTTTCTTTCTTCTAGGCATGAAAATCCATGCGTATTTTTCATCCGTATTTTTGAAATGTACACCTTCTCCCGTTGATTAAAGCGTGTTTGTGCACATGTTTCAAAAGTACGCATTTTGTCATGTGCATTTCTCAAATGCACACATGCTGTCAAACACATGTTTTTTGGGGCCACGTTGCAAACTTGGAAATGTACGGATGTCAGTCACTGATTGCATACGCGTCCGTGTTCGCTCCAGAAGTTGTGAACTAGGTAAATCCTGTTCAAAGATGAACTGAAACGAATTCCTAATACACCCTTGGTTGGAGGACAGGTGGCCATGTATCTTACCATTCCCAATGTGCTGCCCTCCAGATGTTTTGGACCAGAACTCCATAATTCCTTACCATTAGCTTTGTTGGCTAGGGTTGCTGGGAGCTGGAGTCCAAAATATCTGGAAGGCACCAGGTTGGGGATGTGACTTTTTAAACATACACGATAGCAGTGATATCAAGACAAGTCAGACTGTTGACCCCCCTCACCCGTTTATTTTTAAGTCATGGGATTTGTTCCCTTGGGTCCATTCAATTGTTTGTAACGAGTATTCAGTGGCACAGTGTAGACACTGTCAAGCTCTGGCAAGGATCAAAAGAGCCAGCGTGGTGTACTGGTGAGCAGGCTGGACTGGGAGCTGGGAGATTCGGATTCTAGTCCCCACTTGGCTGTGGAGGCTCATGGGGTGACTTTGGGCCTGTCACTGACTCTCAGCCCAACCCACCTCACAGGGTTGTTGTTGTGAGGATAAAATGGCGAGGAGGAGGATAATGTAAGCCACCTTGGGTTCCTTGCAAGAGGAAAAAAAGGCGGGACAGAAATGCAATAAATGCAATAAATAAATAAATAAATAAATAATAAAATTCCAGAGGGATGGACGGACTCATTGCAGACCAAGCCCAGCGGGAATTCGAGCAACTGCTGCTGCTGTCCGACTGTGCGACTCAGGCTGTGCGAGCCTCTGGAGATGGGGCTCTGTTTTCATAGATTTATTGTTGTGCACAATGGTGGCTGGAAAGGGCTGTTTTGTCAAGGGCTCCTTGGAGGCCTCTCTCAGTCTAATCCAGTAGCCAAGTCCAGACACAGACAAAGGGATTCCTTTCAAAGCTTTATTCTTCTTTTACAACTTAACAACTCTACCATTTGCAACTAGATCTGAGCAGTACCTGTGCCCTAAGTTGGAACAGTTGGTCCCCGTTTGAAAGGGAATTACTGGCAGACCCCCGAACTTAAGGACTAGGGGGAGTCCCTCCCCTTTTCCCTTGGAGCGTCTGGGCGCAGCCTTTGTTTGCGCGCCAACCGGGCACTGCGCCTCCTTTCCGCGCCCTCCATCTGGCGCCGCTCTCTGCATCTGCGTCGCGCGTCCACCAAGTCTGCTATCTGTGCTCGGTCACTCCCTGGACTGCTATCTAAGCTAGGAATGCTGGTGGGAGGAATCTCCGTCAGCTGTGGGCCCTGGGAAAGAGGAACGCGCTCCTCTCCCAGGAGCGACTGCTCTTCCTCAGAATCAGAACTACTCTGGGATTCTATGGGCTCAGTGTCCACCCTGACACATTTCCACAACATTAAGGGGCTTCTAATGTTGTAGAGCTGGCCCTTTCTATCCATGTTTTGCACAACATTAACTCTATGAAAATGTTCTGTAAAAGGAGCTCTGTATTTGTGCTAGAGTGGGGGGTGGGGGAAGGATCGCTCCCGTCTCCCTCTCCCATCCTGGGTGAGTGGCTTGACAAGACGAGGAAGGTGAGACGAGCTTCCCTCTCACCTGTCTGCTCCTGTCAAGCCACTGCTTTCGCATAGCTGGGATGAGAGGAGGAGCGTGCCTCTTGCCTTCCTCCTCTTGTCAAGCTCCTGCCCCCATGTAGCTGGCCTGGAATGGGAGGGGGAGACTGGAATGATCTATGGGCACATAGACTTATACACAAGATTCACGGCACTATTTTGTGTATAAGTCTATGGGCACATACTGCCGATTGCCATGTTTCTTAAAAACATGGCGATCAGCGCGGAGGCGGATGGGTCAGGGTAAGTAGCGGGCTGGTCACTGAGCATGGGAGGGTGGTCCGGGGGCAGCCCGGGGACCAGCAAGCAGGGGAGAGGGCTGGGGGGGGCAGCTCGAGGAGTGCGGGCTCCAGCAGCCTGGCAGTTTTGCAGACTGAAACGGGCACCAGCGCCGCCCCTAATTCCAGAGTAGTTGGAACAATAGGTGCTGGACTTGTGGTCCATTTCCATCTCACACCCAAGGTAACACCTCTGCATTCACACCCAGATCCAGCTTGACGGTATGAACTGCCCTTTCTGTCTCTTCCCAAGAGTTTTGCTTTCCAAATAATCTGTCTCTTGTGTTTTCTGCCGCATCATGTGGACAGTGGTTGCCAGCATCTTTTATTCTTCAGAATTTTCCATTCTTCTACTACTGGGAACTCCAGCAGAGTTCAACCAGCTTCATGTGTCAGTGTTGAACTGTAATTCTCCTTCAGCCATGATTATACATCAGCCTGTCTTATTGTTGAAGTGGTACTTCTTGTTTCCTGCTGGGAGTGGCTGATGAGATTCTGGTAGGGTTTGGATTCTCTATGTAAGAGAGATTCTCCCCCCACCCAGCAATGTAACTCAGTGCTGTTTCATTTTTTCCATTTAACTTCTCAATAATAATAAAAAGAGAACCCACCTCTTTTACATGCTCACAAAAACTTCCAGAGTATAATGCAGTTTCTCAGGGATAGATATTATGAAAGAAGGAAAGGATCAATCAAGGACCACCTGATCCCCCCAAAAGCCTGCAGGATCCCTGAGCATATCAGGAGAGAGTATTCTTTGGATGCTCCCCCTCCCCCTGCTCCCTGGAGGTGAGGTGGTGGAGAGAAAGGACTCAGTCCTTGTAGCATCCTTGCTTGGAGTGTCCTGATCAGGTCTTTGTATTATTGTTACTTTCACCCTTACAAGTTTTGATCAGTTTGGTTTTGATCAATATTTATCCAGCTTGCACCTTCCAGACTGAACACATATTCAGACAACAACCTGCAGTCGAAGTCTATACATTTCTGAGCTTGCCGTGCAATTCGCAGAAAAATCATTCAGCAGCATGCATACATGTGAAAAAATGCACATGCAAAAATGCACATTTTTGAAAAGCGCACACAAATACGCTTTAACCAGTGGGAGAAGAATGAGTGCATATTCAAGATGCTCACAATTGATGCATAGATTTGGGGAAAATACACGTGACAATAAGCATGGATTTTCATACCAAAAGAAAAAGAAAGCTTGCCATCTCATATGGACTCAAGTTGGAATGAGCTTCGAGATGGAATTCGCGGGACTTCGGTGAGCTCATATTTCATTGATTCACATGTCCCTGCTGGAAGCCAGCCATCAAGCCTGAAAAACAGATTGGACCACATTCAAGGCATCCTTGAGATCGAGTATGGTGTAGTGGTTAGAGTGTTGGGCTGGGACTCTGGAGATGTGGGTTCAAGTCCCCACTCAGCCGTGAAGCTCACTGGGTGACTTTGGGCCAGTCACTGACTCTAGGGATGTACGGACTATGTAAAGTCCCCTCCGTCTGTGTTTTAGGGACCAGCCAATGGTGTAAGCACCCTTGAATCTAAGGATGGGGCAGAAATGAATTTGGCTTTCATTTTAATGCCAATCCGTTTAATTTGCACGCCTGGAACAAAGACACAAACCGAAACACTGATCCTTCTCTAAACTTTGTGAGTCCTGTGAATAATGAAAAAAGACTGCATACAAAATGCATGTGTTTGGGAAAAGTGTGCCCCAGAATGTGTATATTAGTGAAAATAACACACCAAAGTGCATTAAACTAGATCAACAAGAGAATGTCCTTCTCTGATCAATGCCTCTGTTCCTCAGCATCACAGGGTGAATGCTGTTACCTATGTAGCCAAGCAGCATAACCCACTCGCAAGGGGAAGGTAGTGGCAGGCTCACCGAAACGCCAAGATCTGCAAGAGTTTGAAAAAGTTTTAGAAAAGCAAGGAACTTAAGGGGACAACCAAAGCAAGGATGAGCATGCTCAGTAGGCAAAAAATGCTGGCTGATTGGGGGGCAGGGTGGTGGTGGTAGAAAACCAGGGGAAGGGGAAATGGAATGGAGTATCCCCCAAAAGGACATGGCTGGCTGGATTGCTGAACAGGAATGCTACACCCTGCAACATTTTGTTGCAGTGTTGTTTTTGCTAAACAGTCCATCATGTCGTTCCTTAGTCATCTCCCCCCGCCGCCTTCCCTCCAACAAAACCGAAATAGCCCCATATGCTTTCCATAGGGAACGTGCTTCAGTCACTTCTATCTTCCCCTACCCTCCACTAATTTTTTTAATAGATAGTTATGCTTTTGGAGGCTTCAAGATAAAAGAGTAATAATAGATGAATAAAGAAAATAAAAATAGGCTTTTCTAACACAAAAAAATGGTGAATAGAACGCTCAATTTGGATCCCCTTGCGAGAGAGTGACAGCAAGCGTGGGTGTATTTTTAGCTCCCTCGTTTCATTCCTCATTGTCAGCGTGGCTGAGCCACTTTCTTTCTACACATATCTTTTGGACCAAAAGAAAGGAAACGGTTCTTTTTTTGCTGTTCATGCTGGTGTCTGCATTCAGCCAGCTTCACCCCAGTTCCTGCGTTGCGTTCGCTCATTCTCTTTTCTTAACTGTCTCCTTAGACATGCAGGGCGAAGCAGATCATAACTGTGCCAAGCCGGGCACCAGCCATTTCTGTCCTGGGTGTAAATGGCGGGCCGCTAAAGCATCAGTCTCAGCTCCAGGTTTTCAAGGGACCTTGGGCAAGAGCCCTCCGTGGGTCATCTCCCTCAGTGAGTCCACCTCCTCGCTGCCATTGTCAGCAGCTGGACTTGCCCCTCCTTCTCCTTCTCATCATTGCTCCCACTTGCTTGCTTGCCGGGCAGAGAGTGAGGGAGCAAGCAGGCCATGGCATCTCCTGCCCCTCCTCCTCCCCATCACCGTTGTCGGGGCCAGAGCGAGACGCAGGCGAACAAGCAGATCTCAATGGTGAAGAAGAGGAGCAACTCCAGGAGTCTCTTGCCAGTGGGCCCCTACTGGGGTGCAGGCCCTCGACAGGTGCCCAGCCATGCCTACCCTTGATGCTGGCCTTGGGACTGAGCATCCTGGAAAAAAGAGACTCCCACACTGCCACCTGTTTTAATGGCCAACACTGCTGTGCGTTTTAGAGCCAGATCCAGAACAAAAGCATGTTCTCCGCTGCGTAAGCAGCTGAATTAGGATTACCATCCTAAACACGCTAGAGTGTAAGTCACATTAAACTCGGGGGGAGGGTGTTTCTGAGTAAACATCCTTCAAGACTGCACTATAAGATTCATAGCAACATAGGAAGCTGCTTTATACCGAGTCAGGCCGTTGGCCCATCTAGCCCAGTACTGTCGACACTGATCGGCAGCAGCTCTCCAGGGTTTCAGGCAAGATTCTTTCCTCGCCTGGCCTGGAGAAGCCGGGGATCGAACCTGGGACCTTCTGCAGGCCAATTCCTTCACTGTGCAAGGTCACACTGGCGCCCACACCACCAGCGGCTGGGTGTGCCCACACGGAGCAGTGCCGGCTCCAGGTTTTGGAGGGCCCCTGGGCAAGACACCCTCCCTGGGCCCCCTCCCTCAGGGAGTCCACCTTCTCACCACCATCGTCACCAACTGCTATTGCCCCCCCTTCTCTTTCTCATCATTGCCACCACTTGCTTGCTTGACAGGCAGAGAGCCAGGGAGCAAGCGGGCCACGGCACCTCCTGCTCCTCCTTCTCACCCCCACCGTTGTCTGGGCCAGAGTGAGAGGCAGGTGAACAAGCAGGTTGCAAGAGTGAAGAGGAGGAGCAAGTCGGGGGGCTCTTGTCAGTGGGCCCCTACTCGGGTGTGGGCCCTCAGCAGGTGCCCGATTGAGCCGACCCTTGACACAGAGCAGCCTGTTTTGGGTCACCTAATCCCGCCTCTCCCTTCATTTTAAATAGCTGACGCCACTTTGCAGAGAGACTGGACGACTCTTTTGTGTAGCAACGCTGGCTCCTTCTCTGCGGGAGATTAGGTGGGCACTTAAGCACCATCTGGTCCATCAGCCTACGGGATTCAATAGTTGTTGCCTTGGATCTTTTAACTGATGTAGTAATGCTGCTTTTAAATCTATTGTTACATTAGTTTTTCTGCATGTTTTAATGGTGAGAGGGTATTGAATTTTTTTAATGGCTATTTTATGATGGACATTTTAAACCAGGCTGTTAGTTGTTCTGGCAGAGCTAAAATAGTCAAATGCTCCATGGCCACAGAACACTCAGTGGGGAAAAACAGGAAAGGGGTGGATGGGGATATAAAGGAACATCCTGGAAGAGGGTACAGATGGTTGTCTCACTAAACAGGAGCACGCCACACTGCAACGTTTTGTTGCAGGGCCCCTTTGTAAAATAACTGAAAAGCAGGGTATAAATGCTGAGATCTGCAGACCTGCACGAGCAAGGGAAGAGATTCCAGGCAGATTGCTGGTGAGCCAGGAGGCAGTAAGAACATAAGGAGAGCCGTGCTGGATCAGACCAAGGGTCCATCTAGTCCAGCATTCGGTTCATACGGTGGCCAACCAGCTGTTGACTGGCAACCCACAAGAAGGGCATGAGCACACCGGCACCCTTCCGCCCATGTTCCCCAGCAACTGGTGTACATAGGCTCACTGCCTCTGGTTCTGAAGGTAGCTCATAGCCATCAGGACTAGTAGCCACTGATAGCCTTCTTCTCCCGGGAATTTGTCCACCCCCCTTTTAAAGGCATCCAGATCGGTGGCCATCACGACATCCGGTGGTAGTGAATTCCATAGTCTAACTATGTGATGTGTGAAGAAGCCCTTCATCTGTCCTGAATCTCCCACCAATCAGCACTGGTTAGGCCTCCTCTGGAGTACTGTGTCCAGTTCTGGGCACCGCACTTTGAGAAGGATGCAGACAAGATGGAGAGGGTTCAGAGGAGGGCAACAAAGATGATCAGGGGACTGGAAACAAAGCCCTATGAGGAGAGACTGCAAGAACTGGGTGTGTTTAGCCTTGAGAAGAGAAGACTGAGAGGAGATAGGATAGCGCTCTTCAAGGACTTGAAAGGTTGTCGCAGAGAGGAAGGCCAGGATCTCTTCTCCATCATCCCAGAGTGCAGGACACGGAATCATGGGCTCAAGTGACAGGAAGCCAGATTCTGGCTGAACATCAGAAAAAACGTCCTGACTGTTGGAGCAGTATGACAATGGAACAAATTCCCTAGGGAGGCGGTGGGCTCTCCCACACTGGAGGCCTTCAAGACGAGGCTGGACAGCCATCTGTCAGGGATGCTCTGACTTGGATTCCTGCATTGAGCAGGGGGTTGGATTCGATGGCCTTGTAGGCCCCTTCCAACCCTACTATACTATGATTCTCTGAATCTAGGGAACAGTTTCAGCTGAGCCCTCGTGAAATGGAAATGGCAGGCAAACGTTTTGACTGCAGAGTTCTTCAGCAGGTTGCTCATTTGTATAGGTGGAGCATTGGCACATTGCTCGTTTGCACCACACGCAGCATTCTTTATGCCACTTCCAAAGCAGCCCTAATCTTCTTGCCATGCAAAAGCAGACATTTGATTTCCTGCGCCAGTCCAAAGTACCTCGGAGGGCAGACTCCTCCTGAGCTGAGTGCAACAGCCCTCAATTTGTTAACACCCCATTAACACAAACGCTATCAGTCCTGCAATCCTGGCACCATTAATTAATATTTCTATGGTTTCCTCTAATCACTCCAAGCTGGGAGCCAGGCCAACACTGACAGTAGAAGCTTCTAATACAATACATTGTTTTAATTATTATTAATATCTTTTGGCGTATACACTGAACACTTCAGTAGATCTGGCAGGCAAGGGTAGAATAAAATTAGAGAGAGAGAGAGAGAGAGAGAGAGAGAACTTTGCTCCTCCAAATGGAGCTAGGTTGGAAGCAGTATGGGGTGATAGGAATAGAAATATAATAGACTAATTTAATCTACAGTTTTGTGGCTTTTCTATTTCAAGGGGCCAGTCTTTGACAGGATCATATTGATTTACCACAAAACTTAGTAATGGCCACCAATTTGGGTGGCTTTAAAAGGGGGTTAAACAACTTCCTGGAGGAGAAGGCCATCAATGGCTACCAGTCCTGATGGTTGTATGCTACCTTCAGTGCCAGTAGGGATGCCGGAGAAAACCGATAGGGACTCAAATGAGCTCAGATTTCTAAGAATCCGGCCTGTGGAACCTGCTGTGGAGCAACCCCCCCCCCCCCGGCTGCCCGGAGTCCGTGGACTTTCGGGTGTTGTTTTTACTTTTCCAAAATTTGCACATATTTATTCTTAGGAAAATACGCCACTTTCTGCTGAGGAAAAGTTGAATGTAGTGGGGGACAATATGCTAAATGTTATGTGGAAAAGTAAATTATGCAAATTGTGATGAGACCTCTTACGGAATTATTTGCATATTTTTCTGCATGATGAAAAAATAATAATCCACATCCGTCTGTGAGCGGATGACAGGACAAAAGGCGCCTGACAATCTGTGAAACACAGATGGAGTGGATTTTACACAGTCCGTACATCCCTAAATATCAGAGGCAGTGTGCCTGCGTACAGCAGTTGCTGGGGAACATGGGTGGGAGGGTGCTGTTGCACTCATGTCCTGTTTGTGGCTTTCCCATGGGCAGCTTGTTGGCAGTTGTGTGAACAGAATGCTGGACTAGATGGACCCTTGTCTGATCCAGCAGGGTTCTCATGTTTCCCTAAACAATGTGATGTGACACAGTAGCCCTCTCTGTTAAGACTGCATTTATGCATTAAAATCTCCACCAAACAAACCTTGGTCTTAATGACTGGGAATATAGGGTAGTAGGCCCGGAAATGGACTGGCAGCCAGTCCTGATGGCTATATCTAGTATCAGATACCTCTAGTATCAGATCAGATCTACTATTCTATGATTCTATTATTTCTATGATTCTAGTATGCACTCATGTTCTGCTTGTGGGTTTCCCATGGGCAGCTGGTTGGCCATGGTGTGAACAGAATGCTGGACCAGATGGGCCCTCGGTCTGATCCAGCAGGGCTCTTCATATGTTCTTACCATAATTTTTACCTAGGCCAATTACCTTTGGTATTTGGCCTAGGAACTCAGGGTGGTTAACCTATATGGTCCCCACATTTGTCCCCCCAACAGCCCTCTGAGGTAGATGAGGCTGTGTGTGCATGTACATCAGGGTTGAGCCGCATGCAGCCACGGAGTGGGCACCAGGAAGTTTAGCCTGTTCTGACCTGCCCTCAGCAGGCAGCTGCAGCCTCGGATAGTTCCAAGTGCCCAACTTGTGCCAACAAAACTGGAGGTCGACTGAGGCCCTCCATTCCACCCCCCTGGCCTGAAGTTGCAAGCATTTCTCCTCCTCCTCTCTGTGGCTTCTCGCTTGATGCATGCCCTCTGCCATTTAGGGATGTATGAACCCACCCCTGTCTGGGTTCTCTGGGTGCCCATCCAGCTCCTACTTGCGCTCGGTGGTCCCTGGACCACGCTCAAGCCCCTCCCGTGCTTGGTGAGCAGCCCACACTCACCCCGGTGGCCTCATTGAGCTCCACGGTCAACGTTTTTTGAAAAATAAAATGGCCACCTCAAACACGTGCATATTTGCGCATGCGCAAAATGTGCATTTTCACAAAATGTGCATTTTCGTGTGTGCACAAAAATACACATTTGCAGAAATGCACATTTTCGCCCACGCAAATATGCACATTTGCAAAAATGCGCATTGTCACACATACGGAAATATGCACATTTTTGCAATCGCCATTTTATTTTTCAAAAAATGGCAGCTGTGGAGCTCAACGAGGCCACTGGGGTGAGTGTGGGCCACTCGCTGAGCGCAGGCAGGGGGTGAGCGGGGGTAGGAGCTCGGTGAGCAGGGCTTGGGGTGCGGACGGCGGGGGGAGGTTCTGCTGGATTCCTGGACAGGATTGGGAGCCTGTGCCATCCTTACCGCCATTGGGCAGGTGATGTGGAGTGAGTGCTGAGTGACTCCTCAGGTGAGTTGGGCTCAGGGGAAAGCATCTGTGAGGGACCTGGCTCAGGGTCTGCAGGTTCATCAGTATCAGCCTCAGGTTCAGAATCAAGAACTTGTATTGGTTCCCCAGCCAGCGGTACAGGAGATCTGGATTTGATTGGCACATTCTCCTCTGACTCTGACCCTTGAGTATTACTCCAGGGTGGGGCCAAGACCAAGTTAGACTATTTCCCCTGCCTTGACTCTAATCTCAACTCCTTAAAATCACCCACAAGGGATCCTAAATTAGGTTGGGTGACATTTGCAGGCTAGGGCCCAAGGGTCATTTTTCAGGGCCCAGATCAAGTTTAACTTGATCTACAATTTAGCCTCATGTCATGCATCATTTGAATGGGATTCCAGCCCTGGTAAAGTCTAGTCCTTTAAACCTGGGCCCCTGCAGGGGGAGAATTTTGTTGATAATATGTTTCAGAGACATTGGCCATTGGAGAATATACTTCAGAGACATACAACCAAAGCAGCAAATTTTCCTGCACCACCATTTCACAGTTATGACATCTGCACGTAATAAAATCAACCTAAAGCATCTCTCAGTACTTGGGAAAGTTTTAAGAAGTTAGAAAATGATATTCAGAATCTGGAAATAATGACAACTCAAGGTCTGATTGCCATTTTCGGCAGTAAGAATGCCAGGCAGGGTGATACGTACCACTGAATGGGATGTCCTTTACGGGATGGATAAAATCAATAACTCATTCCACACAGTATACAGAATAGCACTCAGATCATAATGAATCTTGGACTGACCCAAGACCTCAGCTGGATCTCAACTGATGACCAAGAAGTGAAAGCTCCATTTATGATTAGCAATTCCTTTTCTGTGAGTGGGCTAGCGGGAAGTGATTAAGGCCTCATCTCTATACTCCCTTACCTGGGAGCAAGTCCCATTGAATTCTGAGTTGACCCGAATAGGATTTTATTGTAAGGGGAGGAGGCAGGCACACATTGAGGGGAAATTTCTAGAAGGGAAGAGGATGGAGAGAGGGGAAAATCCCTCCATGGGCAGCCAGACCCATAGGGAAAGTCAGGCATGTCATATTGGCACGTCAGGACACCAATAGAGGGTGCATACACCTTCTGATGCTGCCAGATTTCATAATTAGTTGGCTCGTTGGTTGAAACACATCAATTTGTAATACTGAACTTTGTAGTGAGCTTGGATCAATGTATTACACATTTGCTCTTAAGTTCAGAATTGAATGCAAGCTTCAGAGCATGCATAGTAAAGAAGTACACAGATCCCCCTACATTTTCAATCATCCTACCAACTAGCCCCCCACCCCCCAAAAACCCTCACTGGAAGCAGTCTCATTAGCTTCTTCCCTGGTGGTGGTTCTCGCTGCCACCGCAGCTCTGAGGAGGAGGAGGAGGAGGAACCTCCAGGCCCATCTCCCTACTGGTGATTGCCAATGGTGAGTAAACATCATACGACATCATCACACAGGCAGGCCATCTGAAAATGATCAAGCAGAAAGGAGCCACATAACAAAGGGATGCACAACCTCATGCTACACATAGGGATGTCCGTGGCTGAGAAATCCATTTCTCTTTCTGCTTGATGGAGTTCCACAGCACGCCTGATTTGGCTTGCATTTGCGGGCTGATGCAAATGCAATTTTTCCCCATGGTTTCCCCCCAAACTCCGGGAACTTTTTGCATATTTTTTGTGGCAAGTCATCATTTGCGCAAATCACACAAATTTGCGCAAATTACACAGCTGTAATTTGTACAACTGAGAAAACATGGGAAATCTGCAAACTGGCCCGACTTGATGCAGATGGAGTCAGGCTCTGCAGCGGAAAGTGAACTGAAGTCCCAGGGGCCAAACCAAGGGAAGCTCAGCGAGCTTCACCCCCTGCCCGACAGATTCCTCCGTCAACCCAACTGCACAATGCAATTCCAAACTATAGCCCCAAGATACACATTGATTTAGCGCATGTGCAAGAACTCATATATATGGAATGAATTTTTTTATTACTCTCATCCAAGCTCATATAGATGAATTCATTACTAGGGATGTACAAAACCCCGCTTACCTGGCTCCATCGGGTTCTGCTGTGGGGGGGAGGTGCTCCGTCCCTCCCCCCGGAATCCTGGCCGGCCGGCTCTGCTCCGCGGGGATTCCGCAGAGCCGCTGGCTGGCTCCGCCAGCAGCCGGACATCCAGCCGCTGGCTAGCAGGGACGCAAATGGCGGCGACCGTAGCCGCCGCCATTTGCGTCCCTAAATTCAGTCGTGATAGGCTATGTAAAGACTTACGTAGCCTATCACGTCTGGGTTAAAAAAAAAAACAAAAACAACGCGTATGCAAATGGCAGCAGCTATGGCCGCCCCATTTGCGGTCCTTATTTTTGGCCGTCTTAGTCTACGTAAATATTTATGTAGACTAAGACGAAGACAAGAAAGGGGAATGCAAAAAGCATAGCGGACGCTATTTGCGTTATTTTCGCTGTCTTAGTCTACGTAAATATTTACGTAGACTAAGACGGCCAAAAATAAGGAATGCAAATGGCGGTGGCTGAAGCCGCCGCCATTTGCGTACGCGTTTTTTTTAACCCAGACGTGATAGGCTACATAAGTCTTTATGTAGCCTATCACGATGGGGGGGGGACAGACTGCAAATGGTGGCGGCGGCGGCAGCAGCCGGTCGGAAGACCAACCGCTGCCGCCGAAGCCGCCGCTGGAGCCGCCGCCGCCCGGAACATCCACCCCAGGTAAGTCTCGTCCTGGGGGGATCCGTGGGGGGGGGCAGGGAGTGGCAGGCCATTCCGCCATGGAGTTCGGGGGGCCGAATGCACTGGCATTCGGCCTCACCGAGATCTGTGGCGGAATTCTCTGACATCCCTGTTCATTACGTTCTGAGTAGATAACAAATTCACTTGGGGTAAGTTTGCCCATCACTACGAGCAGTCATCAAGGATAATAGCCATTGATACGCTTCTTCTCTAAGAATTTGTCTAACACCCTCTTAAAGCTAAGGTAGTTGCTTTCATGGCCTCAGAACAAGTGGCTTTAACGAGGTTGTCACAGTAAATTCTACTCCTTAATTGTGTGCTATGTGAAGGAAGCTAGTGAGGGGAGGCACATGATGATAGAGGTGTCTAACATAGGCACGATGTGAAGAGAGTGGATAGGGATATATTTTTGTCCTTTTCTCCTAATGCTGGAAACCAGGGTCATCCCATAAAGCGAAATGGTGGGAGATTCAGCAAAGATGAATGGTAGGGCTTCTTCACACAGTGCATAGTGAACCTATGGAATTCGCTACCACAAGATGCAGCAATGGCCGCCTATTTGGGTGGCTTTAAAAGGGGATTAGACCAATTCAGGGAGGATAAAGGCTATGCCTCTGTATACCAGTTGTTGAGGGTAGGGATGTGTGAGAAATTAGGTTTATTTCAGTTTCCATCAGGATTGACCCAGTTTGCAACTTCCAGACCAAGCACAGACTTGGACACAATCTGTAGTTGAAATCTGAACATTTCTGAGCTTGCAATGTGATTTGCAGACCACAAAAAAATTGCATCAGACAGCATGTTCACATTTGAAAACAGGGATGTATGAAAGTTCCGCCATGGATCTTGAGGAGGCCGAATGCCAGCGCATTCGGCCCCCCAAAATCAGTGGCGGAACAGCCCGCCACCCCCCCGGGACGAGACTTACCTTGAGTGGATCTTCCTGGCGGCGGTGGCTTCGGCGGTGGCTCCGGCGGCGGTTCGGCAGCGGCAGCTGCCGCTGCCAGTCTTCCGACCGGCTGCTGCTGCTGCCATTTCCAGGTTAAAAAAAAACAAAAAACAAAAAAAGTGATAGGCTACATAAAGATTTACGTAGCCTATCACGGCTAGATTTTAAAAAAACACCATGATAGGCTATGTAAATTTTTACGTAGCCTATCATGGCTGACTTAAAAAAACAAAAACAAAAACGTGCGTAAGCAAATGGCGGCGGCCATGGGCGGCGCCATTTGCGTTCCTTATTTTGACATGTCTTAGTCTACGTAAACATTTACGTAGACTAGGACGGCGAAAATAAGGGGAACGGAAATAGCGTAGACGCTACGCTATTTGCGTTCCCCTTATTTTCGCCGTCTTAGTCTACGTAAATGTTTACGTAGACTAAGACGTGCCAAAATAAAGAATGCAAATGGCGGCGGCCATGGCCATGGCCGCTGCCATTTGCGTACGTGCGTTTTTTTTTTTACTCAGCCGTGATAGGCTATGTAAGTCTTTACGTAGCCTATCATGGCTGAATACAGGGACGCAAACGGTGGTGGCTACGGCCACTGCCATTTGCGTCCCTGCTAGCCAGCGGCTGGATGTCCGGCTGCTGGCGGAGCCGGCCGGCGGCTCTGCAGAAATGCTGCGGAGCACAGCCGGCCGGCCAGGATTCCGGGGGAGGAACGGAGCGCCTCCCCCCCCGGCCAGGATTCTGGGGGGAGGGATGGAACGCCTCCCCCCACCATCAACATAATCCGCGGAAAGGTAAGTCACTTTCGTACATCCCTAAAAACAGTGCATGAAAAAATTTATTCTTTTGAAAAATGCACACAAATACGTTTTGACCAACAGGAGAAGAATGCGTACATTTCAAGGATGTGCACAATTGATACATATCTTTGGAAAAATATGCACGGAAATACACATGGATTTTCATGCAAAAAGACCCTCCCCCCGGTTGAAATCTGATATGGATTCTAGTCGGAACGAGCTTCAGGATGGCATTTGGAGAACTTTGGCGAGCTCACATTTTGCTGATGGGCACATCTCTAGTTGAAGGGAGGGTACTATCGCACTCATGTCCTGCTTGTGGGCTTTCACTTTGGGCATCTGGTTGGCCATTGAGAGAAGAGAATGCTGGACTAAATAGGCCTTGAGTCTCTTCCAACAGGGCTCTTCTTATGTTCTTCCATTCTTTTGTCTTTCTTGAATCTCTTGCTCACTGAATAAGTTCTAGTATAACAAGAGAGGGAAAATGGTTGGAGTCATTTAAGAGAGTAGAGATGTTTTGAGTGCTTCAATTCCTCGCCTGATCCATTTCTCAGGAAAATAATGTATCTCAAGTGTTACAGCATTTTGCTTGAAATGTGGGTGAATATCCCCCATCTCCAGGTAAATTAGGGTTTTTAGATGGGTTCCACAAAAGTATCAAACTTGCAGCCTCCCGGCCCAAATAATTTAGGAGAATTGCCTGTGTAAACACAGAATTAAAAGCAATTTTCCCAGCCTCCTGATTATGTTGATTTTTGTTTGCCGCACACCTGGCTATACTAACTCCTTCGATTCCGTCACTTAGGCAGTAAACAAGTGTGTCTCAGTGAGTAATGTGACAGATGCAAATGAGGATGACACGCTGCAAAAAAAATTAAAATGAATAAAATAAAATAAAATACAGTGTCGGAAAGCTGCTGCTTATCAAAACATCCAGAGGGGAGGAAAAAACACACATTTATTATTTCCCCTCCCACTCTTCCCCTGAAGTCAGAATCTTAAGAATCTTAAACACTTGGAAACTTAACCATCTTGACAACTGATTAGGTAGAACTTGGTGGGGTGTTTTCATCCTGTGTGATCATCTCTGCTACGCCTCATTGCTTATGTGAAACTGAACAGGTCTCACTGCTTCTTTGAGCTAGCTCAGGGGTGGGCAACCACTGGGCCTCCAGGTGTTTTGGCCTACAACTCCCATCAGCCTTAGTCAGCATGGCCAATGGTAAGGGATGATTGGTGTCATAGGCCAAAATATCTGGTAGGCAATGAGTTGCCCAACTCTGAGCTAGCCAAACATAGCGGGAGACTTGTTCGCTGCTTTCAAATATCTTCTCTTCAGTTTTGCAGTGTACACTTCGGATGATCCTTTCCAGTCCTTCTGTTTTCAATTTTTTGTTTTCTAAAAGAATGCTGGGAAAGCAGAACTTTGGAACCTGAAAAACACAAAGTGAGCCCTGCCCGGTCGGGTTAAGCCAGGGTGGGGAACTCCTTTCCGCCCAAGGGCCAAATTCCATTTTCGAGAAGCTCTGGGGGCCACATTCCAGAAGTGGGCAGGGCCCAAGTGGGTCCCAAAATACCAGCATATCTTTTCTTAAAACTCTTCCCGCCAGTAACTAAGCCTCAGGAGAGCCCTGCTGGATCAGACCCAGGGTCCATCTAGTCCAGCATTCTGTTCACACAGTGGCCAACCAGCTGCCCACAGGAAACCCACAAGCAGGACAGGAGTGCAACAGCACCCTCCCACCCATGCTCCCCAGCAACTGGTGCACATAAGCATACTGCCTCTGATACCAGAAATAGCATATAGTAATGAGGAATAGTAGCTATGGATAGCCTGATTTTCCATGAATTTGTCCAATCCCCTTTTAAAGCCACCCAATTTGGTGGTCATCACTACATCTTCTAGCAAATTCCGTCCCCGGCTTTACAACCTCTTCTCCATGGATATTTTGGACTTCAGCTCCCATAAGCCCCAGCCAGCATGTGGGGGAATTTTGCTCCAAGATCTCCCAGCATGTCAGGGTGGAAACTGAGCCCAGAGAGCCTCAGAGCAGTTTGGATTCTGAAGAAGAGCAGCTATCTGTGGGAGAGGGGCCAGCTCATCCCTTCCAGGCTCAGCACCTGGCAGAGATTCCTCCTGCCAGCATTCCTAAGATAGATAGCGATCCTGGCAGTGAGGGAATTCAGGAGGGGGGCTTCTTTGATGCTCAACGCAGACGCAAATAGCGACGAGCGATGGAGGGCGCAGAAAGGAGGTGTAGCGCCCATTTGGCGCGCAAGCAATGGCCGCCTCCCATGGACCCAAGGGAAAGAGGGAGGATCTCTCCCTAGCCCATAAGTTCTGGGTCTTCAAGTGACTCTCTTTGAAATGGGGATCAACTGCCTACTGGAAGCTTAGGCCACCCTGCTGTTCCTTGCTTTAGTCGCTGGTGATTAGCATCTGAAAAAGTCATTAAGTTGTAAAAGAATTAAAGCTTTGAAAAGAAATCCTTTCATCTGTGTCTTGAATTGGCTATTAGAATCTACTGGGAGAGGCCGCCAGAGCGCTCCTGACACAGCACTTGTGGGAGGGGCCTCATCCTGCACTTGGGTATCCCATCCCACCATCAGGGCTAATAGCCATTGGTAGCCTTCTTCTCCATGAATTTGTCCAAACCCCCTTTAAATCCATCCAAATTGGTGGCCATCACCACATCCTGTGCTAGCGAATGCCAGAGTTTCACTCTGCGCTGTGTGAAGGAGGACTTCTTTTTATCTGTCCGGAATCTCCCACCACTCTGCTTTATGGCAAGACCCCACTGGGTTCTAATATTATGAGAGAGAGAGAGAAATAAATGTCTTCCTACCCACTTTCTCCACACCATCCATAATTCTGTACACTTCTGCCATTGTATCCCCTTACTCACCTCCCCCCCAAGCTAACTTTTTTAGAATGGGGAAGAAAATGATCCCAAATGATCAGGAGAAAGGGGGCATGGCCATCTGTCGAACCTCAGAGGACTGGATTGGGGCCCCAGGCCTGAGGTTCAACATCCCTGGGCTAAGGGTTTATCAGGGATGGGGAGCATGTGTCCCTCTGAGAAGCTTACAAGCAGGGCACAAAGGCAGCAACCCCCCCCCAATTGTTCATCCCTCAGCAAGTGTATATGGAGAGCTATTATCTCTCTCCATGGTGGTTCAAGGCAGCTGTAATAGCTATCCAGAGACCCAACATCCATGAATCTGTCCAGTTCCTTCAGGGAGTGGGGGAGCCATTTGAGTGGCTGCCACGATGTCGTGCAGTAGTGAATTCCATGCGTTGATGATCCCTTGAGTGACAAAATGCTTTTCTCTCCCTTGAATCTCCTGCCAACCCATTTCACTGGGTGTGACTCTAAGTTCAAGTCTCACCTTTTTCTTTCTCTCTCCAGTCCTGCCCCCAGATTTTCATAATTTTGTACATGTTTGTCCTGTCCTCTCTTGGGCTGCAGTCTAGGGATGTCAGAGAATTCCGCCATGGATCTTGGTGAGGCCGAATGCCAGTGAATTTGGCCCCCCGAACTCTGTGGCGGAACGGTCTGCCACCCCCCCGCGGATCCCCCCCGGGACAAGACTTACCTGGGGCGGATGTTCCGGACTGCGGCGGCTCCAGTGGTGGCTTTGACGGAGGGGGCGGTGGTGGCTGGTCTTCCGACTGGCTGCCACTGCCACTGCCGCCGCTGCCATTTGCAGTATTTCTTTTTCTTTCCCCCCCATTCATGATAGGCTATGTAAAGACTTACGTAGCCTATCATGTCTGGGTTAAAAAACAAACAAAACGCGTACGCAAATTAGCGTTCCCTATTTTTGGTTGTCTTAGTCTACGTAAATATTTACATAGACTAAGATGGCGAAACTAAGGGGGAACACAAATAGCATAGTGGACGCTATTTGCGTTCCCCCTTATTTTCACTGTCTTAGTCTACGTAAATATTTACGTAGACTAAGACGGCCAAAAATAAGGAACGCAAATGGCGGCGGCCATACCCTCTGCCATTTGCGTACGCATTTTTTTTTAAAACCAGACATGATAGGCTACGTAAGTCTTTACGTAGCCTATCATGACTGAATACAGGAACGCAAACGGTGGTGGCTATGGCCACCGCCATTTGCGTCCCTGCTAGCCAGCGGCCAGATGTCCGTCTGCTGGTGGAGCCAGCCGGCGGCTCTGCAGAATCCCCGCGGAGCGGAGCTGGCCAGCCAGGATTCTGGCGAGGATTCCAGGGGGAGGGATGGAGCGCCTCCCCCCCCCCCAGCAGAACCCGGCGAAGCCAGGTAAGTGGGGTTTCGTACATCCCTACTGCAGTCCCATCAACACTTTCCTGGGACTCAGTCCCATCGAACCTCATGGGACCGAGGGGCAGCACCCACCTGTGTCGCTCCATTAGCGCAAATGGCGCTGCGCTAGCGGAAAGGAGGTTCTGAACAATGCGCAAGAGAAGAACCCAACTAAAGTTATGTTTGCGCAAGTGTGGTTGTGCAAGCGGTTGCACATTATGCTTGGCCAACTGGTTGTCCAGTCTCGTGCAACTGGTTATGCATCTGGTTTTGCAGCCAGTTCTGCATTCTGTCTGTGCAGAATTTGATGGAAGAGAAATGGCTTTCGAAAAGAAATGCAACAGTGAAGAAATTTTGGAGAAATTCTCATGGGTTGGGTTTGGGCTTCTTGGGCTGACCTTACTTAGGAAGTGGCTGAGGAGTGAGCCCAAGTGCCCTGTTTTGATTGTATGATCATCTCTCTGGCAGCCCGTAGCCTCCTCAGCTTCCTGCACTTTAGTCAGCGCCCAGTGGAAGGCACCATGAGGGAATTCCACCCATAGGGCTTTTTCAGATCGGGATGTGCAGGCAGCCTGGGAGGCCGGCTGTGATGAGGTATGTTCAAAATCACCACAAGAATAAATTATAGAACATCCTGAATGAGGTGGAATGACGGAAGCCTCTTTCATGGCGGGAAGAAAACTTTCAGGATATTAGAGGGCAGTTTTTGGCAGAGCACGAACTCCACCTCATCCCTGGAGCTGGACACAAGACTACCCCCACCTGCACTGCGGTGGAAGCAAACTGGGGGCCAGCCTGCCAAGACAGTTGCTTTGATGCTGTTGCAGAATGCCCCCCCCAAAGCCCTTACCAAGGAAGAAAGAAGCTGTGCTACAAGCCCTGTGCTACAAGCCCTACAAATAGCGTTGCCCTTATTTTCGCTGTAGTCTACGTAAATCTTTACGTAGACTACAGCAACCAAATAAGGAACGGGAATGGCGGCTCCCTATGGGGGCCGCCATTATCCATACGCGTTTTTTTTTTTTTTTTTAAGTCACCCGTGATAGGCTATATGACGATTGACGTAGCCTATCACGGCTGACTTTGCAGATCTAGCCGTGATAGGCTACGTGAATCGTCACGTAGCCTATCACGGGGGCGTTTTTTTCTTTTTTCTTTTATTGCAATGGCGGTGGCGGCAGCCGGTCAAAAGATCGGCTGCCGCCCCTGCCCAGGACGAACACCCACCGAACCGCCGGCTGGACCCGCCGCCGTGAGGGACGTTCGGCAAAGGTAAGTCCCGTCCTGGGGGGGGTGCGGGGGTGGGGTGGGTGCGGAGAATTTCTCCCCGAAACTTGTTCGGGGGGCCGAACACGTTGGCGCTCGCCCCCCGAAGTTTCGGGGAGAAATTCTCCGCCATCGCTATCAACAGGTCAACTGGCCAACACAGAGTGCAGTCCCTGGTGGGGTTCTTTAGGGTATGCGCGAGAGACACATACTTTCCATTGGTGGCCCCATGTTTACAGAACCTCCTTCTTAGGCAGGCATGCGTGGCTCCTACTCTGCCCTGTTTTCAATGAGCCTAGGAGAACCTTCTCTGTTTTAGTTAATTGAAATGTGAGTCAATTAAGATATTATTGTTCTGTATTTAAACTGCGGCTGTTTTAAAGTCTTAAAAAGCTGTGTTGATTTAATGTATGCAATATCTGTACTGTTTTAAAGTGCTGCTGGATTGGTTTTATGCTAAGCTTTGATGAATGTGATGATTTTAATAAGTTGGGAGCTGCCTTGAGAGCCTAGAAGACAACACAAAAAATGCTGGAATAAATAGATGCTAAGGGTGCAATCCTGTGCATGTTTAGACAGAGTCCATGTTCTGGCTGGGGCATGCTGGGAGTTGTAGGCCTTTTTTCTGTCTAAACATGCATAGGATTGCACCCTAAGGAAATTATACAGAATTTCCCTCCCACCTGTCATAATTGGGGGCACTTTGCTAGTAAAGAAAGGATTCTCTGGAGTCAAAAGCCCATGCATCCAAAGGAGTGTATTCCCCCCTCACTCCCACAGGGCCAGAATGGAATGGGTGCTTTTGTTTATAGGAAGAAAAACAAAATGACCTCTACAGATACGAGGCAATGTAACATTCTGTGTTTGCTAAGGCATTCCTCCTTCCATTTGTATGGAAGCTCAGCAGAGAATTCCACAATGCATCTGCAGATTAAACATGAACAAATGAATGCTTTTCGAAGATATGACCTTTTGCTGAAAGGATGTTTTGAAGCTTGGCTGCTATTCACCAACTTAAGTGTTTTCCATGGGTGCTAATAACACCATGCAAGAAACGCGACGAGAAGCAAGTGCCAGAGGGATCCTGTGGCCCTGTGGTCTTCCTGGCAGCTGGGAAGTTGGTCTTTCCACCCTTAACTTCACAACTTTTGTTCAAAGTCCTTGTCTCTCTCTTTCTTGCTTTCTTCTTTCCCGTAACCTATCACTGAGTGCTTGCGTCAATATCTATGCATCGCTCTTCTGTCCTCTCTGCCCCTTTCCTTGCTGAGTGACTGCTATCTATTCTTTCTTCTGGCAAGTAGGGACAAATAAGACATTCATCTCAGTTCAGTTATGATCAGGATTTATCCAGTTTACACCTTCCGGACCAAACACGGACTCGGACTCAATCTGTGGTCGATGTTCATACATTTCTGAGCTTGCCATGTGATTCGCAGAAGAATGCATTTCTCAGCATGCATACATGTAAAAAATGCACATGCAAAAATGCACACTTTCGAAAAGTGTGCACAAATACGCTTTAATAAGTGGAAGAAGAATGAGTACACATATTCAAGATGTGCACAATTGATGCATAGATTTGGGAAAAATACACATGACAATAAGCACAGGTTTTCATACCAAAAGAAAGCTCACAATCTCATATGGACTTGAGTTGGAATGAGCTTCGAGTTGGAATTCGTAGAACTTCAGTGAGCTCACGTTTTATTGATTCGCACATCCCTGCTGGAAGCCAACCATCAAGCCTGTGTTGTCTACCTGAAAAACAGATTGGACCACATTCAAGACATCCTTGAGATCAAGTGTGGTGTAGTGGTTAGAGTGTTGGGCTGGGATCATGGAGATCCTGGTTCTAGCCCCCACTCAGCCATGAAGCTCACTGGGTGACTTTGGGCCAGTCACTGACCCTAGGGATGTACGGACTGTGTGAAATCTGCCCCGTTGGTGTTTTGTGGGTGTGTCGTCCCTGCAGTGGGCATTTAACTCTTAGGCTAGACGTGCCAAGATAGTGATAAATCAGACTCAAAGGTTTGCTTACAAGGAAACTTTATTGAGTAACTTACAGCACACAGGCATACCCAGTGGTTGGATCAGACAACTTCTTTGAACCCCGAGCCTCTGGGTACAATGGGTCTTATACTCTACAGGTTAGCAGTAAGCAGCGTTTCAACAACACGCACCCCTCGCATTCAATCCCTGCATAGGCTAGCAGTGCTTGGTTCTCAAAATAAACAGACTTTGCTTCCCAGGCACATCAGAGATAAAGACTCTCCTCATTAGCAAGGAATGCCCCAAGAAGGCTGTTATCGGCCCTTGACTCATCTGCACATGCTCAGAGGCTTACTAGCATGGGAATTGCACCAATAATGAACTTAAGCAAGCATTATGGATCTCTAGGCCCCTCTAACACGACAAATAACTTGGCTACGCTCCTGGCGCCAATACAGTGGATTGTCAGAAGCCTTTTGTTCCGTTGTCCACTCGCAGATGGATGCGAATGATTTTTTCTCGCCATGCGGGAAAACATGCAAATAATTGCATAAGAGGTTTCATAACAATTTACACAATTTAGCTTAGTACATAACTTTTAGCGTATTGTCCCCCATTCCATTCAACTTTTCTCCAGCAGAAACTTGCATATTTTTCTACGAATAAATATGTGCAATTTTTGGGAAAGTTTTTTTTTTAAAATCTGAAAGTCCACAGACTCCAGGTGGCCTGAGGGAGTTGCTCCACAGTGGATTATGCAGATCAGATTCTTAGAAATCCGAGCTCATTTTAGTCCATCTTGAATTTCTCCAGCATCCCTAACTGACTCTCAGCCTAGCCTACCTCACAGGATAAGGATTGTTGTGAGGATAAAATGGATAAGAGGACGACCAGGTAAGCTGCTTTGGGTTCCTTGCAAGGGGAAAAATGGTGGGATATAAATGTAATCCATAGGGATGTCAGAGAAATCTGCCACGGACCCCAATGAGGAGTCCGTGGCGGAATGGCACAACTCACTTCCGCCTCCCTCTGGAACTGTCCAGGGACGGATCCTCCTCACGGTGATTCTGCAGACCTGTCAGCCGGCTCTGTAGCACCAGCAATATGGCCGCCATTGCCGTGCCGTATCGCTGTCTGAGGGCTCACTCCAGACGCAAATGTTGTCTGTTACGCCATTTGCAGCTGTAAAGCTCTTAGATAAAGCTAAATGCAGCCATAAATGGCTGCATTTAGCTTAAACTAAGGGCTTTACAGCCACAAATGGTGTCCGCTATGCCATTTGCATCTGTGGTTTTTCACGTGATAGGCTAGCAGTTAGAGGCTCCATGAATCCATTTCAGAATATCAGAACATAAGAAGAGCCCTGTTGGATCAGGCCAAGGGTCCATCTAGTCCAGCATTCTGTTCACACATTGGCCAACCAGCTGCCCATGGGAAACCGACAAGCAGGACATGAGTGCAACAGCACCCTCCTGCCCAGGTTCCCCAGCAACTGGTGTACATAGGCATACTGCCTCTGATACTGGAGGTACCATGTAGCCATCAGGACTAGGTGCCACTGATAGCCATCTTCCATGAATTTGTCCAATCCCCTTTTAAAGCCATTCAAGTTGTTGCCCATCACTACATCCTGTGGTAGCGAAGTCCACAATTTAACTCTGCGCTGTGTGAAGAAATCCTTCTTTTCATCTGTCCTGAATCTCCCACCAATCAGCTTCATGGGAGGACCTCATTGGGTTCTAGTATTTTGAGAGAGAGAGAGAAAAATGTCTCCCTATCCACATTCTCCACACCAGGCATCATTTTGTACACCTCTATCATGTCTCCCCTTACTCTCCTTTTTTCTAAGCTAAGCAATCCCAGCTGTTGTCACCTTCCCTCATAGGGGAGATACTCCAGCCCCTTGATCATTTCAGTTCCCTTTTCTGCACTTTTACCATCTCTACAAAATCAATATCTTTTTTTTTTTTTCCTGGTGCCCTGACCAGAACTATACAAAGTATTTTAAGTGTGTTCACACCAGATATTTCTAAAAGGGCAGTATGAGCTTGGCAGTTTTATTCTCAGTTTCATGCTGTTGAGGAAGTAATAGTGGCAGTATTGGGAGGGAGCCCTCCAGAACTGTACTTTGTCCAGGGCACCAAAATTGTATCTCACCTAGGGCACCAAATTACCTTGAGATGCCCTGCTCAGAACCTTATCAAAACATGTGGCATTTCCATGCTAGGAGCAAAAGGACCATGCCTTTTGAGCCAGGGACCACAGGAACATAGTCACTGAATGCTGTTGGCAGAAGCAAACATCTTAACTGAAGTACAGAACCCAAAGGGAGCATTTTTCATGTTAACACTCTAGGAGAGAGAGGGAGGCTGTGCTGTGCTGGAGGGAGGCACGAGAGCGGATGAAAATACCAACTTGTGTAGTGTTAAATAATACCAAGGGCTTTGCTGGATGAAACTCAACCAAAGTGATGACAGGAAAAGACCTGTGTCATCTGCTGAGGATAACCTAGAGCACTTAGCGGTCGCACAGCATAAATGCATAAGAATGGCCTTGCTGGATCTGTCATTAGCTTTGGGGTGGGGGACAAATTGCCCCTGAAAACTGGGTTGGGGAGGGGAATTTCACTGAATTGTGGGGCGGGGTTTGACATTTAATAATTAATGTTACAAGAACCTCTACTTCAGGGGAAGGGAGATAATTTAGGATGGCCGTGCTTCTCCTTAATGAGGTGCTTGCAAATGGCCCAGGGATGAAACATCAAGCTAGCAAGCAAACCAGCAAAGCTTTCGTGTCCATGGCCACCTTCCCCTTCCACTCTTGAACTTCAGCATCCCAGCTGGAGGGCCTTTCCTTGGCCATGGGAAATGATGACATCAAAAAGTGTTGTGCAAATTGATGTGACCTCCTCCGCCTCAGTCTTACGGCTTTCTTAACCTTCTCAAAAGAAACTGCAGTGGGTTAGCAAGGCACCCTTTCCCGATGCTGTTGACACTCTGCTGACTTGACCCTATCATGCCCTATGGTACTTAGCTGGAAACACTGGCAGACTCCCTTTAATTAGGGCTCCCCCCCCCCTTTCCAGGGATGCAGGTGAAGCTCAATAGCTGGTAATAACCTGGGACCTGTAATGCACTGGAATAGCAGCTTCATTTTTTCCATTATGGCTTTATAGAACAGTAGACTGAAGGCAGTGCAGTGGAAAACCCTACCGCTAAGGATGGACGGAACACTTACCTTCCATTCTGTTCTGTTTCCGCTGGGGGGCGGAGGCGCTCTGTCCCTCCCCCTGGAATCCTCGATGGGGGGGGAGGCAATCTGGTCCTCCCCCCCGGAATCCTGCCCAGCCGGCTCCGCTCCGCGGCCAAACCGCGGAGCCGCCAGCCGGCTCCAGCCGCCACAGCCGGACATCTGGCCCCTGGGCAGCCCTGCAGGGATGCAAATGGTGGCTGTCGTAGCCGCCATCATTTGCGTCCCTGTATTTAGCTGTGATAGGCTACGTAAATATTTACGTAGCCTATCATGGCAGGGGGAAAAAAACCCAGCGTACGCAAATAGCGGTAGCCACCGCCATTTGCGTACGCTGGGTCCCCCCCCTGCCGTGATAGGCTACGTAAATACTTACGTAGCCTATCACAGCCTCTGCAGGGATGCAAATGGCATCCCTGCATTAGCCGTGATAGGCTATGTAAGTATTTATGTAGCCTATCATGGCTATGAAGAGGAAGTGAATGGCGGCAGCAGGATGGCCGCCATTCGCAAAGCAGCGCAGATGGGAGCAGATAAGTGCTCTGTTTCACGCGCCTTTTGTGGGTTGGGGCGACGGGGACTTTGTCCCATGCGCCTTTTGTGGGTTGGGGGGTGGGGGCTTCGTTCCGCGACAGATTTCGGGGGGCCGAATGCACTGGCATTCAGCCTCACTGAGATCCGTCACGGAATTCTCTGACATCCCTACCTACCGCCTTGTTCCAGGTTCCATCTCCTGTCCTCCATGCCTGTTGTTTCTGGTGCTTACTGTTTCACTAGGCCTGACCACCATGCTCAAGATGTTCAGCATGAATAAATGAATGTGGTGGAACACTGGCAGCCACAGTAAAAAAGCTATGGGGGATGTGTATATAAGAAGACCCCTGCTGAATCAGACCCTGTTCTGTTTAGTCAGGGCCAGCCCTACCATTAGCAAGAGCAAGTGTGGTGCTAGAGGATAGAGCTGACTGTGTCACATGGCTCACTCTTCTCCTCTTAAGCTAGCCTGCTGCCCTCAGATGAGATGAGGACATGTATTGCAAAGAAGCGTTCGCAAGAGCACTTTATTTTCAGGGAAACCACTTGCCCCAAATGTGTGTCATTTCAAAAATATGTTCAAACTGCATGCACTTTTGATAGATACACACAAAAATACATATGGGTTTTTTTTTGTTTGTTTGTTTGCAAGCCTTAAAAAACCAAATGTTCAAACTGATGTGGAAGCAGGACAGAACAAATCTAGTGTCGGAAATATGAGAAACTGAGCAGAATTGAACTTCAGCATCCATCCATCCCTATTTTTTAGATGCCACCATCAATGTGTATTCTGCTTTGCATAGTAACATAAACAAGGACAAGTTCCTGCCCAGAGGTAAAAACATTGATATTCTGACAGGAAAGTGATAAAGGAAGATAACAGAGTGAGTGCAACAAATCAGTAACAAAGGATGCGTGTCAGAAAATGGAAAATAGAGTAACGCCTACTTAGGCTTTGTTTCAGTTAGAAATGAGGGTTAAAGGTAGGGATATCAGAGAAATCCTTTTGTGCAGTCGAGTGGAATGGGTTTTCTGAGGTTTGGCCCCCTGGACGTTGTTCTGGTTCCTGCTGCAGTGCCTGATGAGGTCTGTAGTGAGTCGGGAGAGTTCATGGATTTTCTGGGCATTCTGCGTATTTTTTTCACAGCTTCTGCAATTTGCACAAATTTCCAAGCAATGTGTGCAAATGTCAGAGCAATGTGTGGCCATTACAGCTGAATTTGTGCAAATTCACCCATAATTTGTGCATGTTGCTCAGAAATTTGCGCAAATTGCTTAGAGATTTAAGGAAATTGCAGAAATTGCAGGAAAAATGTGCAAAACAGTTCCCAGAGTTCAGGGAAAAGTCTGCAGCTTGGCTCACAAACACAAAATGAGTTGTACATATCACAGAAGTCTGTAGAGTCGAAAAAGAAGCAGATTTCCCAGTGAATGGACAACCCTAGACAAAGGCTTATTTTATGTATTCATTTATTTATTATGTAAAAGGTTTTTCACATGTATTTCAGGGCACACTGCCCTCACAAGGTGGCATACAATATTACAGAAATATGAACATATAAATAATAATTAAACACATGCACACAGCAGCAGCTAATGATGCTGAATGGAAAAAAAGTGTCTTTCGGGCGTTTTTTTTTAAGTCAGCAGTGACTTTTAAGTCAGACCGTACATATCTGGCTGGGGAGGGTATTCCAAAGGTATGGGGCCACCGCTGTCTCTAGGATGCACTAGCCTCATGGCTTTTGGTGGTGGTCCAGAGAGTAAGGCCTTTCACACTGACCTTAATGTTTGGGTAGGCTCAGAAAGCCCATTTAGGGCTTTGAAGTCCAAAACCAACACCTTGAATTAGGCCGAGAAACTAACAGGATGTCAGGAATGATTCGGAGTGTGTGGAGATAGTCAGCAGCTCAGATTCAGATTGGGACCAGCCAGAACTGGGGGAGGTCTCCTCCCTAGTGATATGGATAGGCGTTCTTCTCAGGAACTTGGCTTGCAGATGGCTTGACCTGAAGGCCCTCCCCTTTCCTCCCCCGTGAGAACCCAGGTCTCAGAGGAGGAGGAGAGTGCGGGGTGTGACCTGAGGGATGCTAGAGTCCGGCGCAGAGTGAAGCAGGAAAAGTTAGAGGCGGAGCTCAGACATTCCACCCGGTTGGCTATGTGTGATAGCCTACGTAGGGGGGCACAACTAGGGATGTGCGAAAGTCACTTACCTGGTCTCGCAGCTTGCTTCGCGGTGGGGGGGAGGTGCTTCGCTTCTCCCCCCGAAGTTCAGGCCGGGGTGGGAGGCTTCCCGCTTCGCCTGGCCGAAATTCAGGCCGGGGGGAGGCTTCCCGCCTCGCCCGGCCGAAATTCAGGCCGGGGAAAAGCGCCCCGTCTCCCCGGCCGCGAACTTCAAAAGAAAAGTAAAAAAAAAAAAAAAGCCCCGTGATAGGCTACGTAACGATTTACGTAGCCTATCACGGCTAGATCTGCAAAGTCAGCCATGATAGGCTACGTTAATCATCATGTAGCCTATCACGGGTGACTTAAAAAAAAAAAAGCGCGTACGCTAATGGCGGCCCCCATAGGGAGCCGCCATTTGCGTTCCTTATTTGGTCCCTGTAGTCTACGTAAAGATTTACATAGACTACGGCAAAAATAATTAAATAAATAATTTTCGCCGTAGTCTACGTAAATCTTTACGTACACTACAGGGACCAAATAAGGAATGCGAATGGCGGCTCCCTATGGGGGCCGCCATTAGCGTACGCGCTTTTTTTTTTTTTAAAGTGACCCGTGATAGGCTACGTGATGATTAACGTAGCCTATCATGGCTGACTTTGCAAATCTAGCCGTGATAGGCTACGTAAATCGTTACGTAGCCTATCACAGGGGCTTTTTTTTTTTTTTTAACTTTTCCTGTAATGGCAGCAGCGGCAGCCGGTTCGCCCCCACCCCTGACGAAGACCTGCCGAACCGCTGCCGGGACCCGCTGCCGGGAGCGACATTCGTGAAAGGTAAGTCCCACAGACCTGGTCTTTCAAGGGTAGCCGTACCCCATTCAACACCAGGTCAACATCCCCTAGCCTCCTCTTGTCTCCCACCAAAAGTACCTCGGTCTTGTCAGGGTTCAGCTTCAGCTTATTCCTCCCCATCCAGCCACTCACCGTCTCCAGACATTTGGACAGGGATTCTACGGCCAACCTTGGTGAAGATTTGAATGAGAGGTAGAGCTGCGTGTCATCCGCATATTGATGACACTGCACCCCATACCTCCTGATGATAGCCCCCAGTGGCTTCACATAGATGTTAAATAGCATCGGGGAGAGGATGGAACCCTGTGGCACCCCATAAGTAAGTGGCCACGGGTCCGAAACCTCCTCTCCCAGTGCTACCCTCTGGTACCTGCCGGAGAGGAAGGACCGGAACCACCGCAATACGGTGTCTCCAATGCCCAACCCCTCCAGGCGGTCCAGGAGGATACCGTGGTCAACGGTATCAAAAGCCGCTGAGAGGTCGAGGAGAACAAGGAAGGAGCATTCACCCCTATCCAGAGCCCTCCTGATATCATCTACCAAGGTGACCAAGGCCGTTTCTGTCCCATGCCCAAGCCTGAAGCCCGACTGAAATGGGTCTAGATAATCAGTTTCTTCCAAGTGTGCCTTCAACTGCACCGCCCGCTCAATCACCTTGCCCCAAAATGGCAGATTTGAGACTGGGCGAAAGTTGTTCAGAACTTGAGGATCCAAGGAGGGCTTCTTTAAGAGCGGTCTTATCACTGCCTCCTTGAGGGCTGATGGCATCACTCCCTCCTCAAGGGAGGCGTTCACCACCGCCCTGATCCCCTCACCCAGTCTCTCTCTGCAGCCCATAATGAGCCAAGATGGGCAAGGATCAAGTAAGCAGGTGGTTGGCCGTACAGATGAAAGCACCTTGTCCACTTCATCAGGAGGAAGAAGCTGGAACCGATCCCACAAAACCGGTTTGCCACAGGCCGCCTCTTGCTCAAATGCCAATTTATATGATACAAAGTAACAGTGATATGAATGTTCCCACCTGCAAAAGGGTTAAGCAAAAGGATTCATGTGTGGGGTCTGAAGGAAGAGACTTAGGTGGCACCTCATAGGTCTTCTTCAGGGATGGGTTTCCAGCCTTAGAAGGCAGTGGAAGAGAATGGGTAGAGCTTTTTTTTAGAGACACAAGGGACCTTCAAGCAGATCTGAGCTAAAGCACCATCACATTTCAGTCTTAAAAACAGCCAGAAGTTTTGATCTCGTCAGAAGCTTGGGAAACAGCCTCACTTGAAAAGGAGCAAGATTTAAAAGAAGCAGCTGCCAGAGTGACATTGTCTAAGAGGGAGCCCCTGGGCCAATCGATGGAAACGTATTCTCATTATGGGTCCGGCCTGACTCTTGCCATTATGGTGATGCATGGCGTCATCAACGTAATAGATTTGTGCACCCGTCTCAAACAGGGAGCTGTGTGCAGAGACAAAGAAGAAGTCTGTAACTCTTAGGTAACAGGTTCTGGCTAGGGAGCATTTTTTATATATATAGAATTATGTCTGGCAGGATTTGACCCCCCCACCCCCGCTATGCTGGTCTGGCTGGTGAAAAACAAATGCTTTGTACTTGCCTCTTGTCTGAGACTCCAAGGTTTGAACTGGTTCAAGCCCCAGTGCCTTCTTCAGGCAAGGAAGGGAATAGCAGTGTGTATTGTCTGGCCATGCCATTGGGAGGCAGTATGAAGCTTCTGGATTGGCCAGACTTTAGGGACAGGTGAATCTGTCAGTTTTGTTTTCTCCTTCACTCAGATTTTTTTTTTTTTTAAATCTCAAGTTCTTTCTCTCCTGAATACGAAGAACTTTGCCAATTTTGGTAATTATAAAACATTACACTGTGTGTGTGTGTGTGTGTGTGTGTATATATATATATATATATATAGAGAGAGAGAGAGAGAGAGAGAGAGAGAGATTACACACACACACACACACACACACACACACACACATATTATATACACCACACAGAGCCAGTGTGGTGTAGTGGCTAGGGTGTTGGACTGGAAATTGGGAGATCCATGCTCTAGTCCCCACTCGGCCATGGACGCCCACTGGGTGACTTTTGATCAGTCACAGACTCTCAGCTCAACCTACCTCACAGGGTTGTTGTTGTAAGGATAAAATGGAGAGGAGGAGGATAATATAAGCTGCACTGGGTTCCTTGCAAGTGGAAAAGAGGTGGGATACAAATGATATCTGTCTGTCTGTCTCTCTCAATAAGGGAGCAATCCTATGGCCACTGGACAGCAGCTAGAAGGCCATAGGATATCTGGTTTTCTGGGAATTGACCTCAGAGCCCATGCTCTGAGGTCGGTTCCTGGAGAATCGACCTCCATCCACTTCTGCGCTGCCTCCAAGGCAGTGTGGAACAGCCGCAGGCTCCACACTCACAAGGGGAGTCCGGAGCAGCTGAAAAGGGGCATTCCCGGTGGGCGTTCCAAGGCAGGGAGGGTGGAAATGCCTGTATGGCACATCCAATGTGTCATATGGCAGCCTCCATCCCTGCCCAGCTCTTCTGTGGCTAGACAGCCGCAATCGGCTGTCTAGCCAAAAATGTAGGGCAGGAGGAGTGCGGAGGGAATGATCCCCTCTGTGCTTCTCCTGCCCTGCTTTGGATAGGTGGTCGCCTCTGAGTTCCCAGGCAGCCACCTATCTGAATAGGATTGCTCCCTAAATGAATTGAAACAAAATGTTCATCCATCTGCACCAGCCGAATTCAATAGGTACAGATATTCCCAGCACGGCTGACATTTGTGTAAATTATGCAATTTGTGGCTGAAAGTTCTGTAAATTATGCAATTTGCAGCTGAAATTTCTGTAAATTATGCAATTTGTGGCCAAAATTGCATAAATTATCCAAATTGTGCCCCACAGTTTGTGCTCATGTGTCTTTATGTATTTTTTTTTTTTAACTGGAAAACGTTCTTGGATGTTGGGAAGAGCTGTCCGGCTTGACCTGTGTATATGAGCCAAGTCAAGTGCTCTCTAGGGGTCAGTTGAGCCCCAAAGGGTCGGATTCCACAGCGATGCACATCTCTACTATAGGAACCCTGGGCTGAAGAACACACCCAATGTCATGTTATGGTCTGAAACAGGGGCCCATGTGGCTGAGGCAGGCTAGATGTTGCAGCGCGTAGAAGAGATCCTAGTGAGCAAATTGCTTTGACCAGGGCTGAGACCAGACTGAGACGGTGGGTAGCCATCTGTCAGAGGTGCTGTCGTTACATCCTGCATCAAGCATGGGGGTAGGATTAGGCGATCTCCAGGGACCCTTCCAACTCTAGGATTTTATGATGTTGTAGAGGCCGTAGCCGCCGCCGTTTGCGTCCCTGCAGTCAGCCGTGATAGGCTACATAAATGTTTACGTAGCCTATCACGGCTGAGTTAAAAAAAACCAAAACTGCGCATACGCAAATGGCGGCGCCCATGGGCGCCGGCATTTGCGTTCCTTATTTTGGCACGTCTAGTCTAGTCTAGTTTTGGCTATTTGCGTTCCCCTTATTTTCGCCGTAGTCTATGTAAATGTTTACGTAGACTAGACATGCCAAAATAAGGAACGCAAATGGCAGCGCCCATGGGCGCCGCCATTTGCGTACGCGCGTTTTTTTTTTTTTAAACTCAGCCATGATAGGCTATGTAAACATTTACGTAGCCTATCATGGTATTTTTAAAAAATCTAGCCGTGATAGGCTACGTAAATCTTTACATAGCCTATCACATTTTTTTTTTTAAAACTTGGAAATGGCGGCGGCAGCCGGTCAGAAGACTGGCTGCCGCAGCTGCCACCACTGAACCGCTGCCAGAGCCGCTGCTGGAGCCGCCGCTGCCAGGGAGTTTCGCCCAAGGTATGTTCTGGGGGGGTGGCGGGGGGGTGGCAGACTGTTTTGCCACCGATTTCGGGGGGCCGAATGCGCTGGCATTCGGCCTCCCTGAGATTTGTGGCAAAATTCTCTGACATCCCTACTTGAAAATCATTTTTTTTTCTTACTTTCTGAAATTTTATGCAAATGTAGTCATAGAAAAATATGTTAAATACAAAAAACCTGGCTGAAAATGTGCATTTTCCCCATAGGCTAAAGCATTAAAATGCACATCTGCTGGTGAGTGCATCTGTGTGTGTGTGTGTGTGTGTGTGTGTGTGTGCGTGAATTGTGCATTTGCACAAGTGCAAATTTGTGGAAATGAGAACTTGCACAAATTTGGGAAAATGAAAGAAATTGATCTCATCAATGACTGGATGATGGAACGAAAGGCACTGGACAATCAATGAAATGCAGAGGGAAGGGATTTTACAAAGTCCATACAGCCCTATCCCAGCCTAACTCACATCATAGGATTGTTGAAATGAGAAAATGGGGTGTGAGTAACCATCAGTTCCTGGTAGGAAGGGCAGGATAGAGATATAATTAATCAACTTTGAGGAATGGAAAGGTTGAATGGTGCATATTGTCTGTAATATTTTCACCCAAAGAAATAAGATAGCTGGTACCGAAGAGATGGCTAGCCCACAGGTTTCCATTAACTAAACTAAGACTTACTACTCCTTTTTTGTGTGAGTTGCCTGATTTATCAAGTTGCAGCATTGCCAATTTTCCAATGTAGCACCAGCGCTCCAAGCCATTGTGTCTATTATATATAGAGGCAGGAGGTCCAAAAAGCAATTTAAAGTGTCGTGAGCAGTCAAATGATTTGGGAAGTAATTAATTAGCCATGTCGAAACAGTGACAATATTTACCTCTCCGCTCGCAATAGTGCTGAAGAAAGAGAGATCTTTTCCTTTTTCCTTTCCTTCTTTTAATCTGCAGCAATTTACAGCAGCAATTTTAAATGCCTCCTACAAAAGAACCCAGTGGTGGACATTCTGTAATTGTAGTCAAACCCATAAAGCATAACCTAATCATCTACTGTGTTAGAGTAAATTAAATGCCCCTGGGGTGGGGGTGAGGAAGCAAGGAAAGGAGAGTAAAATAAGATCAGAGATGAAAGGTGATCTGTGGTAGGAAAAGAGAACTCTGCAGGGAACAGTAAGAGAAGACAAGTTTCAACCCAAACACAACCTATGTTTACTCAGAAGGAATCCTACTAGTTTCATTCAGATTTACTTTCAAGTAACTATGCTTAGGGATGTTGGAGGAATCCATTTTTTTTGGGGGGTAGAGCTTGATGAGTTTTCACCAGCATGGCCCCCTGGACTCTGGCTCGTGCATCCCTGAGCTGGCCCGACTCATCGCGTGATGAGTTGGGCCAGCTCGTGGCTCTCCACTTTTTTTAATTTGCTCAAATCAAATCACACTTTGTGCAAAATTGCGGTTATAAATATTTGCAGAAATCGTGACTTGCACAAAATCACGGCCATAAAAATTTATACCTGTGATTTTGTGCAAATTGTGACTGATGGATTTTTAAAAACGGTGGCAAAGTTCCCGAATTTTGGGAACTGACCCACCGCTTGGCTCGCAAATGCATGCCAAGTCGGTGCCGCCGCAGGGATCTGTTGAGCCAGAAATGAACAGCATTTCCCCACAATGGGCATTCCGAACTATGGCCAGTAGTGTTAGAGCTGAGTAAAAATGGCCCCTCCCAAATTCTCCACCTGGAGAAATTGGTGAGAGCCAGTCTTGCCAAATTTTGCCAAATATTCTCTGTCAAGGACGAATTCTCCAGCAGTTTCTAGGGGTGGGAGAGAAATTCATTTGGTCCACATTGGTCCACATTTGGTCCACAAGTCAACATAATTTGCACTTCCTGAACTATTTCTTGTGAACTGGAATGCAATTATCCTTCAGTAGTTGCACATCTCTGAATTTTGCGAGGCAGTTCTCCAATCCAAAAAATGTGTACAAAAATGCACGTGTAGGGAAAACAACTTACAAATGGTTATATATTAGCAAAAAATGCTTGCAAAACACCCTGTATGTTAGGTGCATATAAAAATGCACAGACATTTTCACTCGCGTGGAAATGTGAATGAATTTTTGTTCAGGCTTAAAAAAAAGTCAACATTCACAAACGGATGTGGAAATGGGATGCAACAAACTTGTACTTGAAAAGTACACATATTATAAAAAATATAACATATGGATTCATCCATCCTTATTCATTTCTCATTCATTTTTGTTTCTTTCGGGTTTCAATGGGTGATTTAGCAAGTCTTCTTGTGTGTGTAACTTTGTTGTTTTCCATCCAAATTGCACAACGTTTTCAGGTCTTTTGCTGTTCCTTCATGGCCAAATGTCAAGGGACAAAGTGTGTCCATTTTATAGGAAATCAAAGACGATATATAAGCGAAAACATGAAGGGCGCAATCCTTTGGATGCTAGACAGCGTCTAGATGGCCATAGGATTTTTCATTTTCTGGGGACTGAGCTCAGAGACAGCTCTCCGAGCTTGGTTCCCAGAAATCCAACTCCCTGCATCCTCCCCGAACCACCCCGTGATTTGTCCCTGGCTCTGTGCTCGGAAGAGCAGAGTGGAGTGGCCGAAAAGGGGGCATCCCTGGGGGTGGGGTGGGGACCATGGAAGCACTGGTACAACACTTCCTATGCTCCATCCAGCCTCCCCTCCTTGCTCCGAGGTGCCCCGGTTAGACAGCCAAAATCAGCCATGAAGCTGCAAATGCAGGGTGGCTGGAGTGCAGAGGAGAAGATCCCTTCCGTGCTCCGCCCACCCTACATTGGATAGTTGGCCGCCTCCAAGTTCAGAGGCGGCCGACTATCCCCATAGAATTGCACCCTAAGTGTTCTTACCTTTTAAAGCCTGGTATGGATTGGGGTCCTGGTATCTTAAGGACCATCTTCCCTTTGTGCCCTCTTGGAGCACGTCTCTGCTTCAGTTTCCCTGAGACACAGCAAGTATTGATAAAGAGCCGAGCCCTAGGAAAACCTACCTGCTCCCAACTCTGTCTGCTTTTAGATGCCAAGTGAAGACCTGTTTCTTCCTTTTCTTTTTCAGAGAAGAGTTTGGTGCAGAACATGTTCTGCTTGGCAGGTGGTTCTCTTTTCCTGCTTTTGCATTTGGGGCTTGTTTCGCCATTGTGATTTGCTATGGCATTGCTTTTGATGGTCTGGTTATTAGTGTTAAATGCTGCTAATCTGTTTTTTTCATTTTTTAAAAAAATTATGATGTGCCATTGATTTGATTGCTGTAATTTGGTTTTAGTTTATGTTGTAGGAACCATAGACTCATAGAATAGTAGGGTTGGAAGGGGCCTACAAGACCATCAAGTCCAAGCCCCTGCTCAATGCAGGAATCCAAGTCAAAGCTTCCCTGACAGATGGCTGTCCAGCCTTGTCTTGAATGCCTCCAGTGTGGGAGAGCCCACCACATCCCTAGGAAATTGGTTCCATTGTCATGCTGCTCTAATAGTCAGGAAGTTTTTCCTGATCTTCAGATGGAATCTGGCTTCCTGTAACTTGGGCCCATTATTCCATGTCCAGCACTCTGGGATGATGGAGAAGAGATCCTGGCCTTCCTCTCTGTGACACCCTTTCAAGTACTTGAAGAGCACCATCCTATCTCCCCTCAGTCTTCTCCTCTCAAGGCTAAACATGCCCAGTTCTTTCAATTTCTCTTCATAGGGCTTTGTTTCCAGTCCCCTGATCATCTTCATTGCCCTCCTCTGAACCCTCTCCAGTTTGTCTGTATCCTTCTTAAAGTGTGGTGCCCAGAAATGGACACAGTATTCCAGAGGAGGCCTAACCAGTGCTGAGTAGAGGCTCTCCACCCTTTCGCCAGATCACAGAATCATTGAATAGTAGGGTCGGAAGGGGCCTATAAGACCATCGAGTCCAACCCCCTGCTTAATGCAGGAATCCAAGTCAAAGCATCCCTGACAGATGGCTGTCCAGCTTCATCTTGAATGCCTCCAGTGTGGGAGAGCCCACCACCTCCCTAGGTCATTGGTTCCATTGTCGTACTGCTCTAGCAGTCAGGAGGTTTTTCCTGATGTTCAGCTGGAATCTGGCTTCCTGTAACTTGACCCATTATTCTGTGTCCTGCACTCTGGGTATGATCGAGAACCACTCTGGTTTCTCTTTGAAGGAGAGTGGGGTTATGCTTCAAAAAACAAACAAACCCAAACAAGAAACAAAAAGAGGTGTTGACAACCCTGAAACTGTGGTTAGAGACACAGCGGTAGCGTGGCTCTTCATGAAGCTGCAAACGTAAGGATAAACCCTCCAGGGCACGGTGTAATTATTTACTTTGCTAAATAACACAGAGTGGCTATGGTTTAATTACAGTAGTTTAGCGATGAAATAGAATTGCCACAATGTTCGCGTCAGCGAATTGCTTTTAATGAGCCTTTGCCAACGCTCACTTTTGTAATATTAGCTAATGTGCCTTTTGTTTTTAAATCATCTTTTTAAATTAGCTGGGGTGCCGGGGACAATGAACCTTTCTGAAGCAAAGTCATTGAAATAGTGCAAACGGTCTATCCAATGCTCTCTCTCTCTCCTTCCCCCCTCCTGGCTTTTGTCTCTAAAAGATGCAAATCAACAAGGCTAACAGTGAAATTACACAACAATGAAGCAGACAGGGCTTCTTATTCTGCATTTCTGATCCTGATGGCTGATTCAGCTTTTTTCATTTTCTTTGCGGAGATGATTTCCTGTCTGGTGGCAGCAGCAGGAGAACGAATATTGGGGAGCCCACAGAAAGCACAAAGTGGTGTTTTGTGTGTGTGGAGGGGGTGAGATATGATCCTTCAAATAACTCCAGGGGTCCAGCAATGGTGAGGCATGTGGGGGGCAAACATAGGGAGGTACAGATTTTGTAAAATCCCTTCCGTCTGCAATTCATGGATGTCAGAAGCCTTTCATTCCATCATCTGCTCATTGACAGAATCTGTTTTTTTTTTAATTTCCTGAATTTGCACAAATGCACATTTGCATAAATGTACACTTGTGAAAATGCACAAATCTCCTCCAAATGCATAAATCCCCCCTCCAAAAGTGCATTTTCATACTTTAGGCTATGGGACAAATGTGCATTTTCAGCTGTGGTGGGTTTTTTAAAAATTGTTTTTGTATTTTTCTATGACTGAATTTGGGTAAAATTCTGGAAAGTACAAAACAAAACAAAAACTGGTCAGCAGCTCCACAGAATCCATGTGACTCTGCAAAAGCAAGTCCACTCAGAATCCATGGGTCGGATCCATAGACATCTGAACTTATTGGATTCCATTGTGGTTGGGGAAGGCAGATCCGTTGAAACCTGGACCCTGCTTTACACAGTGGCTGGCCAGATCCTCCTTGGAAGCCCATGAATGGGGCCGGAACAGACCTCCCCACTGTTCCCCCCCCCCATCAGTAATCAGTTCTTGGAGGAACCTCTGGGCATAGAGGTTGATATTATCTTCAGCTTAGCCACAGCAGCCCTCCGTGAGTTGTTTGAATCCATCTTTAAATCCATCTAAGATGGTGGCCATCACTGCTTCAGCCTTATTCAGGCATTCTGCTTCTGTGAACAACCATCATGCGAGGGGAGAGAATGAGGATGATTTCTCCTCATTCTCATTCCCCTCTGTCGCTGTCTCCATCACCCGCCATAATTTGGAGGAAAAGCATTTGCTGTGGGGAGACTTCTCCAGTCATGGAGGCTCCCCACATAATACAGAAGAACCCTGGAAAATCAAGGTCCTATGGCTCATGGAGAGCCTACCCAAATAGAAGGAGGGGATCGTCTTGAGTTCCTATTCTAGAAGTACCTTTCTCTATATACCATGAATCATTTTAATAAACTTCTGTTGTGGAGTCATAGAGTCAGAGCGGGGCCATGTAGTCTGAACCTCTGTTTAATGCAGGTAATCCATAATTAGACCATTCCCAACAGATGTCTGTCCAGGTGTCCAGTGAGGAAAATCTCTCCTGAACCCCTTGGGTAATTGGTTCCATTGTCAGACTTCTCTTACCATCAAGATGTTTCTCCAAATGTTCAACCAAAATCTATGCCCCTGCAACTTTGAGCCCAACTTTAATACTGTCCTGCCCTCTGTGGCATCAGAGCAGAAGTCCCTGCCCTCTTCTCTATGCCAGCCCTTCAGGTCTTTGAAAGGTGCTGTTATGTTCCTCTCCACCCTTAAGATGGTCTCTTCTCCAGGCTAAACATAGACATAATTGCTTCATCCTTTTGTGATCAGACTTGTTTTCCTTACCACTGACCATTTTTGTTGCCTTCTTCTGAACTTGTTCCAGTTTGTCTATGCCTTCTTAAAGCGTGGCACTCAGAACTGGACACAAGACTCCAAATCCCCCCGCCACTCCCAAGTGAAAAACCTGTCTGCAAGTCTGCAGAATCCACAAGACTTCGAAAAAGCCAGGCTGCTGAGAAATCTGCATGTCTGATTCATAGAAATTTGAATCTGTCGCAGATTTCTCTGACATCCCTAGTCTTACTAATGTGGAATGAAACAGAACAGTTACTTTGCATCCTCTCTTTTGTCCTCTTTTTTCTAAACTGAACAGCCCCCAAGGTGTTAGCCTTTCCTAGCTTTTTTTGCACCCCTGACATATTATTTAATGTGGGAATGCCATGTATACATTTACTTGAGTGTACATTTACCGCATTTTTGTCCTGCACGTCTTCTACCGAGTGCAGGGTTGGCTACCTGGCTTCATTTTATCCTCACAGCAACTGTGTGAGGGAGTTTGTGTCATTTTTTGGTGTGCTTAATTTTTTAACCTGGTGTGGCAGTTCGAGCCCAGGCAATTCTGAAACCTGCATCCGTTTATTTTAAGGTATCAGGTTTCTAGACCTCATGATGGTAAAGGAAGGCCTAGACTGTGCACATATGATTTATATCAAAATACCTGATTTTATTTAAACTTCCAAATTTGTGCAGATATTAAAGACAATAGTCCTTTTTTATTCTTTAAATGATTCATCTGAGTAGGAGCATGGAGAGTTGATGGAAATGAAAGTGTGTGTCCTGTTTTATTTTTGTGTTTCCTGGGGTGGGGTGGGGTGGGGAGGGAATAGGGGTGGGGGGAGAAAAGACATCCCATTAAGTTTCCTACAGTCAGTTTGTTGATAAATGACCTTATCAAGAGCCCTGTCATAGCAAAATAAATTAATTTAATTGCCGCAGCTCAACAAAATGGCCTATTTTCTCGGGTTAAGGGAAAAAAAACCCAAACCTAAAGGGAATATGATCTAATAACATTGCCCTTATTTGTAGTTCTGATATGTAAATTAAACGCATTAAGTGAATAGCAAAATGATTCATAGCTTCCCTAGACAGAGTATAATAAATGTGTACTGGAGTGTTGTTGTTTTTTCCCTTTGGTTTGGAAAAAAAACAACAACCCTGATATAATTAGAAAGCTGTTAATGTTTCTTTTCTTCTTCCCCTCCCCTGATCTCTCTCCCTGAAATGAACAAGGCACAGGAGGGTTCTTTTTCATAATAATTAAAGTTTCAGAATAAGCTTTTTATTATCATAAGTATCAGGTTTGAAAGATATATTTTTAATTTAGAATAAACATCTGCTTATGTTATTGCGCTAAAAATGAGGGCCCTCTGAAGGCAAATGGTGCTACGTGATAGATTTGGGAGAGTCTCTGAGGTTGAAATCCTTGGTGCCTGCTTTCCTGATTCTCCAAATTGGCTGGGAATTGACGGGATTTGTAGTCTGACACATCTGGAGGACACCAGGTTGGACAGGGTGGCCTCTAAAGTTGAGAAAGGCTGCAATCTTATGTACATCTATCTGGGAGTAAACTCCATTGAATTCAATGGGATTTACTTCTGAGTAGACATGCATAGGGTTGTGCTGAAGGTTGCTTATTCCAATGATTAATGCTGGGCCAAATGTTAGGAATCCAAACATGGTGAAAGAGGGGGTAAAACAGCATCCCCACTTTTACATTTTCAGGGTGGAGCTAATTTCGAGGGCAGGGGGTGCAAAAGTCACCCACTCTTATTATTGTTGTTATTATGATTGTTTTCTACAAGTGAGAACTATGAGTTGGGACAGTTTGTGGATTTTTAATTTTTTTAAATTTACATAAATAGAAATTTGTATAAATTGCAGCTGCAGTTTGTGCAAATTATGCAAATGCAGCTGCAATTTGTGCAAATTTCTATGTACGCAATGTTTTGAAAGGAAAAAAGTCTCCAAATTTCAGGAAAAAGCTGCAGCTTAGCTTGCAAATGCAAGCCAAATTGGGGGGTGCCATGGAAATCAAGTGAGCCCCCAAAGGTCCGGATTTCCCAGTGATGGACATCCTTGGTTCTTAGGCTTGGTTGTGCTTTGAGGATGAAGCCTGGAGGAATGGGTTTGAGTTAGGGCACGTGTGGTGACTCTGTGGCCCTCAGAAGGTGCTGGGCTACACATCCCATCATCTCTGACCATTAGTCATGCTGGCTGTGGCTGATAGGATTTGGAGCCAAACAACATCTGAAATGCCACAGGTTCCCTGGCAGGTGATGGGAAGACCCACCTTGTCCTGAGACCCAGCAGAGCGGCTGTTGCTCAGATTTGGCAAGACTCTGCTAGATGGACAAATGCTCTGAGCTGATACCAGGCATTGAGCAGGGGGTGGACTTGATGGTCTTGTAGGCCCCTTCCAACCCTACTGTTATATGATTCTATGATTTTCTTTAAGTTTCCTGTATGACAATAAAGCAACATCCTTGAATATGTTAAATGATCAACTAAATCCAGGTTCTAGGGGATGGGGCCACAGGTAGAAAGTTTCCAGGTTCAATCCCAGGCACCTCCAGTGAAGAGTTATCTCACCATCAGAGAGCAGATGAGGCAGAAAACTCCATCTGCCCCAGTCCAACATGCTGCCAATCAGAACAGACAATACTGGGCTAGATGGGGGAAAACACTCTGATTTTGTATAAGGCAGCTTGCAGTGATTATCCAGATGTCAATCCTTAATGCTTATGTTAATAGTTTAGACTGCACTTCTATTTCCACCTACCTGGGAGTAGGTCCCATTGAACACACCACGTAGGATTTAAGTGTGTTTGTTTATTTAAAGCATTTCTACCCCACCCTTCAGCCAAAGAGTCTCCCAGAACAATTTACAAGGGTAAGAAATAAGACATTCCTTGTCTGCAAGCGTTCAGTCTGAAAGACACGACACAAAAGGAAATGGGATTGGGAGGGAGGAGGGAGGAGGGGGAAAAAGAAGATGCACATCCAGGCACTAGATTCTTAGTTGCAAAGTTCAATAGGGCATGAGGTTGGATTCAAACACAGTGGAAAAGCTGCCTCTCCCTCTTCCGCTGATGTCCTCCTGAGTGGCAATTTGGAGAAGGAGTGTTGTGGGGGGAGGGGGGCTCTCAGCTGGAGGGGTATCCAGTCATGATGCTGGAGGGGGGACCACCATTAGTTACATTGAAGATATTCAGGCAATGAAGAGATTTGGGTATCTTCCAGACTCCTGCTAGTTGGACATCAAACCAATGAAGGTCAGCTGACAGAGATGGTTTTGCTTTCATGTCGGTTGTTTGCACCAATACATGAGTTCTCCAAACAAAGACAAAGGATGTTGGTGGATCCTATTATTAATGATAATTTAAAAAGAAGAAGATGAAGATGAAGATGAAGAAGAAGAAGGAGAAGAAGAAGAAAGGAAGGCGGCAGCTCAAGAAACAGATAGTGGCATATATGTTGGTTTTTAGAACCTAGAAGAATGAAGTCCTTGTGATAATGTTTTATGAAGCATGTAGCTTAAGTTAATGGTAAAGAAATAATGGCAGGCTGAAGGCATTGTTTGTGCCCTTTTGGAACACGATAAAATTTAACACTGCTGTTATTCCTACAGCGTGAATGTATTATTTCTGTAGTCCCCGAAACACGTCGGCACATCGTAGGGTGCACCAAAACGAATGGGAAAGTTTGCCTTGAGCTTCCGGAAGTCTGAGGTCTGACTGACCTTTCATTTCATTTCATTTTATTTTTAATCAGACTAAATCCAAAGTCTGGTGCCTCAAAATCATTTAAGGTTCATTACATGGCCATGTCTGTCTACCTGGTAATCTGGAGGGTTTAAGAGTGTGAGCTGTGAGCAAGGGCAACTCAGCACTCATTAGGTAACCTAAGATCAGCTGCTACTCCCTCAGGGTGCTTATTTATTTATTTTTCTTATTTATTTCTTCTTTTTATAGCCCACCTTTTTCTCCAGTCCATGGCTGAGTATGTGATCCTCCCCCTCCCTCTCTCCATTTTTTCCTCACAAGAGCCCTGCGAGGTAGGCTGAGAGTCAGTGACTGGCCCAATCATTTGCACAAATTTCTGAGCAATTTGCACACATTGCTCAGAAATTTGCGCACATTGCTCAGAAATTTGCGCACATTGCTCAGAAATTTGCACACATTGCTCAGAAATTTGCGCACATTGCTCAGAACCTGGCACACATTGCAGAACCTGCAGGAAAAAAAAATGCGAAAAAATAGTTCCTGGAGTTCGGGGAAAAGCTCTCACCTCGGCTTGCAAAGTTAAATCGAGTCGTCCATGCCGCGGAACTCTGTCAAGTAAAAAAGGAACCGGATTTCCTAGTGACAGACATCCCTACTCTAGGCTGGACTAAATCAGGATCCAACGACTGAGTATGGAGGAAAGGGCAGCCCCTTTCTCAGTGCACAGAGAAAACAGCTATCTGCCTGTGAAGGAAGAGTCCTGGTCTCTTCATTCATGGACAGTTGACTTGGATACCTCTATGCTTCTCTGCATGAATGGGGTGTGTGTGTGCGTGTGAGATAGAGAGATGGAGACTGGGGTGTGTGAATGGGTTGTTTCTGTGTGGATTGAGAGAAGGGTGCTGTGCTTGAGACAGAGTGAGCCTGGCTCCACCCACTGGGGTCTGTGGCCCCATGCACTGCTCTCATGTGGTCCCTGAAACACTTCTCTTGGGGCAGAAAAGGTCCCCCCCCCCATGACCTAGATGGGCCAGTGGTCTGACTTGGCATAAGACAGCGGCATATGCTCACCCCCACCCTCTCCTGAATGGAAAGTGTCATCTTCCTCAGGACCATGGATTACTGCATGAGGTACCTGGCACATTCCTTCATCCTCCCCCTTCACAATCAACACACTCCAGGATACCAGGCTTCAGGCTCTTTACTTTATTAGTTAACAACAAGGTTCCTTACAAATGCAAATTCTAGGAAACCCTCAGGCTACAAAGGAAACAGCTACTCCATCCAATTACGAATACCAATAGAGGAGCCAAAATGGAAGTTAGTGAAGTTGCCGGCAGTCTGCGCAAGAACATCCCAGCTAGGTAGTGGCATATATGTTTGCAGGGTTGCCCCTCCCTTAGGGTGGCTCCCTCCTATGTGTCAGGAGGTCGCCCCTGCTGCCTTCTGAAATCCTCAGGTAGCCAGAATCAACACGCAGACAATAGGGCTCTTTTCCAAGGCTTTATTCCCATTCAACCTAATGACGCTTACAAATGCTAATTGCTTGATCCTAGAAGTGAGACTTAAGAGAGCTGCCTACTCGGGGGTTCTAACCTTAGGAATCAGTTGATCTCCATTTGGAGGGGAAGGCGGGAAACCTCAGTACTTGTGGGCTAGGAGGAGAGAGTCCACCCTTTTCCCGTGGGGCATCGGGGCAGCACGGTTGCCATCGCGCCAGGCGGGCTGAGCGCCTCCTCTCAGCGCCTGCCATCTCCTGCTTGATGCTGTGCTGGCACCTCGCATCCAGAAACCGCTGCTGTGCCTCCCACTCCCTGCCAGGGTCACTATCACTCTCAAGAATATGTACCAGGAGGGGCTCTCCCCCTGGCTGCGCTACTGAGCAGCGCCCAGGTTCTTCTCCTGTGGTTTCTATCTCTTCCTCAGAATCAGAACTGCTTTGGGGATCCATGGCTCTGATCCAACCCTCACACTATGTTGGCTTCTGCGAGTGGCCAACCTTGTGGAGTGCCTGTGCCCTGCCTCTAACTTTTCCTGCTTCGTTCTGCAACAGACCCTAGCAACCCTCAAGTCACACCCCACACTCTCCTCCTCCCCCAAAACTTGGGTTCTTATGGAGGAGAAAAGGGGGGCCCCTTCAGGCTGAGCCATCTGTGAGCCAAGGTCTTGGGAAGAAGGCCTTGCCATATCTGAGCTCACTAGGGAGGGAGCCTCCCCCTGTTCTGGCTGTTCCCATTCTGAATCTGAGCTGCCAGCTATCTCCACGCACTCAGATTCGTTGCTGACATCACCTCGGAACCATAGAGGGGTGGGTGCTAACAGCATGGTGGCTTACTTTGTCAAGGCACACTTCAACTCTCCTCATGGAACATCAGTGCACCACAGCGCATAGATCAAGAATCACTCCTCTGTTGGCTACAAGGGCCCTGTGATGGTCTGCAGATAAGGTGCTTCCATTTGTAAAAGAAGGACAATTTCCCCTCAGATCACTTACTACACTTATACATTCCCTCGTCCCCTCCCCTCTCTTCCCTCATTCATTTGATTTACTCAACCGCCTCTTTCCACATTTAGCTCTGAAGGACTCCTTGATAAGCCCCAGGTTTGCCTAAGCAAACCGCTGTGCAGTTTATTCTCTCTCCCACCCCCTCTCCATGCTCAGTGTGTCTTTCACAATAAATAAAAACCAGCATCATGGAGCTCAGGGGCACTATGGGGGCCGCGGTCCAATTTTGCCCCTGCTTAATTTAGATCATCAGAAAAGGCGGCTGGCTTGTGTTGCGTGTCGAGAGTCTCTGCCTTTTCAATTTGGGGGGCCGATTTTCCACTTTGTCGCTAATGGGGAACAGGTGATTGTTTAGTTTAGTTTAAGCGAAAGAAAATGAATTCGATGTAATCTGCTTTACCAGAGAGCTACTGCATCTCCTTCTTTTGCCTAGCTGAGCTCGTTGCTTGAGATTCAGTCAAGCGCTGAACCAAGCTTCAAATGACGGCTGCACTGAATATTCTTTAATGTTCGCAGCTGCTTTGAAATGGGCATATTTGATGCAGCCAAACAAATTCTAAAAAAAATTACACATCTCGCTATTATGATTATGATCATGAATAATAATAATAATAACAAGAACAACAACAACAACAACACTTTTATTTCTATGCCACTCAATAGCTGAAGCTCTCTGGGCAGTTCACAAAAAAATACACATCACAGTACAAGATAATAACAAACATAATATAAAACACACCAAATTTAAAACAATTTAAACATTTGCAATAAGATCCTGGACCTGATAAGAACAATGGACATAAATGCCCCATCATATGCCATCAAACGCTGGGAAGAGAGAAGAGTCTTAATCTGGCATTGAAAAGATGGTGGAAAAGGCACCAAGTGGAACTCAGTGGAGAGCATCGCATAATCAGGGGGGCCACCACTGAGAAGGAAAAATCATATGGATCCCTGCAGCTAATCACTTTTCACTGTTAGTGAGGGCAAGTGAGGCCGACGACAATGAGAAGGGGAAGGAGGGAAGTGAGCTCAGCCTTAGTGAAAAAATGATGCTGTGACCCCACAGAGCCAGTCCCACTACTTATCAAGATGGGGAGACACAGGCAGGGGGTGGGATCTACTTGGTGGCATCTGCTTGCATGTGTGTGTGTTTCATTAGAGCCCTGAGATCCACCAACCAGAATCTGCTGCAAAAGAGACAAACACCGAGAATTAAAAAGTCTGAACTAAGGAATTTGTCCAGAGTACCAGCAGTGAGAGGAGCGTGCAGTCCTTCCATGTAAAAAATCCACTCTTGGTTATCCCAGTTTTTCTTCATTTCAGCTGTATCATTGAGGGTCATGCTTTCTTCTTCTTCTTCTTCTTCTTCTTCTTCTTCTTCTTCTTCTTCTTCTTCTTCTTCTTCTTCTTCTTCTTCTTGTCATTTTGTTGCCACTCTAGTGAAACAGTTGGGGGTCAGAAAACTTTCAGCATCAAGAAATGATGCTTACAGACGAGGCAAAGAAGACCTCATTTATCTCGCAATCTTAACCCTGGGAAGTGGGAGAACCAGTGGCAGAGGCAGCTGTGTGCAAACTCCCATGATGGGTTTAGTTTTTCTGAGCTTTCTTGGGAAAACTTCAGAAAGAGCCAGCTTTTTCAGAGAAATCTTGGGAAAATGGAACTAGTTACCACTAGGGATGTCAGTTGCTGGGAATCCATCTCTTTTTCCACTTGATGGATTTCCATGGTGTGCCTGACTTGACTTGTGTTCGTGGGCTGAGCCGTAGTTTTATCCTGAACTCCAGGAACGTTTGGTGTATTCATTTTTTGTGATGGCTGTACTTTGTGCAAATAAGATTTGCGCAAACAGCCACTGCAATTTGCCTGATTTGCACAAATGGCAGACAATATTTGTGCAATGTATGCAAATTTGCACAAAATGTCATTTGCACAACCTAAGAAGTTTGAAAAATCCATGAAGTGGCTCGGCGCAGTGCAGATCGATTCGGGCTCCACAGAGGAAAGTGGACTGACACCCAGGGGGCTGAACCAAGGGAAGCTCGTTGAGCTTTAGCCCCCAGTTGGATTCCTCTGACATCTCTAATTATCAGGTGAGCTGGTAGTGGGCTGGAGAGGGGTGTGTGCCCATCACTACTGCTAATCAGGATTTGTTAGAGCAACAAGTATCGAATCATCCTTGATAACCAGAGGCACCTTTTGACACTGATGTCAACTACATAAGCAGTTTCAACAGAGCTCTAGTTCAAGCACAGATGGAGAAGAAAAGAAAAAGAGAAAAGAAATCCCTGCCTCTCTCCCCACCCCCACCAACCAAATCTTCCACACTTGTTCACTGCAGCGATTGGAACAGTTTCTTGGTTCCTGAACATTGACATTCCATTTATTTTAGCTTTCAATCACCATTTTCTAAATGTATATCCAGGTCAGGAATCCTATTTTCTCAGTAACGCCCAGGGACATACACAGCCGCGCAGGAAGCATGCGTTACAGATTATATAAATGGAACCCAAGTGTAATCTTTCTTTGTGTCACTGACAACAGTTTCTCGACATGAGCTGGTGGCCAGGGATTCTTTATGAGCTTACATCTCAATAGCTTCTTTGAAGCCCTTATTTTACAGGGGAGAGCAATGAACAGGGTGGTGGTGGAGAAATAGCTGGGCGATAAATAAAGAGGTTGCAAGTTAGTGTCACTTAGGGAATGAGCAGTTGTGGAGAAGTGTAAATTTAGGAGACAAAGGGTCATATCGCTGGTAAATAGGAGCTTCATCTAAATGTACTGATTTATTTGCAAGTAGCAAATAGGTTTGGGTGTTCAGGTCCCTGGAAGCTATTAGGACTTTGAAATGGTCTTGGCTTGGTGAGTTTGTTTTGAAGTGGATCCTCTTAAGGGAAATGAAATAGCAAAGGCGGAGGACAGGGACTCAAAGTTTATCTGTGTTCCCCATTGTGACCTTGGCTCTCCATTTGCAAATGGATGGGGTGAAAATCTCCATGGTTATTGAGGTATGAGGTTATTTCTTGTCTCGCAGTGGGTTGATGGCAAGGACTGGGTGTTTTCAAAGATTGACTTCATGGTTGAGGAGCTCTTTGCATCTGTCATAGATCCCTGCCCATTTGCAGAGGAAATGCTGTCTAGAACAAACCCAACCAACTCTCCAATTGCACGTTGCAAGGAGTAGGTGTAAGCAAACTGGTGTGTTCAGAGTGCTCCAGGAACTTGGCTATGGGCAAGTTACTGTCAGGGTTGGGCCCAGACTTTCTGCAGTGGCCATGGGAGTGGACTCAGAGTCAGAGGAAGAACAGTGGGAAGGAGAGGGGGAGGAACCCAAGCCTCAAGGAGACAGAGACAGGGAAGGATCTTCCCAGGTGCAGACTAATCAGTTGGATCAAAGACCAAGCATAAAGTCTCCTTCTGTAGGAAAACAACAATTCACAGAGGAGGAGGAGGTGGGTGTGACAGACACATGGAGCAGACATAGAGTCAAGAGGGAGGAGTAGTGTAGGGAAGTGAGGTGTTCTATAAGTTGGCCAGCAGAGTAGGCCCAAAAAACCAGGTCTCTGGAGGGGCTGAGAAAGCCTTTCAGGTTCTGTGCTTGAGACTGGTGCCTGATTTGCTACAACTTTCTCTCCTACTTTTGTGCATCCCTCAAAGGGAGCTTTAGAGAAGCTATCTAGTGTTGTGCTGGATTAATTAGGGATCTTAGCATTGGGCTGCCATAAGATGACCAGGTCTGCAATTTGAATCACTGTTAGACAGATGGATTCACATAATAAAGCCTATTTATTTGGAGACTGACTTCTTTGTTTGACTACAAATACACCAGGAGGGTTTGAGACTTGATAGTTGCTGTACTTTGTGGATCTTGGAGCTGACTGAGGCCTGTGATGCATTCCAGAGGTGAGGAACTTGGGGCCACTATAACTATAGCATGTGGCACAGGGTGTTATGGAGGTGGGAGGCAATGCTGGCAAGTGTGATGCCCTGCTGGAAGACTTGGAGGAGTCAAGGAACTCCTTGACTCCTCCAAGTCTTCTAGCAGGAAGAGCTGGAGGACCAGAAACCACCTGCCACCAGTAGTGTCTGGGATCTGCCAGGAGATCAGAAGGTGCCCAGGCCCTTGGGCATGACTACCAAGAGGGCATCACCTGTGGAGGACAAGGACTCTGCCTCAGAGGTGGAGGCAGAGAAACACCCAAGCCCTTGGTAGAGAAGCTGCCTGAAAAGACAGAAACTCAGAGTGCCAGACTGAGCCAGAGGCCTCCTTATGAGAAAAGGTCTACTCCTATGTAGGAGGTTTGCTCAGAAGGAGGACCTTTTCAGCTGCAGTCACTAACAGCTCACAGCTTAGGCTTGGGTATGGCTCTGACAGCCTCTGCATAAAAACAGTGCCAACCACCATTTTGTTTTCTCAGAACACCCTGGATGTTACATAATTCTTGGGCATTTGGGGCATATAGGGGTGGTTGGGAAGCCATCACAAAAATTTTTTTGGGCCTAGTCTGCTGGCCAACTTATTTTTCTGGGATGCCATGGAGCAACACAACTATCAGGGCATTCTGGGAAAGTAAAATTAGGGCCACCAGGAGTAGCTAATGAAATCAGCTCTCCCACTTCTGTCACTGGACAAAGGTAATCCCCCCTCACTCCCAAATGAATGGCCAATGAGTATGAATGGGATACTAAACCATTGAGATACATCCACCATCTTTGGTGTCCTACAGCAGCCTCTCCTTCATCCTTGCTGTAGCAGCCATTTTGCTTGGGAGATGACTAGGGACAGATGAACCTGTCAGGTTTGGTTTCTCTTGGTGTCCCATCTTACGTTTGGTTCATCCCAAACTTTAGGATTTTTTCAAATAAAGTTTGCATGAAAATTCACGTGCGTCTTCTCCTACCTCATGCATTTTTGTATGCAGTGTTGCCCAATTCAAATGTTTTTGGAAGCAATTTTTCTTATCAAATCCAGTTTTGAACATTATTTTTTTAACTAATATACACTTCTGTGTGCCTCTAATATATTCATTTTGGGGGCATTTTTGACTCCATTACCAAATTCAGGGAAATCCCAGTTTTGAAGCGTAGCTGAGTTTCAGTTCTTAAATTGCAAAATTAGGCAAGTTTGCATTAGAATGTGAACCGAATGGGTTTCTCCCCCATCCCTCGGGAAGAGAGAGCCAAGAGTCAGGATATAGGTCCTCTGCTCATAAACAATGCTTTTCCTGGTACGCATAGCAACTGCCTGCAGTTACATCTGGTTAGATTCTAATGCCGTCGCTTGTGTTATTAATTAAGCTTCCATCAACGTTTCCGCTATAAACCCCCTTTGTAAAAGTGGCTGTAAAAATTCACTGTAGATTAAAACTTGGCGTAAAAAAAGTTTCCACCTGGGAGAGCTAATATTTCTTTCAGTTTCGGTTACTAACTGTAAGAAGGTTTAGAGCTACTTGCCTTGTGGGAGAGATTCAGTCATGGGTGAAAACACAGAGCTTTATGGATGTCTGTGGCTGCTGAATGAAATGTCCTTAGCGGGAATTAAGTTCTGCCAAAATTTTCGAGTTGGAGCTCTCTCTCTCTCTCTCTCTCTCTCTCACGCAAACACGCACGTTTACATATTTATCATTAGATGACTTGCACATGTGAATAGATTCTTGCAGATCAAGTGCTGTAGAGAAACCTTGCATCTTTCCTCCTATCACCTTGAATGCAATCCCGACTAATTTACTTGAACTTAGTTCCCACTGAAATCCGTGGGACATCAGTCGTGGCAGACTTGTCCCATTCATGGGTCCTGGGTTCAACTAACTTGGTCTGGATCCAGCCATGTGCTTTTTGGTAGAAGCAGTGCACACATCAGAGAAGTGTTAGGTCACCTTTGGCACATGTCTGTACATACTGTCACCTGGTAGCAGTCATGGTGTCTGTAAGACAGAGCCAGTGTGGTGTAGTGGCAAGAGTGTTGGACTGGGAGCTGGGAGATCTGGGTTCTAGACCCCACTCTGCCATGGAAGCTCACTGGGTGACTTTGGGCCAGTCACACACTCTCAGCCCAACCTACCTGACAGGGTTGTTGTTGTTAGGATAAAATGGAGAAGAGGGGGATAATGTAAGCTGCCTTGGGTTCCTTGCAAGAGGAAAAAAGGTGGGATATAAATGCAATGAATGAATGAATGAGGGAGAAATGGGAAACTGAGCCTTTCCATTGGCTCTGCTGAAAGACTAGCTCCCCTCTGCTCCTCCCTCCCCTATTTCCATTTTAGCTGATCGTGAAAAGAGCTACTATGTCACTTCAAGGACTGCTGCCTGAGTCTGCTTGTTTTCCTCTTCCCTCCCAATCATTTTCCCCTTCTTGTGTCGTGTCTTTTAGACCAGATGTCTGCAGGTAGGGACCATCTTTGTCTGTCATTGATCTCATGATCTGACACAAGTCACTTTGGGAGCCTTTTTGAGCCCCCAAGAGCAGGATAAAAAAGGAAAGTGCTTTATACAACAAAATAATGCTTTACAGGCATATGTACATCCAATTCAACATGGGATCATGTGGTCAATACCCCCAGGAAAAATAAACAAACAGATCTATGCAATGGAGAGTGGCTGTGGCTCAGTGGTAGAACCCCTGCTTTGCATGTAGAAGGTCCCGGGTTCGATCCCCAGCATCTCCGGGTAGGGCTGGAAAAATTCCTGCCTGAAACCCTGGAGAGCTGCTGCTGCCAGTCAGTGCTGACAATACTGGGCTACATGGACTCAGTATAAGGGTGTGCTTGCACTGGATTTTCCACAATATGCTTTCAAGAATGTTCTACCCATGTGTGGACTGCCAGCAGCCTTGTAGCTGGAAGCAACATGCCCGATGGACAAGGACGACAGACATTTGCTCCCTCCTTGTCGACTCTGTAATATGTGGATGAGAGCATCGGCCTGCCTTTCAGGTCTGTTGCAAAGTTTGCTGAGCTACTTTAAGGCAGGCTTTCCCAACCTTGGGTTCCCAGATGGTCTTGGGCAGCAACTCCCATCATCCTTGATCAGTGACTCATTGGGGATGATGGGAGTAGTAGTCCATCTTGTGACTTGGGGTTGGGAAAAGCTGATTTGAGCCAAGCTTCTTTAGCTGTGTGTGTGTGTGTGTGTGTGTGTAGGAGAACTGCACAAGTACTAGGCAGTAGTATTTATTTGGGACAGCTTCCAGGGCATTTGGGTTATGTTGGTTTGGCATTTGTGATGGCTTAGCTGTTTTAATTGGGTTTAATCCATGAATATCCCAAACCTCAGGGAAGGGAAAGGCTGTGGATTGGACATCTGTAGCTCAGCAGTACAGCACCTGCTTTGCAAGCGGAAGGTCCCAGGTTCAATCCCCGGCATCTCCAGATAGAGCTGGGTAAAGCCCCTTGCCCTGGGGACCCAGGAGAGCTGCTGTCCATCAGCGTAGACAATCCGACACTAAGGTGGACCAAGGGTCTGACTCTGTAGGAAGCCACTTCCTCTGTTTCCAGCCTAGATGCACTTCAAGTTATGAAACTGACGGTGTGAGCGCCATCTACATCATAAGAGAAACATTTACATTTAGATAGGAGGAGGTTGCGTGCTTGTACAAGTGGGATTTCCACCACATCAGATGGATCGGCCGGAAGGGGGGCAAGTCTGTTATGAACTTCCAGCCCCCAAGCTGGCAAGTCTATAATAATAACGTTTAATAATAATTAATACATAATAAATAATAATAAAAGAGCCAACATGCATTACAAATTCAAATTGGCCCATTGGCAATAGATTCTACATCTAAGAGTGAGAACTGCCTCCCCACAACTTGGTCCCTTCCAGATGTATTGGACTACAATTCCTGAGTGTTGTCCAACACATTTAGAAGACATCAGGCAGAGGAAGGCTGAGATAGTCTTTCAAAGAACATGGGTTTTTTTTTGGGCGGGGGAATGAGGAGGGGAGTGAACAAAGACTGGAGAGGGGGAATCAACATTCTCCAAGGCGAAAGCTGCAGAATTTGTGTCTGTCTATGTATCCTGATAGCTCACTCAAGTCTCTCTCTCTCTCTCTCTCTCTCTCTCTCTCTCTAACAACAACAAAAAGCATTAAACCCTCATAAAAATAGAGCCCAAGAGAATAAAATTAAATTATATGGAAATACCATTAAGATTCTCACACCTCTGCTGGCTTAACGCCAAACTTTAATAGCCTGCTCAGCTGATGAGTTTTATTTATTTATTTATTTGCTTGCTTGCTTGCTTCCTTCCCTTTTTTTTCACCCTGCCTTTAGATACAGAATTTCCAAGGCAGTGTACAACATTAAAAAACAAACAAATAACCCCCGCCAGCAACAACCCAATTAACAACCATAAAACAAACAGATAACACAAACAACAGCTTTTGTGAGTGGCAACAGAATCTTCAAGAGCAATCCAAAAGCTGTTCAGATGCTCAAAACCAATTTAAAAAGCATTCAAGGACCCGAGAAAACAAGATTGTTTTTCTTTACCTGCTGCCTACAGGTGATCAGATTGTGCACCAGGTGTGAACTGATGACGGGAGGGAGTTTCAAAGCTGTGGTGCCACCACTGAGAAGGCTCTATCTCTGGGATGTGTGTATCATTCAGGGACGTATGAACCCCCCACTGTCAGGTCTTGGGGGGGTCTGTTGTGGGCAATTTGGGCCACTTGGGGCCCTGCGGAGTCCTCCGGGGCCCTGCTGTGTCTGCTGGAGTTGGTGGAGCGGCTCTCCGGCTTCCTATAAAATGCGATATGCTAATGGTGGCTGTTATTAGCTTATCGCAGGAAAATTACAGTTGTAAATGGCATATTGAATGCCATTTGTGGTCATAAAGCACTGATTTTGACCTAAACTGCAGCTTTTTACAGCTGTATTTAGGTCAAAGTAAGTGCTTTACGGCCATAAATGGCCATTTACAGCTGTAACTTTCCTGAGATAAACTAATGGCAGCCTCTATTAGCATATTGCGAAGCCAGACAGGTGTCTCATGGAAACTCCTCCAGACCCAGAGGTGAGTGCGGCCAGTCCGCCGCGGACTCTGGTGGTCTGATTCTTGGGAATTTGGCCTCGTTTGAGTCCGTGGCAGATTTCTCCAGCATCCCTAGTATCATTGTTCTAATACTGATTCAAGTTTTCCTGTGCTCATTCTTATGTATCCAAAACTGGAACACCCATTTGCAAGATGTCAGCAGACGCAGGGTTACCCAAAGTTTTGCAGGCGCTCAAAATCTCTTTAGAAAAAGGCCTTCTAAGGGCTTCATAAGAACTCAGTGGGACTGAACGTTGCGAGACTGAAGAAGAAAAGAAAAATGACAGCCACTTTCAAAATAAAATAATATTTCAAGATTAAAAATGACAACCACATGGGAAGGGGAATGGAATGTAGTGGCTGAAAAGAGAGAAGAGAGGAGGGGGTGGCACATAGATATTAAAGAAAGAATGAACCCTGACATTGTCTGGATGGTCACTTCCTAGTTCACACTGAGAAGCATTCACATTCACTCTCCATGTGTGGAATCTTATGTGGCCAAACCTCCACCAACCATGCACAAAATGGAGATTGCATCAGGCCTGAGGGAGCCCTGAGGTCTGCAGAGGTACAAAAATCCCAAAGAAAAAAGTCCTCGGAGGGGGAAATCCTAAACACAGCCCAATGAGAATTTGCTGAGTGGCCACAGAACACTGACTGACAGCTGTGGAGGGGGATGGAAATCTGGGGAATGGAATGGAATGAAGCAGTCTGGAAAAGGGCAAGGCTGGCTGGCTGGCATCCTGAACCACTGTGAAGAAGAGAAGAGCCCTGCTGGATCAGGCCAAGGGTCCATCTAGTCCAGCATTCTGTTCACACAGTGGCCAACCAGCTGCCCACAGGAAACTGAGGTCATTGGAGGGCTTGCTTCTGGTGGTTCTACAATGACCTCTGGCCCGATTGGAGTCCACCAGGAGAAGAGCCCAAAAGATTGTGACTAGCCAAGAGCTGGGCTAAGAGATATGTGGCACTCTAGATGTAGATGAACTCTTATTCCAATTCCCCCTCCCAGTAAGAACATAAGATCCCTTAGTATGGTGGCCCTGTCTCTTTGGCACTCCCTGCCCCTGGAGGTCAGGCAGGTGCCAACGCTGTGCTGTTTCCAGTGCCCCCTGAAAACAGCACTGGTCCAGGAGGCATTCCTTAATTGACCAGTCACTGTTTATATTGGTATTCTGTTTTTTTTTTTTTAAATAGTATCTTTTTACTGTTTTATCTCATAAGTTCACCACCTTGAAATCTGTTCTAGAAATGGAGCAGTGTATAAATATTGTAAATAAATAAATAAAGCCCACAAGCAGATCATGACTGCAACAGCACCCTCCCACCCATGTTCCCCAGCAAAAGGTGTACATAGGCACACTGCCTCTGATAATGGGGGTAGTATATAGCCATCAGGGCTACTAGCCATCGATAGCCTTCTCCTCCATGAGTTTGTCCAATCCCCTTTTATAGCCATCCAAATTGGTGGCCATCACTGTGGTAGTGAGTTCCATAGTTTAACTCTGCGGTTCATTAAGCAGTCCTTCCTTTTATCTGTCCTGAATCTCCCACCAGTCAGCTTCATGGGGTGACCCCATTGGGTTCTAGTATTATGGGAGAAAAATGTCTTCCTATCCACTTTCTCCACAGCATGCATAACGTTGTACACCCCTATTGTGTCTCCTCTTAACTGCCTTTTTCCTAAGCTAAGCAGTCCCAGATGTTGTAACCTTTCATCACAGCAGAACTGCTCCAGCCCCTTGATCATTTGAATTGCCCTTTTCTGCACTTTTTCCAACTCTACAACATCCTTTGTTAGGTGTGGTGAGTGGTGACCAGAACTGCACACAGTATTCCGAGTGTGGTCGCACCATAGATTTGTATAAGGGCAGTATGACCATGGCAGAAAGCTGCTCTTTCTCTGTCCCATGAATGGGGCCAGATCGCTCTTCCTCTTGCTGTGCTGACCTTGCTGGGAGGTAGGGAGTAGGGATGTATGAACTCACCCCTGACCAGTTTCTCTGGATGCCCGCCCAGCCCCTGCCCCCACTTGCCAGTCCCCGAACCACACTGGAGCCCCTCCCATGCTCGGCGAACAGGCTGAACTCACTCCAGCGGCTTCGTCGAGCTCAGTAGTTGCCATTTTTTAAAAAATAAAATGACAATAGCAAAAATGTGCATGTTTTGGAAAATGCACATTTTAGCGCACGCGCAAATATGCACACTTGCAAAATGCGCATTTTTGCATACACGAATATTCACATTTGCAAAAGGCACATTTTCACATGTGTGCAAATACGTGCATTTTTGTGATTGCCATTTTATTTCTTAATAAATGGTGATTGCAAAGCTCGATGAGGCTGCCGGGGTGCATGCAGGCCATTTGCCGAGTGCGGGCAGGGGGCGAGCAGGGGCAGGGGCTTCGGGGTGCGGGCATGTGTGGGTCCGCCAGATTCCTGGACTGATTTGGGCATCCGTGCCATCCCCAGTAGGGAGTGCAACCTTTGGTCATCTGGCTGATGGTAGTTCACTAAGGTAGGGTTGGCGGATAATTTCTCCCAAAACTTTGGGGGGCCGAGCGCCAACGTATTCGGCCCCCCGAACAAGTTTCGGGGAGAAATCCTCCGCACCCCCCACCCCCGCACCCCCCCCGGGACGGGACTTACCTTCGCCGAATGTCCCTCCCGGTGGCGGGTCCGGCCGGCGGTTCGGCGGGTGTTTGAGCGGGGCGGGAGCGGCAGCCGGTCTTTCGACTGGCTGCCGCCGCCGCCATTGCAATGAAAGAAAAAAAAAAAAAGCCCCCTGATAGGCTACGTGACGATTCACGTAGCCTATCACGGCTAGATTTGCAAAGTCAGCCGTGATAGGCTACGTCAATCGTCACGTAGCCTATCACGGGTGACTTAAAAAAAAAAAAAAAAGTGTGTACGGATAATGGCGGCCCCCATAGGGAGCCGCCATTCCCGTTCCTTATTTGGTCGCTGTAGTCTACGTAAAGATTTACGTAGACTACGGCGAAAATAAGGGCAACGCTATTTGCGTTGCCCTTATTTTCGCCGTAGTCTACGTAAACATTTACGTAGACTACAGCGCCTAAATAAGGAATGCGAATGGCGGCTCCCTATGGGGCCTCCATTCGCGTACGTGCTTTTTTTTTTTTTAAGTCACCCGTGATAGGCTACGTGATGATTGACGTAGCCTATCACGGCTGACTTTGCAAATCTAGCCGTGATAGGCTACGTGAATCGTCACGTATCCTATCAGGGGGCGTTTTTTTTTTTTTTAAACTTTCGCGTTCGCAGCCGGGTGAGGCGGGAAGCCTCCTCCCCGGCCTGAATTTCGGCCGGGCGAGGCGGGAAGCCTCCTCCCCGGCGTGAATTTCGGCCGGGCCAAGGCGGGAAGCCTCCCCCCCCCGGCCTGAACTTCGCGGGGGGACCAGCGAAGCGCCTCCCCCCCACCGCGAATGTCCTTCGAGGACAGGTAAGTGACTTTCGTCCACCCCTACACTAAGGTCAATTGCTGAGCATCATGGCTAAGCAGGCCTTTGAGTGCAGGAACCTCTGGTCCCAATCTCCAGCGCAATGCACTAAACTGCATCAAAGCTTGTGCTGTTTCGACAAGAGTGTGGGAAGATGCCAGGAATCCTAGTTTCAAACTCCCTCCCGAGTTAGCAGCTGCTGTGCAAAGAAGCCGGTTCATCTATTTTTGACGGCGACACTTGGCATCTCATCTATCTACCCACACTCTTCTTTGCAACATCTAGGCTGCCTTTGAACCAGGCCATGAGTTGCTGCATGTGAAGGAGTGGAGAACCCATGACCAAATGTGCAAACAAAGTTGCAAACAAGATGCGTCAACCAATACGGCAAAAAGCGATACAGCCTGGATCTCTTGTATTGCTGACACAGCCCTTTAAATCTTCCCCCAAGAGCAAGCTTTTCCGTACTGCGAACATTAGTATAAAGCCAGGGTGCCGCTCTGAATGCTGCATTCCGTTAACATTTGGATTAATTGCTATTGCTAATAATAATCAATTTGTATGCAAACTGGCAAGCGGGGAGTTTGCATGGCGGAAGCTGCCTTGGAAATGTTCATCAGCAAATGGGCCAATAAAAAGGTTAGCTTAAATCTGAAGGGAATATTAGGGAATTACTGTTCTTACTTGCTTGTTTCGACGATTATGCAGTTTGTTTATGCGTGTGAGCATTTTCCCTCCACAATTAGGGTGGCTGATGTTGGGTTGTTGATTGTCAGTGTGCTACTGTTTTTGGTAGCTCATCAGCTCTGGTATATATATTCACGATGGAGAACTACTTTCTGTGGAAGTTCCACTTGCCTGGGATTAGGGATGTTAAAGAATTCCGCCGTGGACTCAAATGTGGTGGGATTCTTTGGAATCTGGCCTCTGGAATCCACAGCGGAAGGGATCACTTACCTCTGCTCCAGGAGGATTTCAGGCGGAATGGCACACTGGCTCCGTACCGCTGGCAATAGGGTAATGGTGGCCGCCATTACCATTTTGCTGGGAGACACACAGTTGCAGATGGTGTAGTGGACGCCACTTGTGGCCGTAAAGTGCTTAGTTTGCCCTAAGTTTGTTGTTGTTCAGTCGTTCAGTCATGTCCGACTCTTCGTGACCCCATGGACCATAGCACGCCAGGCCTTCCTGTCCTGCGCTCTCTCCCGGAGCGTGCTCAAGCTCATATTCATTGCGTCGGTGATGCTATCTAGCCATCTCATCCTCTGCCATCCCCTTCTTCTTTTGCCTTCAGTCTTTCCCAGCATCAGGGTCTTTTCCAGAGGGTTTTCTCTTCGCATTAGGTGGCCAAAATACTTGAGCTTCAGCTTCAGTATCTGTCCTTCCAATGAGCACTCAGGGTTGATTTCCTTCAGGATGGACTGATTTGACCTCCTTGCAGTCCAGGGGACTCGTATGAGTCTTCTCCAGCACCACAGTTCGAAGGCATCAATTCTTCGGCGCTCAGCCTTCCTTATAGTCCAGCTCTCACAGCCATGCATTACTACTGGGAAAACCATAGCTTTGATTAGACGAACCTTTGTCGGCAAGGTGATGTCTCTGCTTCTTACTATGCTGTCTAGGTTTGCCATAGCTTTCCTCTCAAGGAGCAAGTAGGGATGGACGAAAGTCCCTTACCTGGTCCCGCAGATTTATTCGGGGGGGGGGGGAGGCACTCCGGTTCTCCCCCCAAAATTCTTGGCAGGTGGGGAGGCGCCCCACCCCTCCCAGCCGAAAATCTGGCCGGGGGGGAGCTCCCCATCTCCCTGGCCGCGAAAGAAAAAAGTCAAGTGTAAAAAAACAAAACAAAACGTGATAGGCTACGTAAAGATTTACGTAGCCTATCATGGCTAGATTTTCAAAGTCAGCTGTGATAGGCTACGTAAATCTTTACGTAGCCTATCATGGCTGACTTTGAAAAAAAAAGCGTGTACGCAAATGGCGGCGCCCATGGGCGCTGCCATTTGCATTCCTTATTTGGGCACGGGTAGTCTACGTAAAGATTTACGTAGACTACGGTGAAAATAAGGGCAACGCAAATAGTGTTGCCCTTATTTTCGCCGTAGTCTACGTAAATCTTTATGTAGACTACCCGTGCCCAAATAAGGAACGCAAATGGAGGCGCCCATGGGCGCCGCCATTTGCGTACGCCGTTTTTTTTTTTTTAAAGTCAGCTGTGATAGGCTACATAAAGATTTATGTAGCCGCCAGGACCCGCCGCTGAGAGGGACATTCACACAAGGTAAGTCCCATCCCGGCGGGGGGCACGGGGGTGTTGGAGAATGTCCCCACCAATTTCAGGGGGCCGAATGCGTTGGCATTCGGCCTCCCGGAGATTCATGGAGAAATTCTCCGACATCCCTAGGATCAAGCGTCTTTTAATTTCATGGTTACAGTCACCGTCTGCGGTGATCTTGGAGCCCAAGAAAATAAAATCTGTCACAGCTTCCATATGCCAGGAAGTGATGGGGCCAGATGCCATGGTCTTCGTTTTTTTAATGTTGAGTTTCAAACCAGCTTTTGTACTCTCCTCTTTCACCCTCAACAAGAGGCTCTTGAGATCCTCTTCGCTTTCTGCCATTAGGGTGGTATCGTCTGCATATCGGAGGTTGTTGATAATTCTCCCGGCAATCTTAATTCCGACCTGTGATTCATCCAACCTGGCGTTTCTCATGATGTACTCTGCATATAAGTTAAATAAGCAGGGTGACAATATGCAGCCTTGTCGTACTCCTTTCCCAATTTTGAACCAATTGGTTGGTCCATGTCTCGTTCTTCTTACTGTTGCTTCTTGACCCTCGTACAGGTTTCTCAGGAGACAGGTAAGGTGGTCTGGTACTCCCATCACTTTAAGAATTTGCCACAGTTTGTTGTGATCCACACAATCAAAGGCTTTAGCGTAGTCAATGAAGCAGAAATAGATGTTTTTCTGGAATTCTCTTGCTTTCTCCATGATGCAGCGAATGTTGGCGATTTGATCTCTAGTTCCTCTGCCTCTTCGAAACCCAGCTTGTACTTCTGGTAGTTCTCGGTTCGCATACTGCTGAAGCCTAGCTTGTTGGATTTTGAGCATCACCTTGCTGGCATGTGAAATGAGCGCAATTGTGCGGTAGTTTGAACACTCTTTGGCGTTGCCCTTCTTTGGAATTGGAATGTAAACTGACCTTTTCCAGTCTTGTGGCCACTGTTGAGTGTTCCAAATTTGTTGGCATATTGAGTGCAGCACTTTAACAGCATCATCTTTTAGGATTTTAAATAGCTCAGCTGGAATACTGTCATCTCCGCTAGCTTTGTTGTTAGTGATGCTTCCTAAGGCCCACTTGACTTCACTCTTGAGGATGTCTGGCTCCAGTTCAGTGACCGCACTCTCATGGCTATCAGGGACATTAAGATCTTTCCTGTATAGTTCTTCTGTGTATTCTTTCCACCTCTTCTTAATCTCATCTGCTTCTGTTAGGTCCCTGCCTTCTTTGTCCTTTATCATGCCCGTCTTTGCACAAAACGTTCCCTTGAGATCTCCGATTTTCTTGAAGAGATCTCTAGTCTTTCCCATTCTGTTGTTTTCCTCAATTTCTTTGCATTGTTCATTTAAGAAGGCCTTCTTGTCTCTCCTTGCTATTCTCTGGAACTCTGCATTCAGTTGGATGTATCTTCCCCTTTCTCCCTTGCTTTTCGCTTCCCTTCTTTCCTCAGCTACTTGTAAAGCCTCATCAGACAGCCACTTGGCTTTCTTGCATTTCTTTTTCTTTGGGATGGATTTCATTGCTGCCTCCTGAACAATGTTACGGACCTCCGTCCCTCAGGCACTTTGTCTATCAGGTCTAATCCCTGAAATCTATTCCTCACCTCCACTGTATATTCATAAGGGATATGATTGAGATCATACCTGAATGGTTTAGTGGTTTTCCCTACGTTCTTCAATTTAAGCCAAAATTTTGCAAGAAGAAGCTCATGATCTGAGCCACAGTCAGCTCCAGGTCTTGTTTTTACTGACTGTATAGAGCTTCTCCATCTTTGGCTGCAAAGGACATAATCAATCTGATTTTGATATTGACCATCTGGTGACGTCCATGTGTAGAGTCGTCCCTTGTGCTGTTGGAAAAGAGTGTTTGCTATGATCAGTGTGTTCTCTTGGCAAAACTCTATTAGCTTTTGTCCTGCTTCATTTTGTACACCAAGGCCATGCCTGCCTGTTATCCCAGTGATTTCTTGACTTCCTACTTTAGCATTCCAATCCCCTATGATGAAGAGGACCTCTTTTTTTGGTGTTAGTTCTAGAAGGTGTTGTAGGTCTTCATAGAACCGATCAACCTCAGCTTCTTCGGCCTCAGTGGTTGGGGCATAGACTTGAATTACTGTGATGTTGAATGGTTTGCCTTGGATTCGTACTGAGATCATTCTATCATTTTTAAGATTGTACCCCAGTACTGCTTTTCCCATCCTTTTGTTGACTATGAGTGCTACTCCATTTCTTCTAAGGGATTCTTGCCCATAGTAGTAGATATGATGGTCACCTGAATTAAATTTGCCCATGCCTGTTCATTTTAGTTCGCTGATTCCCAAGATGTCGATGTTCAATCTTGCCATCTCATGTTTGACCACCTCCAGCTTACCTTGATTCATTGATCTTACATTCCAGGTTCCTAAACAATATTGTTCTTTACAGCATTGGATTTTCTTTTCACCACCAGACGCATCCACAGCTGAGTGTCCTTTCGGCTTTGGCCCAGCCGCTTCACTCTTTCTGGCGCTACTTGGAAATACCCTCTGCTCTTCCTCAGTAGTATATTGGACACCTTCCGACCTGAGGGTCCCATCTTCCAGTGTCATCTCTTTTAGCCTTGTGATACGTTCCATGGGGTTTTCTTGGCAAGAATACCGGAGTGGGTTGCCATTTCCTTCTCCAGTGACCACATTTTGTCAGAACTCTCTGCCATGACCTGTCCATCTTGGGTGGCCCTGCACGGCATAGCTTATGGCTTCACTGAGTTACACAAACCCCTTTGCCACAGCAAGGCAGTGATCCATGAAGGGGGCCCTAAGTTTACCCTAGTTTAACCTTGGTTAAACCTAACCTAGCATATTGTGGGAAAAACACAGCTGCAAATGGCATAGTGGACGCCACTGCCGGCTGGAAAGCCCTGAGTTCAACCTAATTGCAGCTGTTTAAGGCTGCATTTAGGTTAAACTAAGTGCTTTAAGGACGCAGTGGTGTCCACTATGCCATTTGAGGCTGTGTGTCTCCCAGCGATACAGTAATGGCAGCCGCCATTACTGTATTGCCAGTGGTACAAGGCGGTGTGTGGCTCTGTGGAATCCTCCTGGAGCAGAGCCACTCTGGAGGATTCCAGGGGGGAGGAACGGATCACCTCCCCCCCCAGCGGAAAACAGAACCGAATGGAAGGTAAGTGTTCAGTCCATGCCTAAAAAAAGGTAAAGGTGTCCCCAACCAGTCGTGTCTGACTCTAGGGCGTGGTGCTCATCTCCATTTCTAAGCCAAAGAGCCAGCACTGTCTGAAGACGCTTCCGTGGTCATGTGGCTGGCATAACTGAACACCGAGGTGCACGGAACGGTGTCACCTTTCCCACCGAAGCGGTACCTATTTATCTATTTGCAATTTCTTGCTTTCGAACTGCTAGGTTGGCAGGAGCTGGGACTGAAGACGGGAGCTCACTCCGTCACGCGGCACTTGGGTCTCGAACTGCTGTCCTGCTGACCTTCTGGTCTGCAGTTCAGTGTATTAACCACTAAGCCACCGCGGCCCCTTAGTCCATGCCTACCTGGGATGAATTGAAAGAACTGTAGTGCTTGAATTACAATGGGTCTGCCCTCCTTATGCTCCGGAACAGCCCCCGTTAGCTAGGGTGGTCAGATGTCCTCTGTTACAGATGATGAAATAAAGGGGTCTCTGAGGACTGTCCTGAATTTGAAGGCATCCTCTACTTCAGCAGTGTAGAATTTCTGGACCAAATCTGGGTCATTGCAGGCCCAATCCAGCCCTACTGGCTGGTGGTTCTGATTTCGGTGGGGATATGAATCCAGTCAGGGTTTTAGTCAGAACCAGCCAGACCTCTAAAGGAGCTATCCAAAATGCTTAACCCCACCCCCAAAATGGTTTCAGCACCTTGGATAGCTCCTTAAGAGTTCTCACCACTTTAGGTTCCAGTCTGAAGCAGCCTTACTAGAGAGTAAGGTCTGAGTAAACCTGCTTAGGACCAGGCTGCAAATTTATACATGTTTATCCAGGAGCAGAAATACCCATTAATCACAATAGACTTCCTTTCATGTAAATTGTTTCATGATGGATGCAGTGTTCTTTTTTTGGAAGCTGCCTCATATACTTGGAAAGGGAGGACTGAATAAAATCGTAACGCTAAGGTGAAAAATGAAATGCCTAGGATCTGGCCTCAATACTGCAGGCAATTACTGGGAGTAAGTCCCATTGAATTCACTGGGACTTCTGAAAGGGTTGCACAGTAAAGATTCTATTCACAGTACCTAAGATTTCAAACATTAAAGCTGTTGCGGTCTGTTTCTTAACACACGTGCTTCAGACTTTTAGCGCAGAGTAGGCCTACTGCAGAATAATGAACACACTGAGTGGCCACTGGAAAATAACTTCCAGCAATTTGGAAAAGGTGCTTTCAGGTGGTGGACTTCAGATAGAGTGAGAATAAATATATTACAAGGGGGACCTGCAACACAGTTTTCTGGTATATCTTCACCTCGTAATAGCAGTATTCCTATTCAGGGTACCAGTAAGTGATATGTTCCACTGGGATACTATAAACTGGCCTTCCCAACCTGGTGCCCTCCAGATGTTTTGAACTCCATATCTCACCATCCTCAGCCAGCATGGCTAACTGCCAGGGACAACAGGATGGCGCCAGGTTGGGGAACGCTGCTATAGAATATTAGCGGCTAAAGTAATCCAACTTTAATCCAATCCCTCCTCCATTTTTCTCTTTGAACTGACACTTCAGGTTCTATGGCTCCTGGTTTGTACGGAGCATGCTCAGACATTGGATCCTTCCTCTTCCATCTACAACTAGAGATGGATGGAGTCACCTCTGTCTGGGGACACCAGTCAGTCGCTGAGCTGCCCCCACTGCTGCACCTGCTTGTTGCATCGCATGAGCCCCTAGACAGCTCAGCAAGCAACTGGCGAGAGCTGCAGGGCCTCCTGCACCTTCCCTGAACCGCCACTGTTACACAAAATAGCGTCTCGGGTCTTTCCGGAAAACTAACGTTGTGTAGATTGCAGCCTTAAAGGGGCCATCAACCAACATTACAGGCATAAATGGCCCATTTGCACCTGTAATGTTGTGCAGATGGCCCCTTTACGGCCACAATCTACACAACATTAGTTTTCCAGAAAGACCCAAGATGCTATTTTGCATAACAATGGCAGCCCAGGGAAGCAGCGGGCGGCTGACCCCCATTCGCAGCGAAAGGGTCCGGTAAGTGGTGCATGGTCCATGAAGAGGAGTCCAGGGGGCCAAATGGGGGGTGGAGTCCCTCGGACTCCACCCCTGTATCAGGTGCTCAGGACATCCTTGTCTACAACCCTTGAGATTTCTCTGCGGAGCTTGATTATCTCCCTGTTATTTTTCAGTGGCCCCATTTTGTCTCCATTTCCATTGGCACGGGGGCACTGAGTTTGCTATCAGAAGGTGTGATAAGCAGCAGGAGCATCCTTGTTTTTGTCTCTGAAATGTTGGAGGGTTCGAAGTCTTGGAGGGCATGTTAATGCATCTCGAAATTTGTTATGGGGAAGAACTGGGTCTTTTCCATCATCTTATCTAGACACATGCATGGACTATGGGACATGTTTAGCACACACTTCCCTTCTGGAATACATTCTACTTGTCATTTATCTCATTAATAAAGGTAAAGGTGTCCCCAACCAGTCATGTCTGACTCTAGGGTGCGGCGCTCATCCCCGTTTCTAAGCCGAAGAGCCAGCGCTGTCCGAAGATGCTTCCGTGGTCATGTGGCCGGCATGACTGAACACTGAGGTGCACGGAACGCTGTCACCTTTCCTGCCGAGGCGGTACCTATTTACCTACTTGCAATTCCTTGCAGAAAATCATTCATATAATTAGTCTTGATCTCACATAATCATTTTAAGACACACAATCTGAACATAATGCGGACCATGGTCTTATGGAGGGAGCTCATAATCTTCAATTGTGACTCATTGCTTTCACCACGTTTGAGAGTGTAATCCCAAACTAAGAAAACAGTATTTTATTGGAGTAATAAATAAAATAAATGGCTCAGACCCAACATAAATAAGAAAATATCTTCTCATAGGAAGGCGCTAATGTGCTCTCCTGAGAATTATTGTAAGTCATCAAAACTTTGGAGTGGTGGGGTGCTTCCCTTCCACATTTCTCAGGAAGGGCCAACACATTCACTTCAAATGTAGCTCTAGGTGAAATTTTAGTGGCGGGTCTAATCTCCATTCCTGAGCTGTGAGAGCCAGTATGGCGGAATGGTTGGTGTTGGACTTGGACTCAGGAGATCTGGGTTCTAGTCCCCACTTGGCCATGAAACTCGCTGGGGGACTTTGGGCCAGTCACTGATTCTCAACCTCACCTACCTCACAGGGTTGTTGTGAGGATAAAATGGAGAGCAGGAGGATCATGCAAGCCACTTTGGGTTCCTTGGAGGAAAAAAAAGGCAGGATATAAATGGAATGAATGAATGAATGAATGAATGAATGAATGAAAATGCGGTCTAACTGGCAGAGCACATTCTCCCAACCCAGAATGCCCTGGCAATGCATAATTCTAGGTCCTTCTGCAAAAGAAAATGATAGCCCCTGCTGCTAGATGCCTGTTGTTTAGTGGCAGGGGTTATTCCCCCCGCCCAAAAAAAGGCCTCAATATGTCATGATATATAGGGTAAGTTTGCATCCCAGGTGGTGCCCCAAACTTGTCCCTCTGCCCCCACAATCAAAAGGACCCTCTCATATCATCAACTATGAATGAACTGTGTGTGGCCTTACTTCACGCTACCTGCCAGTCTCAGGGAGTGAGGCCGCACACCCTAAACTGTGGTTGAAGAAGGACGTGATGTCTGAGCAAAGTCTCGGGGAGCTCAGTAAGCCAGGCCCCGGGCATAGTGAGCCATGATGTACTCAGAGCAAACCCTAGGTCCCCCGGAGAGTGGACAGCCACAGGAGCTTTAGAGGTGGAGGGAATATGGGCCACCTGCTTTTGGCACTGCCCCTGCCCAATGCTGTCTTTGGCTCTGCCCACTGCCAACATATGAGCCCTGGGAGATTACCTGTGAGGGAATGTGGGCTCTTGACAGGGATTGTCCAGCCCAGATCTAAGAGAAAATGAGCCCTCCGAAGTAGTGGATAATTCAGTGGTGTAGTGGAGCTGGGGCTCATAGGGAGGCAACACCAAGACTTGGTTTTATTAGCAGGGACGCTGACATCATCTACCCCCCCCCAGTTCCTTTCGCCCCGAGCCTGCCTGAAATCCTCACAAGAGCTGTGGAGCGGGGAGGGGTGAGTTTTCCCAGCAGCAATATATTGTCCCCCTATTGTGATGGCTTGGTCTTGAAGTTTGGGATGGCTTCAATGAGCAATTTAAGGCTCAATGGGTAGTATCCCATGTTAGTCCTATGTAGAGTAGACCCTTTAAAATGCATGGGACTTAAGTTAGTTCTGACTACTGTACATCTCATTCATTTCAATGGGGCCACTCTACATAGGACTAACATGGGATACTACCCAACAGCTTTACAACCCACCTCCCCCTGGTAGAGATGAAAATCGCTAGAACTGGTTTGGATCAACACAGCCACCTAAAGTTTTGGAATCGCCATGGGGGTGTGGCTATGGGGCCTATCACGATGAGTGTCTGCACTTCAGAAATTACCACTGGTGGAAATGAGACCAAATTCCGGAAACTGGTGTGCACGAATTAACCAGTGAACTAGCTTCAGGGCTCTTAAGCACAGAATTCTACTCCTGATTGGCTATCTAATATGGCTTACTGAGAAGTGAAGACCAACAGGACATCCTGGTTAGAATGTTAGCCAGACTAGATGCCTGAAGGTCTGGGTTCAAATAACCACTCAGCCATGAAGCTACATAGGTCACCTTTGGTGGCCCTCCAGATGTGGTTGGACCTGACTTCCCATCAGCCCGGCCATCTTCCATCTTCACACAGAGCAGAGTTAAACTTTGGAATTTGCTACCACAGGATGTAGTGATGGCCACCAGTTTGGATGGCTTTAAAAGGGGGTTGGACAAATTCCTGGAGGAAAACGCTATCAAATGGCTACTAGTCCTGATGGCTATGTGCTACCTCCAGTACCAGAGGCAGGGAGCCTATGTACATCAGTTGCTGGGGAACATGGGTGGGAGGGTGCTCTTGCACTCATGTCCTGCTTGAGGCTTCCTATGGGCAGCTGGTCGGCCACTATGTGATCAGAATGTGGGACTAGATATGTCCCTTGGTGCGAGCCAGTGTGGCTCTGTTTATGCTCTTATCTTCCCTTCGGCTGAGGACCACTGTCAAGGTTCCCCTTATGACCTGGACACTCTGACCAACTCCATAAGGATCTCTTGCCTCCTTAAGAGTCCCACCTTCCTTCTTTTCTGAAGCCTTCAGTGCTTCCTAGTCCTGAGGGCTATGTGCTACCTCCAGTACCAGAGGCAGTGAACCTACGTACACCAGTTGCTGGGGAACATGAGCAGGAGGGTGCTGTTGAGCTCATGCCCTGCTTGTGGGTTCCCAGTTGACAGCTGGTTGGCCACAGTGTGAACTGGACTAGATGAACCCTGGGTCTGATCCAGCAGGGCTCTTCTCATGATGTCCTTATGGGCAGGGGGGATTGGAATAAGAGTTCATCTACATCCAGAGTGCCACATATCCCCTAGCCCAGCTTTTGTCTAGTCATGATCTTTCGGTCTTTCTTTTAACCTGGCTCCCAGAGTTGTTGGTAGGATCAGGCCTCTTTTTCCACTGAAGGAGTGGAAGGTTGCCTCCTGTTTTCATGAAGAAAACAACAGCACAGTGCCATGTTCCCAGGTATTAAACATTTTGGGGAACACTACGTGAAGGGTCACTGCTAGGCAATCCGCAAAATCAGGATGGTGTCTTGTACCGATTGCAGTGCAATTAGGAGGAAAATGAGCATGGGCTTAATTGCGATTAGGCAATTAAAAAATGGGGGGGGATGCCCTGTTCCTCATCAGCCCCACTCTGTAATGCATATGTGTGGCAAGTGATTGCAGGCCTTTTCTCTCTTTCTCTCTCCCCCACCCTGAACAATATATTAAAGGGGGAAAAGGGCTGCTTGTAATTTAAAAAGGAGCCAATTTACCCCGGCATACAGTTTTCAGCTCCGCCGCTCGTTAATCACTCTGTTAAACATAATAGCCATTCTTGTCTCGAGGCCGTTAATCATGTTGTGAATGTACTTATCAGTACGTATTAGAAATACAATACAAGACTTTCCGACACAGGGATGGATGCAATTACTGCAATCAGGGTACATTTAGCTATTGTCTTATCACACTGCTGCGGTGGTTTTTAAGCCTTGAAAAAAAGAAAAACCATCAACCCAGCATAAGGAGAATTTAAGTAGGAAGGGAAATGTTGGAGAATGCCAGTTAGGGCAACAGAACAACTGACCTTCCCGTGAGAGCTTCTGGTAGCCGGGAGGGGAGCGTTGGACTGAAGTTGGCTAAACAGAGGGCAAAAGGACATGAGAGAAGGGCAGAACTACATGCTTGGCAGCAAACGCAGGACTGATTGGAGGGCCTGTAGTTTAGTGGTAGAGCATGTGCTTTGCAACGTGAAGGGTCCCAGGTTCAATCCCCAGCAGGAGAGATTGGGAATGGACTGATGCTAGGGCAGAGTAAATCTGTTTTCCTTTGTATAAGCTTTGCATGATTTCAAGCACAAGTTCCTTAATTAATTAATTAATTAATTTCATTTCTATACCGCCCAATAGCCGAAGCTCTTAGTGTCCTTCCATCCTGTTTCTGCGTCACTTTGCAAATACATAAAAATTCACACACTCTTTGTATGAATTTTGGGCTGAGCCCACGTTTGGACACATTATCTTGTATGTTGAGTTCCCTAACGTGCATTTTTTTTTTTGCAAGCAGTCTCCCCTGATGTATGCAGTTTTATACTCTTATTTTATCTAAAGTACACGTTTTTTATGCTATCTGAAGGAGTGGCACTTACTGGAAGGACAGGGTCACACCCAAAATAGCAGAGCCACCTTGAGTTCCATGATGGAAGAGAGGTGGGATATAAATGTAATAAATAAATCAATAAGCCACATCGTACAGAGTGGAGTTAGGAAATGCTTGGTGAGATCACAACAGGCAGGGCAGGGCTTTAAACAGAGCACTGTGACATGTGCTGGCTGGAACTCAACAAAGGACAGCTGTTGTCTCAGCAGGCTGTGGAGGCCTCGTGATGGTTGGCTGGACCAGACCTGCTGTTAAATCCACCCCCTCTGAGGAGCTTCTAGATCTCTTAAATGGCCATTGACCAATTTTGCAGCTGGTGACTTCCAGGGCATGGGGATAATGTTGACTGCATTGTTGAGGTGCCCTACAAGTCTGAGGAGCCTGATAAAGCCATGTCCTCTGGCCTGGGAAGTCCTGGAGTATCAGACAGTGGCTCACCAGAGGATGCCTCTGAGTCTTCCTTTGAGCTAGGGGGGTGGGGATTGAGGCCAGAGGACATGACAGCTGACAGGGTATTCATTGCAGCTCCACCATCCCTGGAAGTGGTGTCAAAGCTGTGTGAAGAGAAAAGAAAAACGTTGGATACCTCATCTTTATGAAAAGACTCCCCATGACCCATCCCTGAGGAAAATTACTAGAATTTGGAACCCTTCCCCCAACTCTTTGAAAAGCACACCTCCCCCCCCCAGAGACTAAAAAAAGGGGGGAATTTGCTGCCTGCCATGGCCTGCAGCCTCTGCTTTTTGTGTCTAGGGCTCTGTAAACCCTGCCCGCTGGGGATGCGGCAGAACAGAATCACACCCATATTATTCAATCTGAGAAAGTTCTTGTTCTCTGCCTCTCTGCCTCTGCCTCTCTCAAATCTCTCTTTTGAATAAAATGAAAGGGAATATTTGCTTTCAGTCCTACCACCCACTTTAATTGGCACAACAAAAGCTAAGAAGCACTAAAGAGAAATACACACACACACATACAAATTGTTCAGCAAAACAACTGACATAAGGGGGAAAACAACAGCAACCCAGAGTTGTCATGCCACGCAAAGAAGCTCTTCTCAAGGGTCTTGTTTTGTAAGAACTCTAAGAGAATGCCAAACATTTTCTTCCTAAATGTTAGCACTTTTTATGGTTTGTGTAATTCAGAAAGGTATGTAAAAAAAGAAAAGAAAAAAAGATTTTACTGAAACCTTCCATTACAAGTACAAGTTCTGTTAGAACTGTACCATTATGTGGTTATCTGCAGCACACAGGGGAAGTCATAAGCATCTGACAGGGCCAGATCAGCCCTGGTAAGTGCATAAGGCACAACACACTAAGTAAAGGCAGAAGCCTCTTTTGTAAAGGGCAGCTGCAACAGGACCATGGATAGATCAGAAGTGAGCTTTGCTGGCTGGAGCTCTTGCCTACTAAAACCATAGGAGGATGTTGTCTTAGCAGCGAGCTAACATCAATTTAAGCCTTATGCAGACAGCCACAATTTGTAGTGTGTTCAGCTGCACCCCATCTGGAGGAGCTGGCTGGACTGTTAAAGGGCTCTCACCTGATTTTGTAGTTCCAGCCTTCCGAGACGTCGGTGAGGTGGAGGTTCTGATATGGTGGGGGGTGGGGGTCAGCCAGAAGGCTGGCTGAATATGAGATTGACTCTCTTTCCCTGGAAGAGCAGCCTGATCCTCGTCTTTGTTAGAGTCCTCTCCTGTACCCTGAAAAGAGGCTGGGGGACATCACATATATACATACAGTATATATGTGTGTGTGTGTGTGCGTAGATGTATCTGTATCTGTGTGTGTGTGTGTGTGTGTGAGAGAGAGAGAGAGAGAGAGAGAGAGAAGAGAGTATGTGTGCGTGTGTGTATGTGCACGTGTGTGTACAGTTTTAAGAGTCTATCTCCCTACATGTGCAGAGCCCTCCAAATATATGTGTGGAATCTCCATTGGTAGCTGTCTGCTTCTGCCAACCCACAGCAGGGCAGAGATCACCAGCTGAAATGCAAGGATAGAACTGGTTAGGGATGCAAGAGAAATCCGCTGTGGATTCAAATGAGGCCGGATTCTTTGGAATCCAGCCTCAGGAATCCTCAGCGGATCAGGACCACTTACCTCCGCTCCAGGAGGACTAGAGGTGGAACAGCACTCGGCTGCTTCTTGCCAGCCAGAGCCGTTCGTCTCCTCCCTGTCCCTGCCAATTGCCATGTCTTTTTTTTTTTATGGCGGTTGGCAGGATGTGCCCATAGTTGTTGTTCAGTCGTTCAGTCATGTCCGACTCTTCATGACCCCATGGACCATAGCACGCCAGGCCTTTCTGTCCTCCTCTCTCTCCCGGAGTGTGCTCAAGTTCGTATTCATTGCATCGGTGATGCTATCTAGCCATCTCATCCTCTGCCGTCCCCTTCTCCTTTTGCCTTCAATCTTTCCCAGCATCAGCGTCTTTTCCAGGGAGTTTTCTCTTCACATTAGGTGGCCAAAATACTTGAGCTTCAGCTTCAGTATCTGTCCTTCCAAAGAGCACTCAGGGTTGATTTCCTTTAGGATTGACTGATTGGACCTCCTTGCAGTCCAGGGGACTCGTAAGAGTCTTCTCCAGCACCACAGTTCGAAAGCATCAATTCTTCGGCGCTCAGCCTTCCTTATAGTCCAGCTCTCACAGCCATATGTTGTGCCCATAGACTTATATGCAAAATAGAGCTGTGAATCTTGCATATAAGCCTATGGACATATAGACTTAGATGCAAGATTCATGACTCTATTTGTGCCTAAGTCTATGGGCACATCCTCCCGATCGCTTTTTTTTTTTTTTTAAAGACATGGCAATTGGCAGGGACAGGGAGGAGGCAAACGGCTCTGGCTGGCAGGAGGGAAGGTAAGCAGCCCCCAAGCCAGTTCCTCCCCCCCGGTATCCGAGCGGAGCGGAGCCGCTCTGGAGGATTCGGGGGGGGGGGAGGAACAGATCACCTTCCCTCCACGGATTCCCCACCAGAACAGATGGTGGGGAATCCATACACCCCTAGAACTGGTGGCCTTGACAAGCAGGAGAGCTGGTCCTGCTTAGTGAGAGAGGTGGGTGGCTGCTGAAGGGAGGGCCTTTCAGTGGTGGCATCCCGGCTGTGGCATCCCTGCCCACTCTGACAGGCTCACCTGTTGCCTATGTTGTGGTCTTTTCAGCACCGCAGGTATGCCTGTCCTCCTTCCAGGCATTTCAGTTCTTCAGTAGGTACAACCTTTTAGGTCTTTGCAATGGTGTTGGTTTTACTTTGGCTTTATTCCGTAATGTGATCCATTCAGAAATGCATCTTGTAGCACCTTAAAGACTAACTCACTTATTATGGCACAAGATTTTGTGGATTGCAGCCCGCTTCACCCAATGGCAAACAGAGGCCCAAGGGTGAAGAACTGAGGCTAGCCTAAGGCCACCTAGTTCACTGATGGATCACAACTGGTGTTGCAGAGCGACAAAGAAGCTGAATGTGAACCAGGAACATCCTTGGTTCCAGTCTCACCTCTGCCATGGTGTCACTAGGTGGCCACACATCAGTGTCTCTACATCTCAGCCTCAGCCATGTGCCTCAGCGGTAGAGTAGCTGCTTTGCATGCAGAAGGTCACAGGTTCAGTCCCTGGCAACCCTAGTGATGAAAAGACCAGTAGCTGACAAAGGGAAAGAATTTTGCCCGAGACCCTGGAGAGCCACTGCTACACAGAGTAGACATAACCGGACCAGATGACCAAATGGTCTGACCTAGGGATGTGCAAATCAGCAAAACCTAGAGTGGATGGGTGACCAGCCAGATGGGCAATTAATAAATTTAATAAATAAATAAATAAAATAAAAACTCAGGCTTGCTGACATTCTCCAAATTCCATCTTGAAGGTCTTTCTGACTCAAGTCCATATCAGATTGCATGTTTTGGATGAGTTATTTTTGGATGAAAATCCATGTGTATTTTCCCAAGATACATGCATCAACTGTGCACATCTTTGAAATGTAGGCATCCTTCTCCCATTGATTACAGTGTATTAGTGTGCATTTCCCCAAAGTATGCATTTTCATGCACATCTTTCAAATGAATGCCTGTTGTCAAAGGCATTTTTTGGAGGGTCCGCAAATCATGTTGCAAGTTTGGATATGTATGGGCTTTGATCACAGATTGCATCCAGGTTTGATGCTGCAGCCGATGATTTTGAAGGGAAGACCTCTCTACTTACTCTTTGAGTTCCTACACTTCACCAATCATACTGTATCACTTAACAAGATATTGTTAAGAGTATGAATTGCAAGAACTGTTAAAAACATACATACACAATCCTATATTAACCATTCAAAATTCTGCCCAAATGTCAAACTTAAAAACACAGTCACATGCCTTCCATTTTGTGCAAAGGAAGTCATTGATTTGATTCTTCTCTCTGTGTTGGCTACCCCTGACCCTGTACTTTCTATCTAATTGGATTCATTTATTAGATTTTCCAGGCAGGCACCTATTCAGAGCTTTACTGCCATCCTCATTTAACAAAAACTGACTTTTTTTAACTGAAAAGTTCTATATTGCAGTGAGGAGAAAGAAAAAAACTGGTTTTCACTGAAATGTTTTTAAGAGCAGAATTTATGTGTAAAAGTAGAATGGGGGACAACCATATTCTGAGAAATCCCACTGTGAGAACACTGTGCTAAAATAAAAACAGATTTATCTACATTTGCTAGAGCTGAGTGGAATCCACTTCCTTCATTTTATGTTTGTTTTTTGGAGTGATTTTCAGCTGTCATGAACATTAGTGGCATCACCATGGTGCTGTCCTTCTTGCTGACCTTTCCCTCTCATCCTTAATTATTGCAGTCTTTGGCCTCCTTTTCTCATACTGCCATAAGAACATCAGAACAGCCCTGCTGGATCAGACCAAGGGCCCATCTAATCCAGCATTCTGTTCACACAGTGGCCAACCAGCTGTCAACCAGCAACCCACAAGCAAGGCATGAGCACAACAGCACCCTCCCACCCATGTTCCCCAGCAACTGGTATACAGAGGCTCACTGCCTCTGGTACTGGAGGTAGCACATAGCCATCAGGACTAGAAGCCATTGATAGCCTTTTCCTCCAGGGATTTGTCCAACCCCCTTTTAAAGCCATCCAAATTGGTGGCCATCACTGCACCCTGTGGTAGCAAGTTCCATAGTTTAAGTTTGTGGTGTGTAAAGACGTCCTTCCTTTTATCTCTCCTGAATCTCCCACCAATCAGCTTCATAGGATGACCCCGGGTTCTCGTATTTTGAGAGAGGGAGACAAATGTCTCCCTACCCACATTCTCCACTCCTTGCATAATTTTGTAGGCCTCTGTCATGTATCCCCTTATCCTCCTTTTTTCCCAAGCTAAACAATCCCAGCTGTTGTCACCTCCTCTCACAGGGGAGAGAGGAGCCCCTTGACCATTTTAATTGCCATGCAATCCTATTGGCTGTGGTATCCCATGTGATTTTTGTTGATGTCATCACAACACTCAGTTTGATGGAATGGCATCATGGTTGCTCAGAATTCCATGATTCTCACCACAGCCAGTGGGATTAAACAACCACACAGGTGATTCAAGCTGAACACTTGAGAGAAAAGATGGAGAGAAATGGCACCACAAAGAAGCAGTAGGGATGTATGAATCCCTTACCTGGCTCCGCACAGGGGCATCCGCGGTGGGGGGGGGAGGCACTCCGTCCCTCCCCCCGGAATCCTACCCAGCTGGCTCTGTTCCATGGCCAAGCCGCAGAGCCACTGGCCAGCTCTGGCTGCCCACAGCCGGACACCTGGCCACTGGGCAGCCCTGCAGGGATGCAAATGGCAGCTGTCATAGCCGCTGCCATTTGCATCCCTGTATTGAGCCATGATAGGCTACGTAAATATTTACATAGCCTATCATGGCAGGGGGAAAAACCCCAGTGTATGCATATGGCGGTAGCCACCGCCATTTGCGTACACTGAGTTTCCCCCCCCCCCGCCGTGATAGGCTACGTAAATACTTACGTAGCCATTTGCGTCCCTGCGGAGTTTGGGTCCCCCCCCTGCTGTACGCTGGGTTTCCCCCCCCCTGCCATGATAGGCTACGTAAATACTTACATAGCCATTTGCATCCCTGCGGAGGCTGTGATAGGCTACGTAAATGCTTACGTAGCCTATCACAGCAGGGGGGAAAAAACCCCAGCGTACGCAAATGGCGGTAGCCGCCACCATTTGCATACGCTGAGGTTTTCCCCCCCTGCCGTGATGGGCTACGTAAATACTTACATAGCCTATCACGGCCTCCGCAGGGATGCAAATGGTGTCCCTGCGTTAGCTGTGATAGGCTACGTAAGTATTTACGTAGCCTATCATGGCTAGGAAGAGGAGGAAGCGAATGGCGGCCAGGATGGCTGCCATTTGCAAAGCAGCGTGGATGGGAGCAGGTAAGTGCTCCGTTCTGTACACCTTTCATGGGGTGGGGGGGGTACCATCGTAGAATTCTCTGACATCCCTAAGAAGATCTGTCGTAGAATTCTCTGACATCCCTAAGAAGCAGAAGCCAGAGGAGTAAAGGGCACCCACCAGTATCGAAACAATGTGAATATTTAGCAAGGTGGCTGTTTCCCCCTGTAATCAGCTGCAGCAAATGTGCCTCTTTCAAGGGATATGTCAAACTGAGTGTAAGTTCAGTCTAGCCCTATGTCAGGAGCGGGAATGTGTGAATCAACAAAACTCAAGCATTGACAAAGTTCTCTGAATTCCATCTCAAAGCCCATTCCAATTTGAGTCCATATAAGATTGTGAGCTTTGCTTTTTTCTTTTCTCATGGAAATCCATGCATATTTCCATGCACATTTTTCCAAATGCGTGCCTCAGTTGTGCGCATCTTTGAAATGAGTGCATTCTTCTCCCATTGATTGAAGCCCATTTGTCTGCATTTTTCAAAACTGCCCATTTTTTTTCATGCATATTTTTCAAATGTATGCATGCTGTTGAACCCATTCATTCTGGTCCATGGACCACATTGCAAGCTTGGAAAGGTACAGACTTCAACCGCAGATTGCGTCCAAGTTTGTGTTCAGCCCGGAAGGTGCAAACTGAGTAAATTCTGCTCAAAAATGGAAATAATTTCTCATACATCCCTAGTCAGGAGCTGCTGGGATTTGGGGAATGTTGCCCTGTGTGGTGAGCCACTGAACTGCAGGTGGAAGCTTCTCTGTGAAGTCTCACTCCACCCACTCAGGCTGGCCATTGGATCCTTCTGGACAGGAATAAGCATAAGACAATAGAACCCATTCCCTAGGGAGGTGGTGGGCTCTCCCACACTGGAGGCATTCAAGACGAGGCTGGACAGCCACTTGTCAGGAATGCTTTGACTTGGATTCCTGGATTGAGCAGAGGGTTGGACTTGGTGGTCTTGTAGGTCCCTTCCAGCCCTACTATTCTATGATTTTAAGAGGGCTTCCTACTCTCCTTGAGCCTAGTTCGAACAACATGGTCTTCTTGAGCTCTGGTGTGTTCTTGTATCTTTGGTTATTCTTTGTTTCTGACTTGTAACTTGCTCTTGAATTACCTAGGGAGGTGGTGGGCTCTCCCACACTGGGAGGCATTCAAGGTGAAGCTGGACAGCCACTTGTCAGGAATGCTTTGACTTGGATTCCTGGATTGAGCAGAGGGTTGGACTTGGTGGTCTTGTAGGCCCCTTCCAACCCTACTATTCTATGATTCTATGATTTTAAGAGGGCTTCCTACTCTATTTGAGCCTAGGGATGTACGAAAGTCCCTTACCTTTGACGAAAGTTGATTCGCGGTGGGGGGGAGGCGCTCTGTCCCTCCCCCTGAAATTCTGGCCGGGGGGACGTGCCCCGTCCCTCCCCCCCCCAAATTCTGGCCGGGGGGGGGAGGCGCCCCGTCCCTCCCGCCGCAAATCTTGTCTTGCCGGGACTGCAAATGGCGGCGGCCGTAGCCACCACCGTTTGCGTCCCTGCAGTCAGCCGTGATAGGCTACATAAATGTTTACATAGCCTATCATGGCTGAGTTAAAAACAAAAACAAAAAACCGCACGTATGCAAATGGCGGCGCCCATGGGTGCCGCCTTTTGCATTGCTTATTTTGGCACGTGTAGTCTATGTAAACATTTACGTAGACTACGGCGAAAATAAGGGGAACGCAAATAGCGTAGCGTCTGTGCTATTTGCGTTCCCCTTATTTTCACCGTAGTCTACGTAAATGTTTACGTAGACTACACGTGCCAAAATAAGGAACGCATTTGCATATGCGCGTTTTTTTTTTAAACTCAGCTGTGATAGGCTACGTGAACATTTACGTAGCCTATCACGGTATTTTTTTAAAATCTAGCCGTGATAGGCTACGTAAATGTTTACGTAGCCTATCACTTTTTTTTTTTTAACTTGGAAATGGTGGTGGTGGCAGCCGGTTGGAAGACCGGCCGCCGCCGCCCCGCTGCCACCCCGCCGCTGGAGCCGCCGCCGCCAGGGACATTCACACAAGGTAAGTTCCGTCCCGGGGGGGGGTGGCAGACCATTTTGCCACCGATTTCGGGGGGCCAAATGCACTGGCATTCGGCCTCCCCGAGATTCGTGGCGAAATTCTCTGACATCCCTACTTGAGCCTAGTTCGAGCAACATGGTCTCCTTGAGCGCTGGTGTGTTCATGTATCCTTGGTTATTCGTTGTATCTGACTTGTAACTTGCTCTTGAATTCGTCCTTCTGGTTTGTTATTCAGTTCCAACTTGCTTATAAGTATTGACTACAGACTTGTCCTGCAGCTTCTGTCTCCCTGGCTCTTGGCTTGCCTCAGACTTCTGTCCACAGCCCAGCCCTGACAACAGAACAGCTACACCGGAATGAAATTGGTCTCCGTGTATCCCGCTTAGAGAAACTCTTGCTCAAACGGCATCTGAGGCCTCTTCGGTAACGAGAACAGACTTCCCCATGCTGAAGGAAGCAAATAAAAATAATTGAGGCAATTGTCTTGGTTGTCTCCTGAGTTGTCACGATGATGCTGATAAAATCAAATAAACTGGAAGTTATTGCAAGTTGTTAGCAGGAGAAACTGTAGCGAATTGGCAGCGCAAACCAGCCCAGGCGCTTAAGATGTTTTCTCATTATCCGGATTTATTGTTTTCGGGAGCAGGGGGAAAAAAAGCATTGGCTAAGCAAAAATAAGGTGAATAATGCCTGGTCTGGGGGATGTTTGGAACAAAAAATACCAATTTTAGAGTGTGTCGCTGCTATATGGCTGGGGATTGCTTTGTCACTGCGCCTGTTGGTGGTGGTGGATTATGCTGCGGTGTAAAGAACATAGGGGTTTCAGTCCTGGAATCTCCATCTGTGGCCATTTTTAGAGGAGTTGTGATGAAGGAAGTAAAAGCATGAGCCAGTAAAGTATTTTCACATTCTCTGCTGTTGTTTCTCTTTCTTTCCCTCTCTTTTCATAAAACCATGAAAAGAGCTGGCTTTGCTTTCAGTATCTGCAGAATGTCAGCCACCTTCGCTTCCTTCCTTCCTTCCTTCCTTCCTTCCTTCCTTCCTTCCTCTCTCTCTCTCTCTCCCTCCCGCTCCCCTCCCCCTCTCCCTCTCCCTCTCCCCTTCCCTTTCTCTCTCTTTCTTTCTTTCTTTCTTTCTTTCTTTCTTCCTTCCTTTCTTCCTTTCTTCCTTTCTTTTTCACTCTTTCACTCTTTCTCTCCCTCTCCCCTTCCTTCACCATCTCTCTCTCCCCCTCCCCTCCCCTCCCCTCCCCCTCCCCTCCCCCTCCTTCTCCTCCTCCTCCTCCTCCTCCTTCTCTCTCTCTCTCTCTCTTTCTCTCCCTCTCCCCTTCCTTCTCTCTCTCTCTCTCCCCTTCCTTCTCCTTCTCCTTCTCCTTCTCCTTCTCCTTCTCCTTCTCCTTCTCCTTCTCCTTCTCCTTCTCTTTCTTTCTCTCTTTCTCTCCCTCTCCTTTTTCTTCTCCATCTCTCGCTCCCCCTTCTTTCTCCTTCTCCTTGTCTCTCTCTTTCTCTCCCTCTCCCTCCCCTCTTCCTCCTAGTCTTTCTCCTCCACCTCCTCTCCCCCAAGAAGCCTCCATCAAAGTGTCACCATGTCATCACCAGTAGTGTCATGGAACCAGGGCTTGCAGGGACACCAGCGTCAACAGTTTTTTATTAGCAGTTTTTCTGACATCATCTGCTCCCCTCCCCAGAATTCCCTCTGAGGTTAGCTGCAATTCTTACACAAGCTGGGGGTGGGGCAGAGGATGGATTTTCCCAACAAAATGTATTGGGTTTTTTTTTTGGGGGGGGGGAAGTGAGGTTACAACAGAAAATAGGATTATATGGCTGGACTTTGTTCTTTGGGCCTACTCACTTAAGGCTACAGGGAAGCAATAAAGCTAAGTGATGCTTTTTTATTATCCCACCCCCCTTTCACCAGAAAGAAATATGTCTAATGAATGTCTCATGTCTGAAACACTGGGCTGGATTCATCAAAGGGAGTCAGTAATTACCAAATTGAGAGAATCATGAATCGCTTTTCTAAATTTGAAAAGCACATCAAGAATAGATCAGGAGCAGGCAAAATTAATAGTTACGAACTCATTTCCATAGAAATGGACTTATTAGCAAGCATGCCAGCTGCCTAAAATTATAAGGTCTTTTCCTTCTGCTTGCAGGAAATAATCGTGCGTGTGCGTGGAGTTCTTTTTATTTTAAAAATCAAAGTTCTTTTCTTTTTCAAATTGCAACTTGAGTTTTGCTAAGCTTGCACAAGGTGGGGAGGAGAAGATCCATGACTGGGCAATTAAAAAAATAAATAACATGGTGGATATTCATATCAGTTCTTGTTAGCTCTAAGCTGCAGGCCACCATCGAGTGGGAGCCAGGAATCAAAGCAGGGGGATGGAGCCAACTAGGGCCACCATTGCCCAAGCAAAGTCATGGCCTGAAGAGGACGTCTTTCCAGTCCTTCCTGTTGAGGGGAGCCAATAGTCAGCCTGCCTGGCTGGAGTCTCTAAGTCCTCTTGACTGCCTGCTTATTAATTTAGAACATGGTGGGCAACCTGTAGGCCAAAACATCTGGCCACAAATCACCCCACAGGCCGGGGAGCCACCCAATAATTGGCAATTGAGGGAAAGGAGGTGGAGCCAGGGGCCATTTAGGGAGCCCAGAGGGCCTGACTGAGACACCACATGGGCCTGAATTGGCCCACTGGCCTAAGGTTCTGCACCCCTACTCCACACCCTCCAGGCTGGGTCCTCACACCTGTTTTCTGCAATACATTGGCTGTAATGGAAGCTCTGTTGGTTTGACTGGCTTGTTGATAGTGCTGTCACTTGCCTGTCCCGAAGAGCAAAATCATGGCAGAAGATGAGGCTTTGTTCCCCCCAGATTTCTTTTTTCTCTCCGGGTCTCTTTTGAATTTAGGGGTTTTGCTGAGTTCCCGAAGGAGCCAGTGATGGATGTGACTTGAACCAATGGTTAATCACCTCCCAAACCAGAGAAGGAAGTACCTATCAGTCCTTAGATGATAGATAAGGCCTGGGTCAAAGGGCAGGGGTCGAGAACAAAGACAGCCATGGAGCTGCAGACTGAAAGAGACAAAGAAATTCACGTTGGGAAAGTTTGAGCCCCAGTTCATTAATACCTGTGACCCGGGAAGAGATGTGGAACAAAGGGCATACATTGATTGCCATCTTCTGCATGGGGGATTCTGTGTCCCAGATATGGGAGCAATTGGGCTACATTATCTGCCTGCAAGATGGAGGGATCAAGTCAGGAACTGCGTTGGTGGAGGAAGCAGTGCAGTCTACGGAACTGCCAATGCAGCAAGCTTTTCAATAGCAGGTGGGCTCGCTTTGAGAGCCATTTCTCTGGTGGAAAAATGGAGGGGGGGGTGGAGGAGAGAAAGAAAAAGAGAGAGAGAGAGAGAGGATCTATTCCTGACATGAAACCTAATTAGAACAGAACTGCTCTGACAGGTGAGTACAGCTGTTTTTGCAGCGCTGCTAAAAAAAGGAGATTAGGATGAAGAGAGTGCCTTGGCTTTCTTGTTTTTCTTTTTTGAAATGCCAGCACCGCTTGGTGTATGCAAATTGGCTGCAGAGGAAAGGGTGGGCAGGGGGAAGGCTCGTCCAAAAGCTGGAGTAATCAGAAACATATTACCTTCACCCCCCTTACTCAACCAGACTCATAATAACTGACCCCAAAGAGAGTACAAAAATGGTGGAAAGCTTTCCTCCAAATCTCTGTCACTTTGTACTTCATCGGGTCTCCCATAGTAAAAGAGTTGATGGGTTGACTGCTGTTTCAACACACTCTTCCTTTGTGTGTGTTTGTGCACATGCGTGCATACACTTTATTTATTTGGAGCAGGACCAGCATCAAGGGTAGGCATAGCTGGGCAGAAATGTTTGGGCTAGGGATGTGCAAACCCACCCCATCCGGGTTCTGCAGGCACCCGCCCAGCCGCTGCCCCGCTCACCAGTCTCTGGACCATGCTCGAGCCCCTCCCGCACTTGCTGAGCAGCCTGCACTCACCCTGGTGGCCTCGTCGAGCTCTGTGGTTGTCATTTTTTGAAAAATAAAATGGCGATTGCAAAAATATGCATATTTGCATCTGTGGGAAAATGCGCATTTTGTGAATGCGCATATTCACGTATGCACAAAAATGCAAATTTTTACAAAAAATACAAAAAGTTCACATTCTGAGGGGTGAGCGGGGGCAGGTGCTCAGTGAGCAGGGCTCTGGGGTGCAGGCAGGGGTGGTTCTGCCAGATTCCTGGGTGGATGCATAAATGGACTACAGGAAAAAGGAAAAGGAAGAAGTCATAACATTTCTAAACAATATTTTGAACTAGAATAGATGGCATTTGGTTTGCAGAAGTTGATAATCGTGACCAGTTATATAATTATTGTTTTTTGTCTTTTTTTGTGTGTGCTCTTATATAATTATACAACCTAGCCATCAGTCAACTTAGTAATGAAATAACTATTGACAACTCGGTAAATTCTGAAATTTTAGGAGAAATCTTCATTCTCAGGAGGCACAACTCTAAATGGCCTGTGTTTGCTCATGACTGGATTCAAGTGACCACACGGCAGACTTCACTCATCTTCCACCCCATCATGTTCTCCATCATTGGAACAGTTATGTGTATCTCATTTCCCCCCATGAATTCCATTTGCACAGCCCACTTTCTCACCATTTCAGTCATATTTGCCTTCTGTTTTCCATGACATGTCCAAATATGAAATGCAAATGGTACATTTATATAATATCTTGAAAAGCCCCTGTTCAAAATACCTAGGAATGCTACTTTTTGTCTTTCAGGGTGAACGTCTCCTCTTATGAGATCTTACAGATGGACTTTGAAATTGACAATAGCAGTGGGCTGGTGGGGGCCCAGCAAATCATCTGGCAGGTTGAATACCCTCGAGATGAGTCCGTGAGTGAGCTGGTGGTCTCTGAGATCTTTGTTAGCCAAGCAACCTTTGCAGGAATCGTTCCGCTTGCAATGGTAAGACACTCTCTCTCTCTTTTAAAAAGTACTTCCATTATGAGGATTGCACAAAACATTCTTCCATTTGATTTTCAGCCTAAAGGGGTGTGTGGTGGGGAGAAATATTTCATATGAAGTTCTTTTATTGTGAATCATAGAATCACAGAGTTGGAAAGAAACTTGGAGTTCATCTGCCCAACCCCCTGCTCAATGCAGGCTCTGCACTACAGGATTCAGCAACAGCATTCCTGACAGAGGACCATAAATGGCTGTAACAATAGCCATCTTTGTGTGTGTGTGTGTGGTTTAACCCTGCTTGGTGTCATCCCTTCCCGCTTTGTTATTTTTGTTTCTATCTCCATCCTGGATGATCCCAGCCAATCAGCGAGCACATAGTTGAATGGGATGACATCACAATGGTAGACAGGCAATCTGAGTTCACTGACATCACCGGGGTGGGTGGGATCCAAGTCAATTTGAGCAGAAGAGCAAGAGAAGCAACTGAATATCCAATGCTTCTGGAGGCAATGCCGAAACATGGTTGCCAAGGTGGGTCTTTGTTTTTTTCCAACACTGCTGAAAATGTTCCCGAAAAGCAGCCGGTACAGTTGGCTCAGCTGTATGAATCTAATTTTTGTGTGTGTTCAGGGAAACGGGAGATGTCTGCTCATTTACATCTGCTGCAGGAAGATTTAAATGTGCAAAACACATTTCAATAAGATTTTATTTACCCGACGTACAGTAACAGCTCCTTGGAAACCATTAGAGTCTATTGTGTAAATCTTTTTCTCTGTTTGGGGATTATGGGCCCAGTACACAGCAATAGCTCTTCAGGAGTTGCTGCCTTCCATTGTGTTAATGGGACCTCTATGCACCCATGCTGCGGTGATACGCCACAATTAGTTATGGCATTTTCACTGAAATTAATTAGCTGGCTTGTGTTGGAAACTTCATTTCTAAACCAAACAACTGAGCCATTGTCGTGAGTGTGCAGGGTGTGTGTTTCACTCCACCCGCCCCCAGCCCTTGTACTTGTTAGCTTTAAATCACAGGCTCATGGCATTCAATTTAATAAAGAACTAAATTCAGCAGGTTTGCTGGGACTGCAGTGGCGTTTAGTTTTATTTTCCTTTTTATACAGCCGGTGCTCAGTTCATAAAAAGAAGAGAGGAATCAAAAGTTCCCAGGCCTCCCTCTCAGTTATGCCCTTCTGATCTCTGAACAGGTTTTTTTTAGTGTTCTTTTTCCAGAATTTTTGTTTAATATACATACATGAGTTTGTATATATACATAGCAATGAATACATATGAAATGCATATATGTGAACATTCAGTTTAATAGCAATTATACATAGGCTTCAACCAAAGCAGACCAGATATACAACTAAGAATCTGTTTGAAGGTGGTGCCTGTCTGCCACCCACTCAAAGAGTGAATGTGCTGTAAGGTCCTCAGTCCATTGCATTATACGAGGTGGGGGTGTATCCTTCCAGCGATGTAATATCGGTCTTTCAGCTGTCAAAAGGGCTCAGAGAATCCATTTACGCTGACCATTTGTTAATTTCCATGAAGTAGGTAAGTAATTTAAAAGGCCATGTACATCAGCAAATATTAAAGACAGTTCCAGTACAAAATGTATCTGTGCAATAACCTCCTCCCCCAAAGAAGCAACTAATGTACATTTCCAAAACATGTTTAAAAGAAGCAGTAGCTGCATTGTACTACCAGCAATTAGCCGAATTAGACAATCCCTTATTAAAGAGTCATTGCAGTGCCCAATAGATAGCCTCCAAGCATGCGAGCTCCATGTTCTGGGTAGTGTACCTCTGAATACTATATGCTGGGGGAAAAAGCTATGGGGAAAGGCCATTGGCTTCTTACCCGGCTTGTGGGCTTTTCAGAAATATCTGACTGGACACTGTTGGGGACAGTATGCTGGACTAGGTCCGAGCTTCAGAACCTCAGGTGAACAAATGTGGCTAATTGAGACACCCACCTTTGCAAAGACACCATCTTAAAGATGCTTTGAACCTTGGGAAGCATCAAGCATCTTGAAGCACATGAGAACATAAGATGGAACATAAGAGACCATGCTGAATCAGACCTATCTAGTCCAGGGTGCTGTATGCACTGCGGTCAACGAGATGCTCATGGGAAGCCCAGAAGATGGACATGAGTGCAACAGCACCCTCCTGCTCATGTCCCTCAGCGACTGGTGTACATAGGCAGACTGCCTCTGATAGTGGAGATAACATATTGTGACCATGACCAGTAGCCATGGATAGCCTTCTCCTCCAGGAATTTCCCACCCTTGATGTAGAATAATATCCCAGTGCTAAATACAGATCACTCTCATGTTACTTGAAACATTTCTGTAACATAAATCTGGCACAGTTCCCTCTCCCAGCAAGCCTTCTTCAGTTGGTAGCCTTCGGCAATGAGAAGTTGTGCGAGACAGCTGTGGCAAAGAGCAACAGCTTGTGTTTGCATAGCTTTCCTCATGTCTGCCAACCTGGAGTGTTTGTTCAACACAACAGGCTTGGAGCTTAGACTTTGCACCAGCAACGATGGATTAACCAGTATGTGACGTACTCCCTAGCACAGGGCAGGCATAGCCAGCCTCTTTCAGGCCAAAGGCCACCTTGAATTTCAGAGATGATCTCAGGGGCCATGTTCCAGAGGTGAGTGGGGTTGAAGGCAATAAGGCAGGGCCGAAGGAAAAAGGGATGGGGCCAAAAAGGTGAAAGAAATAAAAAAAAGACCAGTATATTTTAGCGTGAAGCTTTTACTGCCAGTCACTGAGCCTTGGGAGAGGCATTTCAGCCTTTTAGAATGGAGGAAAAAGCAGCATAAATAATGGGAGACCAGCAAAGCATCATTGTGGGACTGTTCTTCACACAGCGCATAGTTAAACTATGGAAATAGCTACCACAGGATGTCATTATGGCCACCAATCTGGATGGCTTTAAAAGGGGGTTGGACAAATTCTTGGAGGAAAAGGCTATCAATGGCTACTAGTCTTGATGGCTGTGTGCTACCTCCAGTACCAGAGGCAGTGAGCCTAGGTACCCCAGTTGCTGGGAAACATGGGCGGGAGGGTGCTGTTGCACTCGTGTCCTGCTTGTGGTTTCTGTCAAGTTCTTTGGTCCTCTCTGTTGGCAGTCACACACTCCAAGGCACCAGGCTTCAGGCTCACTGCTTTATGAGTTAGCTACCAGGTTCCTTACAAATGCAAATCCTCGGAGACTCTCAGGCTACAAAGGAAAACAGCTACTCCACACAATTGCGAATATCAATAGAGGAGCCAAGTGGGAACCAGAGACGTTGCCGGCAGTTCGAACAAGAACTTGCTGGCCAGAATAACTTGGGGGGGATGCCCCTCCCTTCCAGTTGTGCCCCCCTACATAGGCTATCACGCATAGCCAACCGGGTGGAACGTCTGAGCTCCGCCTCTAACTTTTCCCGCTTCGCTCTGTGCCGGACTCTAGCATCCCTCAGGTCACACTCCGCACTCTCCTCCTCCGTGACCTGGGTTCTCACGGGGGAGGAAAGGGGGGGGACTTCAGGTCGAGCCATCTGTGAGCCAAGTTCCTGAGAAGGCCTATCCATATCTGAGCTCACTAAGGAGGTGTCAGGAGCACCCTGGCGGCCTCTTTCAGTAGACTCCAATAGCCAACTCAAGACACAGACAAAAGGATTCTTTTCAAAGCTTTAATCCTTTTATAACTTAATGACTCTTTCAGATGCTAATCACCAGTGACTAAAACAAGGAACAGCAGAGTGGCCTTTGCGCCGAGTAGGCAGTTGATCCCCATTTGAAAGAGAGTCACTTGAAGACCTAGAACTTATGGGCTAGGGAGAGATCCTCCCTCTTTCCCTTGGGTCCATGGGAGGTGGCCATTGCTTGCATGCCAAACGGGCGCTACGCCTCCTTTCCGCGCCCTCCATTGCTCGTCGCTCCCTGCATCTTCATCGAGCATCTAGCAAGCCTTGTTCCCACACTTTCTCACTGCTAGGATCACTATCTGTCTCAGGGATGCAGGCAGGAGGAATCTCTGCCAGCTGCTGTGCCTGTGAGGGATGAGCTGGCTCCTCTCCCACAGATTGCTGTTCCTCCTCAGAATCAGAACTGCTCTGGGGCTCTATGGGCTCAGTTTCCACCCTGACAGGAGGAGACCTCCCCCAGTTCTGGCTGTTCCCATTCTGAGTCTGAGCTGCTAACTATCTCCACACCCTCAGAATCATTCTGACCGTTTCCTGGTCGACAGTGGTTGGCCACTGTGTGACAGAATGCTGGACGAGACGGACCCTTGGCCTGATCCAGCAGGGCTCTTCTTATGTTCTCATGTAGGGAAGGGTTCAGTGCCAGCTCCATGGTTTTTCTGGGCCCTTGGGCAAGGCACCCCCTCTGGGACCCCTCTCTCAGTGAGCCCACCTTCTCACCACCATTGCGTCCAGCCGCTCTTGCTCCCCCTCCCCCTCTTTCTCATCATTGCTCCCACTTGCTTGCTTGAAAGTCAGAGAGCCAGTGAGCTAGTAGGCAGGGGCATCTATTGCTCCTTCTCACCACCACCACCACCACCACCACCACCACCACCACTGTTGTCTAGGCCAGAATGAGAGGCAGTTGAAAAAGCAGGTTGCCATGGTGAAGAGGAGGTGCAAGTCCAGGGGGCTCTTACTAGTGGGCCCCTGATGGGGGGTGAGCCCTTGGCAGGTGCCCAACCATGCCTCCCCTTGATGCTGATCCTGGAAAGGGGCATTGCCATCTGGGGAACCATGGAGGACTGGATTGGGACCCCAAGATTTGGCTCTTGGTTCTGAGGTTCTCTCTCAAATCCAGGTCTTTTACTATAGGGGGTGGGTTGAAGGTGGTTTACTGGAGATAAAACAACAACATATATATATTTTTTTGCGGGGTGATGCCTGTACAGTTTTATGGCAAGGCAAATAGCATATTGGGGGGGGGGGTGTGCCAGAGGAAAATGGCATGTGTGTGTAAGGTAAATCACCCTGTCATAGGAACTTAGGAAGCTGCCTTGTACTGAGTCAGACTTTTGGTCCATCTAGCCCAGTATTGTCAACACTGACTGGCAGAAGTTCTCAAGGGCAGGAACCTTACCTTACCTTACCTTACTTTACCTGGAGAAGCCAGGGATCAAATGTGGGACCTTCTGCATGCAAAGCATGTGCTCTGTCACACTGAGCTAATGCCCCTCCCATACTTTGGTCCCAATCCAGATGGGAGACCCAAGTGGTTGCCTTGGATAAGCAATTGGATAATCTTGGATAAGATGGAGGGGTTGGGGGGATAAAGTGGACAGTAGGAAATGATGAAGCCAAACAGCACACACTGGAAAAATCCACCCAAGATTCTTCTTACCTCTGGTGGTTTCCTCAGCAGCCCATCTTAACTGAATTAAGAATTGGCCCCTTGTATCAGATGGTGAGGACCGTCTTTTGTAGCTGTAAATCAAATTGTGTGCTTCGGACTCAGGCTTATCTTCAGCAAAGAGACAAAAGGAAAGGTTAGGTAAAAGCAATTGGGAGAACATCACATCTTCTGTCCTTGCACGATAAGCCCTGGGTGGCTGTGTAATTTTTCATAGACCCTGGAAGCCAAGGAACTGGCTCATGTGATTTCCTACCTTAAGGTGAATTCCTCTGTTTTTGCTGAGAAAGAATAACGACAATCTTCTCTCCCTGGCCAGCCACAGATGGGATTCCTTTGTGGCTTGACACTGACGTTCCCATATCATAAGAACATCAGAAGAGCCCTGCTGGATCAGACCCAGGGTCCATCTAGTCCAGCACTCTGTTCACACAGTGGCCAACCAGCTGTCGACCAGGAACCCTCGAGCAGGATGTGAGTGCAACAGCGCCCTCCCAGCCATGTTCCCCAGCGACTGGTGCACATAGGCTCACTGCCTCTGGTACTGGAGGTAGCACATGGCCCTCAAGACTAGTAGCCTTCTCCTCCAGGAATTGGTCCTCCAGGTGTAGGGATGGATGGACTCACCGGGGTCCATGCTTGGCAGGTGCTTGAGCCTCCGCCACTGGCCTGTGTGAACCATGGGCCAGCGGGGGGCTCGGAGAGCTGTCTGGGAGTGTGCTGCAGCTGCCTGCTTCTCCATGCAAGCTGCCATCTTTTGTGCAAGGTGGGGCTCTGCATTTTTGTATATATACTATGGCATGCAACAGAGGCCTCTAATGTTGTGGAAATGGCCCTTCACAACTGCCATTGTGTGCAACAGTAAATATATGAGAATGTAGAGCCCCATCTTGAGCAAAAGATGGCGGCTTGAAAGGAGGATGGGCGGCTGACAGGCGTGAGCGGATGGGTCCAGTAAGTCCCGGCTGGTCATGCAGCTTGGCAAGCAGGGGGGCAGCTTGCTGAGCTGGATTTGGGGGGGGGAGCAGGGGCGGGAGTCTAACGGGCTCCCAGACCCAGTCGTGCACCCATGCCATCCCTATCCAGATGTTTCAGCTAGATTGCCCATCAGACCCAGCCAGCAATGGTGAGGCATGATGGGAGTTGTAGCTATATACTTCTGGAGAGTCATATGTTGCCCAACCCCTGTTTGCGCTGACTGGAACTGGCTCTCCAGGGTTGCTAGGCAGGTGTCTTCCCCAGACCTATGTGGAAATTCCAAAGATTGAATCTGGGACTTTCTGCAAGCAAAGCCACAGAGCGACAGCCCTTCTCCATAGGCAGTGGAAGTTGGCAGCTCTGATTTCAGTGGGGCAGTGAATCCATTCTAGGTTTCCGTCAGAACTAGCCAGAACTCTAAAGGAGCTATCCAAGGTGCTGAACCCATTTTGAGGATAGGATTCAGCACTTCTGATAGCTCCTTTAGAGTTCTGGCTAGTTCTAAATGAAACCCAGAATGGATTTATGGCCCCACCAAAATCAGAGCCACCAGCCTTCACTCCTGATAGGCTCTGACACCCTTTGAGAGTGCATAAGTTGGTCTCCTCACTCTGGATGGTACTGGAATGCAAAATATTCTTTTTATTTCATTGATGGGTTTTTCCAATGGATTAGCTGGAGTTGTCTTCTGAACCCAATCTTCCACTGAAAAAAGGACCTTCCAGCATATTTTTTTTTTTAATTCTTTGCGTTGGCAAAGTTCCCGGTTACCTAGAAACAATTTGGGTTGCCAAGGGTTTGATTTTCATGGTTAAATAAGATAATGTTCTTTCAGCCACTTCTGTTCTGTTGCTGTTGCTCTGCACAGGGACGTTGTGTCTTAAAACTTTATAAAGTTTGGACTCCAGATTAATGTGTCTTGATCAGAACAGTACATTATGGGTGTTCACCTAGAAACACAGGAGTGAATATGACTCACTTGTGTTGGTAAATAGGCATAATGTAGAGCAGGTGTGGGCAGACTTCAAGACTATGTTTTTAATTCGTTGTGTTTTCTATTATTATCACCCTGAGGTCCACCAATCATAGCCAGGTGTAAAATATTGGCTGAAGGGTGGATCCAGATGCAAAATGGTGGATCGAGGGGTGGGGCCAGTTACATCCTGCACCCTATGCACGGGGATGATTTGAAAATAGAAACACAAATCTACATCTACGTTACTACAAAGTGTGGATTCTATCATCCTACTAAGAGTGGGGAAGCCCTTTTTAGGAACACAGGAAGCTGCCTTATTCTGAAACAGACCCTTGGTCCATCTAGCCTGGTACTGTCGACACTGACTGGCAGCAGCTCTTGAAGATTTCACGTAGAGATTTTTCCAGCTGTACCTGGAGATGCCAAGGTTCGAACCTGTCACTTTCTGCATGCAAAGCAGGGGTTCTACCAACTGAGTGACAGCCTTCCCCCAAAGCTACAGTCCCATAAGCAGTGAAATGTTTCTGATAGGGCTCTTTTCCAGGAAAAACCAGGGACTGAACCTGGGAGCTCCAGCATGCTGGTCGATAACTAATAAAGTAGTGAGCCTGGAGCCTGGTATCTTGGAGGGCATTGATTGTGAAGGGGGAGGACGAAGGAACGTGACATTCACATTCCACCTGTGCCATGAAGTGTTGGTGTCTGTAGAGGGAACACAAGAGCAGAGCCAGCCTGAACCCAAGCTGTAGCTACCCCTAGCCTTAGCTTAGACCACAGCTGGGGAACCTGCGGATCTCCAAGGTTCCTGTGTTCCAATTCCTATCAGCCTGAAACATCCTGGCCAGTTGTCAGGAAAGATAGGAATAGCAGTTCATCAACATCTGGTGGGGGGCCACAGGTCTTCCACCCCTGGCTTCGAGGTAGGTCTATTACCACATCTTGATATAATGCAAAATATATACTTATGCCAGAGGCAGCCATCTAGTCGGATGAGCTTTTAGTTTCCCAGAATCCACTGTAAGGGGAGAAGAATGTCCTGCCAACAAAGATTGTCAGAAGGGAATGCATGTGTCACAGGACCACTGGGTTTCTATTCAGGAATAAAAAGGAATTGGGCGATGAGTTCAGAACACAGATATCAACAGGGAAGCAAGACCCTGGCATCCCTACGAGTTCCTAGGTTTGAAAATTGGGCTTATTATCTACGCATTTAATTATCTTCCCTGAGATGTTGAAAGGCAAGTCCTTTGGCTAAGTAATAATCCATAATACACCCAATGGCTTCCTGGCCGGTTAACATGAGCAGAGAAAAACTATTTTTTTAAGTGCTTCTGACACCCTGCATTCCCAACCTCGCTTGGTTTTTTTATTAGGCACAATGAAAATGAATCGCCTTTCCATTTTTGGACCGTTAGCCGCACATGTTAATCTGTGCACCAGATGTTGAAAGCATCAATTATTAGAGACATTTTCCTGCCAAGAAAGAAAAAGAAAGAAGGAAAGAAAGAAAGGGAGAAAAGAAGTTCCCTGGGAGTGGAGGAAGTGACATTTTCATCTGGTGCAGGGGATGGGTTGCCAGAAAAGTGTACCCAAACAGCTGATATTCTACAGTCCTTGCTATAACCCCCCCCTGCACATGTATTCATAACAGTTGGACACAGCTTCAGAAAGACCTACAGCCTCTTCTCTTTCCACCCCCACTCATCAGAAACCAGATCACATTCCTAGAACTGTTCAAAGTGCAAGGTTTGACTTCCTTGCAGGGCAACTGGTAATGGGGAAGTGATACCATTTATACCCATGTCCCTCTTCGGAGGTCTTTCCAGTACTTGAGGGGGGGGGCACTTCATATGAATCTGCTTTATACAGAATTAGGGATGGCACAAATGGAGTCCGTTCGGGGGCTCGAACACAGCAGATTACCACCAGTTCAGACCCCCGGACTGGAGTCTGTGGACTACTGTGCTTGCCTGACGCGGTGCACACCGAGTTGGACAAAGGCATCTTTCCCCGCTGCTCTGCCGAGCCACCATGCTGCACAAAATGGCAGCTTGGCCTTTTCCATGACGGCTGATTTTGCATAAATGGCAGCTGTAAAGAGGCCCCTTTATGCAACATTACAGGTGTAAATGGTCTGTTTAGACCATGTTGATCCCCCTCCGAAGAAGAAGTCTCCCCTGGGCTCAGATCAGGAAGGTAATCTGTATACAACAAGAAGCTTTCTCATTGCTCCGATCAGTAAGCAGTGACCATTGCTCAGACTCAGAAGCTTTGATGGGTACCAGGGAGTTCCACCTGACCCGCTCTGGCTTCTTAGTGCAAGAAGGCTTTTTGCCTAGTGTGGTTGGTCACCTGGCCATTCCCTCATTAGCCAGAGATGAGTGGTGGCACCCAGGTCCACCTGAGATTATGGATGTGCATCCAAGCAAAACTCAAGCTGGTTGAAATTCTCCAAATTTCACCTCAAAGCTCATTCCATCTCATGCCCGTATCAGACTGTGAACTTCTTTTTCTCTCTCCGCATGGAAAATTTGTCCATAGTTTTGTGCGGATTTTCCCAAATGTACACATCAGTTGTGCTTTCATCTTCTCTCATTGATTAAAGCATGTTTGCATGCATTTCTCAAAAGTACCCATTTTCCCATGCACATTTTTCTAATGTATGCATGTATAGGGATGTTGCAGGCACCCAACTGGGTCTGGGAGTCCATTGGACTCCCCCTCCCAAACCTGGCTCAGTGAGCTGCCACCCCTGTGAGTGGCCGAGACTTACCGGACCCATCTGCTTGCTCCCGGCAGCCATCTGTCCTTCATGCAAGCTGCCATTTTTACAGAAGATGGGGGCTCTAGATTTTCGTATATCGGATGTTGTACACAACGCTGGCTGTAAAAGGCCATTTCCACTCTTTTCATATATCTAATGTTGCCAAAATAGCCCTTTACTGTTGCCATTTTGCACAACATCAGAGATACGAAAATCTAGAACCCCTATTCTGCAAAAATGGCGGCTCACATGGCTGCGGACCACTTGCTGAGCCCTCCAGGAGCTCATGCAGCTGAGCCACAGCTCCTCAAGCATCCGCTGAGCATGGACTCAGGTGAGTCTGTCTATCCCCACACATGGTGTAGAAAGCATTTTTTTTGGAGGGGGGGTTCTGAAAACCACATTGCAAGCTCAGAAATATACAGACTTCATCCGCAGACTGTGTCTGAGTCTGTGTTCGGTCCAGGAGGTGCAAACGGGGTAAATCCTGATCAAAAACAAAATGAAACTGATTTTTCATGTATCCCCACCTGGGATTCTCTAGTTCACCAGTTTGAGGCCTGCTCCAGGTTTGAGATCTACACAGGAGCCTGGCTGAAGAATGACAGCAATGAAATTGGCAACCTAAGTGTTAACAGCAAGAATGCAACTGCCGGCAACAGAATGCACACAAACATCCATCATTCATGCACTAAGTGCTTTCTCGATATCCATGTGTGGCTTGTGTGTGATTGATTCCAATGGGAATCCCAATTTCCTTTCCTAGCAATTATCCCATTGACTACAGCCATTTGCCCCCCTGTGTTTAGTAGGCCGTATCATTGTACACTTTTGCTTTAAAGTTTGTAAATCAATCCCAAACGATCCAGATTGAAATTATTGTGTTTGGGGGCTGGGGTGGGGGGTGGCGGCAGGTTGTGTGTGCGTGTGTGTGTGTGTGTGTGTGTGAGATGGGATGAACCTTGAAAGCTGCAAATCCCTACAGGCTTTTACTAGTGTTACAAATACGTTCTTGTGGAAATCAGGAAAGAGCTTCAAAAAGGTGCTTTTTAGAATGCTGTAAAGTGAGACATGAATCATTCAGGGACCAAAAGAATTGAGGAGAAATGGCTTCATTACCATATAATTGCCAAACGAGATGTGTTCAGGACAGATTAGTGAGTTGTCAGAGTTTGCCGCACACATGGAACATTAAAAAGTGCAACATGTTAGAGACAGAAAAATCTTTCCCTTTCTCTCTTTCTCTCTCTCCTTCTCTTCCTCTCACTCTCTTTCTCTCTCCTTCTCTCTCTCTCTCTCTCTCTCTCTCTCTCTCTCTCTGTCTCTTTTAAAATATCAGTAGAGTGGTGTGAATGGAGAAGATTATCCAATGTTAGGAAAATGCATCCTTACTAGAACTCACAGTGAAGGCTGGTGGCTCTGATGTCAGTGGGGCTATACATCTGTTCTGGGTTTCAGCCAGAACCAGTCAGAACTGTAAAGGAGCTACCCAAGGTTCTGAACCCATTTTGGTGGGATGGGTTCAGCACCTTGGATAGCACCTTTAGAGTTCCGACTGGTTATGTGCAACTAGGGATGTATGAATCCCACTCACCCGTCCGTCCGGGGGCATCCGTGGTGGGGGGGAGGTGCTCTGTCCCTCCCCCCAGAATCCTCCCCAGCCAGCTCTGCTCTGCCATTTGCGTGGCTGCCAAGCCATGATAGGCTACGTAAGTATTTACGTAGCCTATCACAGCAAAAGGCAGCCACGCAAATGGCGGCTGCTATGACGGCCGCAACAACCTGGCAGCGGCCGGGAGACCAGCTGGAGCTGCCGCCTCTGCCGCCACTGCTGCCAGAGCTGCCAGAGCTGCCACATCTGCCGCCAGGTAAGCTCTGTTCCTGGGGATTCCATGGGGGGGAAGCCATTCTGCCACGGATTCCTGGGGGCCGGATTCTAAAGAATCTGCCTCACTGGAGTCCATGGCGGAATTCTCTGACATCCCTATGTGCAACCTAGAGAGGAGTCACAGCCTGGCTGCAGTCAGAAGCTCCACTGAGAAGTAGATAGAGCAGGCTGGTTAGTTCAAGCCAACGTATGAAATCCAGCACTTCAACCCAATCCACTCCCACTCTTGGTTGTGTAGGTTCCCTTAGAATTGCTGTATCTTGCTGCTCCAGCAACAAGGTCAGAGAATCTTCTTGGGGGGTGTCTGACCAATGTGCAGGAGCATATATGCACGTCAGTTAGAAAGAAAACCCTACATGACAAATCTTGATGCAGTCAGATGTTCCATAATGTCAAGTTTGCTCTTGCAGTGTTCCATCCCTGTGCACTTCCCAGACTGCATGGAGGAGGCGACATTGTTAAGAGCAGCTTTCTCCAACCTGGTGCCCTCCAGATGTTTTGGATGTTTTGGTCCAAAACATCTGGAGGGCACGAGGTCAGGGGATGCTGGTTAAGAGAGTGATTCCTATACCTGGGACTGACTGTCAGCTCTCCCCTCTCTCAGTATCTAAGAGTGCTGAAGGCTTTTAAGTTAGCCATTAGGGATGTGCAAGAATTTTGTTTATGTTTGCAAATCATGTGCCCAAATGCAAATGTGAGCAAGAGCATCTTTTGGGGGAACATTCAGAAAATGTGCACTTTAAAAAAACACAGGCACATTAAAAATGTGCATTTCCCCCCAAGGGCCCAGTGTCACACTTTACTCTATGGGGGAAAAGTGCACATTTGGGTGCACTCTTTTTTAAAAAAGGTGCACTGTCCCCATTCATAATGTGCACTTTTACTGTTCAATCAAAATGAAAACATAGTGCAATTGAGCATGGGAAACAGTCTGAGATGAGCTTCAAGGTGGTGTTCAGAATATCTTGGCAATTGTGAAAATTAAGTATAGTTGGTGATCTCTTACTTAGGGAATGAAAAATTTGTAGATGGTGGTGCACAGAGGGCTTCCATGCTTCACTCCTGGAAACGTCTTCATTATACAATTGGGCTGTAATTCCCAGCCTATCATCATCAACTTTAAAGTGTTTCTCAAATGTTATCCATCACTGATTCACCAGATCAGCCAGCTGCTGGGTCTGATGCATGAGCATGCATGTAGCGAAACACGCATAGTTAAACTATGGAATTCACTACCACAGGATATAGGGATGGCTACCAATTTGGATGGCTTTAAAAAAGTAGTTGGACAAATTTCTGGCGAAAACAGCTATCAGTGGCTACTAGTCCTGATGGCTATGTGCTACCTTCAGTACCAGAGGCAGTGAGCCTATGTGTACCAGTTGCTGGGGAACATGGGCAGAAGGGTGCTGTTGTACTCCTGCCCTGCTTGTGGATTCCTGGACAACAGCTGCTTGGCCACTGTGTTAACAGAATGCTGCACTAGACGGACCCTAAGTGAATCACTTAGGACCATGGATGTCTGTAGATATTCCCCAGTAAGGTTTCTTTTAAACAGGACATTGAATAATAGCATTCCCAGTTGCCTGGAGGCTGAAATACTGAGAAGAACACCCAGGAAAAATGGCCCTTAAACGATGCCATGATTCATAACTCAAGCTCAGGGGTGGGGAGGGAAAACTGCTGAGCACATCACTTTCGATGTGTTTTGACAGGATTGGCCAAAGTGCTTCCAGGTATTGCTGGCTTGATGTTTCATGCCACAAAGGGAGAAGAAAGAGGGACGCCTCAGTATTGTTGTAGGCAGGGCTGTCTCAGGATCTCCTTTTCACTCACTTCTCACTACCAGTGGTGGGTTTAATGTAGCAGTGCAGGACCTCAGCCCTGGGGTCCAAATCTGGCCTTCTAGAGGTCCCCAGAGGGCCACGCCCCCTTCCCCTGGCCCCACCCCCTTTACCCCAACCAGCAATCATTTTATGGTTTCCTGGCTTGGTGCAGTTTTGTCCCCATTCTAAAGCTTGAAATACCTCTCCTAAGGCTTAGTTCCTGACAGTAGGAGCTTGAAGCTAAAACATGGTTGTGTTTTGGCCATGCCCCCTTTGCCTTTGACTGCTCCCACCACGGTAACACCTCCAAATGCGTCTCCAAAACGGAATTCATCCCTTCAGTTGAGAGAAGTTCAACACCGCTGGCTTTATGAGACTCTGGATTTTATTTATTCATCTGTCTGTCTGTCTGTCTGTCTGTCTGTTTATTTATTACATTTCTATGCCACTCCATAGCCAAAGCTCTCTGGGTGGTTCACTAAAGTTAAAACATTAAAATACAATATACAAAGTTTAAAACCACTTGCGTAAAAGCGCATGGACAATATACACAAACAACATATAGCTAAAAACGACTTTGAGCTAAAAAGGATTTAAGGAAAAATAAAAAATAAACATCCAACAATCAAACAACAGAGCTTAAAAAACACTATGCAAGAGTCAGCCAAAGGAACAAGAGTTCTCAAAAGGGGAGACCTGCTGGAATAACAGCATCTTTAATGCCTGCTTAAAAACCTTCAAAGAGGTCCGCAGGCACATTTCAACCGGCAGGTCATTCCACAACCGAGGGGCAGTAAAGGAAAGGTCCTCTTGTGTGGCTGCCAGTCTTACATTAGGCAGCTGCAGCAGAGAGCCCTCAGAGGACCTTAGGTGGCTGACTGGGTCAAATTTTACTGAATGGCTTAACCGACAATGTTTAAGTCCCCTGCCCAGCAAAGCAAAGCCTCAGGCAAACACTGTCTCCTCATGATCTTGTCTGATCTGGGAGCTAAGCAGGTCAACCCTGGTTAGAACTTGGATGGGAGACCACATGGGAATCAGGCTTCCTGCATTGAGCAGGGGGTTGGACTTGATGGTCTTGTAGGCCCCTTCTAACCCTATGATTCTATGATCTATGATGAAATACAGTAATTAAATGCTTCCTTGACACTTTCTCGTTTTGTCACTGGGCGGGCAATAAACACAACACTTTCTGCAATGGGAGGTGCAACAAAACAAACAGAATTAGTTTTCCAGTCCTCTGAACTGTTGTTACACTGCTGTCCCAAGCACTTTGTCCTGGGAGTGAGCAAACACCAAACTTGGGGTGGACGTGGCAGGCACCCAACATCCGTGGCAACATCCCGGAAGGACTTGACTCTCAGACAGCTAACAAGCAAACACCGACACAATGCTGACCTTCATGTTTCAGGTGAAGTTCATTGCCTGAAGACACTGGCTTTGTATCCTTCTTTGGGTTCACTCTATATAGAGCATTGCTCCATTTAACCTCACTCTTTCACCTGGGTTTTGTCGAAATAGCTGCCAGCTGGACTTGTAGCCAGTCTGCCGAAAATATTCATAAATTCTTGAACACGTGCTCACGTTTGTCTTGTTCCCAATTCTCAGTTCCATTTGCACAAATTTCCTAATGTGCACAATTTTCCCCCCAATAGACTAAATCAGCCTCGCTTTAGCCTATGGAGGAAATCAGGAAATTTGTGCAAATACAGGGACACTTGTGCAAATCTCCCATTCAAACTCTGCTGGATTTGCACAAGTTTCCATTCATGCAGAATGAGCAGCAATCGCAAACAAAGATGGGAATTGGACATGAGATGAGTGGCAAGGCAATGTTCGGAGACTGCTGGTGATGTCGAACATCACTTATTTCCCTATCCCTAATCTGGCCTATTTCAGGCCATTGTTTCTGAGCCCATGAACTAAAGTTAAACATAAATAAAAGCGATAAAATGTAGAAGGAGAAAATACATAACAATGAAACACTAAAGGAATAAAGGAATTAGCCAATGACAGCAACCTAAGTAGAAGTTCACTATCTAATGATCATGAGCTTCTTGTTGCAAAATTTCAGCTTAAATTGAAGAACGTAGGGAAAACCACTAAACCATTCAGGTATGACCTAAATCATATCCCTTACGAATATACAGTGGAGGTGAGGAATAGATTTCAGGGATTAGACCTGATAGACAGAGTGCCTGAGGAACTATGGACGGAGGTCCGTAACATTGTTCAGGAGGCAGCAATGAAATCCATCCCAAAGAAAAAGAAATGCCAGAAAGCCAAGTGGCTGTCTGATGAGGCTTTACAAGTAGCTGAGGAAAGAAGGGAAGCGAAAAGCAAAGGAGAAAGGGGAAGATATATCCAACTGAATGCAGAGTTCCAGAGAATAGCAAGGAGAGACGAGAAGGCCTTCTTAAATGAACAATGCAAAGAAATCGAGGAAAACAACAGAATGGGAAAGACTAGAGATCTCTTCAAGAAAATCGGAGATCTCAAGGGAACGTTTTGTGCAAAGACGGGCATGATAAAGGACAAAGAAGGCAGGGACCTAACAGAAGCAGATGAGATTAAGAAGAGGTGGAAAGAATACACAGAAGAACTATACAGGAAAGATCTGAATGTCCCTGATAGCCATGATAGTGCGGTCACTGAACTTGAGCCGGACATCCTAGAGAGTGAAGTCAAGTGGGCCTTAGGAAGCATTACTAACAACAAAGTTAGCGGAGATGACAGCATTCCAGCTGAGCTATTTAAAATCCTAAAAGATGATGCTGTTAAAGTGCTGCACTCAATATGCCAACAAATCTGGAACACTCAACAGTGGCCACAAGACTGGAAAAGGTCAGTTTACATTCCACTTCCAAAGAAGGGCAACGCCAAAGAGTGTTCAAACTACCGCACAATTGCGCTCATTTCACATGCCAGCAAGGTGTTGCTCAAAATCCTACAAGCTAGGCTTCAGCAGTATGAGAACCGAGAACTACCGGAAGTACAAGCTGGGTTTCGAAGAGGCAGAGGAAGTAGAGATCAAATTGCCAACGTTCGCTGGATCATGGAGAAAGCAAGAGAATACCAGAAAAATGTCTATTTCTGCTTCATTGACTATGCTAAAGCCTTTGATTGTGTGGATCACAACAAACTGTGGCAAATTCTGAAAGTGATGGGAGTACCAGACCACCTTACCTGTCTCCTGAGAAACCTGTACGAGGGTCAAGAAGCAACAGTAAGAACCAGACATGGAACAACTGATTGGTTCAAAATTGGGAAAGGAGTACAACAAGGCTGCATATTGTCACCCTGCTTATTTAACTTATATGCAGAGTACATCATGAGAAACGCCGGGTTGGATGAATCACAGGTTGGAATTAAGATTGCCGGGAGAATTATCAACAACCTCCGATATGCAGACGATACCACCCTAATGGCAGAAAGCGAAGAGGATCTCAAGAGCCTCTTGTTGAGGGTGAAAAAGGAGAGTGCAAAAGCTGGTTTGAAACTCAACATTAAAAAACCCAAGATCATGGCATCTGGCCCCATCACTTCCTGGCATATAGAAGGGGAAGAAATAGAAGCAGTGACAGATTTTACTTTCTTGGGCTCCAAGATCACCGCAGACGGTGACTGTAGCCATGAAATTAAAAGACGCTTGATCCTTGGGAGGAAAGCTATGGCAAACCTAGACAGCATAGTAAGAAGCAGAGACATCACCTTGCCGACAAAGGTCCGTCTAATCAAAGCTATGGTTTTCCCAGTAGTAATGTATGGCTGTGAGAGCTGGATGATAAGGAAGGCTGAGTGCCGAAGAATTGATGCTTTCGAACTGTGGTGCTGGAGAAGACTCTTACGAGTCCCCTGGACTGCAAGGAGGTCAAATCAGTCCATCCTAAAGGAAATCAACCCTGAGTGCTCATTGGAAGGACAGATACTGAAGCTGAAGCTCCAATATTTTGGCCACCTAATGCGAAGAGAAAACTCTCTGGAAAAGACCCTGCTGTTGGGAAAGACTGAAGGCAAAAGGAGAAGGAGGCAACAGAGGATGAGATGGCTAGATAGCATCACCGATGCAATGAACATGAACTTGAGCACACTCTGGGAGAGAGCACAGGACAGGAAGGCCTGGCGTGCTATGGTCCATGGGGTCACGAAGAGTCGGACACGACTGAATGACTGAACAACATCTAATGAAATAATGAAAATACAAGGTATAGAGCACATATTGTAGTAATGTGAACTGCTTATGGTGCAATCTTATGGCCACTAGTCAGTGGCTAGATGGCCACAGGATAGGTCAGTTCCTGGAGAACCGACCCCCAACCCCTCCCATACCGCCTCATAGTCAGTGCAGATTGGTCCCATGCTCCATGCCCGAAAGAGCAGCATGGACCGGTGAAAATGGGGCATTCCTAGCAGAGGGCCAGGGTGGGGAGGTCAGAAATGCCGATATGACTTATCCTATGTGTTGTCCAGCTGCCACTTCCCATGCTCCGAAGTCCTGCAGCTAGACAGCCGAAATTGGCTGTATAGCTGCGAAAGCAGGGTGGGGGAAGTGAGGAGGAGATCCGCTCCTCACCACTGCTCCCACCCTGCACTTGATAGGCGGTCACCTCCGGGGTCAGAGGCAACCCTTGATCCACATAGGATTGCTCCCTCTGAGATCTTAGAATCTCAAGCAGTATGGAAGTCATTTCAATAAAATCAATAAATAAGGACTAAATAAATAAATAAATAAATAAATCAAATCACCAAGCCCAGACTTATGAGTCATGTGACTGCTCTGCTAAAAAGAAACCCATCTTCACTTGCCATCTCTGAAAACTCCCTTTTAAACTTTCATCGTTGGGCAGTATATACATCTGTGAAAGAAACAAACAAATGAACAATAAAAGAGGTGGTTTACCATCTATGGAAGGGAAACATTGATACAGAGGGTCAAACGCAGAAATGGGGAACCAGGGAACCTACTAGCAAAGGTGTCTGGAGTTTGCAGGAAGAGCTCCCAAAGGGAACCCCAATATAGCCACAGGCATAGGGAGAGATCCACTGGGAAGACTGAACAGGTTTGGAGTCCTGTCCTACACCAACCACTTCTATGGTGTGGGTGAAATAATGGCTGCAAGGCACAATGACAGTCAGTGATGAACTGAGTATTCTGTCTCAAGGAGGTTGATAGGCAAGGGCATCCAGGGGACAAAGCCAGAACTGGGCTGGGTCCTTTGAAGCTACAGGCCTGGTGATGGATCCCTCACCCAGAAATCATGGAGGACGGGGGAAGTGCCAGATGACTGGAGGAGGGCTAATGTTGTCCCTATCTTCAAAATGGTAAAAAGGAGGAACCTCAACCTGGGAACTACAGACCAGTCAGTCCAACATCAATCCCTGGGAAAATTCTGGAGCAGATTATCAAGCAATCCATCTGGAAGCACCTTGACAACTATGCCGTGATTACTCGAAGCCAACATGGATTTGTCAAAAACAAGTCCTGCCAGACAAATCTGATCTCATTTTTTGATCAAGTAACCTCCCTTGTAGACCGTGGGAATGCTGTAGACATCATATACCTCGACTTCAGCAAAGCTTTTGACAAAGTGCCCCATGATATCCTGATGAGCAAACTAGCTCAAAGGGGGCTAGATGAAACAACGATCCAGTGGATCCACAGTTGGCTACAGGATCGGACTCAAAGAGTGCTTATCAATGGGACCTTCTCAAACTGGGGAGAGGTAACGAATGGGGTACTGCAGGGCTCAGTCTGGGGCCCAGTGCTCTTCAACATTTTTATTAATGACTTGGAGGAGGAGGTGCAGGGAATGCTGATCAAATTTGCAGATGGCACAAAATTGGGAGGGATAGCTAATACTTTGGAAGACAGAAACAAAATTCAAAGTGATCTGGATAGACTGGAGTGCTGGGCAGAAAACAACAGAATGGCATTGAATAGGGATAAATGCCAAGTTCTGCACCTAGGAAAAAGCAACCAAATGCACAGTTACAAGATGGGGGATATGTGGCTCAACAACACTACAAGTGAGAAGGATCTTGGAATTGTTGTCGATCACAAGCTGAATATGAGCCAACAATGTGATGTGGCTGCAAAAAAGGCAAATGCTCTTTTGGGCTGCATTAATAGAAGCATAGCTTCCAAATCCCGGGAAGTACTAGTTCCCCTCTACTCAGCACTGGTTAGGCCTCATCTGGAGTACTGTGTCCAGTTCTGGGCACCACACTTTAGGAAGGATGCAGATAAACTGGAGAGGGTTCAGAGGAGGGCAACAAAGATGATCAGAGGACTGGAAACAAAGCCCTATGAAGAGAGACTGAAAGAACTGGGCATGTTTAGCCTTGAGAAGAGAAGACTGAGGGGAGATATGATAGCGCTCTTCAAGGACTTGAAAGGTTGTCACAGAGAGGAAGGCTAGGATCTCTTCTTGATCATCCCAGAGTGCAGGACACGGAATAATGGGCTCAAGTTACAGGAAGCCAGATTCCGGCTGAACATCAGGAAAAACGTCCTGACTGTTAGAGCAATATGACAATGGAACCCATTCCCTAGGGAGGTGGTGGGCTCTCCCACACTGGAGGCATTCAAGACGAGGGTGGACAGCCATCTGTCAGGGATGCTCTGACTTGGATTCCTGCATTGAGCAGGGGGTTGGACTCGATGGCCTTGTAGGCCCCTTCCAACCCTACTATGATTCTACTATTCTATGATTCTATGACCCCTGCTATGTCAAAGCTTTTGTAGAGCTTTGGAATATTACAAGGCTTTTCTCATGGGAGGACATAGGACAGGGGTGCAAATCCAGCCCTCCTGGGGTCCCAATCCAAGACTGCTGACCGGAACATCTCATGAAAATCACATTAAATCAGTTTTAAAGGAATTGCACCGGCTGCCAATACACCTTTGGTTGGAATTCAAGGTTATAGTGATGACATTTAAAGCCCTAAACGGCTTGGAACCTCGATATTTCAGGGAGTGCATCTCCTTATATATGCCTGCCCGAGGACTGAGATCTGTTGGAGGGGCCCTCCTCTGCGTCCCAGTGTGAGTCATACACTCTGGTGGGACGTGGGAGAGGGCCTGCTCTGCTGTGGCACCCCGGTTGTGTAATGCCCTCCCCTTGGAGGCCCGATTGGCGCAGACATTGGTTTCATTTTGGTGCCAAGTAAAAACAGGGCTTTTCACCAAAGCCTTTAAGGGCTAAATGCATTCCCTAGAGTAACACACTGTTGTAACGGTTTTATTGTTTTAGATTTTAATTGGTATTAGCTGGTTTAATGGTTTAATATGTTTTTAGCTGTTAACATTCTTTATTGTTTATACTGTTTAAATTGATTTTATCTGTATGCCGCCCTGAGATCCTAATGATATAGGGCGGGATACAAATGCTTTAAACAAACAAATAAATAAACCCAGCTCTCTGCTCTTCCCCAGATGAACATGACTCCTTCCCTTGGCTCCACCTCCTTTTCCCAGCCACAGATTGGTGATTTCCTGGCTTTGACACCATTTCCCCCCTATTCTAAAAGGTTAAAATGCTGTTCCTAAGGCTTAAAGATTGGCAGCAAGAACTTTACACTAGAATATGCTGGTATTTTTGGTATGTTGGCCCTGCCCCTTTGTGTTTGGTCCCACCCCTTTTGCCTTTGGCCATGCCTACCTCTGGGATGTGGCCCCCGAGAACTGCTCTAAAATGGAATGTGGCCCTTAGTCAGAAAGAGGTTTCACACCCCTGCCACAGGAGGATGGAAATAAATACCTGTATCACAGGCAACAGTGGCTCTGTCATACCGCCTGGAAGGCTCTGAAAAGCTAGCATCAGGACACAGTTTTTAAGGGTGTAATCTGACGCATGTTTAGACAGAGAAAAGGCCTACAACTCCCGTCATGCCCCAGCCACCCTAAGTGTCCTCCCCCACACCATGCATTTATTTCCTTCTTTTGGCGGGCGGGCAAGGAGGAAGAATCTTGGGCGAGGGTCACCTTACAAAGCAGAGTTTGGGATCATTGCATGGGAAAAAACACCCCCGCCCACCCCCCAAACCAAGATTGCACTTCAGAGTGTTTTTCGAGGAGCAGTGTGACTGACATAACAAATTTTGAGAGGCTCTATCAGTGCCATTAATATTGATAAAGTGCTTGAAAAATCAGCTGGCATGCATCCATCAGGGCCTGTTTTGGCAGGATTGCCTGATCCACGAAGGATGGATTTCATGTGCCACTTTTCGGCTGGCTCCGGTCACTCATCCTGTCGTCCTGCTGGAAACACTCATATTTCGTAACATGCGAAGGGGTCCATGGGTGAGTTTTCTAGCGCAGGAAAACAGATTGCGCCGGCAACATGCTCACTGGCATTCTGCGTCAATATTCTCACAACTTCAGGTCCCCAGCTATAAGGCTGAGAGTGCAGTCCTTTACATGTCTATGCTGAAGTAAGCACCATTGCATTCAGTGGGGCTTACTCCTGGGTAAGTGGGTATAAGATTGCCACCTGAGCTGTGAATCAGGAAGTCCCCAGTTCAAATTTTACCTCTTCCATGAACTCACTGGGTGCCTTAGGTAAGCCACTCTCTTTCCCTCTCTTTCAGCCTCAGTGCTCCCATCTGCATTACGGGGGATAATAATTACGAGAATTTTGTTTCTGCTGCCGAAACATTCTAGCCTGCCCTGTTCCAGCCTGAATTCAGGGATGAGAGCAAGAACATGTCCACCAAAACTGTTTGTGAATTACTGAACATGTGCTCGTGTTCAATTTGCACAACTTTCCCTAGTGGGGTTCCAGTGCAAAGGAGTGCTTGCCTCCAGAAAAGGTCTCCTTGTGAGAAAGTGACTCCTGAGGAGTAGGGGTCTGGAAAGGGAACTCTTACTGCTACATCTGAACTCTGGGTGGGGTCCAGCAGGCTTTGGACTTCAATGCCTTCACTAGAACCCCAGCCAGAGTTGGAACAACTTGGTCCATCCAGCCTCTGTTGTGCCCTTGACCCCTGAATTGTCCCCTGTGATTGATGCTCTGTTTACTGACCTTCTGGACTGCCTAATGACCCTGTGTAAGGTGCCTGACTGGTTTACTGTGCCTGACCTCTTGCTTGTTACCTTGACTGTTCCTATGGTTGCCTGATCCTCTTTGACTGCCTGCCTGTGTTCTGACTTCTACCTGGATTTAGAACCCCTCTGTTGTAGCCTGAACCCCGCTGGCTAACAGCCTGTAGGCTTGAGTGTTTGCTAACTCCACTGAAGGTAGAGTTGCTACAGCCCAAACAGGATGGAACATTTGGCACAGACCTAATCTGAACGTGCCTCCACTTCAAAGACCTGTGGGAAGCGAGGGTAGAATATTTCTCCCTGATTTGCTGGCTTTTCGTATGCGGGGAGTTTATGACATGCTGGTGCATTCCAACATGCCACGTCTCTCCTTGCAGTTGGAACACCTTCAGTGTTTAAGTAAGAGATTGCCAGGTTATTCCAAGCCAAGGACTGCCCAAAGGAGAAAACTCATAGAATGCCAAACAGTTCGGTTATTTTCTCAAGTATTTGTAGTTCTTCGCAATTAGCCAAGAGTTTGGCCGGCGCGAGGTTGATAATATTTCTCTCTCTCTCCCCCTCCCAATTTGGACATTCACTTTAGTTTTATTGCCAATTAGCATGGCATTCTACTTCTATGACTGCACTTGATAGGGTGGTAATTTGCATTGGAACCCTCATCAAAAGGGCATTATTTGTAAAACGGAGAAGAAATTCCAGATACTGTAACATTACTGTTAATTAAATTGGTGCAGGGATGTAATAGAGATGGGAGAGTTAAAAATGACTCTTTTTTTGCCCTTTCTGCTGCTGTTCCAGGAGCTGCAGTGTGTAAGCCTTATTAGCATGAGCTAATTGTCAACCCCAGATTTAGAAGAGATGTAGCAACTGAACAAGGTGTGGGTCGCGCTTTCAGGGAAGCTGTGGAGATGGCTGCTGGTCGATACTGGATGCATTGGGGTGTGGACAGCCCAAGAATGCTGGCTCACGCTTCGTAGTTGTGGGGTCAGATTCAGGGATTGTGGGGCGGAGGGCAGAAAAAAGCTTGGGAAACAGAGTCTTGTGGTGAAGATGCATGGGCAGACATCAGGCCTACTTTTAGGGCGCGTGTCAACTGATGAAAGCTGAAACACATCACATAAACAAGATTCAGATCTGCATAAAATTTGTATATGCTAAACTATATGTATAAATGCAAATTTAGAAATCATTATTATAATTCAAATAGAAATGCAGTTCCTTTATGGGGAACACTGTGACCAGCTGAGCATTCATTCATTAGTGCATGTGCACATTTGCAAATGAATGACATTCTTGTACAAAAATCCAATTCCATCAATGAGCAGATGATGGAACAAAAGACGCCTGACAAGCCACAAAACACAGAGAGAACAGATTTAATGAAATCCGTACTGCCCATGTTCCAACACATCTGGAAGGAACCAGTTTTGGGGGGCCCGTTCTATACACTGCACAAGTAATTCCTTCCTCCCATCCTCAGGGTTGGGAGGCCAGGTCCCATTTGGTGGAGCAGGTGAAAATGTGGGGAAAGGCTCTGCTCAAGACAAGGGAGATGGGAAAAAAGAGCGCTTCAGGAATTATATGGGATATTGCATGGATGGGTGATGAGAAGGGATGCTGGAGAAATTTGAGATGGACAAAAAGGAGTTTGGATTTCGAAGAATCCGACATGTGGAATCTGCTGTGGAGCAGCCCCCTCAGGCCAGGCACAGTCTGTGGACTTTCAGATCTTTTTTTTTTTTTTACTTTCCTGAAACCTATGTAACTTTATTCGTAGGAAAATATGCGTATTTCTTCTGAGACTGGTAAATATATGCAGGGAAAAGTTGAATGGAATGGGGGACAATGCACTAAATGTTACATATTAGCATAAATCCCATCAATTGTTGTGAACCCTGTTATGGAATTATTTGCGCATCTTTCCACATAACGAAAACAATTCAAATCCATCTGTGAATGGATGCCGGACCGAATGAAACTGCACAATTCCTGGTACACACGCAGGACGGATTTGACAAAATCCAGACATCTCTAGCGATGAGCTGGTAGAGAAATAATTAAAATTCATGCCACATTTGCTACAGTTTTCACCATGAATGTGTGTTTGTTCTTCGTGTGTGTATACAAAAAAGGTGCTAAGGATGCTCTCTGACAGGCGATGCCAAAACCTGTATAATTAATACATTAAATGCCATAATACCTTTCGGCAGCAGGGTTGAGTTGCATGCAAAGCCCAAAATGATAGACTTTCATGAATTTGTCATTGGAATACCTGCTGAAGGAAGGAATAGCAAACAGGGAAGTTTTGGAGTGGGTTAGCCACACAACTCAAATGTCTTTAGGGATGTACGAAAGTCACTTACCTTTTACGAAATTTGATTCGCGGTGGGGGGGAGGCACTCCGTCCCTCCCCCCAAAATTCTGGCCAGGGGGGAGGCGTCCAGAGCCGCCGCCGCCAGGGAGATTCGCCCAAGGTAAGTCCCATCTGGGGTGGGGGCAGCGGGGTGGCAGACCGTTTCGCCACCGATTTCGGGGGGTCGAATGTGCTGGCATTTGGCCTCCCTGAGATTTGTGGCGAAATTCTCTGACATCCCTACTCAGAATGACCTCCCTGGAAGTGGTAGACTTTTGCATGAACAGCAGCTGATGGATGTGGCGAACTGCAAAACCCACACAAACTGGATGGTAAGATGCTGATCTCTCCCTGCCCCCCACCTCAGTCTTCTGCTCATGTTGATTTTAGAAGGGGTCTTTACGGGAGCAATCCTACTGGGATAGGTGTCCGTCTCCGAACTCAGAGGTGACTGCCTATCCAATGCAGGGCAGGAGCAGCGTGGAGGGGATCATCCCCTCTGTGCTTCAGCTGCCCTGCATTTGTGGCTAGACAGCTGATTTGGGCTGTCTAGCCACGGGAAATCAGAGCGGGGTAAGCGACGGCCGTATGACATGTTGGATGTGTCGTACAGGCATTTCCAAGTTCCCTGCCCTGGCACACCTCCAGGAATGCCCTGTTATCGCTGCTCCATGCACCTCTTCCAAGAGTGGGGCATGGGGCCGTTCCGTGTTGCCTATGAAGCAGCGCAGGAGGGAGTGAAGGTCGGTTCTCAGGGAACCGACCTCGGAATGCAGGCTCCGTGGTTGGTTTCTGGGAACCGATCTATCCTATGGCTGTCTAGCCACTGACTAGCGGCCATAGGATTGCACCCTAAGGCTATGTTTATAGTGAGGCATATTTGAAATGAACCACATGTGCGTCCCATAACTATTGCTTTCATGCTTTTCATGCTTTTTTTTTAATGTATTTTACTGTGTTTTATTATTTTAATCTCTTTCAGATTGTTTTTGCAAACCACCTTGAGTACCACTTTTTAGTAGAGAGGTGGAGTATCAATCACATCAAATCAATAAATAATAAATACTTAATGGCTTCTTATTTATTTACTTGATTCATGATTTGAATGTATAAACTGGCACCTTCATTCGAAAAGACAGATCTCAAGAAGCAGAGCAATAATAAGCATTTGTTGTGTAATTGGAGCCGAAGGTAGATGCCGTATAATCTTAGATGTATTTTAGTGTATCCCTGTGTGTGCTGTTGTAATGATGTGTATTGTGTGTCTATGTTGTCCCCCACCCGCTCTTTTTTAAAAAATAAAACTGTTAATCAAAAAAAGAAAAAGACAGATCTCAGGGAGGTATGCATAAACATTTGAAACTGACAATACAATTGAAATAAACAAACAACAATAATACATGAAATTAATAAGTAGGTTTAATCAATTGTAGATAATTGTTGGCACCTTCATCCCCAAAAGATGGATCTCAGGGAGGTATGCATAAACATTTGAAACTGACAATACAATTGCAATCAACAAAGAACAATAATACATGAAATTAATAAGTATGTTTAATTAACTCTAGGTTGATTTGTTAATGAAGGTAAATACCCCACCCCCTTTTGCTTCTTGTTTAAATCCTGGATTAAGAAACACATTGGTTAGAATTGTAGACCTCTGGTTTCTCCCATTTGAATCTTCCAAAGTGAGTCCAGTTTCATAGTGGAAGGGATGTTCTACTTGACCTTTCACCTCAAAACCAGTCCACCACTACCCCCTGACCCTGATCACAGACATAACTATACTATGTACAGTCGTAGCTACTTGCATGTGCTTGATCTGCAGCTCTTCAGATTTTTAACACATGCAGTTTTTCAGGTTTCCCCGTTTCCCAATGTAGGTCGTTGCTGATCGCAGTACCAACACATTTCTGTTGTTGTTGCTCAGATTTTTAACAATAGCATATGGGATATTTTAAAAACAAACATATACATCTGTGTATCATTTACTAGCATTGGAGAAATTAATAAAAAGGTGTTCAGTTTTTCATAAACCTATTAGGACCAGTAGAGCAGTTCTCAGATTTGGGAATGAATGGAACTTCTGGCCCTCATGGACAGTTGATAGATGACCTGGGTCCAGGATAGCTAAGTACTGGGAGTGGGGCCATGATTTGAAGGAAGAAATGCTGGACAAGGGAGGAGTGCTTAGCCCTTCTCCCCCCGCCCCCCCCCTCCCCAGCCACTTTGCTCTAGTTGTAGGAAGGGATGCTGGAGAAATTTGAGATGGACTAAAATGAGGTTGGATTTCTAAGAATCCGACCTGTGGAATCTGCTGCGGAGCGACCCCTTCAGGCCACACAGAATCCATGAACTTCGGGATGATTTTCTTACTTTCCCGAAATTTACGCATATAAATTGATAGGGAAATACGTACGTTTCTGCTGAGGAAATGTTGAATGGAATGGGGGACAATACACTAAATAAATATTAAGGTAAATTATGTAAATACTTATATAAATAATTATGTAATTATTTGTGTATTTTTCCGCACAACAACAAAAAAAATATTCACATCCATCAGTGGGCGAACAGTGGAACAAAAGGCACCTGGCAATCCATGAAACACAGATGGAGTGGATTTTACACAGTCCGTACATCCCTAGTTGTAGCTTCCAGATATATGTTTACTGTGGCTAGGGATGTTGGAGAATTCCACAACGGATTCAAATGAATTCAGATTTTTATGGAACTGACCTGCAGCTTCCCCAGTGGACTGGCTTTTTCCAAGTCACACAGATTCTGTGGATTTGGGGACTGGTTTCTCACTTTTGGGGAGATTTGCACTGATTCACAAGTGTGCATTAGCAACAGTGTGCATGTGCACAAATGTGCTGATGTGCATTAGTTAGTGCACAAATGCAAATTTGCGTTAATGCACATTAAGAGAAGTAAAACCAATTCTGGTAAAAGAACAATCAGATTGGGTCAAGGAGTGGATGATGGAATCACAATGGGATGATGGAAGACTCACAATCCGCAAAACACAGATGGAATGGATTAACAAAATCTGTACATCCCTAACTGTGGCTGGGAGAAAAACAACTGTGTGCAACTGTGTGGAGGGCTGACTGATCCCCCCTCCAAACTCCCCCCTTCCTCTGCTGCTTTTATGCTGTCCCTTTAAACACTACTTGCCTTTGAAACGTTGGTGCTGTGAACCTGTCTGTGTTGTTGTGGTGGAGTCCACAAGTGCCTTGCGTTGTGGTAGACCCACAGAAATGGGGGGAAAACCCCTCTGATGTAAATTGGTTGAGGCCTTCCTCTTTAGACTGGAGATGTACCCGCACCACCACTAAATTCCTAGAACAGTCACCTTCCAAATCATCAAGTCACTAAATAAAATTATCTTAAAACGTAAGAGCAGCTGTTTCAACATGTTGGCCCAGCAGACAGTTTTGCATCCAGGATGTTGAAACAGCTGGTCAAGGTTAATGTCCCTAATTACTTATTCATTTATCACCCTTTTGTGGAGGGGGGAAGGAATTTTTGTTGTTGTTCCAATCATCTGCTCTTGGCACAGGTACAAAAATGGTGATAAAGTTAACCGACCATGTGACAGAAATAATGTAATTGCCCGAACAACAAATCATGGGCGTCTCTGATCTGAAAGGGATACCATGGTTTGTCTTGGACTGGATTCAAAAGCTTCACTTGATATGGAGCTTGATGTTACAGGAGCATGATAGAGCAGACTTCTTCAACCTGGCACCCTCCAAATGTTTTAGACTACATCTCCTATCAAACCTGACTAGTGGTAGGTGAACTTACACCAAATTCGTAAGACAGGGATCCAAGCCCACTGCAAAGTTGAGCATTATGAGCACATGGGTTTTATCCAAGGAGCCAACTAATTATGAGATTCAGTGGTCACTATCCCTGATCATTGCTCATGCTGGCTGGGGCTGATGGGAGTTGCAGTCCAAACAATTAGAGGGCACCAGGTTGGGGAAGGCTAATATAGAGGCTACAGATGTTGCAGTCCCAAGGGTAGTAGCCCTACATACAGTAGACCCATTGAGAAGAATGGGAATTAAATTAGCTGTGACTAACTTGTTTCATTCATTTCAATGGGTCTACTCTATGTAGGACTAACATTGGATACTACCCCAAGTCTCCTTATCTCTCTCCCAGGAACATCTCATACTAGGAAAACATGTAATGTAGCTATGGAGAGTTTTCTTTTTGATACCTTTCCTAATGATCTCCACTGAGTAGATCAGAAAGTGCCTCCATCCAATTTTCTGTGAAAATTCTCCCTCAGTCCCCCATGCCACAACCTTTCCCACTCAGCAGGGTTCTGTGACCCTTGGGGGTGCAGCTTGGAAGTCTCAAACATGGTAACCTTTCCTCATAGGGGAGTTGCTCCAGCCCTTTGATCATTTTGGTTGCCCCGTTCCACACCTTTCCCTGTTCAACAATATCCTTTTTGGAGTGTGGTGACCAGAAAAGTACACAATATTCCAGGTGCAGTTGCATCACAGATTTGTATAGTGTCAGTTTTACTTTCAGTTCCTTTCCTAATGATCCCCAGCATAGAATTTGCCTTTTTCACAGCTGCTGAACAGTGGGTTGATGTTTTCATCGAGCAACCCACTGCAGCCCTGAGATCCCTTTCTTGGTCAGTCACTGCCCGCTCTGACCCCGTTAGTGTAAATGTGAAGTTAGGTCTCACTTGACACTTTCTTACATTGAAAGACAATTGCAATTTTATTAGAGCAATATGACAATGGAACCAATTTCCTAGGGCAGTGGTGGGCTCTCCCTCACTGGAGGCATTCAAGACAAGGCTGGACAGCCACCTGTCAGGGATGCTTTGACTTGGATTCCTGCATTGAGCAGGGGGTTGCACTAGATGGTCTTGCAGCCCCCTTCCAACCCTACTATTCTATGATTGTTCTATGATTGCCTGTTCACCCAGTTTGGAGAGATTCTTTTGAAGCACTTCACTATGTATGTATGTATGTATGTATGTATTTTTTACCACCCTGAATAATTTGGTATCATCTGCAAACTTGGACACCTCACTGGTCACCCCTAATTCTGGGGCATTTCTGAACATGTTAAAAAGCACCAGTCCCAATTAGGGATGTTGGAGAAATCTGCAAGAGAACCAAATGAGTTTGGATTTTCATGAATCCGACCTGTGGATTCCGCAGAGGACTGGCTTTCCCCCTGTTGGGCAGATTCTCTGGAGTTGTGGACTGATTTCCTAACTCTCCCAAAATTCATGTCATAGAAATACACACAAAATTAAAAAAAAATTGTGCTCCCAAGTGCACATTTCCCCCCTAGGCTAAAGTGTGAAATGCACATTTTGTTGAATTTGCACATCTCGTGGAATTTGTGCATTTTAGTGTGTGTGAAATGCGAATTTGCTCAAATATGGAAACAAAAAAAAATCAGATTCTGTTGATGGGTGGATGACAGAATGAAAGGCACTTGACAATCTGTGACGGAATGGATGTCACACAATCCATACACCCTTAGTCCCAATACAAATCCTTGTGAGAGGCTCCACTTCTTTGATCCTCCCATTGCAACAACTGTCCATTTAGCCATACTCTGCTTTCTGTTCTTTAACCAGTTACTGATCCATAGGGGGACCTGTCCTCTTGTCCTACAACTGCTAAGCTTATTCAGGAGTTCCTGATGAGGGACTTAGTCAACAGCTTTTTGAAACTCCAAGTGGACAATGCCTACTAGATCACACACACAGATATATATACACACACACACTTGATGACACTCTCAAAGAAGTCTAAAAGGTTAGTTGGGATGGGCAAACGAGCTTGGCAAAATTCTCTGGACATCATCGTGCCACTCATCTTGCACCTGATTTACATTTGCATTTGTGATGACTGCTCATTTTGCATGAATGGGAAAATTGTGTAAAATAGGGATAGAATGTGAAATTGCAGAAATTCCCTCAAATTCCCAAGTTGTACAAATCCCCCCTCCCCCCCAGACTAAAGCAGAACTGATTTAGAAATTTGTGAAGATTTGGAAATTTGCACAAATTGGGCAGGGAATGTTGCACAAATTGAACACAAGCGCATATTCAGTCATTTGCTAACATTTTAGGCCAACATATTCTAATATTCATGCTCGTGGGTGTAAATCAGGCAGGCTCAAACGTTTATGAGCAGAAATGAAATTCTCATACATTCCTAAAGTTTAGTGGAACAAGGTCTTGCAGAAGCCATGCTTTTCAGCAAGGCTTGTTCTTCTATATGCTGGACAATTTGATCTTTAATCATGCTTTCCACCCATGCACATGGATGTTAAGCTAAATGGCCTACAATTTCCTGGATCCCCCCTTTTTTAATGATGTTAAATTGGATGTTTCCTAGTCCTCTGGTACAAAAGCTGATTTTAGGAGGAAGTTACAAGTTCTCCCCATGTAACTGCAACAAGTGGCGTCCAGTACCATATGGCCTTTCAACATCTACAACTTATCAGTACTACACAACAATACTACCCTCCCACCCCCCATATTGAACCCCAGCCAGCCAGCATTATGCCTGCGTTATGGGTTTTTTTTTTGTAAATCAACGAGAGTAAAAGTAGAATTTAACTTTTCATGTCAGCCATTTGGACACAGTTAAAATGGCCTCTAAAATAGAAATAACAGGTATCAAGAGAGATGGAAAGAGAAGCTGTGACAGTAAATTGCCAGTAGATAAAAATGATGTTAAAAATAGATCTTTGGAAGCGGATTAGCTCCCCTTGGTCCATTGTCTCTCCGGCAGGCAGTATGCCCTCTACCTTGAAGCTGAGTAAAATTGCTGCTTTGGGCAAACAGACTTGCTGCTTAACTTGTTTTCCCTCTGATTGTTGGCCACAGGAAAGAGGAAATAAAAATGACTGCCACTGGTTTTACCGCATCTCATTATCTTCCACTTTGCCATCCTGCTTAGATAGCTTTTTATACGATTTCACAAGTCTGCTAAAACATAATTTGACAAAGGCTGACCCTAAGTCAGTGTTCCTTAAACTTCTGATAAGTCATTCAACACACACTTCAGTTTTACACTGGGGGGAACAAAGGTTTATGTTTAGAGTGTGTACCTTCCACAACTTGGTGCCCTCCAGTTCTTTTGGACAACAACTCCCAGCATTCCTGACCATTGCCCATGCTTGCTGGTGCTGATGGGAATTGGAGTCCAAAAGCTCTGGAGGGCACCAGGTTGGGGAAGATGGGTATAAGGTAAGAACTGCCTGATCACCCTGGTATTTCTGTAATATGTTCCCACTTTGATCTTCACACATTCACTGCACAAAATGGAGGGCAGCGGTTCATGCTTGAGCGGGTGGTTGTAGGACAGCTCCAGGCACTGTTGAATGAAACGGATTATCTAGATCCATTTCAATTGGGCTTCAGGCCTGGTTTTGGAATGGAAACTGCCTTGGTTGCCCTGTGGGATGACCTCTGCTGGGAAAGGGACAGGGGGAGTATGACCCTGTTGATTCTCCTGGACCTCTCAGCGGCTTTCGATACCATCGACCATGGTATCCTTCTGGATAGGTTGTCTGGGTTGGGAGTAGGAGGCACTGCACTACAGTGGTTCCACTCCTACTTGGATGGCCGATTCCAGAAGGTGGTGCTGGGGGATTACTGCTCTGTGCCATGGCAATTGTGCCATGGGGTTCCACAGGGCTCTATTTTATCCCCCATGCTGTTTAACATCTACATGAAACTGCTGGGGGAGGTTATCCAGAGGTGTGGGCTGCGGTGCCATCAATATGCAGATGACACCCAGCTCTACCTCTCTTTTACATCAAAATCAGGTGAGGCAGTGACTGTTCTGAACCAGTGCCTGGGCACAGTAATGGACTGGATGAGGGCTAATAAACTGAAACTCAATCCAGACAAGACGGAGGTACTGTTAGTGGGTGGTTTGTCTGCCCGGCTAGGTGATATTCAACCTGTTCTGGAGGGGGTTGCACTCCCCCTAAAGGATCAGGTTCGTAGTTTGGGGGTGCTCTTGGATCCAGAACTGTCACTTGAGGCACAGGTGAACTCAGTGGCACGGAGCACTTTTTATCAGCTTAGGCTGGTATACCAACTATGCCCTTATCTGGACAGAGATAGCCTTGCTACAGTTATCCATGCTCTGATAACTTCTCGTCTGGATTACTGCAATGCGTTATATGTGGGGCTGCCTTTGAAAATGGTCTGGAAACTTCAGCTGGTCCAAAACAGGGCAGCAAGATTGTTAACAGGGACTGGCCTGTGAGCTCATATTACGCCAGTACTTTTCCAGCTGCACTGGCTGCCAGTCCATTTCCGGGCCCGATTCAAAGTGCTGGTGTTAACATTCAAAGCCCTTAACGGCTTGGGGCCAGGTTACCTGAAGGATCGCCTCCTCCCGTATGTGCCTGCCCGGACCTTAAGATCATCTTCAGTGGCCCTTCTCCGTGAGCCCCTGCCAAAGGAAGTGAGGCGGGTGGCTACTAGGAGGAGGGCTTTTTCTGCTGTGGCACCCCAGCTCTGGAATGAGCTCCCTAGTGAGGTTCGCCTGGCGCCTACATTGTATTCCTTTTGGCGCCAGGTGAAGACCTATTTATTTTCCCAGGCATTTCAGCATTTTAGCTTTCTAAATTTTTATCTTTGCTGTTTTAAATCTGTATTTTAAACTCCTGCACTGCTGCTAGGTTTTATTGTGGTTGTATTGTTATATTGTGGTTTTAATGTTCTGTATATTTTAAATTGTTTTATTGTGTGTTGCTTGGATTTAATTTTTGTGAACCGCCCAGAGAGCTTCGGCTATTGGGCGGTATAGAAACGAAATAAATAAATAAATAAATAAATAAATAAATAAAATAAATGCCTGAAGGCTTCTTCTGTGCTTATCTGGTGCCCTTGTCTCGAGTCCAGTATCCATAAATTCAGTGGAAGTTCAGAATAGAGCTGTGTGCAAAGGGCCTCTCAAAATTCTACAGCCTATATGTGGGCAGAGAAATGGGGGGTCAATTTCACCGAATTTCTCCTAGGGGGGGGAGAAATTCTCCAACAGTTTCTCACAGAGAGGGCTCACTATTGGCAGGGATTGTAGCATGGCTTCTTTCTTTTTTCCTGAGGGTTTTTGGTTTACTGCACTGGTTTTGTAAGTGGCAACAGCATCAACCGTGTTGAGGCATCCACTCTTCTGAGGCAGAATTTTGAATGTCTTTTGGTGGTCTTTTTGAGCTGACCTAATCCCTGCGAGGTGGCCGAGGGTGCCGTGCATCTTTTATCTCTCCCTGTTATACATCTTTCCATTGCTCTGCAGCCTCCCAGGCCACCCGCACGTTTTGAACTGAAAAAGCCTCATGGGAGGAATTGTCTCACGATGTCTTCCCCATGATGGCTTTAATTGAAGTGCGGGGAGCCGAGGAGGCTCCAGGCTGCCACAGAGTTTATTGTATGATGACAGAGAGGACACTTCTGCACACTCCTCAGCCACCTCACAAATAAGGTAAGCACAAGAACCTCAAACCCAGCCCATGAGACTTTCTCCGAAATTTCTCCTCCTTTGAATTTCTTTTCGGAAGCAATTTCTTTTCTATCACATTGAATGAGAAGGGTTGAAAAAAACTGTGGGAGAAATTTTCGGCACAGCACTAGTTCAAAATATGCTTTCTTTATTTCTTCCGAGCCTGACGCACTTCTGGCATCGAAAGGGCACTGGGGAGAAAATAGCTTGAAGCAGCAGTGCACATCAAAGCGTTGAAAGTTGGCTGAAAGCTCTTAGAGCCAGTAACTAAGCCTCAGGAGGGGCATCTCTAGGGATGTACGAAAGGGACTTACCTTGTCCCACAGCTTTTTTCGCGGTGGGGGGGAGGCGCTTCGCTTCTCCCCCCGAAGTTCATGCGAGGGGGGGAGGCTTCCCGCCTCGCCCAGCTGAAATTCAGGCCGGGCGGGAGGCGCCCCATCCCTCGCTGGTGAAAGTCAGGCTGGGTAGAAGCACCCCGTCTACCCGGCCGCGAAAAAAAACAAACAAAAAACCACCCCCGTGATAGGCTACGTAACGATTAACATAGCCTATCACGGCTAGATCTCCAAAGTCAGCCGTGATAGGCTACGTTAATCGTCACGTAGCCTATCACGGGTGACTTTGAAAAAAAAAAGCGCGTACGCAAATGGCGGCCCCCATAGGGAGCTGCCATTTGCATTCCTTATTTGGTCCCTGTAGTCTATGTAAAGATTTACGTACACTACGGCGAAAATAAGGGCAACGCAAATAGCGTTGCCCTTATTTTCGCCGTAGTCTACGTAAATCTTTACGTAGACTACAAGGACCAAATAAGGAACGCAAATGGCGGCTCCCTATGGGGGCCGCCATTTGCGTATGCGCTTTTTTTTTTTTCAAAGTCACCCGTGATAGGCTACGTGACGATTAACGTAGCCTATCATGGCTGACTTTGGAGATCTAGCCGTGATAGGCTACATTAATCGTTACGTAGCCTATGATGGGTTTTTTTTTTTACTTTCCTTGTAATGGTGGCGGCGGCGGCAGCCAGTCAAAAGACCGGCTGCCGCCCCCGCCCCTGACGAAGACCCGATGAACCGCCGCTGGGACCTGCTGCCGGGAGGGACATTCGTGAAAGGTAAGTCCCATCCCGGGGGGGTGGCGGGGTGGTGGTGGGGGGTGGCGGAGAATTTCACCGCCAATTTCGAGGGGCCGAATGCATTGGCACTCGGCCCCCCGAAGTTTCGGGGAGAAATTCTCCCCCATCCCTACCCTTACCTTTATTTTCCCACAGCTGAATGTCTCGTGGTCCTGGTAGTGGCAATTACTAATTCCAAGAGGCAAGTGAATAAATTCTTGACCAAAAATGGCAAGGGAGGAGAGGTCCTCAGCATTGTCTAGGAACTAGAGTGTTACTAGCCCTGCATTGTTTAATTGATTGTGGAGGCTGGTGGCTCCAATTTCAGTGGGGTTGTGAATCCACTCTGGGTTCCAGTCACAACCAGTCAGAACTCTAAAGGAGTTATCCAAGGTGCTGAACCCATGCTGGGGATAGGGCCGCCAGTCTCCACTGAATTGATCCATGGAGGGCACAGTCCTATTGGGATAGGTGGCCACCTCCAAACTCGGAGGCAAATGCTTATCCAATGCAGGGCAGGAGACGCATGGAAGGGATTGTCCCCTCCGCACTTCAGCTACCCTGCATTCGTGTCTAGACAACTGATTCCGGCTGCCTAACCATGGGAAGGTGGAACACGGCAGGACGAACACTGGCCAACACATCAGAACAGCACTTCTTCCCTCCCTGCCCTCCCCGCCCCAGCACGCCCCCAGGAATGTCCTGCTTTTGCTGCCCCGTGCTCCTCTTCCGAGCACAGAGCATGAGGCTTTTCCATGCTGCCTACGACGCAGCATGGGAGAGGGTGGAGGCCAGTTCTCAGGGAACTGGCCTCAGAGTGCAGGCTCTGAGGTCAGTTGCCGGGAACTGACCTATCCTATGGCCATCTAGCCGCTGACTAGTGGCCATCGGATTGCGCCCTAAAACACTCTGCTGATTGGCTAAACAGGTTCTGAGATTAGGTGGGCAGCAGATTTTTTTAAGGCAGTATTTTTAAAAATACAAGTACTTAAACAAACTGCAGGTGGAAATGCTACCATAAGAGGCATTCCCTCCTGGGTCGGAATGAAGGCTGGGGAGGGGGATTGCCTCTTCTAAGGTTCGGTCTGTTACAACAGATGCATGCATCGTCCAAAAAGAAAGTGTGTGTTTTGCTTCCAATTGATTGCTTTTGTGCAGATGCAATTTTATGTAAAGGCAATTGGTGAACTGGTTTATTAACTGACTAAGTTGAAATCCTATAACCTTTACCTGGGAGTAAATCCCATTGAACTTACTCCTGAGTAGACACATCTTTGTTTGTGCCATTGGGCTGCAAGCCTATGCATGCTTACATAAGAGAATGCCCCACTGCAGTTAGTGGGACTTATTTCCAAGTAACCACTGATAGGAATTCACCAAACTGTGCGATTGAGTGACTAACATTTATTTAAGCTGGTGATCATGTTTAGCAATGGTGGTGACTTTTGATCTTCCTGCCTCCAGGGAACTAGTCCACCACTCTGCATGCTGAAGTGGATTGCAGGGGGAGAGAGTTCTAGGGTGCACACAGGAAGTGATGGTCTACTGGGCTTCTCCATCATCCTGCGTGAACCAAGAGTGCAGAGCTGTGATTCTCTCAATGTTCTTCTGCAGCTGTGCAGCATAGCAGAAGGCTGACTCAGGCGGAAAACCTGCCATTATCAACCTTGGCATTGTGGGACCCCGATAGACCTCAGCAGAATGCCTGGGTTGCCACAGATGCAGCCTAGTTTAAACACCACTGGGCATGTCTTCCTACCAAGCCATTTCTTGGTTGGTGCCCTCTGCTCTCTTGTTTTCTTTATCCATTGAAAGGACCTTGTGTTCCCACAAAAGAAAATGGTTAACACTACTGATTGAAGGCTTCAATTGGAATTGAATGACCCAAAGAGCAGAGCAGTATGTTGCAAAGGGTTCATTCCAACTGAACAGTTCAGTGAAGGTAATCTTACTCCTATCAAGTGCCGAGTGTCAGAAGTCAAGTAAAGTCATGGACAGGGATAATGTATGGGTACATAAGAAGGGAAGGGCCCTTTTTCTTTTCTTTTCTTTTCTTGACCAGGCTTTAGAAATCCAGGTAGCCGTACATGAGAGCTTGGTTAGGGTCGGGGTGGTTGAATTAGTGATGGGCAAACTCCCTTCAGTTTGATTCTATGACAGTTTGATTTGATTATGAACATTTTTAAAGAACTCTCAGGGAAAAGAAAAAAAAATCCCTCACTTTCCCCACAGGAGTTTTAAATTGACTCATAGTGTTGGCTGTGCAATATCAAATTGGTTTAACATCCTCCCCTCAGGGCATTCGCTTAGCTCTCTGTGAGCAGAAATTGGTGTCCAGGATGAAAACTAGAAATGGAATTGCAGAATTATGGATATTTAGAGTTGGAAAGGGCCTTGGAGATCATGTCATCTTACTCCCTGCTAAATGGAGGATGCAACTGCAGCATCCCTGACAGGTGGCCATCCAACCTCTGCTTAAATACCTCCAGTGGAGGAGAGCCCACCACCTCCAGAGGTGATCTGTTCCATAGTTGAACATCTCTTAGTGTTAGGAGGCTTCTTCTAACATTTAGCCAGACTCTGTTTCCTTGCAATTTCTGCTCTCTGCTCATGCACGGAATCTCATTTTCCATGCCAAACCTTAAAAAAAAATAAAATTAGATTTGCATTGGTTCTGAGCATTATGTGTCACCAAATTAAAGAGATTTTATTTGATTAAAATGAATAAGAACATAAGAAGCTGGATCAGACCAAGGTCCATCTAGTCCAGCATTCTGTTCACAAAGTGGCCAACCAGTTGCCTCTGGGAAACCCACAAGTAGGACATGAGTGCAACAGCACCTACTAGCCCATGTTCCCCAGCAGCTGGTGTACACAGGCATACTGCCTCTGATAGTGGAGGTAGCATATAGCCATCAGAACTAGTAGCTATTGGTAGCCTTCCCCTTGATGAATTTGTCCAATCCCCTTTTAAAGCCATCCCAGTTGGTGGCCATCACTACATCCTGTGGTAGTGTATTCCAGGGTTTAACTCAACGTATCCACCATTTGAAGAAAAATAGGGATGTATGAAAGTGACTTACCTTTCCGCGGATTATGATGATGCTGGGGGGGAGGCGTTCCGTCCCTCCCCTGGAATCCTGGCAAGGGGGGAGGTGCTCCGTTCCTCCTCCCTGGAATCCTGGCCGGCCAGCTGTGCTCCGCAGCAATTCTGCGGAGCTGCTGGCCGGCTCTGCCAGCAGCCGGACATCCAGCCGCTGGCTAGCAGGGATGCAAATGGCGGCAGCCATAGCCGCTGCCATTTGCGTCCCTGCAGTCAGTTGTGATAGGCTACGTAAATGTTTACGTAGCCTATCACGGCTGAGTTAAAAAAACAAAACAAAAATGCGCGTACACAAATGGCGGCGGCCATGGCCGCCACCATTTGCGTTCTTTATTTTGGCACGTCTTAGTCTACGTAAACATTTACGTAGACTAAGACGGCGAAAATAAGGGGAACGCAAATAGCGTAGCGTCTTAGATAGACTAAGATGTGCCAAAATAAGGAACGCAAATGGCGGCGGCCATGGCTGCCGCCATTTGTGTACGTGCGTTTTTTTTTTTTTAAGTCAGCCATGATAGGCTATGTAAACATTTACGTAGCCTATTAAGGTGTTTTTTAAAAATCTAGCCATGATAGGCTACGCAAATCTTTTCATAGCCTATCATGTTTTTTTGTTTTTTTGTTTTTTTAACTGGAAATGGCGCTGGCAGCCGGTTGGAAGACCGGCCGCCGCAGCTGCCACTGCCGCACCGCTGCTGCACTGCTGCCAGAGCCACCGCCGGAGCCGCCACCGGAGCCGCCGCCGGAGCCGCCGCCGCCGCCAGGAAGATCTGCCCAAGATAAGTCCCATCCCGGGGGTGGCGGGCCGTTCTGCCACCGATTTCAGGGGGCCGAATGCGCTGGCATTTGGCCTCCCCGACATCCGTGGTGGAACTTTCGTACATCCCTAAAAATGATGAGTTACACAGGCATGAATGTGCATATTATTGCATATGTGCAGAAGGGGGTGGCTGGAAATTGACTTCTCATGAATGGGGAGAATTGGGTGGAGGCAAAGTTTGTGTGAAGAGACCACAGAACAAACTGGGTGGCAGGGTGGAGAAGCAAGCCAGATGAGGAAGAGGAAGACCATGTAAGCTGCCTTGGTGTCCTTTGATGAAAAAGCAGGACATAAATGTAACAAGCAAACAAGCAAATTAGCATCCATATCCAGCTTTCAAACCTGCAAATCAGTTCATGTTTATGTGATCTAGTTACAATGTCTACAACACCCCTTTAAAGTAGGTCAGCATGATCATCTCAATACTGCAGATAGTTTGGGGAGGGTGGCTTGCCTCAGCATTCTGTTTTTTTACAGCGGCCAAGCAGTTTCTCACAGGCAGACCTCCAGCAGGCTGTCTCTTGCTGTGGCACACTTCCCTTGAAGATTGGGGAATGGATGAACCAGTCTGCTTCTGGTCTGTGCCACTTTTGCATGCCTTGATTCACAAGTCCATCACATCCCATTACTGCATTAATCTATGATACACATGGCCAAGAATGAATGAATGAATCAATGAATGAAAGAGTTGTCTGAAGGTTTTAGTATTTCAGCCGCTACCTTCATAGATGAACAGGGGAAGACTCTTTCCTGGATGTCAGTTCTGGCTCTTAATCCAAGTTGCAGCTAGGGATGTGCGAACCTACCCCCATCTGGGTTCTCCGGGCACCTGCCCAGCCCCTGCCCCCACTGTGCTTGAGTCCCTCCTGTGCTTGGCAAGCAGCTTGCGCTTACCCCGGCGGCCTCATCGAGCTCTGCAGTCACCCTTTTTTGAAAAATAAAATGGCGATCACAAAAATGTGCATATCTGTGTATCCAAAAATGCACATTTTCTGCACATGCGCATAAATGGCAGCTGCAGAGCTCAACAAGGCTGCCAGGGGTGAGCGGGGGCAGGGGCTTGGCAAGCATGGCTTGGGGGTGCAGGCGGGGGGGTTCAGCTGGACAGAACTGGGTGCCTGCATCATCCCTAGTTGCAGCTAGGGATGGACGAAAGGGACTTACCTTGTCCCGCAGCTTGCTTTGTGGTGGCGGGGGAGGCGCTTCGGTTCTCCCTCCGAAGTTCAGGCGAGGGGGGGAGGCGCCCTGCCTCACCCGGCCGAAATTCAGGTCAGGGGGGGAGGCGCCCCATCCCTCGCCGGCAAAATTCAGGCCGGGGAGGAGCGCCCCGTCTCCCCGGCTGCGAAAAAAAAGTAAAAAAACAAACACACACACCCATGATAGGCTACGTAACGATTTGCGTAGCCTATCACAGCTAGATTTCCAAAGTCAGCCGTGACAGGCTATGTAAATCGTCAAGTAGCCTATCACGGGTGACTTTGGAAAAAAAAAAGCGCGTATGCAAATGGCGGCGCCCCATGGGCACCGCCATTTGTGTTCCTTATTTTGGCACGTCTAGTCTACGTAAAGATTTACGTAGACTACGGCGAAAATAAGGGCAACGCAAATAGCATCCCCTTATTTTCGCCATAGTCTACGTAAATCTTTACGTAGACTAGACGTGCCAAAATAAGGAATGCAAATGGCAGTGCCCATGGGGCACCGCCATTTGCGTACACACTTTTTTTTCCCCCAAAGTCACCCGTGATAGGTACGTGACGATTTACGTAGCCTATCATGGCTGACTTTGGAAATCTAGCGATGATAGGCTACGTAAATCGTCACGTAGCCTATCACGGGTGTGTGTGTGGTTTTTTTTTTTTACTTTTTTATTTTGTAAAGTCGGCGGCGGCAGCCGGTCGGGAGACCAGCCGCCGCCCCTGCCCACACCGAAACACCGCCAAAACGCCGCCGGGACCCGCTGCTGAGAGGGACATTCGCTGAAGGTAAGTCCCATCCCGGGGGGGCGGGGGGCCGGCGGAGAATTTCCCCAACACTTTTGGGGGGCCGAATGCGTCGGCACTCAGCCTCCTGAAGATTTGTGGAGAAATTCTCCGCCATCCCTAGTTGCAGCCAGATTTTATTTAAACTTCGTAGGCAAACCAGCTGCTTCTCAGCTCATCTGCCATTGTCTTCTCATCACCTTGGATATTGCATGCCTCCTTTGAGATGGCACCAGAAGACGCTTCAAAATACAGCCTTGTACAAGTGTTCCATTTTTTTGTAAAGGCTTCTGGGATTTCCTCCTGGGTGCATTCAGCAGCCATCTCTAGTGCCAGAATAAATGCCATTAACATCTTCCACTTACAAGATGTGACAGATGATGCCCAAGGAATGAAATGCTTACCAGCAACTTCTTTGCAACTTCTTGTATTTTCATTTTGACCAAGGTGGCAATCCAAGGTTTCCTAAGGCCCACTAAAATCTGTGGGACTTATCTGGAATAAGTATGTTTAGGAGAGAGGGCTGTGCGAATTGGTAAAATGTGAGCTTGCCAAAGTTCTACGAATTTCATCTTGAAGCGCATTCCAACTTGAGTCTGTATGGGATTGCGAGCTTAGTTTTTTTTTTCTTTTCCCATGAAAAACTGTGTGTATCTTCATGCGTACTTTTCCCAAATGTATGCATCTGTTGTGCACATCTTTGAAATGTGCTCATTCTTCTCCCATTGATTAAACCGTATTTGTACACATTTTTCAAATGTACACATGTTGTCGAATGCATTGTTTTCTGGGCTACAAATCACATTGCAAGCTTGGAAATGTATGGACTTCGGCTGTTTCGGAGTCTGTGTTCAGTCTGGAAGGTACGTTCTGGGTAAATCCTGATAAAAAATGAACTGAAATGAATTTCTCATACATCCACAAGTGGGGAGGGGATACCACCTCCTTTCCCCCCTTTAACACAGTCCTGGCATCTTACCTGGTCTACTGGGGAAAATGACTGTAAGACATTCCCAGGATCTCAGTTTGAAGGCACACAGTTGAGTTCATTAATGAGCAGCTGCCAGGAAACATCAGATGGGAGGGAACCACCCATGGCTAGGTGCTGGAAGGATAAAAAGGCTTTATCCTGGCAGCATGGGGTGTCGGCGGTGAAACAGGAAGGAGCTGAGTCAGGTCATGCCGAGAAAAGCAATCCACCTGGTGGGCCCAGTATCAGTGTCTGGAAGTAGCTACCATCCTGAAACTTTCAGTTTGGGGAAAACCAGACTGCTCCTTCTCTGTACCAGAGGCTCCCACTGAATGGGGAGAGAGATCCAAGGTGCTGGATTGAAGAGGACCCTTCTATATTTTTAGTTGTAAAGGATGATGAGCTTGCCAATGTTTTCATTTGGACTGCTGATAAGGCCAGCAGGTTATCTACATTGTTTTGTTGAACTATTTTGGAGGCACGTGCTAGTAAACATTGCTCTAGACTCTGCATTATCTCCTTGGTTGTTATTTGATACTGTACTTGTCACTGCAGCTCTGTTGGATAAAGGACTAATTGGAAAGAAAACCAGCTCAAGCCCTGGGTCCTTCCCTCTTTACACAAAATAAAGCAGAAAGCATAACATTTCATGATTGCCTCCACCTCTTTGGGAATGAGCTTTTCACCCACACTAGCACAGATGCTGTAGCAGTCAGCAGATGTGGAACAGTTCAACTGGATGACGTTGAAGGGGTACAATAATGAAGGGGAAGGCATACTTTTTTGCCACCATCACCACCACAGAGGAGGTTCAGTAATGAGTTCTCACCTGTGTTTGATCAAATTGGAGATGGGTTTTCCTCCACCTGCATTGTTGTCATCCCTCGTCCTGCTTCATTGCCCTCAACTCAGATGAATACCAAGAAGCTGATTGGGCTAAATATACTAGTGATTGTTGCTGCTTTTGTTTTTTTCTTTTATCCTTAATAATTTTCTTTTTAAAAATATTATTATGAGTATTATTATTATTATTATTATTATTATTATTATTATTATTTTGAGACTATGATTAGTAATATTCCTGGTTGGTTGATTTTAGCTTTATCATTATATATTAGCTGAAAAGCATTTTATGGCTAGGGGAACATTTATAGCATGTTTCTTTGCTATAAATCTGAGGATATGTTACTGAAATAAGATGGATAACCTAGGCTGTACTGAACTGTAATATTGGCAATGGTATAATATTTTAAGTAGGGTGATACTTGAAGTTTATCTGTAATATGTAACTTTCCCCCCCTTTTTTCTCTTAATACTTTTTCTTGTTCCCTTTGTTCTCCTGTTCTTTCATAGTTTGCCTTCTCTTTCCTTTTTATATTTCCTTTTTTGCTTTTCTGGTTGTTGCAGTGTCTCCAAGAATACTGTAATGCTGGAAACTGTAGATGTTGATTATGTTGTTGGTATTCTTTATTTCATTTATAAAGATAAAAAGTAGAATGAAAAAAGAAGAAGCTGACTGGGCTCTTCTGCAGTGTAGGAGAGGACATTTAGGGGTGGCCGCATCCACCACCTGAGCCATCTCCGTATTCCATAGACTGACCAGGGCTACAACAGGAGTGCCCACCAGACAAGCCATAAAATCCCCCAGAGACCTCTGGAAGCCATTGGAAACCATTAGCCTCCAAGGGCAGACCATCCTAATACATCTCCCATCTCTGCAGAGGGGAATAGTCACTGCAAGCCTAAGTCATAACAGAAGATGTCCTGACCATGACAAGGGAGTAGACGTAAAATCCCCCACTTGTCAGGCCACCATCCTCCTGGCCAGTAGATCAAGCCAAAGCTAGAGTGTGACCTGCTACATGTCTTGAGCCAACGGAACAGTGGAACAGCCCCATGGTGGTCATGGTGGCCAAGAACTCTGGAGACATTCCAGACAAAGCAACAACAGCATGAATCTTGAAGTCAGCCAGAAATAACTCAAACAACTTTCTTACCTGGGATCACACATCCTGTATTTTTCAAACAGCAGCCTGCCAGGGGGTCTCCGGTGGTGGTTGCAACAGTTGGCAGAAATGATCTGGAGAGCGAACACCCTGGGTGGTAGATAGGGATGTAACGGACATCCAGCTGGGGCATGAGGCCAGGTGAGAAATTGCCGGCTCAGCCCCCTGAGTGCCAGTCTGTGGGTTCCCGTGCTTACCTGACTTGGCTGGCACACGCCGAGCCTGGCAAGCATGGAGATCCCCAATCCCTTGCCGAGCCACAAAATGGTGGCTTGGCCTTTTTGATAAAGGCTGATTTGAGGCAAAGGGTGGCTGTAAAGTAGCCGTTTACATAAGATTACAGGTGTCAATGGCCACCGACGCCTGTAATCTTGTGTAAATGGCTGCTTTGAGGCCACCATTTACGTAAAATTGGCCTTTACAAAAAAAGGCCAGACCACTGTTTTTACACAAAATGGCAGCTTGATGAGGGATCAGGTGACAGCTCCACTCACCAGGGGCTTGTGGACTGCCTGGCGACTCACCATGTGGGGCGGATGACAGTGAGTTCACCCATCCCTAGTGATGGATGGCCTGATGGAGGTTCTTAATTTTAGAATCTAATAAGACTGACCTGCCCTTTTTGGATTTAGAGCCTGTGACCTCATCCCCCTCTTTCATAAGGACTTCATGGGGTTCCACTTGAGACTCTAGGACTAGTGGCTTGCAGAGCTGTGGGATCTTTGTAGCCAACAGTGCTGGAAACAAGTTCAGCGCCCAATGAGTTTCTAGCTGTGAAGACTAAAGGCCAAGTCTGCCAACAATGCTAAAGTAATATTAAAGTTACCAGGGATGAAAAACAAGAACAAACACTGAGGTAGAAAGTCAAAATGGTAGTATTCTAAAGGAAATAAGTACAACTAAAGTCTTTGCTGAGAAATTCAGTCAGGGAAATAATAAAGAAAGTAGGACTTCATTTTGAACTCGAACAGAATTGAGGTCATTCTTAATAAAAAATGGGAAGGAGAACAGGAGATAATCAGTTGTAGGGACAGGTCTGAACAAGCAGAGAGCTGAGTGTGTGCACTGGGAAAAGGTCTTCAGACTCTAGGAAAATAAACAAGTCATGGAAGAAGGGAAAAAAAAATTGTCATGAGATGGAATCTGAAATTATGCGCTTCTGTGTACTCAGTACTGAAGAAAAATGGATGTGAAAAGAGTCCAAACTCTGGACCAAGAAACCACAGTAGAGTGATTCAAAATGCTGGTACTTCACTTCAGAAACTCTGTATGGCTTGGGGCTCTGGTACTTGAAGGATCTGCTGTTTCCACACCAACCTGCCCTTACATTAAGATCATTGAAGTCTCTTCCAGGAACCCCTGCCATCTGAGATGAGGGGGGTGGCAACGAGTGAGAAGGCCTTCTCAGTGGTGGCTCTCCCACTCTGAAACCCTTTGCCCACAGAGATTCTCCTGATGCCTAGTCTGTTATGCTTCTAGCACCAGACAATCACCTTTTTTTTTTTTTTTTTAAATTTCCCCAGGCTTTTAATCATTTAATGCTCACCTGAAATTGGTCTTATGGTGCTTTTGTATGGTGTTTGATCTATTTTTTTCTTTGATGTTTTTGAAAAGCCAACAGCCTGGAAATATGTGTTTTTTAAAATAAATCCATCAGAAGAAGAAGAAGCCAGGCAGAGACAGGCTCTCACGATTCTGACATTCCACTGCCTGAGCAACCCCCAAATTATAGTCCATTCTATGCAAGGTGCTGAACCTATTTTGGGGATAGAGGTCAGTACCGTGGATAGCTAACCCTAACCCTTTGGAGTTCTGGCTGGCTCTGACTAAAACCCAGAATGGATTCATAATGCCACCGAAATCAGAGCCACCAGCCTCCACTACTTCTATGTCTGAGTCTGAATCTTCCACCAAGGCCACAGTGTTAGGGACAAGGGATGGCATGTCAGGAGCTGGCTTCACTTCATGCAGACTTTCCCAGCTGCAGGAATCCCACATACAGCGAACCTGGGTCCCTGATCAAATCTCCGGGTGGAGTAGTGCTCTTTGAGCTGGCATCTTGGTCAGGGTGGCTTTGCCTGCTCCCCGTCTTCCTCCTTTCGGAGGATACCAGGCATGCAAATCCCTCAGCACACCACCTACCCTCCCAATTGGGAGAGCAAGCGGCCTGTAGGGAAATCCCTGTTGTTATCTCTGAGCACTAGTTGGAGATAACAACATGGATTCATAGAATCATAGAATAGCAGGGTTGGAAGAGGCCTATAAGACCATCGAGTCCAACCCCCTGCTCAATGCAGGAATCCTAGTCAAAGCATCCCTGACAGATGGCTGTCCAGCTTCATCTTGAATGCTCCCACACTGGAGGCATTCAAGATGAAGCTGGACAGCTATCTGTCAGGGATGCTTTCCTCTCACGGATATCCTTCAGAGCGTGTGGTTTGGGGGAGGGCCAGATGTTTCCCCTCCCTGCTCTAATAGCTTCCCTAACAGTGCTTGTTAACCATGCTGGGGACTCCTTGCTCCTTTTTGTGGCACCCCTCCCCTGATACTGTCAAGAAGCTGGACCATTTTGCCTGATTCCTATATTCTGCTCTTTTCCTGCATGCCCACAGAACTGAGGTGTATACCTACAGCTCTGAGGATGCACGGGTCCAGAAGCCACATTTTCCACATGATAGTTATGCCAAGAAAGCTGGATTATGGGTGATCTGGCTTGCTTGACTTAATGCCAACTGAGCAAAGGCATGGTGCAATGAAGAGGCCATTTTTTAAAAATATGTTCTTGAAAGGAGATGAGAGAAGTTCATTTCCCTCCTGCCCCCCCTAACCTTTATTCTCCTTCTCTCCAGCTGGTTTCTTTGCATATTAACTTTTCCGAACTGTACCTTATTATCGAGAGTGATCCATTTTGACAGATGGGACAGTCAAAATACTGCAGGCTATCATTTCAAAGTTAAAGGTCAGCCTTTTCCAGCATTGCCTCTACCTGCAGAACAGCTTTACATCCCGTTGGGATTCCCCAGGGAACATCAGGTAAGGGAGGATTTATCCTGCATGAGAAAATTAATATTAAAACACATGCAGAGAGAGCGAGAGAGAGAGAGCAAGAGGGAGAGGATATAATTGCACTTCCTTCGTTTTCCACCTCAGTAGAACTTGCAAGCCACATTTAATATTATTCCAGGGGGAAGCTAAAGTTTGTATAATGATGATGATTTAGCAGCAGCATATTAGCCATTAACATATGTTACAAAATATGGACTCCAGGGTAAAACAGGATTTCATGTCCTTCCTTCTGGTCAAGCACATGACACGGAGGAAGAAAAGGCCCTCTACCACCTAATAGCACGTAAGCAAGCCGGAGAGGCTTGGTCAGGTGAGAGAGGTGAGAATTTTGTTCGGTTCATTTTTCAATCAGAGTTTACTGAAAGGTGCTAATCTCTTCATCTTGGAAAGAGCTGGAAACTAACAGAATGGAAATTCACAGGATAGAAAGAGCCTGAACTTAAAAAGGAAAAACGAATGTGGGAGAAAGCGAAGCTAACAAATTCATCCATCGCTAGATGCAAGGGCTAGAGATGGATGGACTCACGTTTGCCTGGCTTGGCTGTTCATTCGCTGAGCCACCGCTGCCACCCGCCCCTGTTCACTCACGCCGTGGGAGCTGCTGGAACACCGATTGAGTGCCTGGCAAGTTCTTTGGGGCTGCCTGTCCTCTTGGCAAGCTGCCATTTTGCGTAGAAATGGCAGCTTGGTGGTTCCCGGACACATATTCTTATGTAAATGGTGGCAGTCCAGGGGCCATTATCCAACATCGCTTTTACAGAGAAGCCTGAGCCACCATTTTTACGCAAAATCGCAGCTCGCTAATAGGACGGGCGGTGGCTGGGCACTCGCAGACTGCATGAGCACCCAGGGAACGGGTCCAGCAAGCGGCAGCAGTTCAGTGAGCGAGGTCTAGGGGGCCAAGGGGGGGAGTCCACCAGACTCCTCCCCCAACTCCCGTAACATCCTTAATTCTGGGGCAGGGGTGGTCCCATCCAGTATTCAGGTATTAAGGGATGTATGAGAAATTAGTTTCGGTTCGTTTTTAAAAATCAGGATTTACCCGGTTTGCACCTTCTGGAATGAACATGGGCTTGGATGGAATCTGTGGTCGACGTCTGTACATTTCCGAGCTTGCAATATGTTTTTAATTTTTGTTAACCACCCAGAGAGCTTCAGTTATGGGGCAGTATAGGGAAGCTGTTAGGGAAGCTATTAGAAATATAATAAATTTGGTAATAAATATTATCTGTCTGTCTGTCTGTCTATCTATCTATCTATCTATCTATCTAATATAAGAATATAAAATAAAATATATAATAATAACATATAATACAATGGTAGAGCCCCTGCTCTGCATGCAAAAGGTTCCTGCTTCAATCCCTGGCATCTCCAGGTAGAGCTGGAAATAATCCTGCCTGAATCTTGGAGAGTTGCTGCTGCTAGTCAATGTAGACAATGCTGGTCTAGAAGGACCAAGAGTTTGACTCAGTATAAGGCATCTTCCTATGTTTTATACTGCCACCAGGTTTGAGGGGCAGGTGACTTTGGGAAGATGCCCCCCTTGGACACCCCTCTCTGAGTGCCATCCTTCTCCTTGCCACTGTCACTACTATCCCGCTAGGTCTAATCTGCACAAACACCCAGAGGGAGAGTGCAAGGCAAATGAGCTCCTTACTTGTGTCCCTGCTTACATCCAGGGTGGGCAACTTGTAGCCTCTCCAGATGTTTGTTGGACTGCAACTCCCATCATGCCTCACCATTGGTTATGCCGGCTAGAGATGATGGGAGCTGCAGGCCAGAAGGAAGACCACACACCGCTCACTATTGGCTTACATCTTTGGAAGATGTGGGTGAACAGGAAGCAATAGCAAATATGAGGACCAGCCAAGCTAGGGCATTCCAGGGATTGGCAGTGCCGCCCCCCACAGGAGCATGGCTCTTGGCAGGTGCCCAGATAATAACAACCCCAGTGGCACTCTTGCTGGAGATGCCAGGGCGTTTTGAATGCAGGACCTCCTCCAAGCGTTGCAGATGTGCTGCAAACCAAGTCATGGCTTCTTTTCCAGATTGTTTCTGATTGCCTCTGGAGGCCATATGAACAGTCAGAGCGCTGCAATTAAATCAACAGTGCCTTTCCCTCTCGCCATTGTTTTGGAGACGTTTCTTCATGTTTTATAAATGCATAATCTCATTTATAGATTTCCCAGTCATTGGCGATGGAAGTTGCAACCTTTAAAATGGCTTCTTGGCAGTCCTCCAGAGTAAATTGTCTGAGCAACGAGGCCAAAGTGACAAGTTTTTTCCTAAATATTATTTTAAAAAAAACACACATTTGAGTCACAATGGCCAGTGCAGCAGAAAATAAACATAGCTTTCCCTTGCAATTGCCATTCATTAATATGTATTTGAATCCTGAAAACACCATTCAGGCAGGAGGAGAAAGTGTGTTAGTGAAATTACTGTGAATTATAATCATTTTAGGAAAGCATCTAATTTAGATATTAAGCTTGCTTAACAGATGTATGTTCTCTTGCTCTTTGATGGGAGGGCGGAGGGGACAGGGCAGTGAATAATTAATAAAAAAAGAGGGGGTGAACATGCACACCCTGGTCCTCCTGTATAATTTACATTTTAAGACATTGCCTCGTGAAGGGCTGGGCTGTGTGTTCCAAAGGTTTCCCTTTATGCTTTGTTTTACAGAATTCCTTTGCCGTCAGGGCAGGAGCAGGGTGGAGGGATAACAGTAAAGGAACTCTATTCTGCGGAAAATGTGGATTGGCTCAGTGCCTTCGGTAAAGACAATCACTCCAAGTAAATACCAACAGGCATTTAGCGGCAGCATTTGTCAGCCGGAGAAGGTGGCCTCTTGCCTTCTGTCTTGATTTACAATGGACTGTATTTTCTGCTGGGTCAACTGGACCACTGTGTGTTTCTGTTAACCTCTTAAAACGAGATGTAGGAAGCAGCCAGGGGCATCCATCTCGGTGGGTGGTGGCAATGTGGTGAAAAGATGGTGACGCTCCTACAGATGTAAGAACCTATGAGTGGCCATTCTAGGTGAGGCCAATCAGCCCATTTTTGGTCCGTATTCTGGATGCTAATGGTGGGTCAGCAGATATATCAATGGAAGTGCAAGAAAGGCAGAGCGGCAGAATCCATCTGCTGATGCCCATTTCATAGAATCATAGAATCATAGAATCATAGAATAGTAGGGTTGGAAGGGATTCGATAAGAACATCGAGTCCAACTCTCTGCTCAGTGCAGGAATCCAAGTCAAAGCATCCCTGACAGATGGCTGTCCAGCATCGTCTTGAATGCCTCCAGTGTGGGAGAGCCCACCACCTCCCTAGGTCATTGGTTCATTGTCGTATTGCTCTAACAGTCAGGAAGTTTTTCCTGATGTTCAGCCGGAATCTGGCTTCCTGTCACTTGAGCCCATGATTCTGTGTCCTGTACTCTGGGATGATGGAGAAGAGATCCTGGCCTTCCTCTCTGTGACAACCTTTCAAGTACTTGAAGAGCGCCATCCTATCTCCCCTCAGTCTTCTCTTCTCAAGGCTAAACATGCCCAGTTCTTGCAGTCTCTCATCATAGGGCTTTGTTTCCAGTCCCCTGATCATCTTCGTTGCCTTCCTCTGAACCCTCTCCAGCTTGCCTGCATCCTTCTTAAAGTGCGTTGCCCAGAACTGGACACAGTACTCCAGATGAGGCCTAACCAGTGCTGAGTACAGGGGAACTAGTACTTCCCGGGATTTGGAAGCTATGCTTCTATTAATGCAGCCCAAAATAGCATTTGCCTTTTTCGCCGGTATCAGTTTTTGTCAGAGCCCTCTTGGAACATGGTTGTGCTTCTGGCCAGCATGGCTGTTTGGATCCACCCATGACTTCTGGTTTCGCAGCATCCTTAGGTGTGATATTCTGTGTGCCATAAGCCATTGGAGACGTGAAGCTGACTCAAACAAAGTCAGCTCAGTAATGCCTACACCCAGGGTAGGCAATCTGTTTTCTTTTTCTTTTGAGGCCTGCATTACCTTGGGGATAATCTGCCAGTAGGGATGTCAGAGGAATCCATCTGGAGGGTGGAGCTTACTGAGCTTCCATCAGCTCCCCCCCCCCCCAACTTCAACTCGTTTTCTGTGAGCTGGCCCAACTCGAATTGCATCAAGTCGGGCCAGTTCACGGATTTCCTGAGTTTTAAAAAATTGTGTAAATAGAAATTTGCACAAATAGCAGCTGCCATTTGCACAAATTGCACAAAGTGGGGCTGAAATTGCAGTTGCAATTAGCACAGCTTTCTATTTATGCATTTTTTTAAAAAACAAAACAAAACAAAAAAGTTCCTGGATTTTGAGAAAAACCTGCGGATCAGCTTGCAAGCTGAGTTGGGGTTGCCCCCAGAGGGCAGGATTTCCCAGTGACAGGCATCACCATTTGACAGTTGCCATGTGAAGGTGGTGGGTGGGGCTGAAACTGGTGGTGGATGGGGCGAGAGCCATAAGTAGGTGGGATGACCCCTTTTGACTCCCTCATTTCTTTCTTTCTGTCCTCTTTCTTTTTGTCACCCCCCCCTTTTGGTATGTCTCTCTTCTTGACAGACTGTCAGGGTTCCCCTTATAACTTGGACCCCCTGAGCAACTCCTTAAGGATCTCTTGCCTCCTTATGAGTCCCACCTTCCTTCTTTACCTTCCCCTTTCCAATAATGTGGGGTTTAGGCTGTCAATGCGGGGTGATGGGCATTCCAGACACAGGGTTTAACCACAACAGTTTACTGGTAAATTAAAGCAAGCAAATCACAACTAAAGGTATTTACATAATACAGCTGACTGATACAAAAGGCATTAAGAGAAAATAGAAGTTGCAAAATGCAAGTTCCCTTATCCTATAAGCACTTAGACTCCTCTAGGCTGCTTCTTCCTACTCTGGTCCTCTGCTTGCACTGCTCTGCTCTTTCTGACTCTCCCTTTATATACCATCCTTCCTCAAAGCTGAAAGTACTGTTTCAAACCTGAAGAAATGAAACTTAACCAGGGAAATGAAACAACTCCTCCCAGAAATACAATCTGTCCATTCCTCAGCAGCCCACTGGATGAAGAGGCAGAGGTGGGGGGGGGGAGAGAGAGAGAGAGAGAGAGAGAGAGAGAGAGGTCTGTTTGAAGGTTTGAGGCCTACAGAGACAAAAGGAAAAAGAAAGGTGAGGCCTAGAGGCCTGGAGTTTTTGCTGGGAGGGGTATCTCTGAGAAGAGTAGTTTCATTTCTCTGGTTAAGTTTATTTACACAGTACAGCTGAATGATACAAAAGGCTTTAAGAGAAAATAAAAGTTGCAAAATGCAAGTTCCCTTACCCTAGATGCACTTAGAATCTTCTAGGCTGCTTATTCCTGCTCTGGTCTCTTCTGACTGCTCGCACTGTGCTGGCCTTTCTGACTCTCCCTTTATATATCCTCCTCCCTCAAACCCGAAAGTACTGTTTCAAACCTGAAGAAAAGAAACAAATTTTGAAATTAGGCCAACGGCCACATGATATTATCTTGAGGGCCCCATGCAGCTTGGGCCATGGGTTGTCCACCTTTGATCTACACCAAGGCTGGGGAACCTGTGCCCCTCTAGATGTTGTTCGATTCTAATTCCAATCAGCCCTAACCTACCTGGTTAGTGGTGAGGAATGATGGGAGTAGTAGTTCACCAACCTCTGGGACATGTTTCCCAGCCCTGGTCAGACTGGCAGTGGCTTGCCAGATCTTTGCCAGCCTTACTTGGACATCCATGGGTTGAACCTGGGAGTTTCTACACATGAAGCATGTGTTCTGCTACTGAACTATGGCCCATTCCCCAATCTAGGCTATTATGGGTCAGACCTTAAGACTTCTTGCAAAGTTTGCTTTCACAAGGAGGTGCTTCTCTCCACCTAGTTGTCAGTGTGGCTCAACCAGAGTCCATCTTATTCAGCAGCACTCTATAAACCCTAATTACTTGGGCTTTATGCCACATTCACTGATTTAATAGAGTAGCTTCATTAATGTCCCATTTAGTTGTTGCTGATAATCTCTACCCTTGGCTGAAGCTTTCCAGTGTGTTAATAGAGAATGGTGGAGGCAATCACAATTTGAAATAGATTCTCAACATGCCACTGGTAGACCTTCTGCCCCCAATTGACCATCTCAACCATTTGATAGTAGGTTCATCTTTGGGCATGCATGGAGACTTAAATAAAGCCATTATTCCCTGCTGTGAGTTTCTGTAGTTTCTGACTCTTCCTCTAGAGGATTCCTCTCATCAGTGCCATCTAATCAGCTTTAGATTTTAATTAAACAGCTGTCATTTGCTTCCTAGTTCTGTTGTGACCCGATGTTGTATTAAATTTTAATTTAGCCCAGGCTGAATAAGAAGTAGATTCTTTCAGACAACCAAGAAACACTATTAGCAGGTTACCGTTGTAATTAAGAAGAGCCTGGCTGAAGTGCTAACTTGTCAAGTTCAGAGGAAGAATTAGGAATAAACACAGCGGTAATTATTATGCTGGGATGAAGACTATGGCATGAGTAGTATGCTCCAACCAGATGGGGGAGAATTCCATGTTAAAAGTGTGCTTGATACTGAAATAACCTGTGAGCATTGAAAGATGACTGTACTTTCTAACTTACCTCTGGGACCTGAAACCTGAATGCAGGGATGGATGAATCAGTGTTTCCAGTCCATGTTAGTTTTGCATGTATTCAATCATAGATTCATTCTAGGGTTGTCCATCACAGGGAAATCTAGCCCCTTTTGGGTCCGCCAGATCCCCATGGCACCCCAACTCTGCTTCCACATACTTTTTTTTTAATTTACGGAAGTCATGAATGGCCAAATTTGTGCAAATTCCAGCTGAATTTGCATAAATTGCAGAACTTTCCCCCAAATGCACAAAAATGTTCCTGGAGTTTGGGTAGCAGCCTGCAGGTTGGCTTATGCATGCAAAGCAAGTCATACACGCCACAGAACATCATCCAGGCAAAAAGGGACTGGATTTTCCAATGACAGACATCCCTAGGAGCTCCTTGTAGACTGCTTGGAAGTGGCAGCAGATGTGTTGGACTTCAAACCTGGGAGTGATAGCTCAGACATTCCAGGAGACAAGTCTGAAACAGCCTTGTTTTCAACAACACACCATGCTGTTTTCTCTCCTTTCCACCTGGAGAGGGCAAAAGGTCATTCAATGGTGCATGTCTCTGGGCTAGAATGTCATCCTTTTAAATTCCTTGCACATTCATTGGGATGATTAGGTTCTAGCAGCTGTCAGGTATCTCCTACTAGGGGCATAATCCTATGCATGTTTAGACAGAAAATAGTCCTACAATTCCCAGCATGTCCCAGCCAGCACGGCTGTCTGGGGGAATGCTGGAAGCTGTAGAACTTTTTTTCTGCTTTTCTCAAATGGGTTTAGTTTTTTTATTTATTATTATTTAATTTATTAATCGCCCATCTGGCTGGTCACCCAGCCACTCTGGGCAATGTACAACATACAATAAAACAATAAAATTCTACAATAAAAACATTTTCTAAAATACCCTAACCCACCCCAAATGCCTGCCTGAACAGCCACGTTTTTAATGCACGATGGAAGCTCATTAAAGAGGGGGCATGACGGAGTTCCCTAAGGAGGGAGTTCCACAGAGTGGGGGCCACCACAGAAAAGGCTCTCTCCCTCGCCCCCACCAGTCTAGCTGTCCTGGCTGATGGGACAGAGAGAAGGCCATCCGAGGCTGATCTCGTTAAGCAGCCTGTCTGGTGCTGCTGGAGGCGCTCCTTAAGATAGGCTGGGCTGGAACCATATAGGGTTTTAAAGGTCAAAACCAACACCTTGAATTTGGCTTGGAAAACAACTGGTAACCAGTGCAACTCCTTCAGCACTGGAGTGATGTGATCTCGCCGGTGGCTGCCTTTAATCAGGTGAGCCGCCGCATTCTGTACCAGCTGCAGCTTCCGAACCGTCTGCAAGGGTAACCCCACATAGAACGCATTACAGTAGTCTAACCGAGAGGAGACCAGGGCATGTACTACCGATGGGAGCAGATGGTTGGGAAGGAAGGGGCGCAGCCGCCGTATCAGATGGAGTTGATACAGCGCTGTCCGGCTCACAGCTGACACCTGAGCCTCCATGGACAGCTGGGAGTCCAAAATGACCCCCAGGCTGCAGACCTGGTCTTTCAAGGGTAGCCGTACCTCATTCAACACCAGGTCAACATCCCCTAGCCTCCTCTTGTCTCCCACCAAAAGTACCTCAGTCTTGTCAGGGTTCAGCTTTAGCCTATTCCTCCCTATCCAGCCACTCACCGTCTCCAGACATTTGGACAGGGATTCTACGGCCAACCTTGGTGAAGATTTGAATGAGAGGTAGAGCTGCATGTCATCCGCATATTGATGACACTGCACCCCAAACCTCCTGATGATAGCCCCCAGCGGCTTCACATAGATGTTAAATAGCATCGGGGAGAGGATGGAACCCTGTGGCACCCCACAAGTGAGTGGCCACGGGTCCGAAACCTCCTCTCCCAGTGCTACCCTCTGGTACCTGCCAGAGGTTTGTTGGAATAATGCCTGCTATCCCAGAATAATCTGAGCCTGACCAGTCCTCTGTGAATGCCTTGGTTACCAGTTCCCTTGCTCGTGCAGCCTCACGTTGCTCCAGATCAGTTCTTCTTTTCTTTCCCAGCTCTCTGCCTGGTTGGAATAGGATATCCCTTTTTTTTCTGAAAGGGAGACATCTTTCTGTTTTTTCTTTCCAGTCATTTTGTGGTCAGCCATCAAAAATATGCAATGTGCATCCTGGAAACACATGGACACAGCTGCCCACGCAGCTGTTAGTTTTGCCTAGGGACAGGGTTTACTGTCACAACCCTCCAAAATGTCCACTTGAATCTGGTGAAGACCAGTCCATTGGAGCTCATCCTTTGACTTCCCTAGAGCTTTGTAAAGTCTTTGTGCTTTGCCTGGTTCCAGCTTTGCCACACTTCCTTGTTGTATTTTGCAGGCTGTGGTTCTCTCGTTTGGTTTTTGGTTTTTAATTTATTAAAAGAAGTGGGTATCTGATGGCCTAACTGAGGTTACAGGAGACTAGAGTCCATCAGCTAAAAGGCTGTATCACCTTCTGGCCAAAGCTCTTTCACTGGGATTATCTGTCTTTCCAGACAGCTTGACTCATACTCCAGCACTTTTCTGTTCAACGTAATCCCGATTCTGAATTATGCATACATTCCCCAAGACAAGGCATTCTCCTAATACTGAGAGGTTTAAAGAATCATCTGCATTTCAGTACTAAAAGGCAGTGCAATGAGCAGCTATCATTCCTTACTTATTTAGAACAGGCAATGGCTGTACACCTGACAGGTTTCATTGTCTTCTCGTTGTTGTTCAGTCATTCAGTCGTGTCCGACTCTTCGTGACCCCATGGACCATAGCACGCCAGGCCTTCCTGTCCTGCGCTCTCTCCCGGAGCGTGCTCAAGTTCATATTCATTGCATCCGTGATGCTATCTAGCCATCTCATCCTCTGCCGTCCCCTTCTCCTTTGGCCTTCAGTCTTTCCCAGCCTCAGGGTCTTTTCCAGGGAGTTTTCTCTTCGCATTAGGTGGCCAAAATATTGGAGCTTCAGCTTCATTATCTGTCCTTCCAATGAGCAGTCAGGGTTGATTTCCTTTAGGATGGACTGATTTGACCTCCTTGCAGTCCAGGGGACTCGTAAGAGTCTTCTCCAGCACCACAGTTCGAAAGCATCAATTCTTCGGCGCTCAGCCTTCCTTATAGTCCAGCTCTCACAGCCATACATTACTACTGGGAAAACCATAGCTTTGATTAGACGGACCTTTGTCGGCAAGGTGATGTCTCTGCTTCTTACTATGCTGTCTAGGTTGGCCAGAGCTTTCCTCCCAAGGAGCAAGCGTCTTTTAATTTCATGGCTACAGTCACCGTCTGCGGTGATCTTGGAGCCCAAGAAAGTAAAATCTGTCACTGCTTCCATTTCTTCCCCTTCTATATGCCAGGAAGTGATAGGGCCAGATGCCATGATCTTAGTTTTTTTAATGTTGAGTTTCAAACCAGCTTTTACACTCTCCTCTTTCACCCTCAACAAGAGGCTCTTGAGATCCTCTTCGCTTTCTGCCATTAGGGTGGTATCGTCTGCATATCGGAGGTTGTTGATAATTCTCCCGGCAATCTTAATTCCGATCTCTGATTCATCCAACCCGGCATTTCTCATGATGTACTCTGCATATAAGTTAAATAAGCAGGGTGACAATATGCAGCCTTGTTGTACTCCTTTCCCAATTTTGAACCAATCGGTTGTTCCATGTCTGGTTCTTACTGTTGCTTCTTGACCCTCGTACAGGTTTCTCAGGAGACAGGTAAGGTGGTCTGGTACTCCCATCACTTTAAGAATTTGCCACAGTTTGTTGTGATCCACACAATCAAAGGCTTTAGCGTAGTCAATGAAGCAGAAATAGACGTTTTTCTGGAATTCTCTTGCTTTCTCCATGATGCAGCGAATGTTGGCGATTTGATCTCTAGTTCCTCTGCCTCTTCGAAACCCAGCTGGTACTTCCGGTAGTTCTCGGTTCGCATACTGCTGAAGCCTAGCTTGTAGGATTTTGAGCATCACCTTGCTGGCATGTGAAATGAGCGCAATGGTGCGGTAGTTTGAACACTCTTTGGCGTTGCCCTTCTTTGGAATTGGAATGTAAACTGACCTTTTCCAGTCTTGTGGCCACTGTTGAGTGTTCCAGATTTGTTGGCATATTGAATGCAGCACTTTAACAGCATCATCTTTTAGGATTTTAAATAGCTCGGCTGGAATACTGTCATCTCCGCTAGCTTTGTTGTTACTAATGCTTCCTAAGGCCCACTTGACTTCACTCTCTAGGATGTCTGGCTCAAGTTCAGTGACCGCACTATCATGGCTATCAGGGACATTCAAATATTTCCTGTATAGTTCTTCTGTGTATTCTTGCCACCTCTTCTTAATCTCATCTGCTTCTGTTAGGTCCCTGCCTTCTTTGTCCTTTATCATGCCCGTCTTTGCACAAAACGTTCCCTTGAGATCTCCAATTTTCTTGAAGAGATCTCTACTCTTTCCCATTCTATTGTTTTCCTTGATTTCTTTGCATTGTTCATTGAAGAAGGCCTTCTTGTCTCTCCTTGCTATTCTCTGGAACTCTGCATTCAGTTGGGTATATCTTCCCCTTTCTCCCTTGCTTTTCGCTTCCCTTCTTTCGTGAGCTACTTGTAAAGCCTCATCAGACAGCCACTTGGCTGTCTTGCATTTCTTTTTCTTTGGGACGGATTTCGTTGCTGCCTCCTGAACAATGTTACAGACCTCCGTCCATAGTTCCTCAGGCACTCTGTCTATCAGGTCTAATCCCTGAAATCTATTCCTCACCTCCACTGTATATTCATCAGGGATATGATTTAGGTCATACCTGAATGGTTTAGTGGTTTTCCCGACGTTCTTCAATTTAAGCCGAAATTTTGCAAGAAGCAGCTCATGATCTGAGCCACAGTCAGCTCCAGGTCTTGTTTTTTACTGACTGTATGGAGCTTCTCCATCTTTGGCTGCAAAGGACATAATCAATCTGATTTCGATATTGACCATCTGGTGACGTCCATGTGTAGAGTCGCCTCTTGTGTTGTTGGAAAAGAGTGTTTGCTATGATCAGCATGTTCTCTTGGCAAAACTCTATTAGCTTTTGTCCTGCTTCATTTTGTACACCAAGGCCATGCCTGCCTGTTATCCCGGTGATTTCTTGACTTCCTACTTTAGCATTCCAATCCCCTATGATGAAGAGGACCTCTTTTTTTGGTGTTAGTTCTAGAAGGTGTTGTAGGTCTTCATAGAACCGATCAACCTCAGCTTCTTCGGCCTCAGTGGTTGGGGCATAGACTTGAATTACTGTGATGTTGAATGGTTTGCCTTGGATTCGTACTGAGATCATTCTATCATTTTTAAGATTGTACCCCAGTACTGCTTTTCCCACCCTTTTGTTGACTAAACACCCTTTTTGTTGTCTTCTCGTGCAATCCCATAAATGTCTATGTGAATGTAAGCCCCGCTGAGATCAATGGGACTTACTCCCAGCTAAGTGGGTACAGGGCTGGAGCCTTAGGCATTATTTTTTTGTCTCACAAATCACATCACCTGCTCAGAAATATAATCCCAACCAAAGATTGAATTCAGTTCTGGAAGGTACGAACTGCATAAATTCTGGCAAAAAACAAACTCAGTTGAATCTTCCGTACAGATCTATGCCTACCTGTTCTTCTTCACATCGGCAGACACTGGGCATTCTCAACATAGTTTTGAGCCCATTCATTCCAAATTTACTCTTGAAGTTTCATCCGTTCCAGAAATGCTGCAAATATTTCATGGAATGCTTTTTCATATTATTCCACTTTCCTTGTTACAACATTAAGGGCGGAAATGGGAAACCCCCCCACAACCATAACCAGAATTGGGCACGATCCATTCCCACCTGTGTGTCAGGGAGTGACTCTAGGAAAAACAAAACAAAACACTAGTTTGGAGGAGTGAAGGGGTGGCAAAGACTATTATCAGGGGAGCAAGGATTTCACTCCCAATCTATACATGATTTTGCACACTTTCCCCAAATATATGCATTTTGTTTGGGGAACAGTATTGCAAAATTTGGAAAAGTGCAGATATGAAAGGATAAACAGGGATTGCATATTGGTTTATGAAGTGCGCATTAGCAAACAAATATCTCTGCATTCCTAGGAACAATTGTGTTCTGCTCGTACTGTCTCCCATCCACACAGCCTTATGGGCTGTGTACAAAGGAGGGGATGGTTTATGGTCTTATAGGCCCCTTCCAACCCTACTATTCTATGATTCCCCCCAATTTCCATGTCCCCCAGCTCCTTAAATACATGCCCCCTCCTCTTAAATAATCTCTTGATGGTTTTGTTTGTTTCTTCTCCCCTTTTCGTCTTCTAGCCAGCTCTCTGGTGGACAAATATCATGTTCCCTGGAGTGCCTGGATAATGAGAGTCTCTGTGGAGTTCATTAAAACTTTATAGAAATGCAAATCCACCTTTCTCATGTTGATTACCCTTCTAATCATACATGCTTTATAATCTTTATATAATAATAATATAAAAAGAAGAGAAACTTGTACTTTGCCTTCTTCGTCTTCTAAATCCTGTGCTGTCCTACTACATTGGATGACAGCTGGGGAGAAATAAACCCCATCACCATCAACTGACATAATGCAGCCCCCAGAAGAAAAGCAGCAAGCATCTGGGTTCTGTCATCTGGAGGGCAGGGTAAAAATGTATATTTCCATCATGTTTATGTAGCCTTTTATTTCAGTACATATCCCTTTGTTTATTGACAGCTCTTCACCAGATGTTTAAATCCTTTGGAGATCAAAAGCTAAAGCACGTGTTTCAGCGGGGGGGGGGGTTGAATGTATGGATTTAAGTGCTTTCATGAATGATAATCTAAGTGTAATTGGAGTGCAACAATGCTTGGGTTGCACTCAGACATATCTGAACCCTGGAACATCTGTGGTAGGATAAGAGAAAACACACTAAACATAGGCATGTAGGGAGCTGCCTTATATCACATCTGAGTCTTTAAAAAGAAAAGGTAAAGGTGTCCCCAACCAGTCGTGTCCGACTCTAGGGTGCGGCACTCATCCCCGTTTCTAAGCTGAAGAGCCAGCACTGTCCGAAGATGCTTCCGTGGTCATGTGGCCGGCATGACTGAACACCGAGGCGCACGGAACGCTGTCACCTTTCCCGCCGAAGCGGTACCTATTTATCTACTTGCAATTCCTTGCTTTTGAACTGCTAGGTTGGCAGGAGCTGGGACTGAAGACGGGAGCTCATTCTGTCACGCGGCACTCGGGTCTCGAACTGCTGACCTGCCGACCTTCCAGTCTACAGTTCAGCATCTTAACCACTAAGCCACCACGGCCCCTAAAGGTAAAGGTGTCCCCAACCAGTCGTGTCCGACTCTAGGGTGCGGCGCTCATCCCCGTTTCTAAGCCGAAGAGCCAGCGCTGTCCGAAGATGCTTCCGTGGTCATGTGGCTGGCATGACTGAGCACCAATGTGCACGGAACGCCGTTACTTTTCCCGCCGAAGCGGTACCTATTTATCTACTTGCAATTTCTTGCTTTCGAACTGCTAGGTTGGCAGGAGCTGGGACTGAAGACGGGAGCTCACTCCGTCACGCGGCACTCGGGTCTCGAACTGCTGTCCTGCCGACCTTCCGGTCTGCAATTCAGCATCTTAACCACTAAGTGGGCAAACATGTGATATTCAACTTGGTTGAGGTCCTCTGGATTCACCCTCAAAGCTCATTTGGCATAATCTGCACTCCGGAACACTTGTGCCTTTTTTCCCCAATTGAAAAAAAATATATACATGCTCATTTCCCCCCATAGGCCAAAGTGTGAAATGTGGATATTGTGTTTTTTTTTTTGCAGGTGTGCATTTACCTAAGTGTGCATGTCTGCACGTGCACAAATGCACATTTTCAGAAGTGTGCACTTTCGGAAGTGCAAACTTCAGAATTTGAGCACAAGTTTTGGAAATTGCAAAAATTTACGCAGAATTGCATTCCTCTAGTGTTCACGTTTGGGGCTGCAAATGGGACATGTTCACATGATTTGTGAACAGGAATGAAATTCTTGTACATCTTGTAGACCATTTGTCCATAGGGTGGGCGAATCTGCCAAGCTCAGTATTCTTGATGTGGTTTTTCCATCACCTAGGTTGTTCTGGCATGGTTACAAGTGCACATCTTTTTCCTACGCAGAAATTTGTACATATGTTTGTGCATATTTTTCAAAATGTGTACAAATTTACACACATTCTTTTCAATTGTCTGCATTTTGAGGATCCATTTTTATTTATTTATTTTTATTATTAAATTTATTAATCGCCCATCTGGCTGCTCACCCAGCCACTCTGGGCGATGTACAGCGTACAATAAAACAGTTTAAACCAATAAAATTCTACAGTAAAAACATTTTCTAAAATACCCTAACCCACCCCAAATGCCTGCCTGAACAACCACGTTTTTAATGCACGATGGAAGCTCATTAAAGAGGGGGCATGGCGGAGTTCCCTAGGGAGGGAGTTCCACAGAGTGTGGGCCACCACAGAAAAGGCCCTCTCCCTTGTCCCCACCAGTCTAGCTGTCCTGGCTGATGGGACAGAGAGAAGGCTATCCAAGGCTGATCTTGTTAAGCAGCCTGTCTGGTGTTGCCATTGACTAAAGCGTGCTTGTGGACATTTTAGAATTGTACACATTTTTCTTTGCACATTTTCCCAGTCTATGTGTGTTGTCAAACACACTTGTTTTGTTTTATGGATTCCATTGCAAGCTTGGAAATATACGGATTTCTAACTGGAAATTTCATTTGGATCCGCATTCAGTTCGAAGAGTTTCAAATTGGGTAAACCTGTAAAAACAAACAAAAAACTTGACAGAGCAAATTTCTTACTCATCCCTGTTTATTCATCTAGCCCAGTATTTTCTATGCTGACTAAGCTGTGGGAAAAAATTATTCACTTTTCATTTTAATGCGAACTTAGCTAATTTTGCACTTTTGAACCACAATGCAAACCAAAACTTATCCTTCAAAATTTGCACATCTTTTAGTTTTCAGTGGAGTTCCCCAATGAAATAATTCTTACAAAATGTGTATATTAGGTACCGTTATGGAAATTGCTGGCAAAAATGCGTATGAAAATGCATGCATCAGGAAAAATGTATGCAAAGCTGCTTAAGTATGTTCATGCAAACTTCTGTAAAAAATCTCTTTTTTGTTAGTTCACTAGGGATGTACGAAAGCCACTTACCTGTCCTTGAAGCTTTTCGCGGTGCGGGGGAGGCGCTTCGCTGCTCCCCCCGCGAATTTCAGGCCGGGGGTGGGAGGCTTCCCACCTCGCCCGGCCGAAATTCAGGCCGGGGAAGAGGCGCCTCGCCTTGCCCGGCCGCGAACTAAAAAGTAAAAAAAACAAAAACAAAAACGCCCCCGTGATAGGCTACGTGACAATTAACGTAGCCTATCACGGCTAGATCTGCAAAGTCAGCTGTGATAGGCTACGTAAATCGTCACGTAGCCTATCACGGCTGACTTTGCAAATCTAGCTGTGATAGGCTACATTAATCGTCATGTAGCCTATCACGGGGGCGTTTTTTTTTTCTTTTATTGGAATGGCGGCGGCGGCAGCTGGTTGAAAGATCGGCTGCTGCCCCCGCCCCTGACGAAGACCCGACGAACCACCGGCTGGACCCGCCGCCGGGAGGGACATTCGCCAAAGGTAAGTCCCGTCCCGGGGGGGGGGGTGCGGGGTGCGTGGGGGGTGCGGAGAATTTCTCTCCGAAACTTGTTCGGGGGGCCGAACACGTTGGCGCTCGGCCCCCCGAAGTTTCGGGGAGAAATTCTCTGCCATCCCTATAGTTCACTGCGGGGTGAACTAACTTCAGATTGGGAAACTGAGGAGCTGAGAGACACCGAAACTGATAGATTCATCCATCCCCAACTCTGACTAGTAGTAGCACTCCAGGGGACTCGTGTTGATTCTTCTAACTGTAGCTAATAGGAACTGAACACGCAAGGGATGTGCTCTCATGCTGGGCTATGGTCTCCCTGTTATCAAGCTAGGGTTGTCTCCCCGCCCCTTAATGGATGGCATCAGGGGTGGGCTCCTTCTTCTTGAAGCCCTGCCCCCTGATATTATATGGGTCCCTTTCTCTATACAGACAGACTCCAGGGAGAATGGGTTCCCTTCATGCACAGAGAGGCACGGAGCAATTGCGTGTGCCCCTCTGTCCACTGAGAAAGGGACCCTTGGTGCTAGGAAGTGTCACGTTTCCCTTCAAAAGCCAAATCAAAACACAGATGAGAGACTTCAATTCCAAGGCTTTTTAATCCACTTAATTCAATGGGTCATTCAGATGCTAATTGTCAGTGATCCACGGTCTGCAAAGGAAATACCTTCAGGGAGTTCAAAGGAAAACTACAGAAGTTGCCCACCATTTGAGGAACAGGTGAACTTGCTGTCCTAACTTAAGGGGTGGTGGTGGGATCTCCCTCTATCTTGTGAGGACTCTAAGCGCAGCTGTTCCTGCCGGACCAATAGGGCAGATCGCCTAAGCTCCACCCCTACCATTTCTCTCTTGTCTCTGCGTCTGCGTCTAGTGTCTGAGAATTCAGGCTCTACCAGCCTCCCTTCTCCCTGTTCGCTATCTCTCACAGGGATGGGTGAAGAGGGGCTCTCTCCATCCAGCTGTGCCTTTGAAGCTTGAGGAATAGGCCTATCCATCTCTGTCCAGGCCTGGGAAATTTCCTCCCCCACGTTTTGCAGTTCCTCTTCAGACTCTGAGCTACTCTGCCAGTCGCTGTGCTCAGGGACAACCCTGACAGGAAGAGGCTGCCTTTCTCTAATGCTGAGTAGGGAAGCCTTGCTCTTATCTTTGACTGGAGAGAGGATTGGGGTGACCCCTTATATGGATTATGAGAATTTCATTTTTGCTTGCAAAACAGGCATTTGAACTCTGAATGTGAGTGTGAGCATCTCTCCATTGGAAATATTTGCAAATTGATGAACATGTGCTCATACTTGTCTTGTGCCTAGTTCCCAGTTCGATTTGCGCACATTTCCTAATTTGTGCACATTTCCTCATTAGATTGAATCAGCCCTGTTTTAGTCTATGGAGGAAATTTTCCCAACTCTCCATTCAACTGAGGTTTGATTTGTGCATGTTTCCCTTTCACATGAAGTGAACAGCGATCACAGACGTGAATGGGACTCGGGAAAGAGACAACCAGGGAGACGAAGTTGGGAGAATCCTAGTGATCCCAAACATTGCTCCTTTGCCCCTCCCCCCATTGCTTGGCTGGAATGCCCCTGCTGCCTTCTGAAATCCTCTAATAGCCAGAATCAACACGCAGACAAAAGTGCTCCTTTCCAAGGCTTTATTTCCATTCAACCTAATGAAGCTTACAGATGCTAATTGTCAGAGACTAGTGGAAATACAAAGGAGCAGCCTACCAGGGGATTCTAAGAGTTAGGACGTCAGTTGGTCTCTATTTGGAGAAAAGCATTGCAACTCTCTGAACTTAAGGAGTAGGAGGGGAAAGTCTCCCCCTTTCCCATGGGGCCTTGGGGTGCAGCTGTTGTCATCGTGCCAATCGGACTGAGCACCTCTGCTCAGCGCCCACAACCTCTCGCTTGTCTCTACGCCTGCGCCTCACATCTAGAAGCTCCAGTTGTCCCTCACTCTCCATGCCAGGGTCACTGTAACTCCCAGGAATGTTAGTGGGGGGGGGGCTGTCCCTCCAGCTGCACCTCTGAAAATTGAGCGGGTTCCTCTCCCACAGATTGTTTCTCCTCCTCAGAATCATAGCTGCTTTGGGACTCTATGGGCTCAGATACAATCATGACACTGCTAGGGAGAGACTGCCTTTTCCTAGTGATGGGAGAGGGGGTGGGGTCTGGCAGTGAGCCAGAAGTTCATTCAGCCAGACAATCCTGTAGCTGTACTTTGCAGCAGTACAGCCTAATTATAGTCCTAGCATGAACTCTTTGCCTTGAGAGAGTCTCTTACTCTCATGGGTAAATTGAGCTTGAACTGGGGCATTTCCAGTTGATTTTGAAACACAGCAGAGTAGGAGGCAGAAGTTCCATCGGATGGGTTCCCAATGGTGGCATCAGAATCCTGAGATTTCATTGCAAATGTCACTTTTCTGGAGCATAGAGCTTCTCTCAAGTCCCTTTGCAGATTCTCTTCCTTCAATTTGCACCACTCCCTATGTAAGCCCTGGCAAGCCCAGGAACAGCTCGGCTGGAGTAATTAATCAAATGGTATCCAAGGCGGCTTGCGGACGAATTCTGTGTTAATGGACTCATTAGTGCACTATGTCTGAGAATGCATTGAGAAGGAGATGTATATGGCTCAATGGCCTCTAGAATATCTCCAGGTGGGGGTTATTAATGGGGAAAAAAGATTTCTTAAAATTAGCATTTGGCCTTTGGCATTCCAGCATTGGTACTGCAGTGATCCAACAAGGAAAAGGAAGGCTTTGCTCACTAGGCCACTGTGGCTGCAGAGAAGGAAACCACTTCATACTAATATCTGCTTAGGGAAGTGTGGAAGCCAAAGATGATGATAGCTTGAAGGCATTGAGGCAGAAGGAGACCTACAGCCACATGAACATAACTGGATGTTTGGAGGCAAGCAGGCAAAGGGGGTAGGGATGGCGGAGAATTTCTCCCCGAAACTTCGGGGGGCCGAGCGCCAACGTGTTCGGCCCCCCGAACAAGTTTTGGGGAGAAATCCTCCGCCCCCCCCGCCCCCCACCCCCCCCGGGACGGGACTTACCTTCCCTGAATGTCCCTCCCAGCGGCAGGTCCGGCTGGCGGTTCGTCCGGTGTTCGAGCGGGGCGGGAGCGGCAGCCGGTCTTTCGACCGGCTGCCGCCCCCGCCATTGCAATGAAAGAAAAAAAAAAAAAGTCCCCTGATAGGCTACGTGACGATTCACGTAGCCTATCACGGCAAGATTTGCAAAGTCAGCCATGATAGGCTACGTGAATCGTCACGTAGCCTATCACGGGTGACTTAAAAAAAAAAAGTGTGTACGGATAATGGCGGCCCCCATAGGGAGCCGCCATTCCCCTTCCTTATTTGGTCGCTGTAGTCTACGTCAATGTTTACATAGACTACGGCGAAAATAAGGGCAACGCTATTTGCGTTGCCCTTATTTTCGCCGTAGTCTACGTAAACATTGACGTAGACTACAGCAACTAAATAAGGAACGCGAATGGCGGCTCCCTATGGGGGCCGCCATTCGCGTACGCGCTTTTTTTTTTAAAGTCACCCGTGATAGGCTACGTGACGATTCACGTAGCCTATCACGGCTGACTTTCCAGATCTAGCCGTGATAGGCTACGTGAATCGTCACGTAGCCTATCAGGGGACTTTTTTTTTTTTTTTACTTTCGTGTTCGCGGCCGGGCGAGGCGGGAAGCCTTCTCCCCAGCCTGAATTTCGGCCGGGCAAGGCGGGAAGCCTCCCCCCCCGGCTTGAATTTCGGCCGGGCGAGGCGGGAAGCCTCCCCCCCCTGGCCTGAACTTCGCGGGGGGAGCAGCGAAGCGCTCCCCCCCACCGCGAAAAAGCTGCGAGAAAAGGTAAGTGACTTTCGTTCACCCCTAAAAGGGGGATAGCATCTTAAGAGCTCCTCAGTTTGCTCCAGGCCAAAATGGTTAGAGTTATAGGCCCTTTGTGTCCCCTAATCCCTGTTGAGTTGGTAGCTGCAGTACCACTACTGGCCATTGGCAGTGGTGGTGCTCAAGTAGAAAACAGCCAGAAACGCCATCCTCTGCCCAGCTAGGGATGGATGGACTGTGTAAAATCCACTCCGTCTGAATTTCTCGGATTTTCAGGCTCCTTTTGTTCCATTGTCTGCTCAGAGACGGATGCAACCCCCCCCACAAAACTTTTTTTCACCATGTGCAAAAATAATACGCAAATAATTCCATAAGAGGTTTCACCACAATTCCATAATTGACCTTTGTATGTAACATTTAGCGTATTGTCCCCCATTCCATTCCATTCCATTTCTCTTCAGCAGAAATGTGTGTATTTTCCTATGAATAAATATGCATAAATTTCAGGAAAGTTAAAAAAGAAATCTATGGACTCTACCCGGCTTGGGGAGGGGGGGGCGGTGTCGCTCTGCAGCAGATTCTGCAGGTCAGATTCTTAGATTCTAAAATACGAGCTCATTTTAGTCTGCCTTGAATTTCTCCAGCATCCCTATGCCTCGGTGCCAAAGTAGAGAGTACAGTCCAGGAACTAGAACAGGGGTACACAAACTTTGCCCCCCCAGACTTTCACTGTGCTCCCCATGGCACTACCCCCACCATCAAATTCCTTATGGATGTAATCTTAAATCCTTTCCCAGATATCCTCATACAGATACCCCCCCCCCCCCACAGCTAGCAGAATGGAATGAATGATCTTTATTGGGATTTCTGGAAGACGAGGAGGAGAGATGGCGTTGCGCTCCCTCCCCCAGAGATTATCAGCCAGATTGCTGGTGTATGTGCATGCACATACATGTGTGCATGTGCGCATCTGTGTGCATGCGTGTGCACATCTGTGTGCATGCATGTGCATACATGTGCGGCCCCTAACCCAGCATCGTACATGGCCTTCGGGACCAAAATGGTTGCGCTCCCCTGCAGTAGAGTCTCCCATTTGAGATGTCTAGCACTTGACAAATAGGAAAATATGGATAACCATTCCTCCATACGATAGATGCTGTTCATCAGAGATGGCTGTTTTGAACAGGGACACACCCACCCACACCCACACCAGAAATGCACAAACGGAATGAACTCAAGGGCCATCTTGACTAATATCTGACAATAACTCTTCAGCTGTGCCCAAATGTGATGCTGATTTAACAGTGCCCACCCTTCTGTGTTGTGTGTTTCTGTTAGGATACTGAAGTCCTTAACACAGCCATTCTGACAGGGAAGCCGGTGTCTGTCCCAGTAAAAGTGGTTGCTGTTGAGGAAGACGGATCGGTGAGAGATGTATCTGGTTCCACTGAATGCAAATCAGCAGATGAAGATGTCATAAAGGTAAGGTTGCTGTTGAGAAGCCCTTAAGCACCTAAGTGTGGCCTTGTCGGAGCAGAACAACAAGGCCCATCGAGTTCTGTACTCCAGTTCTAAATATGGCTGCCTTTCTTTGAGATATAATCATAAGTGTAGCATGACAACAGCATCTGGTATTCAGAGAGAGAGAGAGAGAGAGAGAGAGAGAGAGAGAGAGAGAGAGAGAATACTGCCTCTGAACATGGAGATTCATTTAGTTACCATGGCCAGTACCCCTTAATATTATTTATTTATTCAATTTGTGACTACCTGTCAAAAATGGCACTTGAGGTGGCTAAAAATAGTAATGGGAAAACCAGAATTTTGATTAAGATGTAAAATCAGATCAGTTAAAAGAACAACTCAAAACACAGCAGTAAAAAGAAATACTGGAGTTTATCCTGTATTCTGGTTCATCATCACTCCCTCTAATAGCGAACACGGGTGGTGAGTGCTGACAGCAGTGGAGTCAAAACAGGGCTACAGGGAAACAAGAGGGAGGCATCAGCATGCTCAGGGGAACCCCAAGACAAAATTTCAAACAAAAGAAAGCTTAGGGGCAGCCCCTTCCCCAAAACAGCTCAGTAAGGACTGAGCATGCTCCATAGCCACGGAATGCTGAGTGTCATTTGGAAAAGAGAACTGGAATATGGTGGGTGTAGAATGGAGCATTCAAAGATGTTGATAATCCCTTTGCAATTCGAAGTAGTGTAGTCCTCCCCCAGGACTCTACCACTCCATTCCCACCTCATTCTGTTGCATGTGCAGGCCAGGTCTATGCTGTGCCATGTCTGAAAAAGTGTTTGAGGCTCTAGAACCTTCTGAATGTCTTTGCTGCTTCTGGAAAGAGACCTTTCCTTCTGCTCATTACCTCTTCCCTTTAGTGCATTTGCAACCTGATGTGCCAGTATTGCGTTCCCCTGCGGATTTCTGTTTGAACTTCCAAGACAAGCAACTTTGTGTTTTTAAGTCATTGGTCTAACCTTTTTTCTTTTCTTTTTTTCCCATCGACAAGACCAGTGATGACTTCAAAGGTAGTGGAGGCTTTGTCAGAGGATCATTAACTGGGATCTTAAGTGGGCAGGGAAAATACTAGGGCTGGGCTATTATTCATTATGAAATAGATAGACGGCTCTGATTTTTCGCCAGGCCCTGGAATTCACCTTCTCGCCTTGGTTTTTAAAGTAGTCTGAATGAGTTCATTATCAGGTAGAATGAAACTGCCTGAAGAAGGGAGAAAGTCTGCTGAGTTCTTTGGATTATTTTGTAACATCACCTTCTGCAGGGAAGAGATGTGATGCTCACTTTTTGTAAACGTTGAGAAATGGGGACTAGAAGAAGATACTTTTGCTTCTTATTCTAGCTTCTGAGGCAGGTGGGTAGAACCTCTTTCAACCCGAGGAATGAATTCCATTTCGGGGTGTGTGTATATGCATTCCAGTGGTGGGCAGAGTCAGAGGCAAAGTGGACAATGCCAAGGGCAAAAGGGGCAGTTCCAAAGTACCAGCATATTTTAGCGTAAAGCTCTTTACTGCCTGTAACTAAGCGTTAGGAGAGGCATTCCAGGAGGAGATCCTGGGGGGCTGGATTGGGACCCAGGCCTGAGGTTTTGCAAACCTGTTCTAAGGGCTCATTCTTGGATAAGGTAGCAGTGGGGTTGACTCTCCCCATGGCTCTATCTCAGCCTTTTCCAATCTCAGTCTCTGTTCTGCAATTTCCCCCCAGTCGTAAGTTAATTCCATCCTGTTTCTGTATTATTTTGCCATTTTTTAAAAAGTCAGCACAAGCATTTGTACACATTGCTCTACACATTTTTTCAGTGCATGTTGTATGCATTTTCCTCAATATACACATTTCCCCAAGCAATTTCCTCTAATATATTTATTTATTTATTACACTTAAGTTATATCCCACCTTTCTTCCATTGTGGAACTCAAGGTTCATTGTGGAACTCAAGAACTCATGTGGTTCCCTGGCGGCCTCCCCTCCAAGCACTGGCCAGACCTGGACTTCAGCAAGATGGCTGCCTCCTGTGCCTTCAGACCATGTATTGGGACCATTAACATTAAAATTAATAACATTTTAATGTTATTTTCCCAAATATACATGTGTGTGTGTGTGTGTGTGTGTGTGTGTGTGTGTGTGTTTGGAGAATTGCATCGCAAAATATGGGTAAGTGCCGATACTGAAGGATGTTTTGATTTTCATTTCAGTTCAGGAAGTATGAATGACAAACGTCTATGCACACTTTTCCCTGATGTGCATATTATGGCTCACATTTTTTTGAGTGGACAGCTGTGGCACTAAATTGGGTAAAGTGCACATTTTTGCCGTGCAACTCTTCTGTTGCTCATTGGTTTGACAGGTGCAAATTTGATAAACCTGTGTGATATTTGCAGAGAATGAAATTGACACGCATTCCTAGTTTTCATTGGCAAGGAAATTTGTGCTGATGTTCAGTGCAATCCTATGCAAGTCTACTCAGAAGCAAGTCCCCTTATTTACAATGATGCTTACTCTGCGGTAAGTGTGTAAAAGATTAGAAACATAATTGATGGAGAGACTGATTACATCATTAACTGATTAAAACAACTAAGATCTGACTCTGATTCAGCCTTAGCTTCCAATTTCATTGCTACGTGACTTTCTTGCAGTTCTTATCTGATTGGGTACTTTCTTATTTTTTGCTCTGGAATAAACTGTTGCTCTTGTAAACCCTCAAAGTTATATATCACCAGATTCTTGGCTTCATTTCTTCCCCGCCCTCCTCTTGTCACTTCATTACAGCACACAGAGATGTGTTAAGATAGCTTTTGTGGACTTACCTGGGTGTTAATTGAGTTTCTAATATTTTTGCTGGAGTATTTTGGTGCGACTAAACATTGAGTTAAGCTAGCTGGAGAAATATCATTAAAAAGGATTAGGTAGCCAATAATAATATTAGCAACTCTGTACAGTGAGGGAGGTGCTGCATTTCAAAACACCACCTTTAAAGGATAGATCTGGTGATAAAGAGCAGTAACATAATATCTCTTTCTGGATCAATTTGCTTTACAAGTATGAAAGCTTTTGAATAGCTCAGAACTCTTCCCTACACACTGCATGTATGGAAATCCCCCAGTATAGTGAGAGCTACATCAGCTGTAACTCCTCCTGAAGTCAATTACCTCCTTGAATCTTTTGTTTGCCCCTCTTCACTTGATCTTCTGCACACCTGGAATTCTGCTTATCCCACCAGGACCATGAATGAGATAGGAAAATCTGTAAGCTTAGCATCTCCCAAAGCATCAGGTATGCATGCAGGACCATACAGTGGTAACACTATTATCTATCTATCTATCTATCTATCTATCTATCCATCCATCCATCCATCCATCCATCCATCATCTATCTATCATCTGTCTATTTGTGCCCTGGCTTTCTACCAAAGAAAGGCACCCTAGGCAGCTTACAGAGGCAATTAGATTTGGTTAAAACAATAAAACAATTCATTAACATACAATAAAAACATAACAGTTACTGAATAAAAACAGCACCCAACCCAAAAGCCTCCTTGAATAAAGCAGTCTTTGCCTGGTTTTCCCAGTAGTAATGTATGGCTGTGAGAGCTGGACTATAAGGAAGGCTGAGTGCCGAAGAATTGATGCTTTCGAACTGTGGTGCTGGAGAAGACTCCTACGAGTCCCCTGGACTGCAAGGAGGTCAAATCAGTCCATCCTAAAGGAAATTAACCCTGAGTGCTCATTGGAAGGACAGATACTGAAGCTGAAGCTCCAATATTTTGGCCACCTAATGCGAAGAGAAAACTCCCTGATGCTGGGAAGGATTGAAGGCAAAAGGAGAAGGGGACGGCAGAGGATGAGATGGCTAGATAGCATCACCGGTGCAATGAATATGAACTTGAGCACACTCTGGGAGAGAGCGCAGGACAGGAAGGCCTGGCGTGCTATGGTCCATGGGGTCACGAAGAGTCGGACACGACTGAACGACTGAACAACAACAACAAGAGCAGAAGAAGAGATGCAGTAAAACTAGCCTCCCTTGGGAGGGAGTTTCACAGCCTAGGAGCAGCCACAAAAAAGGCCCTCCATTGTGTCGCCACCAAACATACCTCTGAAAGTGGTGGTCTCAAAAGAAGGGCCTCCCCAGAAGATCTTAAGAACTGGGGAGGCTAATATGGGAGAAGGCGGTCTTTCAGACAGCCTGGTCCCAAGCCACATAGGGCTTTATTGTCCATAACCAGCACTTTGAATTCTGCCTGGAAAAAGACTGGAAGCCAGTGAAGCTGCTGTAACAAGGGAGTCACCTGCTCCCTGTAATCCTACCCCTTACTTAGGGAGCTGAAGATTCATGTTGTCCTTTATTGTTTTTGAGAGAGGTGTTGAATCCCCTGTCTTCCATCAGCGGCCATTCCACTGGCTTCTTCAGTGGGAGAGGCAGGACATGAGGCCGTCTCCATCAGCTTAGCAGGACCACATTCTCCCATTCTAGGGATGGGCCTTCAAGGGCATTCTGGCGAGGTGTGGCAAGGCACATGTTTTCAGGGAACATTTTCAGGCCCATGGAAAGCCCACTGTGAGAATGGATTCAACATCAAGCCTGATATCAGGCTCTCTGACAAGCATGAATCTTGGAGTATTGATCCAGTAGTACTGGGACTTACTCATGGTTTAAGTATTTCTTCAGAGTGTGTGTGAAGCCCCTCCTCCCTGGAGGAAGCCTGCTTGCACCTTACAAGGGACTGCACACCATTACCAAGGCATGTGTTCCAGTGGGACTGGGAGTCCTCCTGCAGCCTCTGGGCTTGGTAGCTGGAAACATAGGGACCTGCTGTACACTGACTCAGGTCATTGGTTCATCTAGCCCAGTATTGTCAACACTGACAAGCAACTAGGGCTGGGTGAGAATGTTGTTGAATCAGGATGGTGTGCCCCCCTTGAGGAGTCCTCCTCTGAGGAGGAACTTGGCTTAGCTGAGCTCAAGGACTCTTCTTCCTCTGAGAATGATCCAGAGGCAGCATCTCAGGAGGAAGTCGAACATGAAGCTGAAGAGGAGGCAGGCCCCTCTGGAATGTCCGGTGGGGGCCTCCCTCCTCTGCCTCCTCCTTCCCTGAGCCAGGACTGGTACACCCACCCAGCCCTCATGAGCAGCAATGAATGAAGTACAGAGAACACTCCCAGCTCTTAGAAGCGTCAGGCCACAGTCAAGGAATCCGGCTCTGTAAGGCCTTCCTTATATAGCCACCTTCATCAGGAAACTCCCTAATGGGTTGCAGCTGGGAGTTGGGCACGTCCTGGCTAGAGCTGCGTAACAGGCTGCTTGAGCAGGTTGTCGGAAACAACATCCCCGTTTGCTCCCGGTATCTGTGGGTGCTCCTTGATCCGGAACCCCTGGCTTTGAATTGGATTTTGTGTATGACTTTGAATCGATCCTGACTCACCTTTGCTTCACTCTTGTAGTTGGAACTCTGCCTTGCACAGATTTTGGACTGTCTGACAAAGTGACAAAAGGCTTTTGGTCTTGTGTCTTATCAGCATCTGTGAGTGCAAGCGGCCTTGAAGTGGCTATCTTTATTAGCTACTCTGCTGGTGGGGCTCCCAGTTGGAGTAAGCGCCTTGTTTTAACAACACACTCTGAGACAGGACACTGGGACCTTCTTTATGCAAAAGGGGGGCTCTTTCACGGAGGCAGAGCCCCTCCCCCCTGTGGGAGAGGAGGGTTCCCCTTTGCTGCAGGGGGTTCCAGGGAAGAGTCTAAGGATGGGTGCAATGTTATATCCTCAAGAACAGGGATTGAGACTTCACTATCCCCTGGGGCTCTTTCATGGAAGCATCTGGCAAGATAGGGCACTGCTGGCTATCTCTTGTAATGGCTCAAGAACCCAATTTTATCTGAGTTTTAGGGCCTATCACTAACATGGGATTGGGGCCATGGCACTGTGTGCCGCTTGGATCCTCTCCTTCCTACAGTGGCTATTCGGCCAGGTCACTGTGTAACTGTTCTATGCAAGTGTGTGAGGATTGGTAACTGAATTTGCCTATTTTCCTCTTTTTGTACTCTTTCCTCCTTGTTTGTCATGTCCATTAGATTATAAACCAGTGTTTCAAATTGCAAACCACCTTGATTGCTTTGGCGGAAGGGCGGTCTATAAATCCAGGAAACCAATCAGTCAAGGAAACAAACAAGAACCTGGGAATTTAAAAAAACCCAATGGCTCCATTGTCTTCCATATCTTTTATATCCCAGTCCTTAGAAATCCATGATCAATTTTACTTCCAGGGGCTTTGGTCCTTTCCTTTCCTGCCCTAGGCAAGCAGGACACTGCAGAAAGACTCATCAGGCAGTGTGCGCGTAATTGCCTAATTTTGTGCTTTACCCCATTAATTCCATCCCTTGTTGTTCTTTTCTAATTGCAGAAATGTGTCCTGGCCCTGTTGCCCATGACAAATGGCATGGCATCCTTAACCTTCGATGCTTGCTCAGTTGATTTTGATAAACCAAATGGAATAAGATGGATGAAGGGATGGACCATGGGTTCATCCCCCTGCTTTGACCTTTCTGGGAAAGAGCTGGGATGTATTGCCTTTGTGACTGGAAATTCTGACATGATCCATGCGCTGTTTTTTCACCCCTTTGAGCCTCTGAGCAACCATCTATTCTGTGACTCTTAACATGGCCAGCAAAACTGTAGCAACATTCAGACAGAGTTCTGTGAGCCACTGCAGACACTGGGATCCAGTGTGGTGTAGTGGTGAGAGTGTCAGACTGGGAGCTGGGAGATCCGGGTTCTAGTCCCCACTCAGCCATGGAAGCTGACTGGATAACTTTGGGCCAGTCACAGTCTCTCAGCCCAACCTACCTCACAGGGTTGTTGTTGTGAGGATAAAATGGAGAGGAGGAGGATAATGTAAGCTGCCTTGGGTTCCTTGCAAGAGGAAAAAGGTGGGATATAAATGCAATAAATAAATAAACAAACAAACAAACAAACAAACAAACAAATAAAGGATTAGATGGACCCATTGCCTGGCTCAATATATGGCAACTTAATATGTCTGTATGTTCTTGGTCATGTTAGACTCCAGTGGAAGTTATGGAGCTGGATTGATAGATATGACAATGAACAACTTATCTGCAGGCCAGGGATGAAAACATACTTCTTTTCCTTCCCTTATATAAGCCTACAGAGAAAACAAATTTAGGATCCTATCGAAGAGTAATCCACCCATTTTTTTTAAAGAACCTAGTGCATTATTTCCTCCCAACTCCACAAATAATGAAAACTATTATGAAAACTATGAGTTTTACATGTTTAGTATGTTTAAATCCCACCTTTCTTCCATCATAGAACACAAGACAATGGTCTTCCATCCAGGCACTTTCTAGACCAGGCCTGCTTAGCTTCAGCAAGGTGGCTGCCTCATGTGCCTTAAAACCACGCCTGTAGATACATGCCCTTATAAAAGCCCTACTTCCATAATTTACCATATCGTACTGTCAAAATCTTTTAAAATCATGACAGAGTTAATAGCAATTTAACCCCCCCACACACACACCTTCACTCACCAAGCCACCTACACTCACCCCAGGCCCATCCAGCGATCTCTGCAGCTGCCATTTTGTGAAAAAAAATTTCAGGCACAGATATGCGCACGTGTGCCCTTCCGCAACATGGCACTGTGGGTGGCCTATATATGCAAAGTTACAGGCATAAATGGGCTGTTAGCTGGATGGGCCTGGTGTGAGTGCAGGTGGCTTGGTGAGTTGGGAGGGGTTGGCGTTGGGTCCAGGAGTGCCTGGGGGGGCACAGGATTGGCAGGGGGGCACCTGTCCATCCCTAAGTATTAGGCACAGTGGATCAGAACCTTGGACAGAGGACTAGGCAAAGGATTCCCAATTATAGCAAAGGGAGCTGGTGCTTCAGCAGAGTGCAAAGGCCTCCTGAGACCTCATGAGACCTTAGAAAGCTTGGCTCTGCTACCACTGAGAGGCTACCTAGGATCTTAAAGGGTTATTGCCTTATTCAGTTGCTCTTATGATGAAAGGGTGCTAGGAGCTGCACCAGGAGAGAGTCCTCTGAGTCTGATAAAGCCATGTCTTCTGTTCTGCAAGGACCTGGTAGGGGTGATGGAGACTTCTCATCCAGGTTGTCCTTGGAGCTGTAGGGGGGCAGGGTAGGTCAAGACCACCAAACATGACATTCTCATTTCACAGCCAAACCTTGTTATGTAGCATTACGAAATCGCTTCACTCCCAGTATGTCCAGTCTAGGAAGGACAAAGAAGCAGCAGCCGGTGGGGAGGGAGAATGACACCAAACAAGATAGAAAACTGAAAACACTGCTACTGACCTAAAGTAATGAAACCTGAGAATATTTGGCACAGCCCTGAGTATAACATCATACCTCAAATATCACTGACCTTTAATTTTATATTGGTCTTCTGCTCTATTTATGCTTAAGCTTGGTGTCACTGCTGTTCTTTGACATGGTTTTCCAGTCATCCTGAAGGACAACTTTTCAAAGGACCCTTTCCTAGAGATGAACCTATCAGTTTTGGTTTTTTTCAGTGCCTTGTCTTTCTGATCTTCAGTTCGGTTTGTCCTGAACTTTTTTAAGTGATTAAAAAAAATGTTTGCATGAAAATTAATAAGCATTTGTGTGCACGTTGTTCTGAATACTTACATTTTTATGCATTTTTTTTTGCTGAACATGCACATTTTTCCAAGCGATCTTTGTAATAGAATATGTTTTTGATGTGATTTCCCCGTAATATTTCCCCTTTTTGTCTGTAGTTTTTGATTACCCTTCTTGATTGGAGACCTCCATTACAAAACTAGAAGTGCAAATTTCAAAAGATAACTAAGTTTCAGTTGGCATAGTGCTTCATAAGTACAAAATCAGATTATTCATTTATTTATTTGATTTGTACCCCACTTTCGACCCAAAATGGCACTCAGGGCAGCTTACAATCAGTGATAAATGCTACAGTAAGCAGATACATTGAAACACCATTTACTGTTTTATCTTTTGCGTTCACCACTCCAAAATCTGCTTTAGATATAGAGCGGTATACACATATTGTAAATAAATAAATAAACACAATGACAAACAATTAAAAACACAAAAACAGCAGAGTTAAAACAGCATCCAGCTCAACAGATCCACTTACACACCAAAGAGCCACTTGAATTAAGAAGTCTCTGCCTGCTGGTGGAAGGACAAAAGAGAGGGAGTGACCCTAGCCTCCCTTGAAAGGGAGTTCCACAGCCAGGGACTCAGGGAGTGGCCACTGAGAAGGCCCTCTTTTGCATTGTCACCAAACTTGCCTCTGAAGGGGATGGACTTGAAAGAAGGGCCTTAAAATGTGAACTGAGCACATTTCTCCCCACCCTGATTTTTCCCATTTCTTAAAACACACACACACACACACACACACACACACACACTTCTGTTCACATTCTTCAAGTACCCAGGAGCCAATACTGGGCTGTATCATCATAGTTCAGTCCTACTTACGGTTTAGCAAGCACAGTTCTATTATGCTGCCACTGCCAGTATCATTCCTGTGCATTTTCCTCCATGGCCCACATCTCCAAAGTTTGAGCTTGGCACTGGTCTTTGTTGGAAGAGGTAGTGGGCTCTCCCACAATGGGGGCATTCAAGATGAAGCTGGACAGCCTGCTGTCAGGGATGCTTTGACTTAGATTCCTGCATTGAGCAGTGGGATGGACTTGATGGTCTTATAGGCCCCTTCCAACCCTACTAGTCTATGATTCTAGGAGGCAGCTGGGTATTTACTTTTATTTTCTTGGGATCTGTAATCAGCCTTGTTCTCTCTCTCTCTCTCTCTCTCTCTCTCTCTCTCCCTCCCCCTCTGCAAGCTTTAATCAGATTTCTCTAAACATTGCTTGAGTGAATGTGTTGTGGTTTAATTTACCCGCACCTGCCTTTTGGCGATGTGTTCCGAGAGGCACTCCCTGGGGAGCTATAATTGACACTGAAGACAAGGATGATGCGTCTGACAAGCCACTGTCATTCTGAAGTACCCGCAGTTAATTTATATGACATAAAAGCTCTTGCCTTTGACAGATCTCAGCTCCTTTCTCCCTTGGGTGGAAAGGTTGTGGGGATATTTTATATTACTGTTGGCTGAATTTTATTTTAACTTTGCAGCTGGAAATGGAAAAAGAGAAGCTGTGATAGGGAGAAGGCTTGTTGGAGTCAAATATTTTCCCCTCCACCTGATGGCTAGTATTACCCTCTAGGGATAAGAGCAAAAGAGGCCGAATGCCAATGCATTCGGCCCCCCGAAATTGGCGGTGAAATTCTCCGCCCCCCCGCCCCCCCCGGGATGGAACTTACCTCCCTCGAATGTCCCTCTCGGCGACGGGTCCCGGCGGCGTTTCGCCGGCGTTTCGGCGGGGGCGGGGGCAGCGGCCGGTCTTCCGACCGGCTGCCGCTGCCACCATTACAAAGTAAATGTAAAAAAAACACTACACACACACGTGATAGGCTATGTAACGATTTACGTAGCCTATCACGGCTAGATTTCCAAAGTCAGCCATGATAGGCTACGTAAATCGTTACTTAGCCTATCACGGGTGACTTTGAAAAAAAAAGAAAGAAAAAAGCACATACGCAAATGGCGGCACCCATGGGCACCGCCATTTGCATTCCTTATTTGGGCCTGGGTAGTCTATGTGAAGATTTACGTAGACTACGGAGAAAATAAGCGTTGCCCTTATTTTCGCCGTAGTCTAGGTAAATCTTTACGTAGACTACCCGGGCCCAAATAAGGAACGCAATTTGCGTACGCGCTTTTTTTTTTCAAAGTCACCCGTGATAGGCTGCGTAACGATTTACATAGCCTATCACGGCTGACTTTGGAAATCTAGCTGTGATAGGCTTCGTAAATCGTTACGTAGCCTATCACGTGTGTGTGTTTTTTACTTTTTTCTTTCGTGGCCGGGGAGATGGGGCGCTTCTCCCCGGCCTGAATTTCGGCAGTGAGGGATGGGGCGCCTCCCCCCCGGCCTGAACTTCGGGGGGAGAACTGAAGCGCCTCTCCCCCACCGCGAAGCAAGCTGCGGGACCAGATAAGGGACTTTCGTCCATCCTTAAAAAGAACATCAGAAGAGCCCTGCTGGATCAGACCAAGGGTCCATCCAGTCAGCATTCTGTTCACACAGTGGCCAACCAGCTGTCGACTGGGAACCCACAAGCAGGACATGAGCGCAAGAACACCCTCCTGCCCATGTGTATGACAATTAAATTCTTGTTAGGAATGATGCGAACAGGAACATGGGAAGGAAGTACTGTAGTTCTCAGGGAATTTTCACCATTTGATCATGTTTGAGAGAGTGCACTTCTGAAAATGTGCATTTGCGCAAAAGTGCGCTTCCAAAAATGTGCATGATTGGTTTTAATTTTTGTGAACTGCCCAGAGAGAGCTTCGGCTATTGGGCAGTATAGAAATGAAATGAATAAATAAATATGCACATGTTGCACGTTCATGCAAATCCTCCCAAAGTTTGCATTTTCATGCGTTCTCCTCTGGGGGATAAGGTTCATTTTTCCCAATCAAAAAAGAAAAGAAAAAAGACTCATGTTCAGGAATGCAATGAGGTGGAACAAGCTTTGAGGAAGAATCTGGAGAAGTATAATGAACTTGAACATTGCATGTTTGCCCATCCTTATTTCTCTCCCCCACCATAATGCTTCTATCCATTTCAGTGGATTACAGTTGACAGGAAGAATTCAGAACTATCTACATTAATGAAAGACAGGAATCAAACCCCCTGTATTGTATTTTGGGGGCAAATTCCACAAAGGGGGAAAAGTCCCTCACACACACAGGGACAGCCAGATCTGTATGCCTCAGTCTTACCCAGATAGTTGGGTTTTTGAGATCAAGCTCATTCTGTCCCATTTTGACACAAGGTTGTGTGTGTGTGTGTGTGTGTGTGTGTGTGAATCCCTATGGAAATTCATACTTTTTGTGTGCGTTTGTCCAATTGTGCTCATCAATGTAAGCATTTTGGTGCACATTTTTAAATGTATGCATTTGCCCCAAGTCCTTTAGATTGCTGAAATGCAGTTTTGTGCACTGTTTTTTGGTGTTGGCCTGCATTGGAAGCTCGCAAAAAATGTGGATTTGGGAACACAACTTCATCTCATCTTGCTGAAAGTCTTCAGAGGCGCCAATTGGATGAATCCAGTCTTAAGAAAAGCAGCCTAAATGGAGGGCATCTCCCACCTGTCCCTACACATTATGCAATGTATGTGGTGGAGAAAGGATGTGTGTAAATGTCTTCTCCACCACCATACCAAGAAGATCATCAGCTCCATTAAGTGGAAGTTGTCATCCTAGACCACCCGCAGCAGAAAATTAGTTGACTCTTGAGCCCCATAATATGGGGAACGCTTCTGTACTACACAAAGATAACCATGCTTATTTCCTGGTGGCATAATCTCAGTTGTGCAGGCCGATTGCATGCTTCCTGATGAGGGATATGGATTTGTCTCTTTGTTTCTGTGTGTGCCTGTGAAAGAGAAAGACAGAGACACAACAGCCATTAGCAGGAGACCAAAAAAGCAGCACTCTCTAATGACTCTGAAGGGAAGAGAATTATTCCTGTGAATAGGGAAATAATGAGCAGAGATACAAGAGCCTGCTCCAAGTATGAAATGAGGGCTTCTTAAACAGAGAGAAACTCAAATGAAGAGGAAAAACACTCTTCGTTGAGTTGTATAGATCTATTTATTTGAATGGTACCAAGAGGAAGGCTCAGCCCTGTGCAGAATCCAGTCAATGTAAGATGAGATCTAATCTAAAGAGCTTTAGGCACCACACCCCCAATCTTTGAGTCATTTTCCTCACAGGTGTACAGCCGTTTCCATAACCCAGGAAAAGCTGGCTTATGGGAAGGGCTGTAGGTCTGTGGTAGAGTCCTGCTTTGTAGGCAGAAGGTCCCAGGGTTGATCATCAGCATCTTAGGGCTAAGAAAGACCCTGTCTCAACCTCTGAAAGTGGCTGCCGATTGGTATAGACAAAGGTGAGCTAAATGGGCCAGTGATCTGATTCAGTAAAAGGATGCATCATCTTCATTTTCTAAATGGAAAACAAAAGCATAAGCTGAAGGTGCACATTCATGTTCTCCCCCGCATTCCTCCCAGTGTTATCGCTGTACATTGTGAGATGTTTTGCAGATATAATTATTCTATTGCTCTCTAAACATAAAAACAGGTCTGACTTCATCCCCTTCTGTTACAGCTAAGCTTCACACTAGATCTTTCTTCCTTCCTTTTGAAGAAAAATGTGCCATTGCCAACGATGGTCTCCCCAGTTGCTCTGAGAAAGAGGCTCCCGCCTTCGGATGCTCAAAAAGGCGTCTGGAGGCTCTTTGCTAAAGCAACACAGGTTTTCTGATGGGCTCATTGAAGTTCTGTTAGATCCACCAGGAAATTCTTCTGTGCCAGCCCCACTCTGATGTACATCATTCATTTCAATGAGGCTTTGGGAAGATAACTTCCCAGTGGTTCTTCTAACAGAATTTTAGTGAAGCTGACAGAAAAAGAAATGGATAGAGATGTACTAGCCATATCAGTCTTGCAAGCTGAGATCTCTCAAGCCTCCTGTGGAGCAGTTCTCTCTCTCTCTCTCTCTCGTGTGTGTGTGTGTGTGTGTGTGTGTGTGTAGTGCTGTAGACAGTGCCAGGGGTTTAGGTGTCAGCGTGGAACTTCTTCAGGACCTGGACAGAGCATGGTGGAGCTGGATCTGTGGCTACAGCTAAGGTTGGGCATGACTCTAGATAATGGGCTAGCTCCAGATTCAAACTGGATCAATTAAGGTAGTGGAAGCAGACTTCGCCACCCCCTCCTTTTCATGGCAGACCCTCCACCCCCCAAAACACTGCATGAGAGTCAGACAACCCTTCAGAATGGGATGAGTTGTTCTGGGGCAGGGGGTTTCATGGAATTTTAGTGTGTGTGTGTGTGTGTTTCCAGAAGGTATAGTCTTCCATTTGTCCTGGGTCCTAGTATTATGGGAGTGGGGAGTGACAAAAAGAGCTATCTTCTTTCTCAAACCATGCTTGTTTTATAAGCCTCTATCCTATTCTCTTAGTCTTCCTCCCCCTCCCCCAAACCAGACATCATCATCTTCTTCATCATCAACACCATGACCAGCCATATGTTCTAAAGATATACTTAAGGCCTGGAATTCTCCCAAGCCCTCTGATACCTTCGTCTTCTATGCAAGTGATGCCATTTTTGCTGCGTTGCTTGCATTTGCCACCTGAAAATTAGAAGTCAAATGAATGTTTCCCAAGGATGACTGTCAAAGGGAGCAGAGTCTTTGGGAGTTCTAACTAGGGATGGTGGAGAATTACACCATGGATTTCAGTGAGGCCGAATGCACTGGCATTCAGCCCCCCGAAACCCATGGCGGAACGGCCTCCTACCCCTCCCCACCCCACGGAATCCCCCTGGGATGAAGCTTACCTGGGGCAGATCCTCCGGCAGCGGTGGTTCTGGCGGCGGCTCTGGCGGCATCTCCAGCAGCGGCGGCGGTGGCAGCTGGTCTCTCAGCCGGCTGCTACAGCTGCAAATGGCGGCTGTTGTAGTGGCCGCCATTTGTGTCCTGCCAGGCTGCCGTGATAGGCTACGTAAGTATTTACGTAGCCTATCACGGCAAAGAGCAGGGATGCAAACGGCGGCCGCTACGCCGTTTGCGCTGCTGCTCTTTCCGTGATAGGATATGTAAGTATTTACGTAGCCAATCACGGTTTAGGCAGCCACGCAAATGGCAGCCACTACGCCATTTGCGTGGCTGCCTTAACTGTGATAGGCTACATAAATACTTACATAGGCTATCATGGAAAGAGCAGTGGCGCAAACGGCGTAGCGGCTGCCGTTTGCGTCGCTGCTCTTTGCTGTGATAGGCTACATAAATACTTACGTAGCCTATCACGGCACTCTGGCAGGACGCAAATGGCGGCCGCAGCAGCCCGGCCATGGCCGGAACTCCAGCTGTTGACGGCCCTGGCTGGCGGCTCTGCGGAACCGGCCAGGAAGGATTCCAGGGGGAGGGACAGAGCACCTCCCCCCCCATGGATCCCTCACTGCGGAGCCAGGTAAGGGATTCGTACATCTCTACTTCTAACCTTTGGAGGTCTCTGCAGGAGAGTGCACCCCAGTGGCTGCTCCCTGAGATGGCCTGGGGAGAGGTTTCCACCAGTTCAGTCTAAATGCCCCTCCCATTGTCCTCCTCTGATGGAGAAAGGTCCAAATACATGCTGTCTGGGGATGATGGGAGTTGTAGTGCAACACATCTGAAGGGTGCCAGGTTGAGGAAGACAGCTCTAAGCCATGATGCCAAGTTGGGGACTTTGGGTAAAAGCCAAATAAGTCCTACTTAGAGTAGACCCATTGGAATAAATGGGACTTAAGTTAGTCCCATTAATTTACCCTTTGGGGCAGATCTTTTTCATAGGATTCAGAATTACTTCTGGAAATGGTGTCTGTGTGTGTAAGCACAGAACCCCACTGCATATTCAACAAAGTTGCCAATTGGACCTAAAGACCACATCCTGTCACTATGAACATAAAATGACAGGATGAAAAACCAGCCTGGGATTAGGGAAGTGTGAGGAATCCACTCCATGGGTGAACAGTGGATGGATGATGGACGAAAGGGTGATGTTTGAGATCTTCAGGATTTTCATCACCTCATGTCTCATGCCCAATTTCTATTCATGTTTGCAATCGCTGCTCTCTATGCATGAATGGGAAAATTGTGCAAATCAAGCACCAACTGAATGTGAAATCTGCACAAATTTCCTAATTTGTGCAACTTTCCTCCATAAAGTGTGGCTGATTCAGTCTGCAGGGAGAATTTGTACAAATTAGGCAATTTGAGCAAATCGGACTAGGAGAGTTGTGCAAATCGAATGCGAGCACATGTTTGGGAAGTCACAAATATTTTCAGTGGACGTGCATTGCATTCAATCTGGCACTTTCATTCAATGCTTCAAACAGGACATGCTCACATGTTTTGCAAGCAAAAATTAAATTCCCATACACCCCCACCATGGGGTTCTACCCCTGTATTTCCCCAATCCAGATCACCCAGAAAAAGGCCACGTCAGACTTTGTGTCCCCAAATCCATACATTTCAGGATTTGGGATGCATTCCATGGGACACAGATAATGCATCTGTTTCAATGCACACATTTGAAATGTGCACAAAGAAAAATATGTACTGCTCAAAATGGTGACGAACACACTTTGCTCAATGGGTGGATGTGGACCAAAATATGTACAGTTTGGAAGATGAGTGCCAAAATCTGCACATTTTTTCAATTGGCAAAAAATCCATTGGGTTTTTTAATTTTATTTTTGGTATTGCTTATAACCTCTGACATCTGCATGTAACTGATATGGAATGGACTTGGAGGTGGGAAAAGGAGGAAATCCATGGATTTAGCCTACATAGAACTGCCTCTTCCTGTTTGGAATATGATATACAGGTGTGGCACCTATTAGAAGTCAAATGAAACAATCTGTTTCCTTTGGCCCCATTTTGGTTTTCCATACGAAGAATTAATAGAGCACTATCAAGACGAATTAGGAATAGATCTGATCTCTCCTCCCCCTCCAACATAAAATGGTTTGATAACCCTCCTGCACCTTTCTTTCCAGGTGAGAGCAAAGCATATCAAGTTGAGGCCCAGGCAAATGATCTCTTTGCGAAGGTGCCCAGAGGAAACGATTCTTCACAGTCAATCAATAGGACTGTAGTTGTGCTGGGAAAGCGAATGCCATCTGTTTGAAGCATTGGTGACCTAAAACCCACTCCAATCCATATTACCACCATGGTTCAGACATATTAGACAGCAGCAATTGGTAGAATGGAGCGGAAGCAAGAAATTGTGGACTAGCAAAGACATCTTCACTTTGAAGAGCAATCCCCTTTCATGTCTAGTCAATAGGGCGATGTCTGTGGCTTGCATAAAACAAGCTTTTCATTAGTACTGTGCCCAAAACTTCTCCTGCATGTTTTTCGACCATTCTCATTCAGTTTCATAAAAAAATAAATTGCTTTCGAAAACCTGTTCAAAAGAGAAGAACATTTCAGAAAAATGCTCATGGGTTGGATTTGGATTTCTTGTGCTTACCTCACTTATGAGGTGTTCCCCCTCCCCAACACAGTGCCCCAGAATGACTCTAGGTATGGGGCATTGTGGGTAGGGATGCTGGAGAAATTTGAGACAGACTAAAATGAGCTCGGATTTCTGAGAATCGGCTGCAGAGTGCCCCCCTCAGGCCACGCAGAGTCCGTGGACTTTCAGGTGGTTCTTTTTTACTTTCCCAAAATGTATGCATGTATATTCATAGGAAAATACGCATGTTCCTGCTGAGGAAATGTCGAATGGAATGGGGGACAAGACGCTAAATGTTGCACACTGAGGTAAATTATGTAAGTACTTACATAAATACTTACATAAGTTTTGCAGTTTTTTCTGCATGACAAAAAAAATCATCTGCATTCATCTGTGGGCGAGTGACAGAACAAAAGGCACCTGGCAATCCATGAAACACAGATGGAGTGGATTTTACACAGTCTGTCCATCCCTAATTGTGGAGGATGAAAATAGGGGCCAGGGGCCAACACAGTTGATGCCGTTGGTACTTGCAGCGGCAATACAAAAAACAAATCCCAAAATTGGGGACGGCGGTGGAGTCCAGTGGGATCTTGCGCTCAGCAGGTTACCACCAGCTCGGCCCCCCAGACTGGAGTCTGCAGACCACTATGCTTGCCCTACTTGGTGCACGCTGAGTTGGGCAAGTCCGGTGGGCCTTGCTGCTCCTCCGAGCTGCCACTCTGCGCAACGTGGCAGCTGGGCCTTTTCCATAAAGGCCGATTTCACGTATAATTTTCTGGGGTGTATTCTTTAGCAGAAAGTCTTCTCCATCTTGGATTAAAGTCCAAGCTGGAGAAGATGAATCTATGGGTTTCTAATGCTCACCTCCCTGTTACCATGCCCCTGGAGCTCATTTATTTATTATTTTATTTATTGACTGAATTTATATCCCACCGTTTTTCCTCCAAGTAACCCAAAGTGTTGTACATAATTCTTCTTTCCTCCATTTTATCCTCACAACAAGAAACCTGTGAGGTGGGTTGGGCTGAGGGTATGTGACTGGCCCAAAGTCACCCAGTGTGCTTCCATGGCCAAGTGGGGACTAGAACCCAGATCTCGTGACCCCCAATCCAACACCCTAGCCACTACACCACACTGGCTCTCAGTGTGAGCTTAGCAAAGCCTGAGCTTAGCAAAGCCTTAGAAGCCTGAGCTTAGCAAAGTCCACCGGCACTCCTAACTCCATCATGCTAGTCCTGTCCTGGCTCTGGTTGGGCCCCAGGGGAAGTGTACAATCAACTGGGCACTCAAATAGGGTCTGGTAGAAGGGAGCTACATCTGGGAAGGCAAAGGCCATGTTTGGGTGGCAGTTATGCCCAGGAAACTGAATGATGTTTCTTCTAATTTACCTAGGACAAATGTCAAATCTTATACAAAGTTACATTGCCACACAGATGAATATGCTAGAAAAGCACGTGCGTTGCATGGAGAAGGCCACAGGTTCAATTCTCGGCTTCTGCAGTAGGATTGGGAAAGACCCCTTTCCGAAACCCTGGAGAGCACCAGCCAGTCAGTGTAGACAGTGCTGAAATAGATGGGCCATGGGTCTCACTCAGTAGAAGGCAGATTCCTATGTTCCATTGCTCCTAGTGGTGTACTGACAATACCGAGCTAGATGGACCATTTATTTGACTCGGTATAAAGCAGCTTTCGAGTAGGGATGTATGAAACTTCCGCCACGGATCTCGAGGAGGCCGAATGCCAGCGCATTCGGCCCCCTGAAATCGGTGGCGGAACGGCCTGCCCCCCCGCTCCCCCCGGGACGAGACTTACCTTGGGCGGATCTTCCTGGTGGCGGCGGCTGCGGCGGCGGTGGTGGCTGCGGCGGCAGTTCGGCGGCTGTGGTGGCCAGTCTTCCGACCGGCTGCCGCCGCCGCCATTTCCAGTTAAAATAACAACAACGTGATACGCTACATAAAGATTTACGTAGCCTATCACGGCTAGGTTTTGTTTTAAAAAATGTGATAGGCTACGTAAATGTTTACGTAGCCTATCACAGCTGACTTAAAAAAAACAACAATGCGCATACGCAAATGGCGGCGGCCATGGCCGCCGCCATTTCGTTTCTTATTTTGGCAAGTCTTAGTCTACGTAAACATTTACGTAGACTAAGACGGCGAAAATAAGGGGAACACAAATAGCGTAGGACGTGCCAAAATAAAGAACACAAATACATTTGCGTACGTGTATTGTTGTAATTTTTTTAAAGTCAGCTGTGATAGGCTACGTAAACATTTATGTAGCCTATCACATTTTTTAAAACAAAACCTAGCCGTGATAGGCTATGTAAATCTTTACGTAGCGTATCACGTTGTTGTTGTTTAACTGGAAATGGCGGCGGCAGCAGCTGGTTGGAAGACTGGCCACCACAGCCGCCGAACTGCCGCCGCCGCCGCAGCCGCCGCCACCAGGAAGATCCGCCCAAGGTAAGTCTCGTCCTGGGGGGAGCGGGGGGGCAGGCCGTTCCGCCACCGATTTCAGGGGGCCGAATGCGCTGGCATTCGGCCTCCTCGAGATCCGTGGCGGAAGTTTCATACATCCCTACTCGAAAGCTGCTTTATACCGAGTCAAATAAATGGTCCATCTAGCTCGGTATTGTCAGTACACCACTAGGAGCAATGGAACATAGGAATCTGCCTTCTACTGAGTGAGATCCATGGCCCATCTATTTCAGCACTGTCTACACTGACTGGCAGGTGCTCTCCAGGGTTTCGGAAAGGGGTCTTTCCCAATCCTACTGCAGAAGCCGAGAATTGAACCTGTGGCCTTCTCCATGCAACGCACGTGCTTTTCTAGCATATTCATCTGTGTGGCAATGTAACTTTGTATAAGATTTGACATTTGTCCTAGGTAAATTAGAAGAAACATCATTCAATTTCCTGGGCATAACTGCCACCCAAACATGGCCTTTGCCTTCCCAGATGTAGCTCCCTTCTACCAGACCCTATTTGAGTGCCCAGTTGATTGTACACTTCCCCTGGGGCCCAACCAGAGCCAGGACAGGACTAGCATGATGGAGTTAGGAGTGCCGGTGGACTTTGCTAAGCTCAGGCTTCTAAGGCTTTGCTAAGCTCAGGCTTTGCTAAGCTCACACTGAGAGCCAGTGTGGTGTAGTGGCTAGGGTGTTGGATTGGGGGTCACGAGATCTGGGTTCTAGTCCCCACTTGGCCATGGAAGCACACTGGGTGACTTTGGGCCAGTCACATACCCTCAGCCCAACCCACCTCACAGGTTTCTTGTTGTGAGGATAAAATGGAGGAAAGAAGAATTATGTACAACACTTTGGGTTACTTGGAGGAAAAACGGTGGGATATAAATTCAGTCAATAAATAAAATAATAAATAAATGAGCTCCAGGGGCATGGTAACAGGGAGGTGAGCATTAGAAACCCATAGATTCATCTTCTCCAGCTTGGACTTTAATCCAAGATGGAGAAGACTTTCTGCTAAAGAATACACCCCAGAAAATTATACGTGAAATCGGCCTTTATGGAAAAGGCCCAGCTGCCACGTTGCGCAGAGTGGCAGCTCGGAGGAGCAGCAAGGCCCACCGGACTTGCCCAACTCAGCGTGCACCAAGTAGGGCAAGCATAGTGGTCTGCAGACTCCAGTCTGGGGGGCCGAGCTGGTGGTAACCTGCTGAGCGCAAGATCCCACTGGACTCCACCGCCGTCCCCAATTTTGGGATTTGTTTTTTGTATTGCCGCTGCAAGTACCAACGGCATCAACTGTGTTGGCCCCTGGCCCCTATTTTGCATCCTCCACAATTAGGGATGGACAGACTGTGTAAAATCCACTCCATCTGTGTTTCATGGATTGCCAGGTGCCTTTTGTTCTGTCACTCGCCCACAGATGAATGCAGATGATTTTTTTTGTCATGCAGAAAAAACTGCAAAACTTACGTAAGTATTTATGTAAGTACTTACATAATTTACCTCAGTGTGCAACATTTAGCGTCTTGTCCCCCATTCCATTCGACATTTCCTCAGCAGAAACATGCGTATTTTCCTATGAATATACATGCATACATTTTGGGAAAGTAAAAAAGAACCACCTGAAAGTCCACGGACTCTGCGTGACCTGAGGGGGGCACTCTGCAGCGGATTCCGCAGTTCAGATTCTCAGAAATCTGAGCTCATTTTAGTCTGTCTCAATTTTTTTTTTAAAGTCAGCCATGATAGGCTACGTAAACATTTACGTAGCCTATCACAGCTGACTGCAGGGACGCAAATGGTGGCGGCTATGGCCGCCGCCATTTGCGTCCCTGCTAGCCCGCGGCCGGATGTCCAGCTGCTGGCGGAGCCGGCTGGCGGCTCCGCAGAATCACTGCGGAGCACAGCCGGCCATCCAGGATTCTGGGGGGAGGGACGGAGCACCTCCCCCCCGCCATCAGCATAATCCGCGAAAGGTAAGTGATTTTCGTACATCCCTACTTCCGAGGTTGATCTATTCTAGATACAGCAAAAATTCAAAATACTAGTTTTGGGGGATGTTGGTAACATTGTTATATAAAATCAACCATCTCCAACAGAGGTTCCTCTTGGAACATGTTTACTGCCAGTTTGGGGAGCTCCCGTTCCAAATTCGATTTGCCAGCTATCCTTTTGTCCTACATCAGTGGGGGAAATACAAGAATAAAAAATTGAGCATTTATGGCTGTGTGGCTATAATGAAGATCTAATGCATTCTCTTCCTCACCACCCATTGTATAAAGACCTGAGAGACAGATTGCAGCAAGAATTTATGAGAAAATTATAGGAGTTTACAGAGGACCAGGAAATTTATGATCTCCTGCCCGATTTAAATATCTATGTAAGCTATGAAACACAGCTATTTGCTAAAGTGGCTGAGAGACTTGGAAATAAATTGCTGAAAGACAGGTCTATTCCTTGTGTGGGACTACAGTTGATGTCATTGCATTGGCATTTCAATGAAGATTCGCCTGTTGCTTTTAAATGGTTGCCCTCTGTATTAGGATTTTGTGATGATCTACAGTTGATGCCCCCTTCATGGATCACTGCCTTGTTGTGGCCAAGGGGCTTGCGTAACTCAGTGAAGCCATAAGCTATGCCATGCAGGGCCATCCAAGACAGACAGGTCATGGCGGAGAGTTCTGACAAAATGTGGTCCACTAGAGAAGGAAATGGCAACCCACTCCAGTATCCTTGCCAAGAAAACCCCATGGAACGTATCACAAGGCTAAAAGATATGATGCCGGAAGATGAGCCCCTCAGGTCGGAAGGTGTCCAGTATACTACTGGGGAAGAGCAGAGGGAATTTCCAACTAGCGCCAGAAAGAGTGAAGCAGCTGGGCCAAAGCTGAAAGGACACCCAGCTGTGGATGCATCTGGTGGTGAAAAGAAAATCCGATGCTGTAAAGAACAATATTGTTTAGGAACCTGGAATGTAAGAACAATGAATCAAGGCAAGCTGGAAGTGGTCAAACATGAGATGGCAAGATTGAACATCGACACCTTGGGAAACAGCGAACTAAAATGGACAAGCATGGGCGAATTTAATTCAGGTGACCATCATATCTACTACTGTGTGCAAGAATCCCTTAGAAGAAATGGAGTAGCACTCATAGTCAACAAAAGGGTGGGAAAAGCAGTACTGGGGTACAATCTCAAAAATGATAGAATGATCTCAGTACGAATCCAAGGCAAACCATTCAACATCACAGTGATTCAAGTCTATGCCCCAACCACTGAGGCCAAAGAAGCTGAGGTTGATCAGTTCTATGAAGACCTACAACACCTTCTAGAACTACCACCAAAAAAAGATGTCCTTTTCATCATAGGGGATTGGAATGCTAAAGTAGGAAGTCAAGAAATAACTGGGATAATAGGCAAGTATGGCCTTGGTGTAGAAAATGAAGCAGGACAAAGGCTAATAGAGTTTTGCCAAGAGAACACGCTGATCATAGCAAACACTCTTTTCCAACAGCACAAGAGGCGACTCTACACATGGACATCACCAGATGGTCAATATTGAAATCAGATTGATTATGTACTTTGTAGCCAAAGATGGAGAAGCTCTGTACAGTCAGTAAAAACAAGACCTGGAGCTGACTGTGGCTCAGATTATGAGCTGCTTCTGGCTTAAATTGAAGAACGTAGGGAAAACCACTAAACCATTCAGGTATGACCTAAATCATATCCCTGATGAATATACAGTGGAGGTGAGGAATAGATTTCAGGGATTAGACCTGATAGACAGAGTCCCTGAGGAACTATGGACAGAGGTCCGTAACATTGTTCAGGAGGCAGCAACGAAATCCGTCCCAAAGAAAAAGAAATGCCAGAAAGCAAAGTGGCTGTCTGATGAGGCTTTACAAGTAGCTGAGGAAATAAGGGAAGCCAAAAGCAAGGGAGAAAGGGGAAGATATACCCAACTGAATGCAGAGTTCCAGAGAATAGCAAGGAGAGACAAGAAGGCCTTCTTAAATGAACAATGCAAAGAAATCAAGGAAAACAATAGAATGGGAAAGACTAGAGATCTCTTCAAGAAAATCGGAGCTCTCAAGGGAACATTTTGTGCAAAGACAGGCATGATAAAGGACAAAGAAGGCAGGGACCTAACAGAAGCAGATGAGATTAAGAAGAGGTGGAAAGAATACACAGAAGAACTATACAGGAAAGATCTGAATGTCCCTGATAGCCATGATAGTGCGGTCACTGAACTTGAGCCGGACATCCTCGAGAGTGAAGACACATGGGCCTTAGGAAGCATTACTAACAACAAAGCTAGTGGAGATGACAGTATTCCAGCTGAGCTATTTAAAATCCTAAAAGATGATGCTGTTAAAGTGCTGCACTCAATATGCCAACAAATTTGGCACACTCCACAGTGGCCACAAGACTGGAAAAGGTCAGTTTACATTCCAGTTCCAAAGAAGGGCAATGCCAGAGTGTTCAAACTACTGTACAATTGCGCTCATTTCACGTGCCAGCAAGGTTGTGCTCAAAATCCTACAAGCTAGGCTTCAGCAGTATGTGAACCGAGAAATACCAGAAGTACAAGCTGGGTTTCGAAGAGGCAGAGGAACTAGAGATCAAATCACCAACATTCGCTGGATCATGGAGAAAGCAAGAGCATTCCAGAAAGATGTCTATTTCTATGCTAAAGCCTTTGATTGTGTGGATCACAACAAACTGTGGCAAATTCTGAAAGTGATGGGAGTACCAGACCACCTTACCTGTCTCCTGAGAAACCTGTACGAGGGTCAAGAAGCAACAGTGAGAACTGGACATGGAACAACCGATTGGTTCAAAATTGGGAAAGGAGTACGACAAGGCTGTATATTGTCGCCCTGCTTATTTAACTTATATGCAGAGTACATCATGAGAAATGCTGGGTTGGATGAATCACAGGTCAGAATTAAGATTGCTGGGAGAATTATCAACAAACTCAGATACGCAGACGATACCACCTTAATGGCAGAAAGCGAAGAGGATCTCAAGAGCCTCTTGTTGAGGGTGAAAGTGGAGAGTGCAAAAGCTGGTTTGAAACTCAACATTAAAAAAACGAAGATCATGGCATCTGGCACCATCACTTCCTGGCATACAGAAGGGGAAGAAATGGAAGCAGTGACAGATTTTACTTTCTTGGTCTCCAAGATCACCGCAGACGGTGACTGTAGCCATGAAATTAAAAGATGCTTGCTCCTTGGGAGGAAAGCTATGGCAAACCTAGACAGCATAGTAAGAAGCAGAGACATCACCTTGCCGACAAAGGTCCATCTAATCAAAGCTATGGTTTTCCCAGTAGTAACATATGGCTGTGAGAGCTGGACTATAAGGAAGGCTGAGCACCGATGAATTGATGCTTTCGACCTGTGGTGCTGGAGAAGACTCTTACGAGTCCCCTGGACTGCAAGGAGGTCAAATCAATCAATCCTAAAGGAAATCAACCCTGACTGCTCATTGGAAGGGTAGATACAGAAGCTGAAGCTCAAATATTTTGGCCACCTAATGAGAAAAGATCCTGATGCTGGGAAAGATTGAAGGCAAAAGGAGAAGGGGACGGCAGAAGATGAGATGGCTAGATAGCATCACCGATGCAATGAATATGAACTTGAGCACACTCCGGGAGAGAGCGGAGGACAGGAAGGCCTGGAGTGCTATGGTCCATAGGGTCACGAAGAGTCGGACATGACTTAATGGCTGAACAACAACAATAACACAGTTGATGCAAATGAATGGAATGGAATGGCTACGTAGCCAGTGTTGTGGCATGGTTAAAGTATTGGACTTGGAGTTTCAAATCCATCCACAGCAGAAATGTTCACTGAGGGATTGGCAGTGCAATCCTAGGAACGTGAGAAGAGCTGTGATGGATCAGACCAAAGGCTGATATGGTCCAGTATTCTTTCCCCAACTGTGGCCAATCGGGATGCCTCTGGGAAGACCACAGGCAGTGCTTGAGCAATCCCCTTCCATGTCTAGTCAATATACATGAGCACTACGGATGCTGGAGAAATTCAAGATGGATTAAATGAGCTCGGATTACTAAGAATCTGACCTATGGAGTCTACTGCGGAGCATCCCCTCAGGCTGTGCAGAATCCGTGGACTTTTGGATTTTTTTTTTATTTTCCTGAAATTTACGCATATTGATCCGTAGGAAAAATACGTACGTTTCTGCTGAGGAAACATTGTATGGAATGGGGGACAATACACTAAATGTTTTAGTGGACATTTTTTCATGCAATAGGCTATGTAAATAGCTACGTAAATACAGAAACAGGGACGCAAATAGTGTAGTGGACGCCATTTGCATCTAGATCACTTCCTGTTTCTCATCCGCAGTGATACGGCACAGCAATGGTGGCCGTATCGCTTGTGGAACGGAGCCAGCCGGCGGCTCTGCGGACTCACTGCAGAGCGGAGCCAGCCAGCGAGGATTCCGGGGGGGAGGAATGGATCACCTCCTCCCCCTACGGACCACACTGTGGAGCCCAGGTAAGGGGATTCGTACATCCCTAAGTTTTCCACATGCCGGAAAAACCACACGTATCCGTCTGTGGGTGGACAATGGAACGAAAGGTGCCTGACAATCTGCGAAACATAGACAGAGTGGATTTTACACAGTCCGTACATCCCGAATGAGCACAATAGCACCCTCCTGGTCACGGTGTTTAAAAAATGATTTATTATATTTATGTAGGGATGGCTAGGCATGCCCCTGTTCAGGCTCTCTGAGCACCTGCCCAGCCCCTGCCCCTGCCCCTGCTTGCCAGCCTCTGGGCTCCAAGTTGATCCTTCCCATGCTTGGCAACTGGCTCGAGGCTTTCCCAAACCCATTTGCTTCCGCGCCAATCACCATGTTTTTTAAAAACATTTTTAAAAACATGGTGATCAGCAGTATGTGCCCATAGACGTATACCCCCAATAGAGCCATGAATCTTGCATATAAGTCTATGTGTCCATAGATCATGTCCAGGCCAGCTACACAGGGGCAGCAGCTTGACAAGAAGAGAAAGGCAAGAGTTGTTTCCCTCTTGCCTTCCTCTTCTTGTCAAGCTCCTGCCCACATGTAGCTGGCCCAGGATGCAGGGTGGGGGGAGACTGGAACGATCCACTCTCCTCCTCTCTCCTCTTTAGGGGCTTGACAGGAGGAGGCAGGTGAGAGGAAAGCCTCTGCTTTCACGTACCTGGATGCGAGGAGGAGAGTGAATCGTTCCAGTCTCCCCCCACCCTGCATCCTGGGCCAGCTACATGTGGGCAGGAGCTTGACAAGAGGAGGAAGGCAAGAGGGAAACGCCTCTTGCCTTTCTCCTCTTGTCAAGCTGCTGCCCCTGTGTAGCTGGCCTGGAATGGGAAGGGGAGACTGGAACAATCTATGGACCCATAGACTTATACACAAGATTCACGGCTGTATTTTGCGTATCAGTCTATGGGCACATGTTCATATTGCCGATGGCCATGTTTTTAAACAAACATGGCAATCAGTGCAGAGGTGAACGGGTCCAGGTAAGCCTCGAGCTGGTCGCCGAGCACAAGGGGTGGGTGGACTGGGGCCCAGAGAGCTGGGGGGGGGGGGTTGGAGGGTGCAGCTTGGGGAGTGTGGGCACCAGCAGTCCAGCAAATTTGTGGACCAAGTCGGGTGCCCGTGGCAGCCCTACATTTATGTCCTGCCTTTTCCTCCAAGGAGCCCAAAGCAGCATATATGATCCTCCTCTCCATTTTAGCCTCACAACAACCCTTTGAGTTGTTAGGCTGAGAGTAAGCGAGTGGCCCCAAGTCACCCAGTGAGCTTCATGGCTAGGTGGGGACTAGAACCCAGATCTCCCGAGTCCTAGTCCAACACTCCAACCAATACACCACACTCGCTGTTCCCCAGCAGCAGAGATTTAAGGGAATATTGCCTTGAATCTGGAGGTTCCGTATAGCCATCTTGATTAAGGATGCTTCAGAAATTTGATCTGTGAGAATTCCAATATGAGCTGACTTGATCTGCCCCTCCTAGGTGAAGGTGTGGATCAGGACACAGTTATCCACCTCACATTAATGTACTAAAATATGTGTGTTAAGAATAAACACATTTAGAAATGCATACTCTGAGAGAAAATATATTTAGGAATGTGAGTTTCTTTTGTTGGAAAGTATATTTAAGCTATGCATTTAAACACTAGTTTTTGTGCAGGTTTTTTTTTTTAATTAAATTAAAAGCACCAAATCGAGAGATTAGTGTGGAAATGGGACAGAGCAGACTTATGAATGAACACATGTGACACTGACCAACTGGAATTAAACTGATCTATCCATTCATCTGTAACCATCCCTAGTAGCCATTGGTAGACCTTTCATTTTTACACTCCATTCGGTACCTCAAAAAGGGACACACAGTGGTGTTTTCATACAATCAATTAGTGGAGGAATTAATCTGTTAAAAGACAGCAGATGAATCATCAGAACATTCTTGAATCAGCTGAGACAGCCCAACTAAAATGGTCTTCTCAGTCTAATTCCCAGTGATGTTATTGATCTGTATAGGGAGTTGGGGAAGGTGGGCATACGAACCATGGTTTGAGACCCAACATATGAGCAAGTTTCACCTAATGAAATACTAATTCTCTGGAACAGGTTTAAGGGCTTGCAATTAAAATCAATGGGAAATGAGCCAGCAGCACTCTCTGACAGGGATTCACTGGATAAACAATGCTTAATCCCAGTTGGGACCCTGGCCATTAAATAAAAGCCATACGGATGTTTGCTTAAGCTAACGATTGTCAGGAAGGCTTAATCTGCAAAAAGTTTAAGGATCAAATGCTTAGTCTGCTACGACGAGTGGTCTCAATGAATGGGATGCAAATACCCTTGATCCTCTTTAGTTCTCAGTAGGGCTCAGCTGAAACTGGTCTTTGCAATTAATTTTCAACAAATACCAAATCATCAATTGTTATATTTTTTCCCCTGCCTTTGGCAGTTTTCGCTCCTTGTTGTGAAACGTCAGTGGTGTTCAACTGAATGACCCACTGTGGCCTGTTACATGGTGACATCATCATGTTCTAGTGACATTACCCAATGGCCTTTGGGAAAGTCCCATTTATTTATTTATTTATTTATTTATTTAGTTCATTTATATCCCACCTTTCTTCCTTCATGGAGCTCAAGGTGGCTCCATGTGGCTCCCAGGTGGTCTCCCTCCAAGCACTGACCAGACCCAGACCTGCTTAGCTTCAGCAAGGTGGCTGCCTCATGTGCCTTCCGACTATGCCCTGGGACCTAGCCTGTGGGTCATGAGTCAGAGTCAACCCTCAAAGCTACTTCATGCAGCAACATGGCAGTCCTATTAGATCAACCTCTTCCAACCGGGTGCCCTCCAGATGTCCTGCTTGCGTGGCCTGGACCCGCTTGGCAAGCTTCCATGCTCGTCCTGCCCCTGCCCGCTGAGCTGCCCCTCCTCTGTGCACCAAGGACTCCAGCAGTCAAGCCCTTGTGCACATGTCTTTGTCGCCATGCATGCCCCAAGCACTCTTGCCACCTCCTCCTTGTGAGGAGGAGATGGCTAGAGCGCTTGGGGTGCTGAGGCCTCATCCTGGCCCTGCTGGCTGTTAAGGACTTCCTTGGCAGCTGACGGGGGCAGGATGAGTCCTCAGCACCATGCATGCCCCAGCTGCTCTTGCCACGTCCTCCTTGCAAGGAGGAGATAGTGAGAGTGGTTGGGGCACTCATGGCAACAACTCCGGGCTGTTCCCAGCTGCTCGCCAAGCTCCAGGGTGCTGGCGACTGGGTTCATCAGAGTCTGGTTGGCTGGGCATGGGGGAATTTGCTGGCCTCCTGGACAAAGCTGGGCACTTGCAAAATCCCTACTTCTGGCCTTATATAAGAACTCTTGGCAGCTTGGCTTCTCGCTCTCAATAACTTTTCCATAAACTGCTCTATGGACACTTGCCTCACCTCCGGTGGCCAGTCTGCCCTTGACCACATCCTTTTGCTCCCTCAATCTTCATCTGTCTGATCTGACCTGTCCCTGACCGCATATTCTGGCTCCGGCCCACTGGCTTCACACCCGCCTGCCTCAGAGTCTGACCACTATCCTTCTTTGGACCATGCCCATCACCACCGAGAAGCAGCGTTCCCCTCTATTTCCTAGCTGGTCCTCTTTGGCTACCATTTACCAAACCATGGCTTCTATTGAGGAGCTCTGAGGCAAGGGAATGGGGCTGAGCAGCTGGAGTTCTTAGCCTTCAGTCCTGTGCTCTGCGTGTGTGGGACGTGGTATGGAGTGGCCTCCCACGAGAAATCATGTGCATCCCTGCCTCTCCTGCCAGGGCACTGCTGCTGTGCCGAGCACACTCCCTCCCAGCAGGCCCCTTCTTCCAAATGAAGCCCACATTTGAAATAGAAATCCTGGCACAGCTGGCGCGATGCTTAGCAATTTTCTGAGCCGTGCGCCCTGCATTCCATGTGGCAGGTTTTCAAATCCTCGTTGTGCGTTCATGGATCACTGGACCTCCTCTAAGCTTCCACAATTGTCCTTTATTGTTAAAAAAAACACACACAAAGCGTTATTGTCTTCCATGCTATTCTTCCCTCTAGTTCAGTGCCTTTGAAAGGTAACACGACCTCTAGCGGAGATATATATATATATATATATATATATATATATATATATATACTGAGAGAGAGAGAGGGAGAGAGGGAGAGGGACGGAGAAGAGAGGCACGCCCCCATTCATAGGAGAGACACGTCCCAGCCATAGAAGGAGAGGCACGTCCCAGCCGTAGAAGGAGAGGCACGTCCCAGCCATAGAAGGAGAGGCACATCCCAACCATAGAAGGAGAGGCACGTCGCAGCCATAGAAGGAGAGGCACATCCCAACCATAGAAGGAGAGGCACGTCCCAACCATAGAAGGAGAGGCACGTCCCATTCGTACAAGGAGAGGCACGTCCCATTCGTACAAGGAGAGGCACGTCCCTTCATAGAAGCTGTCACCCTTCACCATTGGTGGGGCTCATGTCTTTGTACATATTCAACAACACTTTTTAGGGAGTTGATAAAATTATTGCTGGGATAACAATAGTCCAGTGCTAATTCAGCTCTGTTCATGTGCTGAGCTGTTGGAATATATGCTGCAATTGTCTTTGGGAATCAGTTAATTTAAACTAATACTTATTCCCAATGCTGCAATGAGACAGCCCCCCCCCTTCCCCAAATTTGCTACCCTTTTGTAGCTGGTGAATTTTTGGATGGGGTGGTTTCAGTGACCATTTGGGGGCATATTTTGAAGCAAGGTGCTGCTTACCATGATGGCAGCTTCTTTTCATCCCCCTCTGCCCAAAGTTAAAGAAAAGGGCCTGCATCTCTACCTGGAGCTGGGAATTATCCATGTCTGAAACCCCAGAGAGCTGCTTCCAGTCAATACAGAAAATACCAAGCTAGATAAACCAATGGTTTGACTTGGTATATGACATAGTCCTATGCACAACTACACTACAGGTAATAACTAAACAGTGATTGGCTAACTGGTCTTCCTGTTTCTCCTGGTCCAACCAATTTCTAAAAGCTTAACTGCTGTACATGGCGGTGGTGGTTGGGAGGGGAGTCCATGGCAGTCCATGGGCTGGTTGGGGAGGCCCAATGGGATGCAGGGCCAGTAAAAAGATAGGCATGGTTGGGCACCTGCCAAGGGCCCACACCCCAGCAGGGGCCCACTGACAAGCATCCCCTGGAGTTGCTCCCCCCCCCATCGGAACTTGCTTTTTCACCCCTGTTTGCCCAAGCAACAGGGGTGGTGAGAAGGAGGAGTAGGAGATGCTGTGGCCTCCTTGCTCCTTGACTGTCTGCCTGTCAAGCAAGCAAATAGGAGCAATGATGAGAAAGCAGAGGAGGAGGAGGGAGAACAGCTGGTGACCATGGGGGTGAGAAGGTAGGCTCACTGAGGGAGCATGTCCATTGTGGGATGTCTTGCCCAAGGGCCCTCCAAAACCCGGAGCCAGCATTGGTGGGTTGCATCCAGCTCATGGGCTGCTGGTCCCCTGCCCATGAAAGGAACAAAGCAATCTAACTCCTTTTGTCAATGGGATCCTCCAATGGATAGTGGATTATGCGGAATGCTGTGGTCCTGATAACATCCCAAGTTCAAGGAGCCCTGGGGTAGTTTCCTGGGTAACTGTCATTTAGGTCAAAGGGGACATGGACAGCACAGTGCCACCAGAGCATGGGAGACAGCTAGAGGTTCAGCAGATGGTGAGCAAGATAAGGAGCACGCGGAAGGGTTTTATTTACCTGGTGACTCCGAAGCATGTGTACTTTTGCAAAATGCAGAGGCTTGGAAATCATGTGTGTAGAGATTTGCAAAAGAGATCAGCAGAAAGGATTTGTGGGCATGGGTGAGCCTTCCTGATTGGTCAAGAGTTACAAGAGCATCAGCTAGCTTTAAGCTATAAAAGGATGAGGCCCCAAAGAGTTTTTAGAATGTAGAGGAAGGCTGAAATAGAGAGGACGATTGTAAGGAAGGAAAAATCAGAAAGAGGAAGAAAAACAGAGCTGCTCTGGGGAGAAAGTGAATGCTGGAGAGAAGCTGAATCTCCCCAGAGAATGATGAGAGTAAGATATTGCTGGGAAGAACTTAGAGACAATAGGGACCCAGTGTAATTAGGAATTAGCTGGATGTGTTCTCCTTGGCTGTTTTCTTTCACTCTTATGGTTTCCTTTTTGTGTGTCTGCTGTAACTATTCAGATGCTAAAACGTTCCCCCTAATAATACTACTTTTTTTCAGTACACTTTTAAAATGTTTTCATTAAAACTGTGTGGTCTCTTTTCTTGTTGGGTTACCCACCCCATACTACCTAAGGGCACAATCCTTTGCATGTTTAGACAGAGAAAAGGCCTACAAGAAAGCTGGCTGGGGAATGCTGGGAGTTGTAGGCCTTTTCTCTGTCTAAACATGCATAGGATTGCGCCCCAAGAGTATTTACAAGAGACCTAAAGAGTTCTGGTGTAGGCTGTGATTGAGCATAAATAATTCCATGTGCTGGAACTGGAAAGGTCATTGGAAGGGAAGGACAAACAGAGGCAAGGCACTGCTTTTGACCTCCTCTCCCTTCCACCTACAGGAAAGGGTATAGCTGGTCTCATAACAGGGGGTGATGGCACTGGTAGAAAACTTACTCTGAGCTGAGCCCAAACGTTGGTTGAGTTCAGTCTCAGTTCATAATATGTTTCCCATTATGAGCTGCCCCATTCTGAATGTTGGTGAGATCACTATCCATAACCATATTCCCATAAACAGAAAAACTTACATTGTGTGGAATTTGAAAGATAATACCCATCCAACAGCGCAAAAAGAGATCGTTGCTATCTTAATGAAATGAATGGTCTTATTAATAATAACAGCAATAATATTGCCCTATATTTCCCAATCTTAGGAGAAATCCAGTTCCAGACTACCAGCCCCATCTCAAAATAGATCACTTCAAACTTACATGTTGCTCCCCCTCCCTTTTACAGTCCATATAACAAATTCTTGGAACAATGAATAAAAACACACACACCATTGTATTCACATCCATAATTATGGTTATTACACCTATCAACTATTGTACAGTTGAACTGGAGATGGCACAGTGAAGGGTTGTGGGGGTGGAGGAAGAGATCAAAGTGTGTGTTCCTTTGAACCACAGTCTGTTAATACAGACTTCTGGGGTTTTAACCTGAAAGCTGATGAAAGGGTATGGACAAGTAAGTGTCTCATTTCTTGGAATCCAGCAGTTGTAATGCCCAATTCTTTGAAATGTGGAATATCAAAATATCAATTTGCATAGCTATAGCCCAAGACTTTGTTTTATCTTTTTGTAAAAAATTGCAACTTTGGTTGGAATTTGAATTACTGAGCATTTCAGATCCTCATCAAAATACACCAATAAGAATTCCCTATTACCAAGCTGCAGAGCTAAGAGACGGTTCATGCAATCGTTGAATAACATAGTCAGGCTAAGAGACAGTTCATGCAGTCATCAAATGATTACTTCAGTGATTAATGACAGTTCATGTAATCAATGAGTAATGACAATGATTAACGGCAGTTCATGTCATTAATGACAGTTCATGTCATTAATGACAGGTCACTTCAATGATTAATAACAATTCATGCAATCATGGAATGATGATAGTTCATTGAATGATTTGATTACCCATCAAAGTACACCAAGAAGAATTCCCTATTGCCAAGCTGCTGAGCTATGAGACCATTCATGCGATCGTTGAATAACATAATCAGGCCAAGCGACAGTTCATGCAATCATTGAATGATTTGATTACTCATCAAAGTACATCAAATAAGAATTCCCTGTTGCCAAGTTACAGCTAAGAGACAGTTCATGCAATCGTTGAATGACTTAGTCAGATTTTTTTCCCTAGATGGTATCTTGTGAGAACCTAGAGTAGGTGGAATCATCTAGTCTAGGCCAATCCTACCACTGACACCAAATGTGGAGAAATGCCTCTTCTTACTGGAGCCACCACTTGACAAGAATCACCCCTCACCACTGGGCAATCCCTCCCATCACTTCTGCTGCCACCCTAAAACTATAGCCCTTTATTTAGCCTTTTTCCTAAGGTAGCTGGTCATTAGGCATGAGACGAAACAGATCAGAAGTACAGGGAAAGTAAGCAAAGATATATAGCATTTTATTAAAAAGAAATAAAACAAGAATGCTCATTATTTAAGATTGCTGTTATTTTATGAACAAGATTTCTATGCTGTTACCATTCCCAACAATCAGATGTGAGAAGCCCCAGTTCCTAACCCTAACTGAACTTAAGCCAATTCCCCTATCAAACTCCACCCCAGTTAACTCACAGGCCTAGAAATGAGGGCTTGAAAGGGAGTCTTCTTTCTGGTTAGGGTTGACTTCCACCTAGGACCTCCAGGGCTTCTCCTGAAGTCTTCACTTTGGTCCTGCAGCTACTTTGTCTTCACACCACTGCCACCAGCTGACACTCAGGCTTCAGTTCTTTCTTTTGAAGGCTGATCCGGGAGTCTTCCTCTCCTCACTTGCAGACCTTCTTCCTCTTCGAAGGACATAGTCAAAGGCAAATTTTACAGTGGCGAGATTAACATGGGTTCTGTCATTGAAATAAAGAATGTGTTCTGTGACTGGGACAACAACTGATCCTCCAACCCCCCAGTCACCTCGGGAATGTCTGATTACAGAAAACATCATTCAAATATCATGAGAACATTAAGAATTTGAAAAGGGCAGGGGGCTCCAAATAGAAAAATAATGCACAAGTTGTCACTGGACTCCCATGCACATTCACTTGACAACAACTCCTGTTAAGTTCAGTGGAGTTTGCTCCCACCTAACTGTGCACACTTACTAGACACGCCTATGCATGTTTATTCAGGTGCATTAAAAGCCCTGCAAGAGATCAGTTCAGACTTCTAGCAAGAGCAAACACTTCTAGCAAGTGTTGGTCCCTCAGCAGCCCACTGGGTGGGGAAGATCAGGAAGAGGCAGAAGGGGCAGGAGAGAGTGAGCAAGAGAGAGAGAGAGAGAGTGGAAGAAAGAGAGAGGAGAGAGAAGGGGTAGCAGAAAGAAAGAGAGAGAGGGAGTGGCAGAAAGAGAGGAGAGAGAAGGGGTAGCAGAAAAAAGAGAGAAAGGGGTGGCAGAAAGACAGAAAGAGAGGGTGGCAGAAAAAGAGAGAAAGGGAGTGGCAGAGAGAGAGAGAGAGAGAGAGAGAGAGAGGCAGAAAGAGAGAGAAAGAAAGGGAGCTCCCCCACCCCCTGCTATAGACATTCTGAGGACCTGACATGGAAGCGAAATACACACTCTGAGCTTGCCATCGCTGAGCATTGCAAATCAGATGGCATGTATCAAGCCTCATGTCCCTTTCCAGTTACACTGTGTCATGGGGAATCTTTAATCACATTAATCAAGGCCATTAATAGGAAGAGTGGCTGATAAACTACATCATAAAGGCATTGCTGAGAGAGCTCTGGTCAAATTAAGATGAGATAGAGATAATTAAGGAAGCGCAAAGTGGGAGATATAAGCATCAAGACCTGATCTGAGGGCTTAAGTAACAAATCCACATGGAGGGGAGCCGATACTCAAGGTTGGGCTCATACCTATCAGCTCTAAGTCACACATTACTCTCTGCTTCTACTTGAGTTCTTATGCTAACCAAAGTCATGTCTAGACAGGAGCTCTGAAGGCAGAGACCTTCAATATGAAGAACTTCATGAAGTTTGGGAAATGCTTATCAGAACCAACTGGAAATAAAATCCCCACCCATCCTTAGTTCTAAGGTACCATTTCGAAAGTCACCACTGTGCAACGTCGGTGCCAGATGGCTGTTAGAGGAAGTTCGTTATCTCTTGCCTATGCGGGTCAAACGAACTTGAGCTGTAATTAACCTTCCCTGCTTTGGCAGCAGGTGGCTTTCTCTGATGCCTGCGAGTCATTTGAAAAATCGCCCCCAAGTAGCTTCCGAATTGCATCCTTGCTTGGGTCTGAGAGGAATGCCGAGGAAGCTTGCGAGACTCACGTTTTAACTGGACCTGTGCAATTTGATGCCACCTCCTCCATTGTATGAAGCTTTTTCTTGTTCTTGTTCTTGTTTGGACCGAGAGGGCACAGCTGTCCTCCTGTTTGCTGGAAAGGTTGCAAAACCTGAATTGGGTGCCCCTGCTGAGATGTGCACCATGCTATGGCAATAGGGAAGTCCTGTCTGCGGTCTATATACCTTTTGCAAATTCAAGACACCCATCAATGCAGTCCTTATGAGTATGTATGTGTGACTTACCCCCAAGAGGCCTAGAGTTTGTCATCATAGGTGGCATTCAGGGCCGGCCCTCCCATTAGGCAAAGTGAAGCAACTGCCTCAGGTGGCAGTTGCTGGGAGCAGGAGTCACAGCTCTTGGAGCCATTCCTCCCAAGCACTCCCTGCCCCGCCTCAGCCACTCCTCTCTCTTCAAGGCCAGATCTGTGCACCACACAGCTTGCCCCGCAGCCTCGAAACTAGCCTGCTGCCTCAGGTGTGGCGGAGGATGCTATCCCATTGCCAGTGTTGAAGTATGATCCAGTCCAGCTGGCTTCTATATGCGGAATGGAGAGCAGAGGCCTCTTGCCCTTTGCTTTAGGTGGCAACATCTCTCGGGCTGGCTCTGGTGGCCATCCAGGCTTCCCTACAGATCACTGTGGCTGATTCTGGCACACTTGAGTGTCCCAGAATATCCTAAGAACCAAAGGACAGATTCCTTTGGTTCTTATCTTACAGGAAGCCAGATTCTGGCTGAACATCAGGAAAAACTTCCTGACTGTCAGAGCAATACGACAATGGATCCAATGACCCAGGGAGGTGGTGGGCTCTCCCACAGTGGAGGCGTTCAAGACGAGGCTGGACAGCCATCTGTCAGGGATGCTTTGACTTGGATTCCTGCATTGAGCAGGGGGTTGGACTCGATGGCCTTGTAGGCCCCTTCCAACCCTACTATTCTATGATTCTATGATTCTATGACATAGGAACAGCCCTGTTGGTCAGACCAAAGGCCTATCAAGTCCACTATCCTGTTTCCCACAGTCAATGGTGTAGTGGAACAAGGGTTCTCTGGGATGCAGCAGCAGCACTTGTTTATTAGCAGGGACACTGATGTCGCCAGCCACCGCCTTCAGATGCCCCTGTTCCCTCTGAGCTTCGCTGCACTCTTCAGAGTAGCTGTGCGGAAATGAATTCTCTCAAAATAATATAGTGTTCCCTGCTGTCATGTCAAGTATTTTAGAGTGGCTTGGTTTTGAATGGGCAATTAAGACTCATTAGCTTTACAAAAGACCTGCTCCTGGTGGAGATGAAAACTGCTTGGACTGGTGCATTGATATAGATCAACCCAGGTTCCTGAATGTTTGGACTCTCCTTTAGGGATGGCGGAGAATTTCTCCCCGAAACTTTGGGGGGCCGAGTGCCAACGTGTTCGGCCCCCTGAACAAGTTTCGGGGAGAAATCCTCCGCACCCCCCCACCCCCCGCACCCCCCCCCGGGACGGGACTTACCTTCGCCGAATGTCCCTCCCAGTGGCGGGTCTGGCCGGCGGTTCGGCGGCTGTTCGTGCGGGGCGGGAGCGGCAGCCGGTCTTTTGACCGGCTGCCGCCGCCGCCATTCCAATAAAAGAAAAAAAAAACGCCCCCTGATAGGCTACGTGACGATTAACGTAGCCTATCACGGCTAGATCTGCAAAGTCAGCCGTGATAGGCTACGTAAATCGTCACGTAGCCTATCACGGGTGACTTAAAAAAAAAAAAAAAAGCACGTACGGATAATGGCGGCCCCCATAGGGAGCCGCCATTCGTGTTCCTTATTTGGTCGCTGTAGTCTACGTAAATCTTTACGTAGACTACGGCGAAAATAAGGGCAACGCAAATAGCATTATTTCATTATCCGTACGTGCTTTTTTTTTTAAAGTCACCCGTGATAGGCTACGTGACGATTTACGTAGCCTATCACGGCTGACTTTGCAGATCTAGCCGTGATAGGCTACGTTAATCGTCACGTAGCCTATCAGGGGGTGGTTTTTTTTTTTAAACTTTCGAGTTCGCGGCCGGGCGAGGCGGGAAGCCTCCCCCCCAGCCTGAACTTCGCGGGGGGAGCAGCAAAGCGCCTCCCCCCCACCGCGAACAAGCTTCGACGAACGGTAAATGACCTTCGTCCACCCCTACCCTCCTTGTGGGCGTGTCTGTGGGGACTGCCATGATGAGGACCTGCTCTTCAAAGTTTAGCACGACATCCCTGCCCACAGCAGCCAGCGAGATGCCTGTGGGAAGTGCGTAAGCAGGGCCTGCAGGCAAGTTGTTCCCCAGGAATTGCTCTTCTGGGGGGTGCTCTTTGATCCAGAATATAGCCATCATGTCCAGTAGTCCAACACTGAGTCACATGGACTCACCAGTGAACAGAAGAATAAGTGGATATCTTCTTTACTGAATAACCTTCACATGCTCAATCAATTTGGATGGGCAACGATGTGCCGCCCCGGCCGTGGGCGTTGAACTCTTAGCTTAGAGGTGCCAAGATAGTGATAAATCCGATTCAAAGGTTTACTTACAAGGAGACTTTATTGGGTAACTTACAGCACACAGGCGTACCCAATGGTTGGATCAGACAGCTTCCCTGAACCCAGAGCCATGGGGTACAATGGGTCTTATACCATACATGTTAGCAATAAGGCAGCACGACAATACAAGCATGCCTCGCATTCATTCCCAGCGTAGACTAACAGCACTTGGTCCTCAGCACAGCCACCTGAAGCTCAGCATAAACACCTAGCTTCACTTCTCAGGCATGGCCTTATAAGGCTTTCTACTCATTAGTAAGGGATGTGCTAAGAAGGCCGTTATTGACCTTTTGACTCATCTGCACATGCTTAGAGGCTTACTAACAAGGGAATTGCACCAGTAATGAACTTAAGCAAGCATTATGGATCTCTAGGCCCCTCTAACACTATAAATGACTTGGCTATGCTCCTGGGACCAATATAAATGATTTTCCTCATCTCTGTTGGAACAGACACACAATCATGGGGATGGGGAAATGAGCGACGTTTGGGGTTTCTCCAAACATCTTTTCGCCGCTCATCTCGTGCCCAATTCCTGTTTGCATTTGTGATTGCTGCTCACTCCGCATGAACGGGAAACCTGTGCAAATTGAGCAGTGCTCAAATGGGAGATTTGTTCAAGTTTTACCCTAGAGTCACTGTCCCGCAACATGACATTGCAGGAGAAGATGAGAGTTGCAGGGGACTATTGGTAGACTGATTTCAGGAAAGCTTGTCTACAATTATTGAGTTTCTCCGTGGACCCCTGATCATCTTCTGAGGGACAGTGTAGTTCTGTGGTTCACAATTTGGAATCCACTCAGACAGATTAATCAAGAAAGTTGACTACCTAATTGGATAGCGCCCAAGGTAAATCCTGTCCCGGGGGGGCGGGGGGGCAGACCGTTTCGCCACCGATTTCGAGGGGCCGAATGTGCTGGCATTTGGCCTCCCTGAGATGTGTGGCGAAATCTCTGCTATCCCTACTTACTGTGCATGACAAACAGGGTCAAGAGGCCAGCAGGAGACCAGCAATTGGCATGCCAACAGGGGTGAGTTTGCCCATCCTTACAACATGGAGAAGGTCTTTATTTACTTGTAATACTTATAGTCAGCGTAATATAATCCGATCTCTAAGTGGTTCATATATAAATATTAACAATCTACCAAGGATTACAGAAGCAATGGAAGCATTGTGGAGGGAAGTGCGTAGACCTTACTAGGGAAATGATAGATGTTTGTTTGGTTGATGAAAAGCCCCCTGCGTGTATCTTGTGGAAGGGCCCATTGAAGCTTGGTGCCAACCCTGTTCCATTTGTAATTAATCTTGGGGTTCACTTGTGTTATTTCTTCCAAGGTTTCCAACAACTGTGATGCCATCTTTGTTAACGGGAAGGAGATGAAAAGCAAAGTGGGCACTGTTGTGCACTTCAAGTACCAGCATTTTACCACCCAGCTTGAAATCACCGTATGGGTTCCACGACTCCCTCTGCAAATAGAGATCTCAGACACAGAATTGAGCCAGATCAAAGGCTGGAGAATCCCTGTCACTTCCAACAAAAGGTACTGGGTCATCCCTTAAGAAAAGGAAGGACTTCTTCATGCAGCACATGGTTATACTATGGAATTCGCTACTGCGGGATGTGGTGGTGGCCACCAGTTTGAATGGCTTTAAAAGAGGGTAGGAGAAATTCCTGGAGGAAAAGGCTATCCATGGCTACTAGTCCTCATGGCCATATGCTACCTCCAGGACAAGAGGCAGTGAACCTATGTGCACCAGTTGCTGGGGAACATGGGTGGGAAGGTGCTGTGCTTTCTCCCTTCCATGGAAGGAGAAGAGGGTGCCCAGTTGGAGGATGACTCCTGCCTAGGCTGTCTGGATGCGTGCCAGCAGCCATCTTGTTCTGGGGAATGGGGGGCATTTCCCCCTGTTTTTGCACTGTGGTTGTACCCATGAGTGGTGTGTCCATGATTTTCCTGGTTCAGACCATGGAGGCAGATGTGCTCTGAGACTGAGTGGGGGTTTGGGGGATTTGCTCTGCAAAAACTGTATGAAATCAAGAGGATCCTTATCAAGGATCCCTGCCTTTGCACCTTGGCTGCACCCATGAGTGGCAGATCCATGATTTTTCTGTCTCAGTCCACGGAGGCAGAAGTGCTCTGTGATTGCATAGTGGTTTTGAGGGTCTCCCTTTTAAAAATCATAAGGATTCCTCATTGATTTATGGATCTTTGTTTTACCCTGTCCCCATAGCAAATGCTTTCTTCTTGGCTTCCTTCTGCCAAAGAAAAGTGGGAAGGGTTCAGGCTTCCTCTGCCATGCTTGGCAGAGACTGGGGCAGTTGCTCCCAGAGGCTAGGACTGGAGCAGAGAGAGAAATGCCACGGAGTTTCCCTCTCAGCTCCCATCCCATCCTGCTGCTGCCACCACCATCATCGCACACAATGGCAGCTTGTCAGGGCAGTGGGAGGCTGCTCAGTTACCAGGTGTCTTGCACAACCCAATGGATTGTCTTGCAACCCCTCCCCCAGGGTGTGAGCACCTCACTTTGGAGACTGCTGCTCTAGCCAAATAACATCCAGAGAGCCCTCTCCTCTCCAGTCACCCCCCCTCTCACAATTAGCAAACAGAGTCTGACTCACAGCAAAGCTCACTCCCTCTTCCTCCTCCTCCTCCCTCTCCTGTCCCCTTCTCCCATCTCTCCTGGTGGCCAGCTCTCTCTCAAATTGATACATTTGGTGCTTTCATGTCCTCTCATCTTCCCCCTCCCTCCTCCTCCTCCTGCCCCTCCATCTTTCAGAAGTTGATACATTTTGGAGACAGCCTGTCTGGGCTGTTCAGAAGGCATAAGAAAAGCTCTGAATATACGAGGCGGACAAGCCACTTCAGGGCACCTCGTTGCGGGACTGATCTGCTTTGTATCACAACGAGGCACCTCCAAATCAGCCCACTTCGCCTTGTTATTTGGGCTTCGTACCGAGGCGGTGCACAGCCCTACTTTTTAATTGCTCTTGTGAGTCCAGCCAACAATCCTTCTTAGTCTTCTAGTCAACCAACAACAGCCAGCCAGATGCCCCTGGGAGGTTCACAAGCATTGTATGGTAGCGATAGTAGGAATCCCTGGCTGTTAATCTCCAGCATCTGGTAGTTGGAAGCATACAGTATAAACATGGAGTCTGGCAAACCTAGTTTTGACTATTTAGCATGCAAATCTGCTTCATTTATATATAAAAAACACACAACAACCTGGCTTCATGTTTTAATCATTATGATAAATATCTGGCAAAATAATGGCCTGGTCTGGTCTTGAATGTGGGGTTTCAATAGTTTGATGCCATTTTTTCTTTAATTTAATTGCCATACGAACATAAGAAGAGCCCTGCTGGATCAGACTGACAGCCTATCTAATCCAGAATTCTGTTTACACAGTGGCCAACCAGTTGCCTGTGGGAAGCTGTAGCTCAGTGGCAGAGCCCCTGTTTGGCATGCAGAAGGTTCCAGGTTCGAGCTCTTGCCTGAAACCCTGGAAAGCCACTGCCAGTCATATTGGCAATACTGGGCTACGTGGACCCATGGTCAGTCTTGGTATAAGGCATCTTCCTAGGTTCCCAAGCCTACAAGGAGAACATAAATGCAGTAGCACTAGGGGTGGACGAAAGTCCCTTACCTTTCGCCGAAGCTTTTTCACGGTGGGGGGGAGCGCTTCGCTGCTCCCCCCGCGAAGTTCAGGCCGGGGGGGGGAGGCTTCCCGCCTCGCCCGGCCGAAATTCAGGCCGGGGGGGGAGGCTTCCCGCCTCGCCCGGCCGAAATTCAGGCCGGGGAGGAGGCTTCCCGCCTCGCCCGGCCGCAAACTCGAAAGTAAAAAAACAAACAAAACACGTCCCCTGATAGGCTACGTGACGATTCACGTAGCCTATCACGGCAAGATTTGCAAAGTCAGCCGTGATAGGCTACGTGAATCGTCACGTAGCCTATCAGGGGACGTGTTTTTTTTTTCCTTTCATTGCAATGGCGGGGGCGGCAGCCGGTCGAAAGACCGGCTGCCGCTCCCGCCCCGCTCGAACACCAGACGAACTGCCAGCCGGACCCGCCGCCGGGAGGGACATTCAGGGAAGGTAAGTCCCGTCCCGGGGGGGGCGGGGGGCGGGGGGGGCGGAGGATTTCTCCCCGAAACTTGTTTGGGGGGCCGAACACGTTGGCGCTCGGCCCCCCGAAGTTTCGGGGAGAAATTCTCCGCCATCCCTAAGTAGCACTCTCCGGTTCATGTGCGCCTGCAACAGGTATACAGAAGCACATTGAACATTCATGCCGACTCATATGTGGTGCTTATTGATGGAGTTATCTCACAGATTCCTCTGGCAGCCATTGCTCTTTGATCAATCATGATGAGATAGCTTGTGTAAACCAACCCTTAGTCAATGCCCTTTCAAATGAATGGGGGTGAAATGCTAGGGATTGTCACGTTTATGGGTCCTCCTTCCCCCAAATCCATTCATCCTTCTTCCGCTGCTTCTCATGATGCAGCAGGCATACAGTTCTGGATATTTATGGTGTATCAGATTCTTTTTTCACCCCCAGAGCACTTTCCAGGACTTTGATTCCTTTCCCAATAGCATATATTCTCAGCATATCTATCCTTGGAACAAATCACTCCATTAAACTCTTCCCATTTTTAAATTTCCAAAGTGATCTAAACCAGCCCCTCCCAACCTGATACCCTTGAAATGTCTTGGATGTCAACTTTCACCAGGACTAGCCACCTATGCCAATATTTAGGAATGCTGGGAGTTGTATTCCAAAACAATTGGAGTGCATGTGTGACAAACACACACACACACACACACACACACACACACACCTTAAAAAATGGAACAAGTCTTGATTGCCTACACCAAGACAGCTGAATTGACCTCCAGACTTAAACATTGAACATCCTCTCTAAATAGCTATCAAGGTATTTCAGCTGCACAGTGTGTGGCCAGTAGAGATGTGCAAAACTGGGAATTCCATTCTGTTTAAGCCCAAAGCAATTTCACAGTGTTTCCATTCTGGTAAGCGATGGTGTAGCGCAGCAGATTTTTTTTTCCGGTTTCAGAAATGTTTTGCACATTTTTTTGGGTTCCGCAATTAGTGCAAATGGTAATTTGCACAAATTGGATTGGGAGGAATCTTGAAATCTGCACAAATGGTGTCTGTCTGTTGTTGTTGTTGTTGTTGTTCAGTGATCTTGCACAAGTGTGCATGATCACAAGTCTGCCTGCCTGTTATGTAGCCCTACAGAGGCATATTCCATAGAATTAAAGAGTTGGAAAGATTCTTGGAGGTCAAGTTGCCCAATCCTAAACTCAATGCAGGATTTGCAATTCAGGATGAATCTACTTGTGAGTTCTAATTCTGTTCTCTGAAGCAACAGATGATGAGTCTGTTCTATCTTCTGTATAGGGATCAGACAATCGCCATTGTGTTCCTTTTATTGTCCCATGGATTTTCTCTGCTGTTCATTCTACTTCTGTTGAATTCTGGCTCAAATGAGAGAGACATTTGAAAATTAATTCCAGAACTGGAGCACGTACAGTTTGCCTTATCTTAAATTTCCATCAGTTTATTTGCATTGTCCTCCCCTGCCCCACCCCATTGTCACCAGTACAACTGTATGCATAGCAAAAACACTACAATATAACAATCTTAGTGAAATTGTACGTATGATTGCATCCAGATGCTTTGTTGTGGTGTTTCACTGTTGTGCACATATGCTTCTCTGCATTGGTAAAATGCAGAGAAGCATATTTCTCTGCACCATACCAAAAGAATTGTGAAATAACTGGACATACGATCACAACCAGTTTGCCTTATTGCAGTGTTTTATCAATCCATACAGTACCAGGCACGGAGATAGATTATGGTGTGTATTTGTGTTTGTGTGTGAAAGACGAATGGAAGGAGCTGAAGGAGGCAGCAAACTGCCCCTGCAAAATGCTCACTGCCAAATTCAGAAACAGTAACAGAAAATTCTTAATGCATCAGTTCCACTTCGGATGCAAGACAGAGCAGGTGATTTGGATGTCAAAGCTCTGGGGCGACATTTGGAGGGATTTCAGAAGCATCCCTAATTTAATGATTAAAACCAGCTAGGAATGTAGGAACATGCCTTGTACCAGGTCAGAGTTGTGGTCCGTTTTGCACAGATGGCTCTTTCCCATCTCCTGGTACCTGATTGTTTCCTGACCAGAGATGGCAAGGACTGGCACCTTCTGCATGGTCCTTCCATGGCAGGATGCTAGCCAAAGGATGCCAAGAGAACAGATGCCAAGCACTAAAGGAACACGAGCGTATTTTAACGGTTATCACTGGCAAAAACAGAAAGAACAAACCCATCCTTCTGCTGATGAAGTGCCTCATCTGGTTGCCTCCCTGTTTGCTGTATTGTTGGGAATTTGCTTGTGCAAATGTCTGCTGAGCTGCTCACGGTGACAGATCCATTACTGGAATAAACTCGCTATTGCAGATGCATTGCGTGACGTCTCACATTCAGCAGCCATTAGCCAGTGCGAATGTTCTGACTTTCCACTCATTATGCTGAGTGTATGAAATTTACCCCCCACCCCCAGGTGTCTAGTTCATATTTATTGGGCCAGCTGAAATGAAAGAGCATCGCCCCAATCACTGCACTCTTTGCAAACTGGCAAGCTCTCCTCACCAGCAGCTCTTCAGATTACCACTGAGCCACTGGGTACATCTTTAGCAATTCATCCCCCCCCCCCCCGAAAGGGATGGAACCAGGAAGCCATTTGCTGTGAAAATGGCCAGTCGATTGCATGTAGCGTGGTCTGCCAACCACTTTGTGTTGCTGTTGGAGGAGTGCGTGCAAAAGTTTGTGCTTCCAACAGAGCTCTCAAAAGTTTATTTTTCAACAATCCACTTGTAAGGGTGACTTGATTGTCAAGTCACCCTTTTAAATGTCTTTAAAAAAGAAAAAATACCAGAGGCTTAAGCTTGTGAGAAACCCGGGTTCATTGATGAGGGGATACTGTCCTAGGTAGGATCAAGCATTCAAAATCCCAGAAGTTCAACTTTAATGTGGAGAGTGGGGGAGAGTCACAGCAAAAGGGGGGGGGGGCTTACTTTCTTTTGCATTTTGGGGGGAGGGGGAGTCGGGATGAATTTCAAAGCCAGGGGACAAAACTCACTGGGACTCCCCATCTCCTCACTGGCCACCATGTGTAACTCCCCCAAATGCCACACTATGTCACAAGAGTGGGGATCCCCACTTACCCATGAGCGCCATTTTGTGTAGAGATTTCAGGTAAGCTACTTACATGCACTGCAATTTCCACAAAATGGTGGCTGTAAATAACACCATTTATGCCAAATCGCATCTGTAAGTTGGCATAAATGACACTATTTTTGTGGAAATCATGATATATATAAGTAGTTTACCTACAATTACCTTCTTCCTCTGGGAAGAAGAGGAGCCGTGCACTGCTCGTTGGGTACCTATGGACCATCCAGTGGCTTGCCCAACACACCCAACATGGTTGGGTAAGCGGTGGGGTCCAGCGAGTGGCACACGGGGTAGGCACAGGGGGTTTACCCATCCCTAATTTGAATGGACTTCAAATGGGGTTTTCCCCAATGAAAGCTGTATTGAAATTATTGGCCATTGTGCCATTGATTGAACTCATTGATTCTTCTTTTGGTCTGACCCTGCATTCCCTTGAAAGGGAAATGAATTAAAAAATGTAATAAGGAAGCCAGGATCTGGATTCCATATATCTAGAGAGAAAATAAAAATCCACCAGGAGAAGTACGGTGTATCATACCAATCTATAGATAGACAGGGGACTTTTCTCCTTATTTGCAGTAGATGGGAGAATAATAATTTAATCTGGGTATGTGCCACTACCAATATGAGCAGCCCGCTCTTCCAGATGGAAATCTGCTCTCCAGATAGGTGCACACTCATGACTAATGTGCTGCGTGGAACCCTTGAACGGCACTCAGCTAATAGAAAAACCTACTCGTGAAATGAACAGTCAAAAAGCCCACAATTGCAGCAAATGAAAAGAATAAATTTAAATTAAAGTCAAATAAGAGAAGGGAGAGGAAGAGGGAAGTCCAGGCTGGCAGAGACCGATGGTCTTAACAAGAGCATTTATTTTCATTCATTATGCAGCTGGGAAATAATTATCCCCTTGCCAAAGTTCATGCATTGCCTCTGCAGGTGGAGAGCTAGGTAGGAAGATGTGACTTTTGTTTCTTTCTCACGGGGGCTGGTTAAAGTTGACCCTTGGGTCTCCTGTATGTAACAGGCCTAAAGGCAGGCTGCCTGCCTGCCTGCCTGCCTGCCTTGCTCTTATCAGCTGCAAGGCCTCCAAGCCATTGGTGGAGCTGTTGTGACATCATGGAATGTTTGCAAGTACTCCATTGCTGAAAGAGGGAGGAGAAGTCAAGTGATGTTGAAAATCAGGTTATGTGCTGTGAGGGAATTGAGAGGGGAAGTGTACTGGAAAATGGGGGATAGCAGGGGCAGAAAAACACTTCGAACAGGTATAAAACCAGAAATACCTTGGAAATATTACAACAGGGCCTTCTCTGTGGTGGCTCACACTCTGTGGAACTCCTTCCCTAGGGAACTCTGCCATGCCCCCTCTTTAATGAGCTTCCGGCACGCATTAAAAATGTAGTTGTTCAGGCAGGCAATTTACAGCAATACAAACAGTTTTAAAACAATAAAATTCTACATTAAAACATCATATTTCTAAAAATACCCTAACTCACCCCAAATGCCTGCCTGAACAACCACGTTTTTAATGTGTGGCAGAAGCTCATTAAAGTTTCAGACAGGATTCTTTCCTACCCTACCTGGAGGTGTCAGGGATCAAACCTGGGACCTTTTGCATGCAATACAGACACTCTACCACTGAGCTACATACCCTAACGGCAACATCACCAAGTGTCTGTGTGCATACACATGTGTGTGTGTGTTTTTTTACAGGCCTACCCGTGACAGTGATGAGGAAGAGGATGATGAGAAGAAAGGCAGGGGTTGCACCCTCCAGTACCAGCATGCCATGGTGCGAGTCCTGACCCAGTTTGTTGCGGAATCATCTGATTTTGGAGGCCAGCTGACCTACATGATGGGCTCCGAGTGGCAGTTTGACATCACAGATCTTGTGGCCGACTTCATGAAGGTGGAGGAATCCAAAGTTGCCAAGTTACATGAAGGCCGAGTTCTGATTGGGCGCGAGCAAGGGATCACAACTGTTCAGGTACACGTGGGAGGCTGAGTGTCAATAGAAAGCTTAGTTGCAGGGCTGCTTGCTATTGAGAAGAGATCAAAGCAGAGGAGAGGTCTCACAATGGGTATGATCATGGTGCACTGTCCACTGTTTCAAATAACCCCTTAGGTCATTCCAGCAAGCCAATTCTTGCATTCTGTGATTGACTGGAGCTGTCATGCACCCGTCTCCACAATGTGGATTGCAGCCCTATAGATTTCCTAAGAGATTAGATGGAGTGGCGTTATTAGGGATGGTGCGGGTGCCCAAATCTGTCCGAGAACCCAGCGGAACCCCCCTTCCCATGCCCCTGAGCCATGCCCGCCAAGCCCCTGCCCCCACTTGCCCCCTGCCCGCCCTTGCTGAGCCACCCGCACTTACCCGGGTGGCCATTGTCGAGCTCCGTGCTTGCCATTTTTTAAAAAACGGTGATCGCGAAAATGCGCATATTTGCATATATGCAAAATGGGGCTGCGAATGGCCCATTTAGGCAAGATTACAGGTGTTTTCTTGCCTCTGTTCTTGTGCACATCGGCCACTTATGGCTGCATTTTGCGCAAATGCATATGTTCGCAAACAGGTGAACATGCGCATTTTTGCAAATGCGCATATTCGTGTCTATGTAAAATGGGGCCGTTGATAGCCCATATAGGCAAGATTACAGGCAAGCAAACACCTGTAATCTCGCTTAAATGGGCCATTCACAGCCCCATTTTGCATATGCGCGAATATGCACATTTGTGAAAATGTAGATATTTGCATATACGCAAATGTGCACATTTGCAAGAATGTGCACATTCGCATTTATGCAAAATGAGGCCGTGATTGGCCCATATATGCCAGATTACAGGCAAGGAAACACCTGTAATCTTGCTTATATGGACGATTCACAGCCCCATTTTGCATATGCGCGAATATGCGCATTTTCGCGATTGGAGCTTGGGGAGCTTGACGAGGCCACCCAAGTGAGTGCGGGCAGCTTGGAGAGCAACTGGGAGCTCGAGTGCAGGTCCAGGCGCACTCAAGCAAGGGCAGGGGCTTGATGGGTGTCCAGAGAACCCGGATGAAAGGGTGCCTGCCCATCCTTAGCTGTTCTCAAGAGGGTGTCCCTAATCCAGGGCTGTTGAAACTTTTTCAGCCTGAGGGCCCAGTTCCATCTCACTCTCGGGACTGCATTCCAGTGGTGCGAAGGCTGAGGGCAAAAGCAGTGAAGCCAAAGTACCCGAAATACCTGCACAGTTTAGCTTGAAGCTCTTGCTGCCAGTAATTTCAGAATGAGCAGGGGGGGAGCATGAAAGCTGGGAAACCGCTGAACTATTGGTGGCTGGAGAAAGGAATTGGGGTCAAGGGAAGGGGGAAAGGCCATCTGTGGAAACATGGAGGGCCAGATTGGAGCACCAAGTGAAGGTTTGACACCCCTGCCCCAATCCATCAGGTGACTGGCCTACAAGAGCCGCCGCCGCCACCATTTGCAGTTGTTGTTTTTTTTACCCAGTTGTTTTAGGCGATGTAAAAACTTACATAGCCTAAAACGTCTGGGTAAAAAAAAAAAAGGCGTACGCAAATGGCGGCAGCTACGGCCGCCGCCATTTGCGTTCCTTATTTAGGGCTGTCTTAGTCTACGTAAATATTTACGTAGACTAAGACGGCGAAAATAAGGGGAACGCAAATAGTGTCCGCTAGGCTATTTGCATTCCCCTTATTCTCGCCGTCTTAGTCTATGTAAATATTTACGTAGATTAAGATGGCAAAAATAAGGAACGCAAATGTGCGTATGTGGTTTCCCCCACCCCAGAGCCCTCCGTGGACGGAAATTCGGCTGCGGACGGCTCTGGCCTGGCTGGGTCTGGCTGGCTGCTCCACAGAGCTGCCGCGGAGCACAGCCGGCTGCGGAGGATTCCAGGGGGGAGGAACGGAGCGCCTCCCCGCCGTTGAGGATTCTGGGGGGAGGGACAGAACGCCTCCCCCCCCACCATCAACATAATCCGCGAAAGGCAAGTGACTTTCGTACATATGGCATAAGCAACAGTGAGTGTTGCTTATGCCATATTTTCAGCATGCGCCTCTCTTGTGCATTTTCAAAATGTAAAGCAGGATGTTCTAAAGTGTATTAGATGCTAGCCTATCGTGTGAAAAACCACAGATGCAAATGGCATAGCAGATGCCATTTGCAGCCGTAAAGCCCTTAGTTTAAGCTAAATGCAGCCGTAAATGGCTGCATTTACCTTAAACTAAGGGCTTTACGGCCGCAAATGGCATAGTGGACGCCATTTGCGTCTGGAGTCAGCCTCAGCCAGCGATATGGCATGGCAATGATGGCCATATTGCTGGCACTCTGGAGCTGGCTGGCAGCTCCGCGGAATCACCACGGAGCGGATCCAGCCGGCAAGGATTCCAGGGGGAGGGATGGATCGCCTCCCCCCAAGGGTGGATTCCCTAGTGGAGAAAGTAGGTAGGGAATCTGCCCATCCCTAGGTACCACCACTGCCTTACACTGAGTCAGCCAAGCAGTGTCCTCGGTTAATATTAGTTCTCCAAGGTCTTTTCCAACTCTTTTTCTGATATACCTTTTGGGTGGAGGTGCTGGGATCTCGAAACTGGGACGTTATGCATGCAAAGCAGTGATCTAACCAGGGATGCATGTGAATTTCATTTATGGACCCAAATCATGCAAGTGTGTCCCGCTTGAAATCCCAAATGCGAAAACAGGAGCAGGGGAGCAGATTTTCAAAAAAAATGCTCGCATATTACCAACTTGTGTTCGAGCTTGAAAAAAAATCTGCACACATTTTTTAAAGAGTGCATTTTTTAAAATGTGCATTTTAAAATGTGCATTTAAAGAAGTGCTCCTTTTCAAAGTGCGCATTTTATAATGTGCACATTTTCACGCTTCATTCTATATGGGGGAAAAGTGCACATTTTGGGGTGAGCTTTTTTAAAAATACACACTTTTCCCATTCAAATGAAATGAAAAAAGAGCACAAATGAACATGGGAATTGAGGGAAGCTGAACTTCAAGGTGGAGTCTGGAGAATTGGGGTGATCGTGAAAATCCCTGGCGCTAACACTGAGCTATGAGTTCTACTCACCTTCCCCAACCTGGTGCCCTCCAGATGTTTTGGACTACAACTCCTTGAGCATTGGCCAGGCTGGTTGGGTCTGATGGGAACTGAACCCCCAAAGATCTGGAGGTAATCAGGTTGGGCATACTTGCCAGTCATTGCAATGTATGGCTGTAAGGGTAAACATGACCAATATCATAGTCAAAGAGCTGCTTATTTATTTATCACTATGAACAGGGATGGTTAAGCAAAGTAAAGTATCAATTAATTGAGTAAGACTACAAACCTATACACATTTATGTGGGAGCAAACCCCACTGAACTCAGTGAGACTTACTTCTGAGTAACCATCTATAGGATTGCCCTGTAATCAACTAAGGCTGCAGTCCTAGACTCATTTACCTGGAAGCAAGCTCCATGGAGCTCAGTGAGACTAACCTCTGAATAGACATGCATAGAAGTGTGCTATAAAACTGGGGGGTAAAATAACGCACTGCATATCCTGAGGTTGATTGATTGAGTGATTGATTGATTGATTGCATTTATATCTCACCTTTTTTCCTCTTGCAAGGAACCCAAGGCGGCTTACATTATCCTCCTCCTCTCTGTTTTATCCTCACAACAACAACCCTGTGAGGTGGGTTGGGCTGAGAGTCTGTGACTGGCCCAAAGTCACCCAGTGAGCTTCCGTGGCCAAGTGGGGACTAGAACCCAGGTCTCCCGGCTCCCAGTCCGTCACTCTCACCACTACACTACACTACACTGGCTCTCTCACTAGCTTTTTCTCCTTAAGTGAAATTTGAGGCAAATTTGGGGGATTCCTCCTGGGGTGAAATATCTGAGGAAATTCAGACGTTGCTGATGCTAGCAACATTTCCCAGAGGCATTTCTGCTCATCCCTCGTGTGGTGCCCCTGTTAGAGTGATGGATTTGGCTGTGAGACGTCTGTAATCCTTGCTCAGCCATGATAAGCAGTGCTTGGCTTTGGGCAGGTCATCAGCTGTGCAATGTGAGTTGTCATCGTCTTTCTTTTCCCTGTTTTAAAGGTCCTTTCCCCTCTCTCCGATTCCATTTTGGCCGAGAAGACAGTGATCGTCCTGGAAGACCGGGTGACCATTACAGACCTTGGAGTACAGCTTGTGGCGGGCTTGTCCCTCTCGCTCCAGACAAGTAAAGGGAACAAGAGGGTGCTGGTTGCAACAGCATCTGCATCAGATATTCTTCATTCACCAAAACAGGTGGGAGGTGAGGGGCAGGGGCAAAGATAAAAGATTGATTATCAAAATTAATTAAAAGTGCAGAATACTGTAATTTTTATCAGCAACCGGGAGACTGCAAGATAACCAGCTGAGGTGAAAAGGAAGTTAATTCAGAGGACAAACTCATCTACACTTCAGCTGAATACTCAATACATGAATGAAACTGGGTGATACACACACACACACCTTGGCTTGGATCTAGGATCTTCCTTCCTTGGAAAGAAAGGCTCCACTCATAGAAAGTAGGCAAGGGTAGGGATGAATGTGGGCAGTAGCTCAGAGGGTAGAGCACTTGCTTTGCATGCAGAAGGTCCCAGGTTCGATCCCCGGCTTCTCCAGGTCAGGCGAGGAAAGAATCCTGCCTGAAACCCTGGAGAGCTGCTACCAGTCAGTGTTGACAATACTGGGCTAGATGGCCCAACGGTCTGACTCGGTATAAGGCAGCTTCCTGTGTTCCTACGTACATGCAAGAATGCGAGAAGGAGGGTGGGATGAATGTAACCTTGTCATGACGTAAACAAAAGATTCTGGTTTTCAGTATGGCATGCAAGAATGCGAGAAGGAGGGTGGGATGAATGTAACCTTGTCATGACGTAAACAAAAGATTCTGGTTTTCAGTATGGGGATGCATTTTAACAATCAGGGCTAGAAACATGATTTTTTTTTAAAAGAGAAAGTAGGAATCCTGAGGCCAATATCACATTCTTCAGATTTTCTGCATTTCCACAGCAAATAGCAGTTGGATCCCCTGAGCCCTGAATTTAATTGTGGCCATGGTGCTTTGCATCATTTCCAGTGGAGGCGGGTGGCTCCAATTTTGTGGGGCTGTGATTTATTTATTTATTTATTTCATTTTTATACCACCCAATAGCTGAAGCACTCCGATTTTGGTGGGGGTGTGATTCGACTCTGGGTTTTAGTCTAAACTAGCTAGAACTCTAAAGGAGCTATCCAAGGTGCTGAACCCTATCCCCCAAATGGGTTAGAATCCGTTAGCATTGTAATTGGTTCTGACTGAAACCCAGAATGGAATTGCAGCCCCACTGAAATTGGAGCCACCAGCCTCCACTGGTCATTTTCCCTGTTCCACTTGGGAAAACATACAGGTATTCTTACGTTTTCCCCAGGAAGGGAAATAGGAGGTCCTGGAGACGGAATTTAGATCAGGGAAATGGTGCCAACAATTGTGCCCCCCCCCGAATGCCATGGCCCCAATCCAAAGGACCCTCCCACCCCATGGCTGCCATTTGCTTTAAAACCACCACCACCACCACCACCATCACCACCACCACAGGAGCAACAGGAAATGTATTTTAATGTAAGCCACTTAGATATATTTTTTAATATGGCAAGTGGCATCTCAACTTATTAATGAATGAAATAAAATCAGTCCAATCATGACTCTTCTGCCTCTCATCTAATTGGGTCCTTCAATAATGGGATCATTTCTGGCAACCTCAGTCCTCAGTTTTTGTGCTCATCTGTTTTCTTTTCTTACCCTTCCCGCTGTAGGAAGCTGCAGTCAGCACTTGGATTTTGTTCAGCGATGGCACCTTGACGCCCTTGGACATCTATGATTCGAAAGACTTCGCTCTCATGGTCACATCACTGGATGAGATGGTGGTGTCCGTCCTCCAAAGTCAGGAGGACGACTGGCCTGTGGTGGTGGCAGAGGGAGAAGGTCATGGACCACTTGTCAAAATAGAAATGGTGATCAGTGAGCCTTGCCAGAAATCGAAGCGGAAGAGCAGCTTGGCGGTTGGGAAAGGAAGCGTCAAGGTCAAGTTTGGCCAGAAGGATGCTGACCACAAAGGGGATGCCAACAATGTGGAAGATGCCGAGGCCGGTTTTAAGAGTCATGGGGGCAATTCTGTAGAGAAGTCATTGGAGCAAGAGAGATCGGGGCAAGATTGGCCCAAGCATGGAGCTTCCATGAATCATGAAGAAATGACCAATCAAAGCACAACTTCCAAGCCTCCCGTCCAGCAGAAAAACACTCTTGGGGATGGCCAGCTTCATAATGGTCCAACCTCCTTTACCAGCTTTCCCATGCAAGTTGACATTCCTGGGCAGAATAACCCCAGCGATCTCACGTTGGCTTCCAGAGGTTTGACGGATCTCGAGATCGGCATGTACGCTCTCCTGTGTGTCTTCTGCTTAGCCATCTTGGTCTTCTTAATCAACTGTGTGGCATTTGCTTGGAAGTACAGACACAAACGGTTCTCCGTCAGTGAGCAAGGCAACATCCCACACTCCCATGACTGGGTGTGGCTGGGAAACGAGGTGGAGCTCCTGGAGAATCCAGTGGACATCTCACTCCCTTCAGAGGAGTGCACTACCATGATAGACCGAGGGATGCATTTTGAGGAGAGCAATTTTCTCCTCAATGGGAGCTCTCAGAAGAACTTCCACAACCAGATCCTTCGGTCAGCCGAATACGCTTGTGAGAAAGATCTCAAAAATGAACCCATCAACCCTGCTGGGCCCAAGAGGAAAAGAGTCAAATTCACATCCTATACCACCATCCTTCCAGAGGATGGCGGGCCATACACCAACTCCATTCTCTTTGACAGTGATGATAATATCAAATGGGTTTGCCAAGATATGAACTTAGGGGATTCCCAGGAACTTAGAGACTATATGGAAAGGCTGCAAGACAATATGTAAAACACACACAAAAACAAAACACAAATTGATATCTATCTATCTATAAACTTTCTTATGTTTGTATTCACCTTTATGCCTTCTGTTTTAAGGATGAGGGTCCAACCCAGCCAGCAATAGGAGAAGGCTCTCCACATTTTTGGGAGGTCCAGAGATAATAACTTCACATCATTTTGGTCAAGTGCAGGAAAACACTGGCGGTGTTATGCCCTGTTTCATCAGAGGGCATGTGCACCTCCAAAACAGCTACCTAAAAATCTTGGAGGTGAACCCCACCAGTTGTTGGGCTTCCCCCCCTAAACCATGTGATACTTGCTAATACTGATCAAGCTGCACCTAGACTTGGAGAAGATGGGTTGGTGTGTCATGTTACAATGAGTTGCTACTTTGGAAAATGAACAATTTCGGGGAGGGGGGATGGTGATTTTTTCTAGTAAACACTTTATAAAAGCACAGTAGATGTTCTTTGCTTACAGCCCGAATCTAGGCTCCTTTTAAAGGATCAGAATGAATCGGCCTCATGTAATCTGTTTATAAGAAATACAGCCAGATACAACCTTCTAGGTTTTTTTCCCCCCCTTTTTCTTTCCTGCAAAATATATATTTATCCCTGTGGTTAGTTTGTTTAACTGTACTGTTTATATAGCTTTCTTGATTTTATGACATATTTTCTTTGGAGGAGATTATTCCCACCCTGGTTGTACCAAAGTGTACTGCAGTATTTTCCTATTAGGGCTGCAACGTTTAGTGGATAAATTGAATAAAAACCTTGTGAGCAATGAAAATGTGCCCCCCATTAGTCGGGCAGATAAAAAACAAACAAAAAAAATTACTGTTTTTAATACAAGTACTTACAATGCATCTTAGCAAAGACATTCCCCCCATTTTCTTACACATAGGGGCAGTGGTGTAGCAGAGGGGTAAGATGTGAGAATGCAACTCCAAGACGTTTTTCAGTGCAGGAACATTGACGTCGCCAGTCAGAGCACCAGGGTAATTGACAGACTGTCCTTATTCTTGCAGCTGGATGAAATGATAGGGAGTTTGAGTTCTGCAATTGTTTCTGGATGATTAGCATAAAGGAAACCACAGAACCAGGAAAATAATGAAGCAGAGGTTGTCCACTTCTTACCTTTTCTTTGATGGGGTTCCTACTTCATGCTAGCCATTTAAATGGTAACTTTTGCAAGGTCATTTGCAGTACAAATTAACAGTGAAAGGCTGCATTTCAGCTGACTGAAGAAGAGCCCTAGTTAAAGCTCAACATGTTTTAGGAGGTCAACCTATTCATTCGGAAGGACGCGCCACTGAGTTCGGTGGAACTTACTCCCAGGTAGCTATGCATAGGATTGCAGTCACGCTGGTCCTAATAAATTGGGCATTATGCTATTCATGGTGGCTCTTTGGTGTGTGTGTGTGTGTGTGTGTGTGTGTATTGGGGACATTGGAGGAATCTATCCAGGGGGTGGAGCTTATGAAGCTTTCATCAGCTTGACCACTGGACTTTGGCTCATTTCCCGGTGAGCTGGCCTGCCTTGATCTGCAATGATTTGGGCCAGTTCGCAGATTTTCTGTTTTTTTTTTTTTTAAATAAATTTGTGTAAATAGAAATGTATGCAAATCGCAGCCACAGTTTGTGTAATTTATATAATTTATGCAACCTGTGGCCAAACATTTCATGAATTATGCAAATTGCAGCTGAAAATTGTGCACATTTTATTTAAGCACATTAAACAGAAATGGAAGAAGTTCCCAGATTTCAGGAAAAGCCCCATGGCTCAGCCTGCAATCGCAAGCCATGTCTGGTGCTCAGTACGGATGGGTGGATTCCCTACCTTCCAGTCCATGGGGAATCTGCCCGGAGGGGGGGGGGAGGCGATCCATTCCTCTCCCTGGAATCTTCCGGAGCTGGCTCCTCTCTGTGGCGATTCCGTGGAGCCGCACGCCAGCTCCGTATCGCTGTGAGGAATGAATACAGCTGCAAATGGCGTAGTGGACACCACTTGCGGCCGTAAAGCCCTTAGTTCAACCTAAATGCAGCCTCACAGCGATATGGTAATGGCGGCCGCCATTACCTTATCGCCAGCGATAGGGAGCCAGTGTGCGGCTCCATGGAATCGCCATAGTTCTGGAGGATTCCATGGGGGAGGCAGAGGTAAGTGATCCGTTCCTCCGTGGACTCTGGAGACTGGATTCTTTTGAATCTGGCCTCATTTGGGTCCATGCTGGAATTCCGCGCCATCCCTAGTGCTCAGTGGGAGTCTGTCGAGGTCCAAAAGGGCTGGATTTCACAGCAACAGACATTTCTACTGTGTATATATACCAGGACAGGCCGAATGTAGATCAGGCTCTACTGACACATCTCCAGGGGATTTGCAACCATTTTTCAAGACTTTATGGCTTCTGATCATTTAAAAATTGCACGTCAAACTGCAAGTGAAAACAGAAATTCTCTGCCGTGGCTAACCACTGCCATAGTCCTCACCTGTAAAATATGAATAAAATATGAGTATCAGTTGATTGCCTGATTGATTGAGCAACCAAGTATTTGTGTAGCTTTGCCGTCCGAGTTTAGAGTTTTGAGTTAGAATCCCTGATCTGTAGTAACTCCAATGTAAATTCGTACTAGGGATGGTGCAGGAATCCATCCAACGGGTGGGGTTCTCTGAGCTTTCAACAGCTCAGACCCCTGGACTTTGGCTTGCTTCCCCGTGAGCTGCCTTGACTTGACCACATCAAGTTGGGCCAGCTTGCAGATTTTCCATCCCTCCCAATCGCAATTTGCACAAATTGCAGCCACAATTTGTATAGTTTGTGCAAGTTGCAGTCGTAATTCCCATAAATTGTGATTTATAAAAACAACAACAGCAGCAACAATAACAACAGAAAAGTTCCTGGATTTTGTGAGAAAGCTCATGGCTTGGCTCACAAATGCAAGCTAAGCTGGGGGTGCCAGGGAAATCCGATGCACCCCAAAAGGGCTGGATTTCCCTGCAATTGACAACCCTTATTGCATATGCAGCTCATGGAGGGTGTAGAAGGTAACTGCCTCCTCACGCTGAGCCTGGATCCACCCACACCCCAGCCACAATTTCACATTTATCTCTGGGTTCCAGTAACAGGAAATCAGGCCCTGCAAGCCTGAACCCTGTCCATGACTCTTGTATACCCACTCTCCAGCTGCACATCTGCACTTCAAAATGTATTTCTGCACCACTGCATAGGAGGGAATGTCTTGTCAAAGATCCAACATGCCTCTTCTAAGATGTGACATCTAAAAAACAACAGAAAGTACGCTTTGTTCTTCGCAGCTTTTGCATTTTGCTTATATGCAAATTTCTACCGTACTAATCAATTCATTAACTGATTAATCCATTAAAACTCATACGATTGATTGACTATATTTTCTTTAAATCATGTGGCAGCCCTAATTTGTACATTTCAAGGTTTGGTTTTGTAGCTTTTTGATATTGGTCCGTATTGATGCCTCTTTGGTTTCTTTCTTTCTTTCTTTCTTTCTTTCTTTCTTTCTTTCTTTCTAAAAAAGAAATATAGAAAAGGTACAAATCTTTCAATGGACAAAAAAGGTTCTATCTTCTTACAGCAAAACTGTATATACATTTTTTTTAAAAAAAATTCCTGGATGAGGGGCAGCGGCAGGGGGCGGGGGAGGTGAGAAGAGAGAAATTAAGCAGCCATTCTGGGTTTTGTTTTTGGAAGTGTACAAAAGCCTCCCCCAACTTATTACCCTCCAGAAGGTTTGGACTATAATTGCCACAATCACTTATCATTGGCCATGCTGGCTGAGACTGATGGGAGTTGTAGTCTAAAACATAGGGGGGGGATCAGGTTGGAGAAGGGTGATTTAGGGCACAATCCTATGTAAGTTTAGAGAGAGAAAATTCCTACAACTCCTAGCACTCCCCAGCCAGCTATGCTGGGAGTTGTAGGACTTTTTTCTGCCTAACCATGCATCGGATTGCACCCTTACAGTATTACAATCTCTGGGTATGGTCTGATGGGCCATGATGCACCCACCTTGTTGAAGCTAAGCAGGTCTGTGCTGTGGTCAGTGCTTGGAGGGGTGACCAGCCACCTGGGAACACCATGTATGCCACCTGAGGTTCTACGTGGAAGAATGGCAAAGACATAGTTGTAATAAATAACTAATAAACAGATTAAATCCACAGGAAACTGGAAAAGGAAAGCAGTTAAAACTGAAAAAAAACTATATTAGGGCAATACCTTTATTAGAGCGACTCAAGGTCATAAAACAGTGTGCAAGCTTTCGAGTTCTCCAGAGGTCTTCACCAGGCAAGACAGTTAACAAAACAAGACTGAAAGGGGGGAACAAAAAAACAGCGGCTGTTTATTTGCAGTCAGTCTTATGAAATTACGATCGCTATGTATTACAGTCTAAAGATGGAATGAGGAAGGATGCTGCCGACTTTCAAATGAGACTCCCATCAGGTGCTGAGATGGTTTTCTGTTGCCCTAGGACCGCTGGGGTAAAGGAATAGAATAAACAATGGTTGATCCCCCATTTTTGAAAACACTGGGTAGTAGAACTCACGGCAACCACCACTTGCACAATGGGGCATTGGCACTTCTAAAAATAATGCTCATTTCTAGATCAGGGCAGGTCAGCAGAGCTCACAGAACCTATCCCACTTCTGCTCATTTCCAGGCTCAGTTTTAAAAAGCACCACAATCCTGTTGGGTCCCATGAGCACAACAGAACCAGTGGAGGCAGAGCAGACCCATTGGATACTGCCCTAATCCAGCTGTTACTTGGCACCCCCAGGCCTAAAATTCAGCTGGGTGCTGAGCGCTCCAGAGGTGCCTATGTGTGGACTGATGCAATTGTCAGTTGAGACTGAGGGCCTAAAGAGACAAGGCTGTGAAGATCCATGAGAAGATCACCTGACTCTACATTTTTTTGGTAAAAAGCAGCAGCAGAGGAGAGGAGGAGATTTGGAGGAATGTGGTTGGGGGGGTGAAGCTTGACGAACTTTAATCAGCTCACCCCCTGGACTTTTGCTTGTCTTCTGCTAGCTGGCCTGACTCACTCCACAGCGAGTCAGACGAGCTAGCAAATTTTCCATATTTTTTTATTTTGCAGAAATAGACATTTGCACAAATTGAAAATTTCAGCTGCAATTTGTGTAAATCAGGAAATTGTGCCTGCAAATTGCACAAATGTCTATTCCCACAAATTAAAAAAACAAACAGAAAAAGTTCCCAGATTTCGGGAAAACCCTGCAGCTCAGTTGGCAAATGGAAAGTGAGTTGGGGGCACTGTGGAATTCCGGACAGCTTAAAATGGGCTGGATTTCCCAGTGATGGACATCTCTAGATTTTGACCAGACCAGCACTGTAGGTCTGTGGGGTTGGAAGGCTTTGTATTTCCCCTAGGGCAGGGGAGGGCAACTTGTGGTCCTCCAGATGTCATTGGACTACAGCTCCCATCAGAACTAGCCAGCATGACCCATGCATTAGTACCATTTTCCAAGGAAAATCATCCAGCCAAAGTTGCTATTTGCCATGTTATAGAAAAATGTAGGGCCCCATGTGTTTTTCTTAATTAAGAAAATAGTTGCTTGGAGGGTAGGTGGGTGGGTGATTTTCCCCAGGAAACTGGCACAGAAATAATAATAATCATTCCCTCTCCTCACTAAGCACCACAACCTTGAACTGAATCCACCCCTCACAAAAATGTAAAACGATGGAAGATCTGATCACGCATCTCCATTGACTCATCTAGTTTGGATCCAAGGGTGACTTCTTGATAGTGCTCACCCATTTCATCATGTAAATATGAGGTGGTGGTGAGGGGGACAGTTTAAGAACCCTGACATCACACAGCAGAGTCTAAGGGCACATATAGAAGATCACCTCTGAAGCTTTGGGCCACAATTTAACACAGGGATGCTTACGCCATCTGAATTACATTTGGGAGGGTATCAGAGATAGGGATGGGCAAATGAGTGAATTCGACATCACTAGGATTCTCTGAACATCGTCTTGCCGCTTGTCTCATACCCAATTTCCATGTGTGTTTGCAATCGCCGCTCACTTTGTGCAAATTTGGGGAGATTCGCACAGAACACCAGTTTGATCACTGCTCCATTTGCGCAAATTTCCCGATCATGCGGAGTGATGACAAGTGCTGAGATGATGTTTGGAGAATCCTAGCAAACCTGAACATTGCTTCTTCACCCACCCCTGCAGCACACGTGTTTGGATACACAGAGATTCCAAGCCAGTCTTTTAGGGCTCAATTGTATGCAAGTTGAGATGGTAAAACATCCTAGAACTGCGAGAACTTCCCAGCCAGCATTTTGTCTGTCTGAACATGCATAGAATCGCACCCTTAAGAGCTAAGCACTCCAAATCTTAGGCCTGGATGCAAACTGAGCAGTGATCAAATAGGATGTTGGCACATATCTCCTAAAATTTGCACAGTCCTCCCAAATTTGGATACATTTCCTTCTTAGACTAAAGCGGGGCTGATTCAGCCTAATCAGGAAATCTGTGCAAATTAAGAAATTTGTGCAAATCCAACTGGGAGTCGGGGACGAGATGAACGTGAACATGGCTTCGATGATTTGTGAATATTTTTGGTGGGCATGTGCTAGTGCTCATGGTCAGAGCTTCAAATGGGCCATGCTCACATGTTTTGCGATCAAAAATTACATTTTCATACATCCCTAATCAGAACTCAGTCACAGAGCACATGCTTTGCATGAAAATGGTCACAGGATAAATACCTGGCATCCTCCCCAGGTTAGGTCTCGGAATAGGGATGAATGAATCTGGCACTCCAGGCCTTGCTGAGACTGACATTTTTTTTAAAAAAAAAAATTCACTCTCATTCTAACCCATTTTTATACAAGTTTGTATTAAAAAAAAAAATCATTGTGACAATCCATAGGCATTTATTTACAATACACACATCAATGTGCCCCTTAACGAATGCACTTTGGTGCTCATTTTTTAAAGTACACATTTTAGGGTGCATGCACCCATTGACTAAAGCATGTTTGCACACATTTTGGAGATGTGCACATTTTCCTTTGGGCATTTTTCAAACATGTGCAAGTTGCCAAACACATTTTTTGTTTTTGTTTTGTGGAATGCATCACAGCCTTGGTCATGTACAGATTTCTGACAGAAAATTGCTTTTAGGGCCTGCATTTGGGCCTGGTAAATCCATTAAAACAACAACAACAACAACCGTAGATAAAATTTCTCATACATCCCTAGCTGGGAAAGACTTTGGTCTGAACCCCTGGAGAGCTGTAGCCAGTCAATATGTAGGCAATATCAAGCTAGATGGATCTGTGATATGACTTCGTATGAGGTGACTTCCAGTGTGCCTAAATCAGCATTGGTGGATTTAAATTTGAACTAGCTAAAGAAACATCCTGAAAATGGCCCACTGCTTCCCGGTACTACAAAAAAGAAAGAAAAAATCCCACCGGAGGCAGTCAAATTTGTCAACGATTTTTATAGGTAACTTTGTTTTGAAGGACTCATTTGAGGTTTGAAAGAGAGAGAGAGAGAGAGAGAGAGAGAGAGAGGAGGAGGAGGAGGAGGGAAACAATCATTTGGTAAACTGTCAGAATATTCAGCCAGCAATTAAAAAAAAATCTATATTTTAACAAGGATTTTTTTTTTTAAGTGTGAAGCTTTGAAACTGACAAGATAAAAAGACATCTAAAGTGCGGTGCTTGTCTCTAGATTAAGATTGCATTTAAATTGCTTTGCTCTCCAATAGGAGTTCTATTACCCTTTCTTGGGAACAAATCTAGAAAGGGGCTTTTAGGACTGGATAATTATTTAAGGGCCTAATCCTATAGGTGGCTGCCTCCGAACTCGGAGGCGACCGCCTATCCAAAGCAAGGCAGGAGAGGCACGGGGGCGGGGGGGGGGCAGGGATCGGGTCCTCTGTGCCTCTCCAGCCCTGCTATTTTCCGTTGGACAGTCATTTTCGGCTGTCTAGCCATGGGGGGCTGACCGGGAGAGGAGGATGTGTGTATGACACATAGGATGTGTCGTACATGCAGCTCCACTCTCCCCTCCCAGAACACACCCAGGCCCACCCCTTTTCAGCTGCTCCGCACTCGTCTTCTGAACGCGGAGGATGGGGTTTCTCCACGCTGCCTCCAAGGAAGCATGGACATGAGGTGAGGTCGATTTCCTGGGAACCAACCTCGAAGCGCGTGCTCTGAGGTCGGCTCCTGGAAAAGAGCATATCCTATGGCCCTCTAGACAGTGTCTAGTGGCCATAGGATTGCTCCCTAAGTAGTTAAAATGGCCACATTCTGAAAATACTGAAAACCTAGAAATCAGGATTTATGTAGTTTTTACAATCCAGCATAACATAAGGGCATGTTGAAGTGTGACTTTGATTTCTTGCAGGGTTGTTGTTGGTGGGTTTTTTGGGGGTATCTAATACCATGGTATCAAAACACGATGCTGCAAATTCAATTCCAGGCCTTCGTCAAAATTCTATAGACACGGCGATTATACACATGCAAACCCATTCCCAGCATAATAATATGACTGAACTGCTAGCAAGTGCTGAACTTAAGCACAATAAACATTCTGAACAGCCCTGCAACTTGAAATATGGAGCTCAGACCTCTCGGAACCTCGCACTGTATACAGAACATGAAGGGGAAACAAACATTCCAAGCATCTATGCTCCCCCCCCCACCTCCACAAAAAAGTGTCTATACTATATTCAAATTTCAAATACACTACTGTGTGTCTCAAAAGGGCTTATGTTCATTGCTGGATCAATTTCGGTCAGGCCTGAAAATGCATGTTTTGTGGAGGGACAGACTATTGAACTCTGCACACATTGCATTGAATTCCTCTGATACATTAGTTCAGGGGGTGCCAATACCTTGGCCTCAGGGCCTGATCCAGCCCTCCTGGGCTTCAAATCTGCTTTTCTGTGGTTTTTCTGTGGTTTCAAATCTGCTTTTCTGTGTGTCGGTATTCTGGGGGCCTCAGTGGAGGCGGATGGCTCCAATTTCAGTGGGGCTGTGAATCCATTTTGGGTTTCAGTCAGAACCAGCAAGAACGCTATAGGAGCTATCGAAGGTGCTCAACGCTATGCCCCCAAATAGTTTCAGCACTTCAGATAGCTCCTTTAGAGTTCTGGCTGGTTCTGGTTGAAACCCAGAATGGATTCACAGCCCCACCCGAATCGGAGGCAACAGCCTCCACTGTGAGTCCCACCCACTACTGGAATCTGGCCCCTTGAAATTTGGCCCCCAGGCTGAAAGAAGTTCAGCACCCCTGCATTTGTAGGTTGTTCGCAGTGCAATCCTATGCATGTCTACTCAAAAGTAAGCCCTACTGAGTTCACTGAGACTTACTCCCAATTAAGTGTGTATAGGATTGTAGCCTTAGGGTGCAATTCTATGCATATTAAGACAAAAAAGTCTTAAAACTCCCATCATTCTCAAACATGCTGGGACTGGGAGTTGTGGGATCTTTTTCTGTCTAAACATGCATAGGATTGCACCCGAAGAGTGCTTTTAGCAGGCACAGCTTCAGAATTGAGGGAAATCCTGGCAAAGTGCCCTAATGGGCCTTGGATATCGATGCCTCCCTCTGTCCTCTCATTCTTCCAGATGCTTGCTTTCTCCCCTGGGTTTAACTAGAAACAGCGTTGGCTGAGTTTTGCAATGGCACTCTCCAATAAAAAAGAAATGGAAAGGGAGAAATGCATATATTAGCATAAACTGTACACAGAAATGAAAATATTAGTAGAAATAACATTGAAATGCATTGTATTAGGAGCATTGCTCACAAAAATGCATATATGAGGCAAAATAGCATGCAAAAATGTGTATACACATTTCCGTGTGAACTTTTTTTTTTTAAAGTTTCAAACTGATGTGGAAATGGGACGAACCAAACTTAAGACTGGAAACCCAGGAACAGAACTTGACAGATTCATCCATCCCTAGGAAGGACTTAGGTCCTGGCAAGATTCTGGGAGTAGCGGTGTGGTGAACCTCCCCAGCTAGGCTCAGAATTGGCCTTGGAAGGGGAAAAATGACCTATGTTCCCGCAAAGTTGGGGAAGAGCTCACATCTCCTAATTCATGTCTCAAAAAGAAATCCAGCTGAGTTCAGTAAGGCCTACTCTTGAAAAACTGGGTATAGCAGGAGTGGGGACTATGTGCCCCTTCAGGTGTTGCTGGACTACAACTCCCATCAGCTCCGGACTGCATAGCCAATGGTGAAGGATGATGGGTGCTGAGGTACAACAGCTTCTCCAACCTGCTGCCCTCCAGATGTGTAGGTCTACAATGTCCAGCATGCCCCAGCCAGGATAGACTTCAGTACAGCAACATCTGGCAGGCCACATGTTCCCACCACTGCCCAGCATGGTGGGGCTGCTGGGTCTTGAAGTCCAAAGCATCTGGATGGTGTCAGGTTGGAGAAGGCTGTTCTAGAAGTTGTAAGAATCAAACCCAGACCCTTCCCACGGGCTTATTGCTTGTCGTGTTCTTTTTATTTTGGACAAGATCTGTATTTTCTGCTGACACCTTCTCATATAAAAGCTAAATGTTGTGTTCACAATGCCCATCATACACAGTTATTGGTAATGTAAACCGAAACTCATCTATGTAACATTCTGGAACTGTACAAAAACAACGCTGTAAATTAATACAGTCCAAAAAGGACTTGAAAACAACAACACACCAACCCGACAACACTGTGTAATTTGTATACCACTTAAGTTCGACATGCCTCAGTTTCCTGCCGTTGATTATATGAACTAATTCATTTTCTTTTCTGACAGGCAGGTATCCCAAATATTATCAAGCAGAGATCTCCACACAGGAAAGACAAGAGTGATGTTGTAAAGCATTTAACGTGGGGAATTAAAAAAAACAAAGTTCCTGCACTTAACATTTGGGTGGTCATTTTACTGGCACAAAGGTTGACTGGGCATACAGAAGGATAAGCATGCTTGTCTGTTGCATGTTGGGATGGGGTCATGGCCCAGGATTCTGATCCTACCCCCCCCCCCCATCGAAGGAGTGCAAAAAGGGTCTAAAGTCTTAAAGGATGGAGAGGACAGGGGTGCTGAATCCAGTGGAGGCTGGTGTCTCTGATGTCAGTGGGGCTGTATATCCGCTCCGGGGTTCAGTCAGAACCAGTCAGAACACTAAAACAGCTATCCCAGGTGCCTTTTAACCCTCTCACTGGCATATGCACACACACTCACATGAACCCCATACCATGTTGGGAATACCTGTGCCTTTTGCATTTGGCTGGTATAGGAGAGAATTTCCCTCATTTTTTTTTTTAACAAGTGCTTACCAAAATGGGCAAATTTAATCATAAACAGCAAAATCTCAATGTGGGAGGAAACAAAACTGACAGATTTTTGCATCCCTAGAAAATGCGAGCTGTTTAGCAGGGGTGGTGGAAGTTGGATAGGAAATAGACATCTAAAGTGGTGTGTGTGTGAGAGAGAGTGAAATGGTTGAATGGGTGATAAGACAGAACTCATGATTTGTGGATAGAGATCTGAATGAATGAATGAATGTGCTAACCCTCGACATATGACAAGATCTTGCCAATTAGCAATAACACAGCAGGAAATCAGAATCATGAATTAATGTGACTGGGTTTGGGGTTTTGTTTTTAAAAAAGGAGTATTTCAAAGCTATAAACAGAAACACTATTCTGCTTACCATAAGCCTACTGGAGCCATTGTGTCACTGAGGAATTTATGCCGACACAAGTCTCCGATGAAGAGAAACCATCTTGGGAACAGATGTCACTGAATGCATTGCAGGAATCAAACTGCTTTTGGGAAGCAAAAATACCCCCCCCCCCCGCCATGGAAAATTAATCTTGATGGCAGACTTTATTTTATCTCCAATATATTGCTTAATGCTGGGTTTTATAAATACAGTTGAATTCCGTTTGGGAACAGAATGAAACATAGGAGCCAACAAAATAAATAATCCAGGCAGTTTTGAATAAATCAACACTTGGCTGCTACAAGCAAATCAGTATATGAGTGGAAAACTGGACAGGTCTTTGTGAAAATTGCATGAACATGCAACACAAGGATGTTGTGGGCTCAAAGCTTGGCAATTTCTTGCCAGCTTGGCCCCCTGGATGCCCGCCGTCAGATCATCTAGCCTATCGTGTGAAAAACCACAGACGCAAATGGCATAGTGGATGCCATTTGCGGCTGTAAGGCCTTTAGTTTAAGCTATTTACGGCTGCATTTAGGTTAATCTAAGCTTTACGGCTGCAAATGGCGTAGTGGATGCCATTTCCGTCCAGATTTCTTCCTCAGCGATAATGGCACGGCAATGGCGGCCGTATTGCGGGCTATATGGAGCCAGCCGGTGGCTCTGCAGAATTGCTGCATAGCAGAGCCGGCTCACAAGCATTCCGGGGGGAGGAACAGATCACCTCCCCCCCCCCTGTGGATCTCCCCTGGGACAGAAGGTAGGGGTTTCATACATCTCTACCCCCACCACATGTAATCAATGTGAATGTGCACACGGAGAACATCCTAAAAGAAAGAAAAGCAAGCACTGCATATGGACATGGGAATGAAGAAACATGGCACATATTTGGGAAGAAGAATGGACACCGGCTTTATGAAATAATTAAGATCCACTGTAAGGAATGCATGTTGTTACCTAGGGTTGGATCCAACACATGGATTTTACCTAGGGTTTTACCGCCCTTCCCATGGAAGCCATTTAGCCCCCTGAAAATGCTACACAGAGAGTCAGGAAAGCCTGCTGAATGGGGTGAGCTGTGGTTTTGAGGGGAGGGGGATCCCCCCAAATTGGGCAGAGGGATCTTCCATGAGCAGGCCCCTTCTTCTTTCAGAAGGTCACCTCCTCTTCCGGAAGGCAGATCCTGGATCTAACCCCTAATGTTTAATTAACCACGTCCAGTGAGGTAGGTAAATGCATGGGTGGAGAGGTGGTGTCACAGGGTTGGGTCCATAGGTTCCCTGTCTCTGTGGTGCCGTCCTGACATGCATATGTTAGGGCTAGAGATGTACAACATTTTTTTGGGACATGTTGCAAATAATGCGAACATGTCCCATTTGCTATCCTGGACATGAATGTGAACAGGGGCACGTTTTTTTTTTTTTTTGGGGGGGGAATAAAATGTCTGAACAGGTGACCATGTTTGAAAGATGCTTTCTTTTTTTAAAAATGCACCCTTTAGACAATGGAAAAAATGTGCATAGATATGTGCACTTTCCCCATTCAAAATGCACGTTTTTCCTTGAGAGAGCCAAAAAACAGGTCCAAAACAACTTTTTTTTTCACACTTTAGCCAATTGAAAAATGTGCACAGAAATGTGCACTTTCCCTAATTCAAAATCCACATGCTTCCTTGAACAAGCCCCAAAACAGGTCCAAAAGAAAAATGGGAGCAAGCCAAAAAATGGAGAATGTTGGCAAGCTCAAAACTCTGCCATCCCCATTTGATGCATCACTACTGTTTCAGAGGTACAGAGCATCATCTGCTCAAGTTGCTGGCCCCTCAGAGATAGCTCAGAGGGGGGCAGTGGAGGCTGGTGGCTCCAATTTCAGTGGGGCTGTGAATCCATTCTGGGTTTCAGTTAGAACCAGCGAGACCTCTAAAGGAGCTATCCAAAGTGCTGAACCTTATCCCCCAAATAGGTTTGGCACCTTGGATAGCTTCTTTAGAGGGCTGCCTGGTTCTGCCTCAAACCCTGAATGGATTCACAGCCCCATCAAAATTGTATCCACCAGCCACCACTGGAGGGGGGGGCTGTCCAAATTATCACCCTGCCCCCAACAATAAGCTCTGGGTGGGTGTGGTGCATAGGACCCAAGAGGGTTCACATTCTGGTCTCCCCACCATCAAACCAAAGAACTCTGAGGACCTGGTTAGCTGAAAACCCAGCAGTGCTTTGAGATGCTCAGCAAATGCAGGTGAAGTGAAGAAACTGAAGGCAGAGGGAGAGCAGTTGAGCTCCTCTTCCAGAATTGTTTTTGATCTGAGAAACTCCAGTTAAGCCAAAATTCATGAGCCATGAATGGAAGGAGAGAGCAAACCAGAGGAACAACAGAGGCTCAGAACAGGAGAAGTCCGTTCATCCCTTCCCTTGTTTCTCATCTCTTCAGCAACTGACTTGGTGGGACATGAAGGTAAAGCAAAAAAGGGAAGGGCCATAACTCAGAGGTACAGCATGTGCTTCACGTGCAGGTTCAATCCCTGGAAAGTCCAGGTAGGGATGGGAAAGGGCCTTGTCTGAAACCTTGGAGAACCGCTTCTAACAAGCAAAGATTATACTGAAGTAGATGAACCAACGGTCTGACTTGTATAATAGGCAGCTTCCTATGGAGTTGCATTCATCACCACTAGAGATGTCCATTCCTATGGAATCCAGCCCTTTTGGGGCTTGATGGACTTTTGTGGGCCGAGCCATAGGGCTTTTCCGGAAATCCAGGAACTTTCCCAATTTTTTTAATAAAAAAATAATAAATAGAAATGTGCACGAATTGTGGGGCACAATTTGATGACTTATGCAAATTTTGTCTGCAATTTGTGCAATTTGCATAAATTTCAATGCATGCGTAAATTACAAAACACAATTTATGCAAATTGCAGGTGCAATTTGTGCACATTATGCAAATTGCAGCCGTAACTTGCATAAATCACACAAATTGCACCCCACAATTCCACACATTTTGAATGTACGTACATTTTTTTAAAACCAGAAAAATCCACAAGCTGGCCTGACTCGATGCACATCGAATCAGACCAGCTCACGGGGAAACGAGCCAGAGTCTGAAGGGCCGAGCTGATGGAAGCATGGTGAGCTCTGCTTCCCAGATGGATTCCTCCCACACCTGTAGTCACCACCAAATGTGGACAAAAGCAAAACCTGAGGCAAAGGTGGATGTGCCTCCTTGTGCAAAACATCGAAGGAGTTTTGAGTGAAGCCAAAGGAGTTTTGTGAAAACTACTGGCATTTCTCAGGAAAGCAAGACAGGAGAGATGGGCTGCTGTGTGTGTGTGTTTTCTTTCAGGAATGACTTGCCCAGATGGCAACCGAGCAACACATTGAGGAGCTCTGTAGGAGGCCATGGCATGGGATTGGCTCTTCACTGTCACCTGATTCCCAGGGCCAGGAGGATGGTGAGAAGCGTCTCAAAGTATCTGAGATTCCCTCTTCTCAGTATCTCTCACCCCAAACAACCCGACAGTATTGTTGTGAGGAGAAAATGGCGGGTGGGCTGGCAAAAAACAATGCATACTGCTTTGAGCTCTTCGGTGGAAGGGTGGGATGAATACGTCATAAAGATGGGAGAGGGAACTCTTGGGCAGCACCATTTTTTGGCAGAAAGGCAGGATATAATACAAGAATAAAACAATGAAATAATAAGATACATACACTCTTTCCACCCCCTTTTCCATTTTAGTGGGGGGAGGAGGGAATCAAGGTCTTACACCAGAGACTGCCTGGTTTGAGCCCAGAGTAGCCAGACGCAGTGGTGTAGTGGAGACAGGGCTCGCAGCGACATGGTGCTGACCTTTTTTTTCCTAGCAGGGATGCTGTTGTCATCTACCCCCCCCCCCCTTCAGACTTCTCTGTTCCCTCTGAGCTCAGCTGCAAACCTTACAGTAGCTGGGGGGAAACAAATTTTCCCAGCAACCATATATCGTTCCCTGTCGTAACACAAAGCGTTTTAAGGCGAGTGGGCAATTAAGACCCCTTGGCTTTACAAAGACCTGCTCCCAGTGGAGATGAAAACTGCTTGAACTGGTTTGTTGATATGGATCAACACAGCTGCCTAAATTTTGGGACTCTCCTTGGCTATGGTCTGGTCAGGACGAGCACCTGCACATCAGCATTTACCCCTGGCTGGACCACAGCACGTAGAAAAGGATAACGGGTGGTCACTTGCGTGGCTCCTGGAAATGCAGATGAAACAGAACGGCATGGAGCTCGTGAGATACCATAAACCCTCTATCCTCACTCTGAACGTCAAGCTGTGTGCTATCGGGATTCTCTGAGATTCCGTGTGCCTTCTCCCCACTGCCTAAATGAGAAAATACATGGGCTGTCATTTCTCCTGCAGTCACGGTTTAGTGACCCATGAAATCTGAACCAGTTCATTGAGCAGGAGAGCTAAACTGAAAAACAAAACCCCAAATTAGCACAAAAGGGGGAGAGGGTGGGGAAAAAAAGAAGAAGAGCAGAGAATGCCTCAGGCTATCGTTTTTATTTTTCAACATTTATCTTTCCTAATGTTCCTGATTAGTTATGAAACAATGCATCTGTCTCGCATCTGGGCTCAGCTATATACTGCCTTCCTTAATGCCAAAAGATCCTCCCAAGGTAGATTTTAAAAATCATGTTGCACTGGGGTATCATGTTTTTGTTTTGTTTTTTAAATAAGATTCATCAGCAGGGGGAATCTTGCAGCTTAAATAGGGATGTCGCAGGTGTCTGGCTGGGGCTTGAGGCCTGGTGAGAAATTGCCAGCTCCCCCCCGCCACTCCATCGATCCCCCGCTTGGTGGTGACTCAGCGTGCACTGAGTCCAGCAAGCGCAGGGATTCCCAGTCCCTCGCCAAGCTGCAAAATGGCAGTTGGGCCTTATTCATATGTCTGATTTTATGCAAATGGCTGCTTTAAAGTGACCATTTGTGCAAGATTACAGGCGTGGTGAGCCGGGGCAGGTTGGAGGCATGTGAATGGCACGTGATCCACACTGCAATGAGCTCACCCATCCCTAAGCTTAAATTGAGAGACAATGAGATAATGGGGAGGAGATCAAGAGATGTCGTGGAGGTTTATAAACCAAGGAAAGGGACAGAGAGGTTTGCCTTTCCCACCTTTGCTGTTCATTTCATTTCAATCCCAACCCTTTCCTCCAAGGGACTTAGGGTGGTATTCCTTGTTCTCCCTGCTCCCATTTTATTTTCACAACAACCCTGTGAGGTAGGATGGGAGATAGTGCCATTACACCACAGCATGCTAGAACTCAAGACCACCTGGAATAAAGCAGGGGAAGAAAGAAAAGAAAGAGGGACTGACCTGCTACAGGCATTACAGCTAGGGAAGGGTGGGGGGCAGGAGATAATAATTGGGGAACATGAACGAGTGGGGGGGGGGTGTGAATCAGCAAAACTCACACTCATCAAAGTTCTCCAAATTCAATCTCCAAGCTTGCTCTGGCCTGAGTCCACATCAGACTGTAAGCTTTGCTCGTTTCTTTTGTCATGAAACTCCATCTATATGTTACTGCGTGTTTTCCCAAATGCACGCATCAATTGTGCACATTGTTGAAACGTCAGCATTCTTCTTCCATTGATTAAAGTGTATCTATGCGTATTTTTCAAAAGTGCGCATTTTTCATGTGCATTTTTCAAATGTACAGATGCTGTTGAACATACTGTTCACTCTGTAAATCACAGTGCAAGCTCAGATATGACTGGACTTCGACAGCAGATTGAGTCTGAGTCTGTCTGAGTCTGTGTTCAGTCCGGAAGGTGCAAACTGGGTACAATTCTCATGAACTGAAATGAATTTCGTATATATCATTTGGTGAGAGTGGATTAAGAATTCTTCTCTTGCCCAGATCACAGTCTGAGCTGGAGAAGAAATAGGTTCTCTTGGATCACAGTAGGGATGAAGAAAATGTGCCCCTCCAGATACTGTTGGACTACAACTCCCATGATCTCACACCATTGGCAATGATGGTTGGGGCTTAAGGGAGTTGTAGGCCAAAACATCTGGAGGGCTGCAAGCTGCCCACCCCAGGATTAGAGGCAAGAATTATGAGTTGCTCAGGTTCGTATTCCAAACTAGGGAATTATCAACTTCACCAACACCTCTGTTTTGTATCTTCCCCCTTCCATCAAGGATCTCTGTGCATGGGGTGCTCTCATTTGATTACAACAATCCTGTGAGGTAGGTTAGGCTGAGGGTTTGTGACCTGCCCAAGTCCATCCAATGAGCTAGGTGGCATCTCAGTAGAACTATGAATAGAGCTGACACCCAAATGTGTCCTAAAACAAAGGATGAATCTGTTAGACAAGAATTTCAAGGGAAGCCACACGTTTTATCAGCCTTAGGTGGGTTTCATGCATGCATAGGACAAAATGTTTGCCATGGTGCTTCCCTTGTGAGTTTGATCAGGCTCTTGTTTGCCAATGGCCTCTGATTCTCCTTTTCTGATTCTCCTTCTGCCCAAGTAGCAACCTTGGCAAATTTATTTGAGGATGTCACAATCACCCTCCCGTGTACTTAAACCCCCTTAAGTAAAATATATAAAGCTCAGCTTTCTCTGAAATTTAGAGACCTGAATCAATAATGGACATGAAATCATCAAATTTAATCTCAAGCCCTGTGAAACCGAGTTATCGCTTTTCTTGATATAAAACTAATTCCGCTCAGTGATAAAATGCAACACGCTTGCCTCATAAACCCATGAAATAAACTTTCTCCATTCACCATTCAAGTCTCGCAATTCTGATTTTCTCCTACACAAGTGGATATTAGGGAGAAGGTGCCAAGGGGTGATGGTGCCTTTTCATCCTTTTTTGTCTAAAGAGAGGGGCAGAAATGCAATACATACATACATACATAGGGATGCTTGAGGGATCTGATCTTTGTGAATTCTGATGCAACTTCACCTGCTTAGCACCTCCCGAACCAATGTTGAGATCACAACATAAATATCCTTCGGATCTGATGCTTGTCCGAATTTTACAATCTCAGCTAAAAAAAAGAAGTAACAACATGCATTTAAAAAACGTATATATTTTAGGATAAATACATCTAGGTGGCAGACTTTGGGAGAAAATATATATTAAAAATATGTAAATATGTGCATTTTTTTTAAGTACAGGGCAGTATCTGATGGCAGCTACCGCTAGAGAAGAAGGAAGCTAGCAGTTCCCCAAACAACCAGAAATGAGCAGAAATTCTCATTTCAGGAACAGGACAGGTTGCTGATCTGCCCCATCCTGGCCATCCAGGAAGTGAGAAGAAACTCTCCTTCCTGGGGTTGCTTTAGGGAGCACCAGTTCTTGTTGCGTTAGCAGTAGGGATGGATAGGTGCCCCCCTGTCTGGGTACGACTGTAGTCTAGTGTATATGGTCCATTCATGGAGCCATTTAGTGTACAATTAGATGTGCGCATATTTGAAGTTGCTTCCCTCCCCCCCAAATGGTGATCACAGTGCTTGGGGACGGGTCCCGGGTGAGTGCTGGAGGCTTGGCGAGCATCGGGGGGGGGGGTCGAGTGGAGGCAGGGGCTTTGCAGCCACGGCTCAGTTCTGGGGGGGTGTCTACTTGACTCCCTGACCCAATCAGGTGCCTGCACCATCCCTAGTTAGTAGTGGGTCCCACTGGTGCAATGGGATCAGATAGTATTGTGAATGACCCGGGGGCTGGACTTGATAGTCTTATAGGTCCCTTACAACCCTACTATTCTATGATTCTATGACCCCAGGCAAAACTAGTGGCATAGACCAGAAACAGCTTGATACGTCCATCATCAAGGGGAACATGGATGATCAGAGGTGGCAGGAGAGGGCTTGTTTTGTGGGGGAGGGGGTTCCTGGAAGAATATGCCCAGCCACTATATAAAACAGAATGCTTAGGCAAGCCACTTCAGTACATCACTTGCAGGATTGGAATGATAATGCTGATCTACCCTACAGGGTTGTTGTAGGTACTGTAAGCAGATCACATGGGCAAGAACTGATGTGAAAGCTTGAGAGAGGGATATTAATGCTGAGTGTTCTCATAATCATAAAACAGTAGTCACTAGGGATGCTGGAAAAATTTGAGATGGACTAAAATGAGCTTGGATTTCTAAGAAACCGATCTGTGGAATCCACTGCAGAGCGCCCCCCTCAGACCGCGCAGAGTCCACGGACTTCCAGATTTTTAAAAAAACTTTCCCGAAATGTATGCATATTTATTTGTAGGAAAATATGCATGTTTCGGCTGAGGAAAAGTGGAATGGAATTGGGGGGGGGATGTGCTAAAGGTTCCGTACTAAGGTAAATTCTGCAAATTGTTGCAAACCCTCTTACGGAATTATTTGCGCATTTTTCCGCACGATGGGGAAACAATTCGCATCTGTCTGCGAGCGGATGATGGAACAAAAGGCAGCTGACAATCCAGGAAACACAGACGGAGCGGATGTTACGCAGTTCGTACATCCCTACTAGTCTCCGGTTACAAAATCACTTCTAAGTGTTCATTCCACCAGCCCTGCTGAAAGACGACCGTTTTTCCCCTCTTCCCGCCCCTTCCCTTTTTTGGTGCATGTCATGTCTTTTGCAATTGTGAGCTAGTGGGCAGGGAATGTCTCATTTCACCGATTCGATGGAAGCCATGCCGGGAGCCTTTCCAGCGGAGGAGCAGGATAAAAATATGTCAGATAAATACATGAGAAATCGGCAGCAAGAAGAGAAGCTCCTACCGCTTTGATCCCGTTATTAACGGGCCAGTAAATAATAAAAACACAACTGTTGCAGGAAACAGGAAGTCTCGCCCACTGAAATAACGCATCCTTGGAATGCAGGGTGAGTCAGGGAAACCGAACGGGAACATGTATGAGAGGAACATGAGGCACGTCTTTGCTGAGTTACAAGATGGAGAAAACATCCACCCACCTTGTTCCTCCCTGCCTGGATGCCGCTGCTGCTGTCTGCTCTGTGCCTAGCACTTTTTTTTGTAAGCAACCACATCTACGTCTTTCTTCCTCCGTGATGTGGGGGAATAGAATTACTAGGTTGGAAATAATAACACAGCTGAGGGAGATGATGCAGCACGGTGTGGAAGAGCTGAGCTCTGAAGCAGGAAATCCCCATCTGAAATCTCACCTTGGGCCACAAACTCACTCATTCACTAAAGGTGTTGGCTGGGGCATGCTGGGAGTTGTAGGCCTTTTCTCCATCTGAACTTGCTTAGGGTTGCACCCGAAGTGGCTTTTGGGGAAGGCACGTTCCGTCTCAGGGTATCCACTTGCAATATGAGGGTAAGGACAGGATTGTTGTTAGGATTAAATGAAATAATTAAGTTATTGGGCTGAGAGCTTTGGCCGTAGGATGACATATAAGATGATGAGGATGAAGCATCTGGGCAGTTCGCAACAATTCACAAAATCAGAAACAAGAAAATGTACCAAATGTAAAACAATTGAAACAGCTAAAATAATTTCAGTAAAATACTAGACCTGTTAAAGACAGCTGACATAAATGCCCCAGCATGTTGATTGATTGATTAATGGATTGATTGATTGCAACATCCTGCCTACTTTCCTCTTGCCAGGAACCCAAGGCGGCTTACATTATCCTCCTCCTCTCCATTTTCTCCTCACAACAACAACCCTGTGAGGTGGGCTGGGCTGAGAGTCTGTGACTGGCCCAAAGCCACCCAGTGAGCTTCCATGGCCGAGTGGGGACTAGGACCCGGATCTCCCAGCTCCCAGTCCAACACTTTCACCACTACACCACACTGGCACTATACCTCAATGGCATATGCCATTAAATGCCTGGGAGTAGAGGGCAGTCTGAACCTGGCACTGAAAAGATGCCAGGGTGGTGCCTGGTAGGCCTCAGTGGGGAGATCATTCCATAATCATGGGGCCATCACTGAGAAAGCCCCCTCCTTGTTGCTACCTTCCGAGCCTCCCTCAGAGGAGGCACTCAAAGGAAGGCCTGAGATTTTGATCATAGTGTCCAGGTAGGTGTAGGGATGTACGAAAGTGACTTACCTTTAACGAAATTTGATTCGAGGTAGGGGGGAGGCGCTCCGTCCCTCCCCCCCGAAATTCTGGCCCGGGGGGGGAGGCGCTCCATCCCTCCCTCCCCGAATCCTGGCCGGCCAGGTGCGCAAATGGTGGCGGCCGTAGCCGCCGCCGTTTGCGTCCCTGCAGTCAGCCGTGATAGGCTACGTAAATGTTTACGTAGCCTATCACGGCTGATTTAAAAGAAAAAAAACATGCGCATACACAAATGTCTACGCTATTTGTGTTCCCCTTATTTTCGCCGTAGTCTACGTAAATATTTACGTAGACTAAGACGTGTCAAAATAAGGAACGCAAATGGCGGCGCCCATGGGTGCCGCCATTTGTGTACGCGCGTTTTTTCCCCCCTTTAAATCAGCCATGATAGGCTACATAGTCCATCACGGTATTTTTCAAAAATCTAGCCGTGATAGGCTACGTAAATCTTTACGTAGCCTATCACTTTTTTTTTTTTACTGGAAATGGTGGCGGTGGCAGCCGGTCGGAAGACCGGCCGCTGCAGCCGCTGCAGCCGAACCGTCACCGAACTGCCACCAGAACCGCCGCCGCCAGGAGGATTCGCCCAAGGTAAGTCCCATCCTGGGGGGGGGGGACGGGGGGGCAGACCGTTTCGCCACCAATTTCGCGGGGCCAAATGCACTGGCATTCGGCCTTCCTGAGATTCGTGGAGAAATTCTCTGACATCCCTAGGTAGGTTCAGGTCAGGAAAGGTGCTCCATCAGGTATTGTAGTCCTGAGCTTTATAGGTTAAAATCAGCACCTAGAATCAGTCTCTGAAACATGCAGGCAGCCAACGCAAGCTGGCCAGAACTGGTGTTATATGCTTAGACCTTCTGGTCCCAAGTTATTCATCTGGCTGCTGCATTTTGTACAAGCTGCAGCTTCTGAACAGTCTTCAAGGGCAGACCCAAGATGAACAGATTTATACATACATACCTAATGTTGGGATGCCACAGATGTTCTCCTGAGTTGGGCTTAGAAATGATCTTGGGGAGGGTGTGTGTGTGTGTGAAAAGCCCACCTCAAATCAGAAGTGAGCTTCTAAAACCCTGGCATTCTTCTTTGGCTTGGATTAAAATATGGAACAAGGGAAGAATTCCCAGCTGCCTCCACCCATCCCCAAATGCTCTCTCAGCTAGTGTGGTGCAGTGGTTAGATTGTTGGACTGGGAATGGGGAGACCTGGGTTCTGGTCCCCACTCTGCCATATAGCTGACTGGGTGAATTTGGGCCAATCACTGACTTTCAGACTAACCTACCTCACAGGGTTGTTGTGAGACTAAAGTAGAGAGAAGGAGGATGATGAAGGCTGCCTTGGGCTCCTTGGGGGAAAAGGCAGGATATAAATGTAGCAAATAAAATATAATAAAACAGCAGCAAATCATAAACACCCCCCATCCCAAAAATAAGAACATAAGAAAAGCAATGCTGGATTAGATCAAGGTCCATCTGGTCCAGCATTCTGTTCTCACAGTGGCCAACCAGCTCCCCACAAACAGAACTTGAGTGCAACAACACCCTTATGCCCAAGTTCTCCAGCAACTGGTGTACATAAGCCCACTGTCTCTGATAGTAGGGGTGGCATACAGCCATCAGGACTAGTAGCTATTGTTAGCCTTCTCCAGGAATTTGACTAACCTCCTTTTAAAGCCATCCAAATTGGTGGCCATCACTACATCTTGTGGAAGTGAAATCTATAGTTTAACTAAGGGCTGTGTGAAGAAGTCCTTCCTTTGATCTGTCCTGAATCTCCCACCAATCACCTTCATGGGATGACCCCTTTATGTATTATGAGAGGGGGAGAAAAATGTCTCCCTATACACTTTCCTCACACCATGCATAATGTCGTACACCTCTATCATGTCTCCCCTTACCTGCCTCTTTTCTAAGTGAAACATTACAAAATACATTGTCTCCCTTCATTTCCAAGCATCAGAGATGGCATAAGTAGAGGTAGCACACCAGGATACTCAACACACAAACCCCCCAGTATTTTCACTTGCATGAAGAGCTGTACTAGGTTGGAGGAGGGGCTTTGCCAGACTTTAACCCCACCCCTAATGCATTGCACACATTGTCTGATATTTGCACATTGAGCGCAGTTGGTTGCAAAGGAGCTTCAATGTGTTAGTGGTTGCTGGCATGTAGGGACTTCGTGTGATCATGATGCCTGACTGCGGTGGTCATTCACAATGTCAAAATATTTAATTCATTATCAGGTGGAACCGAGTCATTATCTTCTGGGACTGAGTCAGGAAACATGGAAGATGACAGTAAATATATCTCCCCCTACCAGAACATCATTGTCATTCAGTCACTCAGGATACATCAGCTTGTTTTGATCTTGGCTCATTAATTGGAGAACAAAAGGGATACCTGCATTGCACCTGCCTGGCATGTGCTGTCACAGGCTACTTGGGCACCCTTAATTGTCCACAGAAACAGCAGGTGCTTGGAAAATTATAATTATGGAATTTATGAGATTATATGCTTCACTTGGATTATGTCAGTCTCATCCTTGAAATTCAGGGTGATCTTGGATGCTGCCTGCATCCAACAGAGATGTTTGTTTCTTGTTTGCTTGAGGTTTTTTTTTTTAAACTAGGATATGGTATAACTCAGGTTATTTATACTCCTATGCAGGAAAAATAAATTCCCTGCCAACAAAAAAATAGTTTGTACAGGGCTTTTAATGTAGTGGATCTCCCACCTACATTCTGAAATGATACATTCCACTCTACCACCTCTGGATTCTAGCACTTCATTCTATTGTATGCGTAAATTAGGCTAATAGTGCTCTTGTTGACTAGCCATGTCTTGAATGAGTGATTTCCTGTTTCTTTATTGCGTTTTAACATTAACTGCTACCTTATACTAGGGGTGATTATTTGTCATTTTGGGGGGGATCTTGAAATTTGCAGAAATGGGGTCATTTTTTTTTTTAAAAAATATATATTCTTTTTTGTATTGGAGAACTTACGCAAGTGCGCATGATTGCAACCCCCTGCCCCTCATTCAAGAAGCACGGTAGTGGAGGATGAAATTGGCAAGTTCTTCTACAAGTACAGGATATGGTTCTGCAGGGCTAAATGAAGTAGTGTGTGGAGAGGATGAAACTGACAAGGATATTTACAAGAGGGGAATATGTGTCTTCAGAGCTACGTGGTGGACTGCTGGACTTGCAATCCTGCGCACTTGCACAAGATCGGCAATAAAAATAATCCTTTAAAAAATATGACCCCTTTTGTGCAAATTTCAAGATGTCCCGAAATCCAATTTGGACAAATTACCACTTGTGCAAATTGCATGGCCCAAAGGGGGGGGGAATGTGTGAAATAGATAAACTGGAAAAAAGAATTGCTTGAGTCCAGCACCACTTACTGGAATGGAAGCACCGCAGAATCTGATCAGGCTTAAATGGAATGGAATTCCCGGTGTCCCAAATCCCTAGTCTCATGGGCACTCTCACAAAATGGCTGCCCTGGGGGTGGCCTTCCCCTTTATAAAATGGCAGCCCTAATGTGCCTGGCCAGTGACAAAACACTCATTTCCCAGAAGGAAAACTGGTGAGACTAAAAGAAAATTAATTTGCCCAGGATCCTAAGTCCAAGTAGGGATGTTAGAGAATTCCACCATGGACTCCAGTGAGGCTGGATTCTAAAGAATCCAGAGTCTGTGGCAGAATGGAGCAATCCCTCCCACCCTGTGGAATCCCCCCGGGATGGAGCCTACCTTTGTCAGCCATCCGCTGCCCTGCAAATGGCTGGCCTGGTCTGCAGCCGCCATTTCCATTCTAATTTAGCCGTGATAGGCTACGTAAGTATTTACGTAGCCTATCACGGCAAAAGGCAGGGACGCAAATGGTGTAGCAGCTGCCATTTGCATTCCTGCCTTTTGCCATGATAGGCTATGTGAATATATACGTAGCCTATCACGGCTATCGCAGGGATGCAGGCTGCCATTTGCAGCCGCAGCCCAGCAGTGGACGGAAGTCCAGCTGCAGGCTGCCCCGGCCGTCGGCTTCGCAGGCTCCCTGTGGAGCAGAGCTGGCCGGGGAGGATTCTGGGGGGGGGAGGGATGTATAGCCTTCCCCCGCCCAGCGGACAACCCCAGTGGAACAGGGTAAGTAATCCGTTCACCCCTAAGTCCAAGGCAGAGGTGGGCTCTGAGCTTTGAAATGCAAAATCACTCTTTTGAATCCAGATAAAGATGGCACTGGAAGGCACCCAATGAAGATGACACTGGAGGGCACTATACTTTACTGCATGCCACCCCTGTTTTTTTAAAAATGTATTTTAAAAATCTTAAGAAATATAAAATACAATCTGGAGGGGCAGGGAGTCTGGGGGACACCAAGACTGGTGCCCGCAGGTACATTTGTACATGTGGTCACCATGTTGGAAGCCCTAGCCTCACACTAAATTGGGCTAGCCACTTGACCATACAGTGTTGAATCCAGACTTAGCATTAACATCCAGAGCACAGAGGAAGAGACTGAACACCACCACCCTTGTCTCTGTTGGAGCCTTGAGAACTTCACCAGCATGAGAGAGTGGAGTATGGTGAGTTCTGCCTTGGGGAAATTGAAAACACCTGGTTTCTAGAGTGGCTGGGTATATATCTGCAGCCACCACAGGCATCCCGTGAGGTGCAGGAACATCCAGAGAACAGGTTGTATTGCCCTGGCCGTGGGCTGCTAAGGTTTGGAGGTGCTGAGGTAATGATAAGCCAGATCCAGGTTTGCTTACAAGGAGACTTTATTGAGCACTTACAGCACACAAACGTACCCAATGGTTGGATAGACAGATTCTCTGAACCCAGAGCCATGGAGTATCATACATGTCAGCAGTGAGGCAGCACGAAAGATGCACATGTTAATTAGCATTCATTTGCAACTTTCCCAGCATAGGCTAACAGTGCTTGTGCAGAGGGAAAACAATCAGAACTTTCCCAGCACAGACACCTGTAGCTCGGCATAAACATAGCCTCACTTCTCAGGCACATCCTAGGCCGTGATAAGATACTAGCCGTCATTCGCATGGAATGTACTGAGGCCGTGCTATCGAGCTTTGACTCATCTCACAAGCTCAGAAGCCCACTAGCAAAGAATTGCACCAATAATGAACCTAAGCCAAGCATGATGGATCTCTAGGCCCCTCTCAAACTACAGGTGACTTGGTTACAGGCCTGGGGCCGTTGCACAGGGGAAGAGAGGGAACAACACCACTCTTGTCTCTGTTGGAAACTTGAGAACTTCACCAGCATAAGAGAGTGGAGCATGACAGCGATCAGCTGCTGTAGGCTGCAAGAAATCTGGCTGCTATTTTCTGAGCTTCGTTTTCCTGGCGTAGCTGTTGCAGTGCATAGTGTTTATTAAAGTCTTAATGCATAGGAAAGATTTAGTTTATTGGGCTCTGGTTTACACATTACTGAAAGATAATAACTGATATTGGGTTGAAATGTTTGATTTGGCCTATTTTGTAATTCATCCGAAATGTTACTATGTTAATATCAGTGAAATAAGTTGTTTATGATTGTAATGAGGTCCTCTTATAATGATGTATTGGCATGCTCTGTTGTTGTTTTGCTGTTTTGTTTGCCGCTTTGGGCACTATTTGTTGAAAAGCGGCATATAAATGAAATAATGATGATGTAGTCATGCTTAGAGTAGACCTATTGAAATCAGTGGGATGCATAAGTCACAGTTCACTGAATGGCAGTTGGTTTCAATGGGTTTACCTGATTAAAGCGCAATCCAACCCACACAGTTTCTCTCCTAAACTCCCATTCCATTGTTTCCGACTCCTAAGCCAGTACAGTTTTTCAAGAGGAACATCACCCTTGGTGACATGACTCCAGTCTCATTCTTGTGTCAAGCATCTGTCGCAGCAGCAGATACCACAATAGCACTGGAGAGATCCAATCTCATTTCCTACTCCTCCCTCAGACACTAACCGACAGGATTCAGCTGTCAGCTGCCACCAACGCTCCTTAATGGCTAGCAGTGAGACAAATTTGAAACACAGTGCTGGCTTAAAAATAAATTTTAAAAATCCCACAACAACACAAAATCAACCCCCACCCCTACCGCTACACACACACACACACCCAAAATCATGCATGCATTGATGAGTTGATTGCTGCAATTACTGCGAGCAGATGTGCGTCCTCTCATAATGAAGTCTGAACTTAAAACACGCACATGCACGCACACACACACACGCACACACCAAAACAAAACTTTAGCAGGCCAAATGAGTTATGTGGGCAAGTTCCAACATTCTGGTGCATTGCCCCGAAGTTGCTTCTGCTGAGGGAGAAGCCAGCGGGGATGAATTTTGAGTTTCTTTTTTTCTCTTTCCCAGTCAAGGTTTTGGGAATTGTCTGGTTCTAGTAAGGGGCTGAGATTTCTGACAGTTGCCATGGGAATGAGAGGGCAGGTATGCCCCACACGTCTCTTGGTGATGCGAGGCCTACCACCTGGCTGAAGATAGAGCAGCCAATGGGATAAATGTTTAATCTCTGCAAATTGCCTCTCCCTCTGTAGAAGCTCTTTCTTTCTTTCTTTCTTTCTTTCTTTCTTTCTTTCTTTCTTTCTTTCTTTCTTTTTCCTTTTTAAAAAATATTGATGTATCTGGAGCAAAGTTCTCCAGGACAACAGAGGGAATGATCAGTGTTCAAATGAAATCTTTACCCTACTGTCAGCTTCTGGTTTCATGGCCTTTTGTTGTTGATATTATTGGGAAGATCGCTTTCAGAAAACAGTCATGTCAAGTTTTTGGTTGGATAGTTGAGCCCTCTGGAAGAAGATCATGAAGACATAACAATATATCTGCTTGATCAATCCAGCGGTCCATCTAGTCCGTCGCCTTTCTTCTCCCTGTGGCCAGCTGGATGCCTTTGGACAGCCCTGAAGTAGCACAGGAATGCAGTAGCTCTCTTTTGCTATCATTTGCGGGGGGTGGGGGGACTGTGGTTCAGTGACAGAACACCTGCTTTTCATCCAGAAGGTCCTGGGTTCGACCCCTGGCATCTTCAGGTAGGGCTAGGAAAAAATCCTGCCTGAAACCCTGGCGAGCCATTGCCTTTCCATGTCAACAATACTGGGTTAGATAGACCAATGTTCTTACTTGGAAGAAAGCAGCTTCTTATGTTATCTTAAGGAGCCTGGGGAAGGAGGACCAGCCAGCAGCTGCACCGGGTGATCCTGAGCCTGCTTCTGCCCCCGCCCACAGGTACTTAAGGCGGGGCTGCCAGAGGCTGCTCGGAAGGAGCCTGGGGAAGGAGGACCAGCCAGCAGCTGCACCGGGTGATCCTGAGCCTGAGCCTGCCCCCGCCCCCGCCCACAGGTACTTAAGGCGGGGCTGCCAGAGGCAGCGCTTCGGCGTGCGCCTCGGCGTCGCGCCAAGTGCGACGCTAAGTGCGCACTTAGCGTCGCACTTGGAGTCGCAAGATCTACCCACCTGCCTCTCCAGAGACACCAGCAGCCACAACACCAGCAGCAAATAGCAGCAGCAGCAGAGGGCAGCAGCTTTAAAGACCAGGGGAAGGGGCAAACGTGGACTATCTGCTCCTTCTTAGCTGCTGTTCTCTTTTATCTTTTTTATATTCTTTTAAACTGTTGTGTATTTTATATCTTAATATTTTAATATGTGCCTGGGAGGACTATTGGGCAACTCAGGGAGTCAGAGAGGTGCCACCATATCTGTGGTCACGGGCAGGGGGAGGTATGGCGTTGGGGGATTAACAGGCCAGCTGAGGAGAAGAGGGGCTAGACACCTTACAGCTGTCCCCTCTTCTGGTTCTTCCCCCAACCTGATGGCTCCTGGCAGCCTTACCAGTCTGCCCTCGGGTCTGGTGGTGCTGCTGCTGAATGCCAGGTCGGCCCAAAATAAGACCTCCCTTATCCATGATTTGATTGTGGATGAGGGGGCTGACCTGGCATGTATTACTGAGACCTGGGTGGGGGAACTGGGAGGGGTCACTCTCTCCCAGCTGTGCCCTCCTGGGTACTCAGTGCAGCACCAACAGCGACTTGAGGGTCGGGGAGGGGGGGTTGCCGTGGTCTATAGGAATTCAATCTCCCTCTCCAGGCTTCCTGCTCATTCGAGTGCAGATCTTGAGTGTCTGTACCTTGTGTTGGGTACCCGGGACAGATTAGGGATTCTGTTGGTGTACCGCCCACCCTGCTGCCCATCGGACTCCCTGCCTGAGCTGACGGAGGTGGTCTCAGACTTGGTGTTGAGGACCCCCAGGATGATTGTCCTGGGGGATCTCAACTTCCATGCCGAGGCCGCTGTATCCGGGGCGGCTCAGGACTTCATGGCCGCCATGACAACCATGGGGCTGTCCCAACATGTCATCGGCCCAACGCATATAAAAGGACACACGCTTGATCTGGTTTTCTCGACTGGGCAGGAGGATGGTGATCTGAAAGTGGAGGAATTAACATCTGTCCCTTTGTCATGGTCCGATCACTTCCTGCTGAGGTTTAGACTTCTGGCGGCCTTTTCCCTCTGCAAGGGAAAATAGGGACCATTCCCTATTAAAATGGTCCGCCCCTGGAGATTAATGGATTCCGATGGATTCCAGAGGGCTCTGGGGGATTTTTCTGCTGGTATGGCTGGTGCTCCTGTCGAAGCCCAGGTCGCTCTGTGGAATGCAGAGATGACTCGGGCGGTTGACACGATGGCGCCCAAGCGCCCTCTCCCTCTGAGCAGAGCCCGGCCAGCTCCTTGGTATACACCTGAGCTGAGGGCAATGAAGCAAGAGGGGAGACGGCTAGAATGCAGGTGGAGGAAAACTTGTGCTGAGTCTGACCGAACACAGGTAAGAGCCCACTATCGAGCCTACTCTGTGGAGGTGAGGGTGACAAAGAGGCAGTTCTTTTCCACCAGCATTGCATCTTCTCAGTGTCGTCCGGCGGAGCTTTTCCGAGTGGTTCGCGGCCTGTTACATTCTGGGCCAGGGAGAGAGACAGTGGAACCCTTGGTAGCACGCTGTGATGAGTTTGCGCGGCACTTTGAGGATAAAGTCGCTCAGATTCGTCATGAATTGGACACCACCATTAATGCAGTTCCATTGGTAGAGGCGTTCAGAGCACCGTCTGGTCCAGTTTTATTGGATGAGTTTCAGTTACTGAGGCCTGAGGATGCGGACAAGGTGCTTGGCCAAGTCCGATCGACCACTTGTGTGCTTGACCCTTGCCCTTCATGGCTTATTAAATCAAACAAGGAGGGGTTGTCCGGCTGGGTCCAGAAGGTTGTAAATTCCTCCTTGAGAGAGGGAGTGGTGCCTGCTGCTTTAAAAGAGGCAGTAATTAGACCACTCCTGAAAAAGCCTAACCTGGACCCAGAGGATGTTAACAATTATAGGCCAGTGGCCAACATCCCCTTCCTGGGCAAGGTGCTTGAGCGGGTGGTTGTAGGACAGCTCCAGGCACTCTTGAATGAAACGGATTATCTAGATCCATTTCAATCGGGCTTCAGGCCTGGTTTTGGAATGGAAACTGCCTTGGTCGCCCTGTGGGATGACGTCTGCCAGGAGAGGGACAGGGGGAGTGTGACCCTGTTGATTCTCCTGGACCTCTCGGCGGCTTTCGATACCATCGAACATGGTATCCTTCTGGATAGGTTGTCTGGGTTGGGAGTTGGAGGCACTGCACTACAGTGGTTCCGCTCCTACTTGGATCGCCGATTCCAGAAGGTGGTGCTGGGGGATTATTGCTCTGTGCCATGGCAATTGTGCCATGGGGTTCCACAGGGCTCTATTCTATCCCCCATGCTGTTTAACATCTACATGAAACCGCTGGGGGAGGTTATCCGGAGGTGTGGGCTGAGGTGCCATCAATATGCGGATGACACCCAGCTCTACCTCTCTTTCTCATCAAAACCAGGTGAGGCAGTGGCTGTTCTGAACCAGTGCCTGGGCACGGTAATAGACTGGATGAGGGCTAATAAACTGAAACTCAATCCAGACAAGACGGAGGTACTGTTAGTGGGTGGTTCGTCTGCCCGGCTAGGTGATATTCAACCTGTTGTGGAGGGGGTTGCACTCCCCCTAAAGGATCAGGTTCGTAGTTTGGGGGTGCTCTTGGATCCAGAACTGTCACTTGAGGCACAGGTGAACTCAGTGGCACGGAGCACTTTTTATCAGCTTAGGCTGGTATACCAACTACGCCCTTATCTGGACAGAGATAGCCTAGCTACAGTTATCCATGCTCTGATAACTTCTCGTCTGGATTACTGCAATGCGTTATACGTGGGGCTGCTTTTGAAAACGGTCCGGAAACTTCAGCTGGTCCAAAATAGGGCAGCAAGATTGTTAACAGGGACTGGCCTGCGAGCTCATATTACGCCAGTACTTTTCCAGCTGCACTGGCTGCCAGTCCGTTTCCGGGCCCGATTCAAAGTGCTGGTGTTAACATTCAAAGCCCTTAACGGCTTGGGGCCAGGTTACCTGAAGGATCGCCTCCTCCCATATGTGCCTGCCCGGACCTTAAGATCATCATCAGCGGCCCTCCTCCGTGAGCCCCTGCCAAAGGAAGTGAGGCGGGTGGCTACTAGGAGGAGGGCTTTTTCTGTTGTGGCACCCCGGCTCTGGAATGAGCTCCCTAGTGAGGTTCGCCTGGCGCCTACATTGTACTCCTTTCGGCGCCAGGTGAAGACCTTTTTATTTTCCCAGGCATTTTAGCTTTCTAAATTTTTATCTTTGCTGTTTTAAATCTGTATTTTAAACTCCTGTACTGCTGCTAGGTTTTATTGTGGTTGTATTGTTATATTGTGGTTTTAATGTTCTATATATTTTATATTGTTTATTGTGTGCCCTTTGGTTTTAGTTTTTGTGAACTGCCCAGAGAGCTTCGGCTATTGGGCGGTATAGAAATGAAATGAATAAATAAATAAATAAATAAATAAATAAATAAATAAATGTTCCTATGTTATCTAGTAAATGGTATTCAGTTGCAAGCTGTATCTAGACCTGAAGGCTCCACAGACCCATCATGGAGGCAGCATCTTGTTTTCTTCTGGGTGCTTCTAATGATAAACATTCTCTCTCCATCCCTAGTGTCTGGAAGTGTGCAGATTTCTTCCTATTAACCAACAGATGTGAGGATAAAATGGAGGGGTGGGGAGAGAAGAACTAATCTACACTTCCCTGAGCTCCATGAAGGAAGGGTAGGGTATAAATTTATTTATTTATTATTTTATTATTGCATTTCTATCCCTCCTTTTCTCCTCTTGTGAGGAACCCAAGGCGGCGTACATCCTCCTCCTCCTCTCCATTGTATCCTCACAACAACAACCCTGTGAGGTAGATTGGGCTGAGAGTCTATGACAGGCGCAAAGTCACCCAGTGAGCTTCCATGGCCAAGTGGGGACTAGAACCCAGATCTCCTAACTCCCAGTCCAACACCCTCACCACTACACCACACTGGCTCTCTGAAATGCCATCAATAAATAGTAAGGATAATTATAATTTATTTCAAACCCACTTTCTGCTTATTTTCTTTAGCGTGGCTTATAACATAGAATAAAAAAAATAGTACGATATGATCATACCATGCAGTAGAATGCTACAAAGAGCAGTGAGATAAGAACAGAGAAAACAGTCATATTAAAAGTCTGGCAGCAATAATCCTGATAGATGTTGCAAGTTTAAAGCCTGTCAAAACAACAGTGTCTTCAATTTCTGATGAAACTCAATCAAGGAGTGAGAGCTTGATGTTGGGGTACCCCAGGGCCCAATTTATTCATGGGGAAGAACTGAAAAAAATGTGTGATTCTTCCAGCAGAATGAACTCCAACTAGCCATTATGCCATAACAGCACCCAGAAGAAATTAAAGAGCACAACCTCCCAAAATGAGAACACAAGATTTGGCAACATCACTGATCCTTGTTGTGGTCACTAGAAATGGTCAGATCTCCACAATCACAAGATTCACATCTTGGTTTGAAAGTACAAAATCAAGGAAGTTCACATTAAATTGAAAACCAAATGAAGTTCTCACCCATCTCTAGTGGTTGTAAGGATTGGGGTCAGAACCTCTGCAGAAGCATCTCGAGAGGGCATGGGATTGGACTCAGAGTCCAATGAGGAAGAGGGCGAAGCAGTGGGGGGGGGGTATCAAGGTTTCAAGAGATAGAACAGGGAGACAGTAGAAAGGAGGAATCTTTCCAGATGCCCATTAATCAGTTGGCTCAAAGCCAAACAGCAACTTTTCCATCTGTGGGAAATGGGAATACAAGATCTTATGGGGACGGAGGAGCTGGGAATGACAGACACCAGAATCAGATGATGAGTCAAGAGGGAAGAGCAACTTTGGGAAGTAAGATGTTCTACAAGGTTGGCCCATCAAAAGAGGTCCCTAAGGGAAGATCTAGGGATGTACGGAAGTCACTTACCTTTTGAAAGGGTGACATTCTTGGTGGTGGGGAGGCGCTCTGTCTCTTCCCCCAAAATTCTCTCCAGCTGGCTCCACTCCGTGACGATTCTGCGGAGCTGCTGGCCGGGGCTGCCTGCAGCCGGACATCCGGCCGCTGGGCAGCCCGCAGGGACGCAAATGGCGGCTGCTGTAGCCGCCGCCATTTGCGTCCCTGTATTTTGCCATGATAGGCTACGTAAATATTTATGTAGCCTATCACGGCAAAAAACAAACAAACAGCGAACGCAAATGGCGGTGGCTACGGTGGCCGCCATTTACATTCCCTTTTTTTTTTTGGCCATGATAGGCTATGTAAATATTTATGTAGCCTATTAAGGCAAAAGAGATGGGTGCAAATGGTGGCCACTACGCCATTTACGCCCCTGTCTTTTGCCGTAATAGCCTACGTTACGCTGTAGCCACCGCCATTTGCACTCCCTTTTTTTTGCCATGATAGGCTACGTAAATGCTTATGCAGCCTATCACGGCTTCTGCATGGACGCAAATGGCATCCCTGCGTTAGCTGTGATAGGCTACGTAAGTATTTACGTAGCCTAACACGGCTATAATGAAGAAGCAAATGCTCAAAGCAGCACGAATAGCAGCAGGTAGGTGTCCCGTTTCGCATGCCTTTCGTGGGGCGGGGGGGCAGGGGGGCTTCGTTCCACCACGGATTTCAGGGAGCCGAATGCACTGGCATTTGGCCTCACTGAGATCCATGGTGGAATTCGCTGACATCCCTAGGAAGACCCTCCCTGAGGGCGGGATTAGAAAAGCCACTCAGGTTTCATACTGCGGGTGAGCGCCAGTTTCATTGCAAGTTTCATAGCAATACTGCATCCAACAAGGGGATCTTAAAGTAGTCTATGTAGAATTGTGCAATGCTAATTAGAGATCTTCGCTCTAGGCTGTTAGTAGGGATGCTGGAGAAATCCACCACAGACTCAAATGATGCAGGAGTCAAAGGAATCCGACCTCCGGAGTTTGCAGCAGACTGCTGCATTTACCTCTGGGTCTGGAGGAGTTCCTTCAGGGTGGCTCTTCAGCTTCCTAAAAAATGCGACACACTAATGGTGGCTGCCATTAGCTTGTCACAGGAAAGTTAGAGTTGTAAATGGCATATTGTATGCCATTCGCAGCCCTAAAGCACTTACTTTGACCCAAATGCAGCTGTAAACAGCTGCAATTTAGGTCAAAGTAAGTACTTTACGGCTGCATATGGTGTACAATATGCCATCTACGGCTGTAATTTTCCTGTGATAGGCTAATGGCAGCTGCCATTAGCGTACCGTGTTTTATAGGAAGCCGGAGAGCTGCTCCATCAACTCTGGTGGATGCAGCAGGGCTCTGGAGGGTTCCGTAGGGCCCCAAGCAGCCTGAACTGTCCCAAATTGCCCAGCAGCAGACCCTCCCCAGACTGGACAGTGGGGGGTTCATCCAACCCTAGCTGCTAGAGGCTGAAGAAGTCAGAACCTGAAGTGCTGTTGATCTGACTGATTCACATAATGAAGGCTATTTACTAAGAGACTGACTTCTTTGTTTGACTGCAAACATGCCAGGCAGTTTGGCACTCAAGAGTGGTCACTGGACAGGAGAGGGAAGTTTGTCTTTGTTGCATCATCAAGAGTTAGTTGGTTTGCTTCCCCATGTGAATACAAATCTAGAGCAAATCAGGAGATTTCAATAAAGGGAATGATGATGGTTTTGCAATGGGACGTATTTTTCATGGTCCTCAGAGAAGGCTGAACTGACCAGGATGAAAGCAAGAGCAGAAGATCAGAATGCAAAGAGGTGAGATCAGCCCTTCAGTGAGTCATTGCCTGGGTGAGAGATGGCAGGTTTGGGCAAACATATCAACTGCTGATCCCATCCCCTCTCCCAGATGGCATGTGACATGCAACCTCATTAGAGTATTGTACCTTGAGCCTGTATTTGGATCCCCTCTGCTCTACGTTGGCTACCCTGCTGTCAAACCAATAGTGACTGAATTGTCCCCCGTAGTGGCTTGAACTCAAAGTGCCACATCTACAAGCTATTGCAAGCCATTAAAAGGAACTCTTTTCTCTCTGCACTGGGCTGGTGAGGTTATTTGTCAGCAGGTTCTGACAATCTTCTTGTAAGCAAAGTGGCCCCCTGGGCTCCCATGAGTGGGCTCCTGTGACACATTACTTGCCTCTGACACCTGATGTATTGAATTAATGTCTATCATGGAGATCAAACCTTTCTTTAATAAACTGTGCAGGCCAAAGGAGGACAATTCCCCATCAAAGTCAGCCTTTATTAGGAACGCAGTGGTTGAAAGCAAACTTTGCTCAGCTCCATCTCATCCTGTTAGAGTCTTCCGACAGGCTGCCGCCTATCACGTTTTTGTTTTTTTTTAACTTTACTTTTTTCTTTCACGGCCGGAGAGGCGGGGCGCTCCCCCCTGGCTAGAATTTCGGCAGGGAGGGACGGGGCACCTCCCCCCCACCAAGAATTTCGGGGGGAGAAACGGAGTGCCTCCCCCCCCCTGAAAAAAGCTGCGGGACCAGGTAAAGGACTCTCGTCCATCCCTAGTTGAAGGGCACCCTTCAGTATATTTGACTGTAAAGCTTCATATATAGGTTCTCCGCCTTTCTCAGTCCCCTCCCTCTCTCTCCCCACCTTGCGCTCTCGCTCTCACTTCTTCTCCCTCTGCCTCTATTAATGAGATTCTTCTGTCAAGTTGAGACAGAATTCCTTTTGATTCATCACATCACAAGAGGGGCGGTGAGGCTTTTGCTGACAGCCTAAATTCTACCCATCTCTTCAAAACATGGAGGCATTAATATTAGATATAAATAGATAGCTCTAACACACCACTTGTCACGGGAGCGGGCTCTGGTGACATCTTTAGGAGGCCCATTACAACAGAGGGCTGTTTCCACCCTCTGTTGTATCAGCTGAAAAAAGAAAAACGAACATCAGTGCATGGTTTGGGCAGAGACAGAGGTGAGGGGGATATAAGTGGCACGGCCATCACAGCCTGCTCAGTGAATGAGTCTCTAAAGACAGTCATGAAGCTATCCATTTAAAGGCTCACAGTTGATCAGTTCAAGAATGCAAGCGCTTCAGCTTTCCATACAGTACTGGTGGAGGAAGGGGGACCCCTCACAAAGGATCAATCATCCCAAAAAGAGATGTGCAAGAAACCCACCATTTCATTTTCCATTGGATGTGTTTGTGTGTGCGGCATTTAGTGGTGTTGGAGGGATCTGTCTAGGGGGTGGGGTTTGTTGAGATCCCAGCAGCTTGCCCCCCCCCAGACTTTGGCTCACTTCTCTGTGAGCTGGCCCGACTCAATCTGCATCGACTCAGACCAGCTTGTGGATTTTCAAGGTTTTTTTCCTTCTTCTCATCACTAGAAAGTTCCACAAATTGTGAGCACAATTTGTTTAATTTGCACAAATTACGACTGGAATTTGTGCAAATTACGGCTGGAATTTGTGCAAATTAAGCAAATCACAGCTGGAATTTCCACAAATTATGGAAATTATTGCAATTTGTGGAACTTTCTAGTAATGAGGACCCCACCCCCACACAAAAAATTCTGGCATTTTGGGAAAAGCCCGTTGCTTGGCTTGAAAATGCAAGCCAAGGTGGGTGGGCAGCAGGGATCCATTGGGCCCCAAATGGGCTGGATTTTGAAAGGATGGACATCCCTAGTGCATTGTAAGGTGAGTGTGGCCTTCCTTCATGGATTGCTCTCATGCACTGATTACATTCTTATCCTTCCCAGCCTCCAAATGGCTTGCTGTCACTTTCCTTCGTCCTCTCCACACTCCAGGAAAAAAGGCTTCCGGCTACACTACTTTATTAGTTAACGACTCACTCCTTTATAAATGCAGATTCTAGGAAACTCTCAGACTACATAGAACCAGCTAATCCACACATCTACGAATATCAATACAGGATATGAAGTGGAAGTTAGAGAAGTTGCCAGCAGTCAGGGCATAAACTTCTCCGCCAGACTTGCTTTGTAGGGATGCCCCTCAGGGTGGCTCCCTCCTACGTTGGTTTTCATGAGTGGCCAACCTGGCAGAACATCTGAGCCCTGCCCCTAACTTTTCCAGCTTTGCTCTGCGATGGACCCTAGCATCCTTCAAGTCATGCCCCTCGCCCTCCTCCTCCTCTGAAACTTGAGTTCACATGGTACAGGAATGGGGGAGCCATTCAGGCTAGTCCATCTGTGTGTCAAGGTCTTGGGAAGAAAGTACCACCCTATCTGAGCTCACTAGGAAGGGTACCTCCCTCTGTTCATGCTGTTCCCATTCTGATTCTGAATCTGAGCTGCCAGACATCTCCACATGCTCAGATTCATTCCTGACACTTAGGTTAGCACACACCAGGGTTGGGGAATCTTTTCCCTCCTGAGGAACCATTTCCGGTCCCACATTCTAGTAGTGGGTGGTGCCAAAGGCAAAAGAGGAGAATTACAAAAAAGAAAATTGTACAAAAATTAGCTTAAAGCCCTTAGTGCCAGTAACCAAATCTTAGGAGAGCATTCCGACCTTTTAAAAGTGGGGAAAACTGTACAAAAGCTGGGAAACAATCAAACAACACAAAAACAACCTTATGAAGTTGACTAGGATGGTGATTGGCCCAACATCACCCAATATGTATCATGGCTGAACACAAATTTAAATCCTGGTCTCAGTTATTGGGGCGGGCCGGGGGGAGAGAGAATTTCATTTGGTTTGCATTTTGAAGTGACTTAATTCTCACTTCCCGGACTGATGGTTGCACTACTATCCTTCGGACTGAACCCTTCTCTGAATATTGTGATACAATTCTCAGTTTAGCTATTACATACATTGTTGTGTACAAAACTGTGTGTTAGGGAAATTCAATTTTTTCCCCCCCTTTAAAAAAAAATCACAAATGGATGCAGAATTGGATGGAACAGACATAGGGCTGAATACATGAAAAAAATGACTCAGACTGGATATAGACTTATTTGTATATCCCTAGTCTAAATCTGAGACTCTAAGCCAGGCATAGGCAGCCTGGCACCCTCCATATATTTTGGACTACAACTCCCATTGTCCCCAGCCAGCATGGCCAATGGTCAAGGTTTATGGGAGTTGTAGTCCAAACAGTCTGGAAGGCAACAGGTTGCCCCCACGATCTCAATTTCTGGCAATGTTGGGTTGAGCAGATCACTGGTGGCCCAATACAGGTAATCTGGAACATATTTTGGACTTTGGAGGCTGTTCAGAGGGAATTTGGAAGGGGGGCTGTTGCACCAGTCTTGCCTAAAGACCTCCTTCATGAAGCTTCCTCTTCCCTCAACTGTTACCACTAGCAGCCATTCCAGGAGGCTGAGCCAAGGGAGATGAGAGGGAGACCAGGGCTATTCCACCAGCCCTGTTAGAAGACCACTTCATTTTCTCCTGCTCTTCCCTACCCATCCCCCTTTCCTTGTGCTCCATGTATTTAGAGGATAAGGCAGGGACCATCTTGTTTAACTGATCATTTGTAAACCATTTCTGGGAGGTTTTTTTAATGGCTGAGGAGTGGGATAAAAAACACTTCAAATAAATAAATACCTTCAAACTTTTGGGAGAAACTTGGAAGCGCAAAGCCATAGAAGCATCCCTACTGTTGCATTTGCATCTGGCTCCCCCATTTCTTTCTTTTTTCTTTCTTGTACTAGTACAGATGTCTTGAGAAACACTTCATCTTCACAAAATGAGTAAGCCATTTTTTTTTTTTTTAGTGGGTGGGAGAAGTCTGTATGGGCAGTGGGAGTGGGGAGTGGGAGAGAAAAGAAATGTTTGCATCAGAAGACAAAGGTATTGTACAGGAAGAGTGACACAAATTAAATTTGCCGCAGCAAATTATATGCCTGCGTTACATTTTTTTCTTTCTTTCTTTTTTGCCAGCCACAGGGTAATAAACTGTAGAGTAAGAAGCGCACATTATAATTACTATAACACAGTGATTAAATAGCAATTAGTACTGGTCCATCTTGCTTTAGATGCAAAGCTTTGGGGAATATACTCTGCTTTCCACCACTTCAAGAAGTTTAATATGCTTAACATTATTGTCCATTTTTTAAAATGTATCCGTGCTCTTCTTTTTTGCACTTACTGCCATAATTAGTTTAGTTCTTCCCTTTTTGCTCTTCAGCTTGCTAGTTCTGCATTTTGTGTGTGAAAAAAAAAAGTGTTTATTTTTGCTAATTGTTTTCATCCCATCATCATCAGCCCAGCAGTTTCCACCGTAAGGTCAACTGGAGGACCCACTCGATTGCATCCTTGCTGTTGAAAATCTTTGGGGAGGATAAATGCGGAACAGAGAGAAGTTGCTGACCGAAGCTGAAAATGCTGACATTTGCCCGTTTTCTCCATGACAAATTAACTGCTATGATTTGCTGTAAAATGTTATGGGTTGTGTCAGACAGTGGTTAGTACTATAACATCATTTTATAGGTGACCCTCCTCCCCAAAACAATTAGCAGAGAGAGATATGAGTTATTCTGTGACAGCAAACACATAGAAAGTGTCTTGTGGTCCCTTAAAGACCAACAGCGCAAGCCAGTACATGTCTATTCAGAAGTAACCAGCATTAGGTTCATTGCAACTTATGCCCAGGTAAGTGTGTATAGGACTGCAGACTAACAGACATACAGTGCAATCCCATACATGTCTACTCAGAAGTAAGTCCGATTGAGTTCATAGGGGCTTACTTTCAGGTAAAAGGGCATAGGATTGCAGTACCATTGTGGTATATGTTTTCATGTACTGGAGCTAGGGATGTATGAGAAATTCATTTCAGTTTTTTTTTTACCAGAATTTACTAAGTTTGTACCTTCCAGAAATAAAAACTGACCCAACGACAATCTTTGGTTGAAATACGTACATTTGTGAGCTTGCAATGCAATATGCAGTACAAAAATGCATGTGAAAAATGTGTACATTTTTAAAAATGCACATGAAAGCAGGTGAATGTTTGATCTATGCACACAAAAATGCTTTAATCAATGGGAGGAAAAGGGGTACATTTCCAAAATGAGCACAACTGACGCATACACCTGGAAAATGGGGCAAAAAAATACACATTTTAATGCAAAAGAAAAGAAAACATCCGAGGTGAAATTTGGAGAACCTCAATCATTTTTGTGAACTGCCCAGAGACCTTCATCTATGGGGCAGTATAGAAATATAATAAATGAAAGCAAATCAAGTCAGCTCATATTTTGCTGATTTACATATCCCTAACTGGAGCCCAGTTTGTCAGATGACAATGTCAGGCTCAGTGAAAACACCTCCTACACTGTGTGTGTGTGTGTGTGTGTGTGTGTGTGTATTTGGGGGAAGTTTCAGAAGAGAGAAGGCCTAAAACTCACCAGTGAACCTCCTGGCTCCTTGCTGCTGTTGGACACCATTTTGCTTCTCCTGGAATATCCCAGAACAACGCTATGTAGCTTTGTTCCAATGTGCATTGTGGGGGCAACAAAATGGTGTTTACAACATTAAGTAGTAGGGTACAAAAATAAGCTGTTGGGAACAACAATAAGCTGTAGCCTGTAGGGCACATCAATGAGTTTTATTCTCCTTACCCCTTGAAATTGATCCCATGCCCCCTAAATACCAAAGAGGCATGTTTGCCTATCTTTCACATGTGAGTGCCCCAAAATATGTATCCAAAAGTTCTCATGGCTCAGCTCTACATATTATTAAAGATCTCAGCTCTCTTGGCATGCTCTGAAGGCACACAGTGGAGTGATCTTGATGAAGTTAGGCAGGTCTGGTTCTGATCACTGCCTGGATGGAAGATGGACTAGGAATGTCATGTACAGTACATTGAGTTATATAATGGAAACAAGGAGTGGAAAAGGGGAACTAAAATGATCAAGGGGCTGGAGCATCTCCCCTATGAGAGAAGGTTACAACAGCTGGGATTGTTTAGCTTGGCAAAAGGAGGGTAAAGGGAGACATGATAGAGGTGTACAAAATTATGCCTGGTGTGGAGAATGTTGACAGGGAGACATTTTTCTCCCTCTCTCAAAATACTAGAACCCAGTGGGGTCATCCCATGAAGCTGATTGGTGGGAGATTCAGGACAGATAAGAGGAAGGAATTCTTCACACAGCACATAGTTAAACCATGGAATTCACTACCACAGGAAGTAGTAGTGATGGCCACCAGTTTGGATGGCTTTAAAAGGGGGTTAGACAAATTCCTGGAAGAAAAGGCTATCAGTGGCTACTAGTCTTGATGGCTATGTGCTACCTCCAGTACCAGAGGCAGTGAGCCTATGTATGCCAGTTGCTGGGGAACATGGGCGGGACGATGCTGTTGTGCTCATGCCCTGCTTGTGGGTTTCCCATGGGCAGCTGGTTGGCCACTGTGTGAACAGAATGCTGGACTAGATGGACCCTTGGTCTGATCAAGCAGGGCTCTTCTTATGTTCTTACATTCTAACAAGGCAGGGCATAGCTGGAATAAATACATTTATGTGGAATAAGAATGTTCCAGTCTGTCTGGAGGAATATAGAACTCCTGAGAATACAGAACTTGGACATTACTGCCCTGAGCAACAGTTTTGGGAAAGCAAACATGCCAGATCTCAAGCAGGGCAAAGACTGGAGAACTGGGAGTGGATGAGTAATGAAAGACAAAGTGTCATGTGATGAGAGGGCCTTGATGGTTTGTCTGTGACTAATCACAATCGCCCTTGCAATTCATTTAAACTAAGAGAGAAGGGAAGAGGGGGAGCGAGAGAGAGACCGAGAGAGAGAAACTTTCCAAGCTGTTCAATCAATGAGCTTTTCCAATTTCCCTTTGGCTCTTTCAAAAGCCATTAGGGCAAGACGAAGAGGTTTTGATTTACTTTGCATCCTGATCTGCCTTGGCTCACAAAAATAAGGGGAGAAAGGGTGTGTGTGTAAATTTAACCATTCTTCCATTAAAAAAAGGATGCTAAATCTTTGTTTAAAGGGAAATCTGAAAGGGGAATAGACACTTCATCACCACTAGGGATGGGGAATAATTGTTTTTGTCCACATTTTTAAGCGGACCAGCCCAATTTGCACTTCCTGGACTAATATCTAGGTCAGAACACTTGCACAACCTTTGCAATGCAGCTTTCATTTCAAAAATTGTGCACAGAAATGGGTATTTGTAATTGTACACAGAAAGTTGTGTACAAACATGTGTATAATATGTTAGCTTACAAAAGTTACTTACAAAATTGTTTATTAGTTGAAATTGCGTATGAAAATAAATGTGTTTTTTTTTAAAATCACAGATTGGATGGAACTGGCTTTTGATTGAGGATGGATAGGATGAATGGACTTTTGATTCATTGGGAAGCTAAAATGGACTGATCCGATGATGCAAAAATGTCACAGGCCAGAAATAGACCCATTTGTCCATCCCTAATCACCCCCAATGCCTTCCAGAAGAACTGGAGAATAGAGAATGGGAAGAATACAGAGTATGCTGACCACTTCGTGACAGACTGTGCCACTTCACCACTTGAGAAAGCAAGTGGAAGCTTGCATGCTTGAATACTTTGTGCCTGTCAAAAACAACATGTCCCTGGAAAACTAGTAGGACTCGCCCCTGTCCATCCTTGCAGGGTACTCGCCAAACCACAGCCACTGCCCATCCTGCTTGCTGCGTTGCTTGAGCTGCTGGACAGCCTGGTGGATGCCCAGCAGCCACCTGTCCCCTGACTGAGCTGCCATTTTGTGAAAACATGGCGGCTCGGGGTTTTCCGTAAAAGTAATGTTGCATAAATGGTATGGCTGCCAGTTATGCAACATTACTGTTACAGAAAACTCCAAGCTGCCATTTCCCCCCCACAAAATGGCAGCTTGGCGAGGGGATGGGTGGTTGCTGGGCACTCACAGGCTGCTCGGCGCTTGGTGAACAGATGGTTGGGCATGCGGTGGCTTGGTGACTGGGGTCCAGGAGGCCATGCGGGGGGAGGGGGGGAGTCCTCCGTACTCCATCCCCCTCTCACACTCCCATGACATCCCTAAAAACTAGCACATGGGGAGAAGGTTCCCTATCTTCTGCTTGTCTTGTGCATTTCCTTTGTGCACAGCAGCAGAGAAGTGATGTCATGAACCCCAGTACCACCTGTGTCAGGGGCGTTCCTGAGCACGGGGAGTGGGGTAGCATCTCAGGTTCTGAAGGGGAACCATCACACATGGGTAGGGATGTGCGAAAGTCACTTACCTTTTTGAAGGGTGACATTCGCAGTGGGGGAGAGGTGCTCCGTCCCTCCCCCCGAAATCCTACCCCAGCCGGCTCTGCTCTGCGGCGACTGCGCAGAGCCGCCAGCTGGGTGCATCTGCATGGCAGGTCTGCGGATGCAAATGGCAGCCGGCGTAGCGGCCGCCATTTGCGTCCCTTCGCTGAGCTGTGATAGGCTACATAAATATTTACATAGCCTATCACGGCAGAAGCGGGGACGCAAATGGTGGCTGCTACGCCATTTGCGTCCCTGCTCTGAGCCGTGATAGGCTATGTAGATTTTTACATAGCCTATCATGGCTTGCCAGGGACACAAATGGCGGCTGGCATAGTGGCTGCCATTTGCGGCCACGGCCCGGTGGTGGCTGGAGCCGCCAGAGCTGCTGCTTCTGCCACTGGAGCTGCCACCGTTGGAGCCGCCGCTACCGCTGGAGCCGCAGCCAGGTAGGCTCCATTTCGTGGGGCTTTTGCGGGGTGGTGGGGCAGGTTGCTCCATTCTGCCACAGATTCCAGGGGGCTGAATTTACTGGAATTCAGCCTCCCTGGGATCCGTGGCGGAATTCTCTAACATCCCTAGACATGGGAGAAGTGTTTTCCCAGGCTAGTCCAGATATGAGTAGGCCTGCTTCTCAGGTTACAAACATCCAGATGGCTGAGCATGAGGGTCCCTCCTCATCCCCCTCGGGAAAGGCAGCAAACAGAAGGAGGCGGGGTGTGAGGAGGATGACCCAATAGATGCCAGATGCAGGCGCAAAGCAAAGAGAGAGAAGGCAGGGGCGGAACCTAGACAGTCTACCTGATTGGCCTTGCATGAAAAGCTGTGCTTAGAGGCCTCAAGACAAGAGTGGTACCTCCCCCCCCTTAAGTTAAGCTAGCGAGACCACCTCCCTCTTCAAATGGCGGGCAACTCTCGTAAATCCCATTTGGATCCCCTGAAGGCATTCCTTTGTAGACAGAGAGTCTCTGAGAATTTGCATCTGCATGATGCTGTGAAGTCATGGATTAAAAGTTGTAGACTGAAGCCTCTCGTCTGTGTATGTTTGGGCGTTGAAGTGAAGTGGGGGCGAAGGGAATTCTGACAACCTGCAATCTGAAGTGGCAGAGTACAAGGATGGATCAGTGGTCACCAGAATGTGGTTCGTGTAGAGGAGCTCTCCAGGTCAGTCCATGGCAACTCGACTTGAAGGATGAGGTAGGCCTTTGTGCAAGATCAGGTAACGGGTGACGAGGAAGATTACCTGCCTGAGACCTTGTTGAGCCGCTGCTAGCCAGAGCAGGCAATACTTGGCTAGATGGTCCCAAGACAGTGTCTGAAGTAGGGATGTTGTGAGCGCCCTACTTAGTCCAGGAGGTCGGCAAACCCCCTCACGCCTAGCCCTCCGGCCCCTGCGCCCCAAACTCCAGGGCACTGGTGGGCCTGGCTGACAAATGCTCTGGAGCTCAGCAAGTGGCCGGGAACAGCTTGAACTTGGCTGCCCAGTCAGCTGTCCTTGACAGCTGGCCAGGAAGGAGGAAGAAGAGGCAGCGCCCCATCTCAGGCACCCTCCCAGACCCTCCCCACACTCACCCGGGCCCCATCCAGGGAGCACCAGCCATTCTGCTTACTTTTTTTTAATGAAAAAAGGGAGCTAAAAGAAACTGCCCATATTTACATTTATTTATTTTCTTTATTTATTGCATTTATATCCCGCCGTTTTTCCTTCAAGGAGCCCAAGGCGGCGTACATAATCCTCCTCTTCATTTGTTATCCTCACAACAACCACCCTGTGAGGTAGGCTGGGCCGAGAGTCTGTGACTGGCCCAAAGTCACCCAGTGAGCTTCCGTGGCCGAGTGGGGACTAGAACACAGATCTCCCGACTCCCAGTCCAACACTTTCGCCACTACGCCACACTGGCTCCCAATGAGACACACCCCAATTCCACATTCTTATAAAGCTTTTTTTGCTGCAGATGTAATTATAGGTATATAATAATATGGGATTTATGGAAGAAATTATTTTGTCTTAGTATGGTAGTATGGCCGTGGTGGCTTAGTGGTTAAGACGCTGAACTGCAGACTGGAAGGTCGGCAGGTCAGCAGTTCGAGACCCGAGTGCTGCGTGAAGGAGTGAGCTCCCGTCTTCAGTCCCAGCTCCTGCCAACCTAGCAGCTCGAAAGCAAGAAATTGCAAGTAGATAAATAGGTACCGCCTTGGCAGGAAAGGTAACAGCGTTCTGTGCACCTCGGTGTTCAGTCATGCCGGCCACATGACCACGGAAGCGTCTTCAGTCAGCGCTGGCTCTTCGGCTTAGAAACGGGGATAAGCACCGCACCCTAGAGTTGGACATGACTGGTTGGGGACACCTTTACCTTTTTTTTAATGGTTGTTAGTATTTGTATTTTGTTTAATATAATGCTTGGTTTGTAGAAGATTATATATACAATATTTATTTATTTATTTATTTATTTATTTATTTACTGCATTTATATCCTGCCTTTTTTCCTCCAAGGAACTCAAGGCAGCATACATTATCCTCCTCCTCTCCATTTTATGCTCACAACAACAACCCTGTGAGGTAGGGTGGGCTGAGAGTCTGTGACTGGCCCAAAGTCACCCATTGACTTCCATGGCTGAGTGGGGACGGGAACCCGGATCTCCCGGCTCCCAGCCCAACACTTGAACCACTACACCATGCTGGCTCTCACTGTGTGCATTTTTTAAAGCTGCCTTCCTTTTTCGTAACCCCCCCCCAAATGGTAAAATGGTGGGCACTCGCCGGATGGGCCCGGGGTGAGTGCAGGTGACTTGCCGAGCTCCTGGGGCCTTGAGTTCCAGTCCGGGGGGGGGCAGCACTTCAGCGGGTGCCCAGAGAACCATGGGCAGGGAGGGGGGGAGCACATCCCTAGTCCGAAGACGTGTGAGGCAGCCGTCTTGCAGAAGCTAAGCCAAGCAAGCTGCTGGGATGGATTCACCTTGAGTTCCACAATGGAAGAAAGGTGGGACATTAACCTAATCCATCCATCCATTCATCCATAATGTACAAAGAGTTTGACCTGGCATAAGGCAGCTTCTTATGAGTGCTTCCCTATTGTGCAATGGAACCGGAAGCACCGGGGACTAGTGGAATAAGTGTACAACAGCCCAGTAACTTGAAACAGGGACTGATCATCAGCTTCAGTTAAAACTGGAATTCATCCCCGTTTGTCATGCCCCGTCTGGAGGACTCCTCTTTGGAGGAGGAGCTCAAGTCCCTCAAGCTGTGGAAGAGCTCCCTGTTTGACGGGACTTTGAGGCAGATCAGGGAGGGAGGATCCTGGGCCCTGGGAGCGGATTGCCACTGTACCTTCTCCACAAGATGCACTCAGCCCCTTCTCAGAGGTCGGCACTGAGTGGCCACCTAGCCCCTGGGAGCACCAGAAAGACCAAAATCAGCTGGCTACCAGTTCCTGAAGTGCCTCACTGAGGACTAAGGACTCCTCATGACTAAAGGTATACTCGTGAGCAAAGCTCAGAGTACTGGACCCATGTCTGCACCAGTTCCTAGATAGGGATGTACAAGAATTTTGTTTCCCTTCTCATGCAAACGTGTCCTGTTTTGCAATCCTAAACATGAATGCAAGAAGGAGTGGGGTTTTTTTTTTGGGTGTGTGTGTGAGATTTGCTTGCAAATCTCAGAATTTGTGTGTGCATGTGAAATTTGCTTGCAAATCTCAGCATTTGTGCGTGCGTGTGAAATTTGCTTGCAAATTTCAGAATTTGCCATTGCATTGGCAAAATGCACATCAAAAAGAAACCAAACACAGTTTGAGAAGTGCATTTCAAATAAAATAAAAATAAAAATGCATTTTCATGCCTTAGTCGGTGGAGAAAAATCATGCGCTTTGGAAAAATATGCACAAAAATGTGCATACAAAAACAAAAATGGGAGCAAGGTGAACAAGCTTTGAAGTGATTTTTGGAGAATTTAGGTGAATGCAAAAATGGCTGGTTCTACCAGCCTCATCCCTAGGCAGCCGCCTGGTGTTTCCCCTGCTGACTTTGCTTTTGCTCGTGTTTGGACCTCCCTGTGCTTGGACCATGGACTTCCTACCAGTGGAAGCTGAAGGTTGTGAGGTCAGTGGAGTGGGGAATCTGCTTCGGGTTTCAGTCAGAACCAGCCAGAACTCAAAAGGAGCTTTCCAAAGTGCTTCTGCTTCTTGGATAGCTCCTCTAGAGTTCTGGCTGGTTTTGACTGAAACCTGGACCGGATTCCCTGCTCCACTGACATTGAAGTCACCACCCTCCACTGCTACCTCCTGACCTTGTTTTGGAACGGACCCTGGCTACATTCCTGGAGCTCTGTTCCTCTGCCACTGTAAGCAAAACACTGTGTAAGAGTAGTGTCATGGGAGAAAGTTCTCCTGACTGGCCCAGCAAAGCCAATCCCAGTGAAGCAAGCCACCAGGTGAATTGCTCCTATTGCCCCATCCCCCCACTTTTAAATATGATTCTCGTGACCAGAGGAAATGACAGTCAAGGTGAAATGTTGAAAGCAGACTCCGTTTCTACGCTTGTAGTCTAACTCTGCCCAGCTCACTGCTCCCGGTTCTCTATTTGCTGTGTTATTTCTTCCATCCATCTGGGGAAGTGAAGTGGATCTTCAAACAGCAGCAGAAACAATGTGTATTGGCTGCTCTCAAAACCAGTAATCTGGCTTTAGGGAAATGTCAAGCATGTAATTTTTGTTTGTTTGCTTTCGTTCCATTCAGCACCAACACGGAGAATTTGCTGATGATACTTTTGGAAGCTTCACTAGCCCTATTCAGGTGTTCAGATACTGAGTAGAACCAACATGCAAGGAGGGGAAGTGTGCCAGCCCCGCACACCTCTGTCACCATGTCGGTCGCTATCTACTCGTGGAGGGTGACTTTGTGAAGAGGAGAGCCTCCTGTATCCATGGAAGCCCTCCACATGATCCAGAATGCTGGTTTTCCAGAAGAGGGTGACAAAACTGGAGCGCTCCCTCCCCTCACGTGTTTACCCTATTCAGGTTTATAACACCTGAATAAGGCTACTGGCATATTGACTAAGGACGTGAACTGGACTACAACTTCCATTGGCCCAAGCCAGCATAGCCAGTGGTGAGGCAGGATGGGAGCTGCATCCAACAATCGTATCAAGGGGCCACAAGTTGCCCAGTCCTACAACACCAGGAGTTCTATGGAAGAAAAATGGGATATAAATGTGATTAATAACATTCAACCTACTTAAAATACTTAAAATCCCTAAGGTGATGAATGGATGAAACCTTTAAAACAGGCTTTAAATCAGGGATGGGAAACCTATCTTGGCCTGAAGACCACATTTGCACTGGGTAGGGACATTGGGGGCCACGTGCCAGGAGTAGGGATCATAGAATCATAGAATCATAGAATAGCAGGGTTGGAAGGGGCCTACAAGACCATCGAGTCCAATCCCCTGCTCAATGCAGGAATCTCAGTCAGAGCATCCTTGACAGATGGCTGTCCAGCTTCATCTTGAATGCCTCCAGTGTGGGAGAGCCCACCACCTCCCTAGGGAATGGGTTCCATTGTTGTATTGCTCTAACAGTCAGGAAGCTTTTCCTGATGTTCAGCTGGAATCTGGCTTCCTGTAACATGAGCCCATTATTCCTTGTCCTGAACTCTGGGATGATCCTGGCCTTCCTTTGTTTCCAGTCCCCTGATCATCCTTGTTGCCCTTCTCTGAACCCTCTCCAGCTTGTCTGCATCCTTCTTAAAGTGCAGTGACCAGAACTGGACACAGTACTCCAGATGAGGCCTAACCAGTGCTGAGTAGAGGGGAACTAGTACTTCCCAGGATTTGGAAGCTATGCTTCTATGAATGCAGCCCAAAAGAGCATTTGCCTTTTTTGCAGCCACATCACATTGTTGGTTCATACACTGGAGAAATTTGGGATGGATTAAAATGAGCTTGGATTTCTAAGAATCTGGCCTGCGGAATCCACAGCGGAGTGCCCCCCTCAGGCCACGTGGACTCCGTGGACTTTCAGATGATTTTTTTACTTTCCCGAAATTTACACATATAAACCCATAGAAAAATACATATGTTTCTGCTGAGGAAACGTTGAATGGAATGGGGGACAATACGCTAAATGTTACGTACTGAGGTAAATTATGCAAATACTTATTTAAATACTTACATAAATATTTACGTTTAAGGTTCCGTTATTGGTGTATAAAGCTCTAGACAACTTGGGACCAGTTGTCCCAAGGATAGTTGGGACAACTTGGGACCAGGATAGTTGACAGAGCACCTTATTCCTTACCAGCCTGTCTTTTCTCTGAGGTCATCAGATGAAGCACTCCTTTTGGTTCTGCACGGACCTGTGGTCTGTGTGAAGTTCACTCAGAGCAGAGCCTTCAGTGTGGTGGCTCCCTCTCTGTGGAACTCTCTGCCTGTTGATGTCAGGCAGGCCCCAATGCTGTTCTGTTTTCAGCACCTGCTGAATAGATGTGCATTTAAACAAGGCTTCTCTGATTCACCAACCATGGTTTTATTGTTATAATCTGATTTTAAATATTTTAATTTTTGCACACAGCTCTAGAACCTTCCCCTAAGATGGTAGAATTAGAATAGCAAAAATCATTGGCAGAATTTTAATGGGAAACAAGAGCCAAAATAGTTCTAAAAGCTTTGTTATTATGATAATACATTAGTCTAGCCTTGACGATTTGCAGATTGACAGGGCTCAGCCTTCATAATGATTAACAACTATTAATGAACCATAAATAATAACTGAGATTTTTGTGTGCACCTTTCTAACCTTGCGAGCCAAACGTGGCAACCCTTTGTGTGTTGAAGACCGCGGCAGACCTGTTCAGGCCTGTCAAGCATTTATGATGAAAAATTAACAGCATTATCCACACCCACCCATTGTTAAAGGAAATATATACATCAGGATCATCGCGTGGGAGTCGTTTTCTTTCTCGCGATGGAGAGATGGCGTCACTTTGCCAGGCCTTCATCTCTCATGCATTTTGACATTGCTCATTGCTTTAGATATGATAAGCATCTCAAATCCAGCCCTGGTAATCTCACAAAATTATACCTTATCCACCTGACACACAGTCATTGTGTAATGAAATCAGTACTTTATTTTTTAAGGAGCATTGTGGAAACAATGACTGATGGAAGTATGAAGAGTATAACACAAAGCACATTGGGATCGAATGTTAAGAAGCCATTTAGCTTAGGGATAGGAGAAAATGTTTGGTCCGTTTCAGGGTTCTCCTTATGACCTGGACCCGCTGAGCAACTCCTTAAGAAACTCTTACCTCCTTAGGAGTCCAACCTTCCTTCTTTTACCTTCCCCTTTCCAATAATGTGAGGTCTAGGCTGTAGGTTTGGAATGATTGACCATCTAGACACAGGATTTAACCACAACAATTTGCTGGTAAATTTAAGAGAGCAAATCACAACTAAAGGTATTCACATCATAGAGCTGAGTGATGCAACAGGCATTAAGAGAAAGTAAAAGTTGCAAATGCAAGTTCCTTTACCCTAGCTGTACTTAGACTTCTCCAAGCTGCTTCTTCCTGCTCCTTCTTCCTGTTCTGGTCTTTTGACTCTGCTGTTACTGGCTCTCTCACTCTCTTTATATACTCTCCTCCCTCAAAACCAAAAGTACTGCTTCAAATCTGAAGAAATGAAACTTAACTGGGGAAATGAAACTACTCTTCTCAGGGATACTCTATCCCAACAAAAACTCCAGGCCTCTAAGCCAGACTTTTTTTTCCTTTTGCCTCTGTAGGTCTCAAACCTTCACAGTCCACAGTTAGGGATGTACAAGAATTTTGTTTATGTTCACAAATCATGCAAACATGTCCCATTCACAACCTGGACTGTGAACGTGAGTGGGAGAGCATGTTCTCCAAAAATAAACACAAATTCTGGAACTTGCTTTTGTGTGTGTGTGTGTGTGTGTGTGTGTATATATATATATATATATATATATAATTAAATGTGCCCCTTCAAAATCGTGCCTTTTTTAAAAAATGTGCATTTTCACACTTTACTCTATGGACACATTTTGGGGCACTTTTTTAATGTGCATTTTTCCCATTTGTAAATGCAACCTTCCCCCATTCAAATGAAATTAAAAAGAGCACAAATGAAGATGGAAATGAGGCAAGCTAAGCTTCAGGGTGCTGTTTGGAGACTATGGGTGATGACAAAAATCACTCGTTCACCCATCCCTATGCATATTTTTAGGCAAACTGATGTATTCCACACTTCCTGAGCTAATATGTGGATCAGAACACAGTTACCATTTGGACTGCCCACTTCTCTGAATTTTGCAATGCAGTTTTCAGCTGAATGCAATGCCCATATTTGGGGAACTTGCATGGAAATATGTGCCCACCAGGGAAAGTTGAGTACAAACACATGTGTATTAGGCACAAAAAAAAGCACAGAAAAAAAGGATACAAAATAGATTTTCTTTTTTTTTCAAAATAGATTTTCATGCTTTAAAAAAAAATAAATCACAGACTGATGCAGAAATAAGACAGAACAAACTTATGACTGAATGTATGTGAAAGTGATATGGACATAGGGATGTGTGAATCAGCAAAACTCGAGCTCTCTGAAGTTCTCTGAATTCCACCTCGAAGCTTATTCTGACCTGAGTCCATATCAGATTGTGAGCTTTGCTTTTTCTTTTTGCATGAAAGTTCCTACAATATATATTCCCCCCACCGCAAATGTACTCATCAATTGTGCACATCTTTGAAATGTACAAATTCTTCTCCCCTTAATGCGTATTTGTGCACATTTTTTAAAAGTACTCATTTTTTTCATGCACATTTTTCAGATGTACACATGCTGTCGAACACATTCCTGTGGGGCCGTAAACCACATTGCAAGCTTGGAAATGTGTGCACTTCAAAAGCAGATTGCATCTGAGTCTGTGTTAGGTCCAAAAGGTGAGAAGAGAACTGGGTAACTCCTGATCAAAAATGCACTGAAATGGATTTCTCATACATCCCTACATGGACGGGAGATAGACTGAATCATCCATCCCTTGATTTAGCTTTGGTTCTTTAAAAGACAGACTTCACATTTTGGGATTTAAATTTAACCCCCTTTCAAGAAATGTCTTTGAACTTTTCATTGCTTCTCCCAGAATATCTTCTGGCTTTTTTGGGCTGAACCTCCAAATTTCCTTCAAATGTGAAATTGAAGGTGAAGTCTGGAAGCAAACTATGGGAGTGCAGAGCCCCACTCTCTCCAACACCCCCCCCACACACACACACATTGAGAAGGAGAGAGAGAGAGAGAGAGAGAGAGAGAGAGAGAGATTTGGCTTCTGTAAAAAAAAAAAAATTGACATTGTTGTGACACTTCACCTGAGGAGCAAAGTGTGCCTCTCCTTCAAGCTTCATTTTAGGTGGAAACTTGGTGGCATCTCAAAGGCACGCAGAGCTCTTCTGAGAAATGTGGTGAGTCCTATCAATGTTTTGAAGAACTTCAAGGGAAGCCAAAAGAAGCTTTGCCCAAGGAGAAACTCCCAAATTTGTCTCCATTTACCTTTTTTTTTTTTATGGATGGGCAAATCTGTCAATTGGGCTTCTCTCAGTTTCCAATCATAAGTTCGGTTCATTTTGACCTTTGGGAATTTCTCCACTCAACAGTTTGGTTCTTTCCAAAATTTCAGAAATTTTTTTTCAAAAGCTTTCTGAGCGAAAGCTCATACGCATTCATTTTTGTGCACATCTCTCCTAATACATGCATTCTGTGTGGATTTTTGCCAATTGTACACATTTTTGCAAGCAATTTTCCTAATGTATTTCATTTTTGAATAATATTTCACCTAATATACACATTTTTGTACACGCTTTTTAATTATTGGAAACCTCCACTGCAAAATTCAGAGGAGTGTAAATTTTGAAGGATAACTGAGTTTCAGTTCATAGAATCATAGGATCATAGACCAATAGGGTTGGAAGGGGCCTATAAGACCATCGAGTCCAACCCCCTGCTCAATGCAGGAATCCAAGTCAGAGCATTCCCGACAGATGGCTGTCCAGCCTCATCCTGAATGCCTCCAGTGTGGGAGAGCCCACCACCTCCCTAGGGAATGCGTTCCATTGTCATACTGCTCCAACAGCCAGGAATTTTTTCCTGATGTTCAGCCGGTATCTGGCTTCCTGTCACTTGAGCCCATTATTCTGTTTCCTGCACTCTGAGATGATTGAGAAGAGACCCTGGCCTTCCTTTCTGTGACATCCTTTCAAGTACTTGAAGAGTGCTATCATATCTCCCCTCATTCTCTTCTTCTCAAGGCTAAACATGCCCAGTTCTTTCAGTCTCTCCTCGTAGGGCTTTGTTTCCAGTCCCCTGATCATCTTCGTTGCCCTTCTCTGAACCCTCTCCAGTTTGTCTGCATCCTTCTTAAACTGGGCACAGTACTCAAGAGGAGGCCTAACCAGTGCTGAGTAGAAGGGAACTAGTACTTCATGTGATTTGGAAGCTATACTTCTATGAATGCATCCTGAAATAGCATTTGCCTTTTTTGCAGCCACATCACATTGTTGGCTCATATTCAGCTTGTGATCTACAACAGTCTCAAGATCCTTCTCTCTTGAAGTATTGTTGAGCCACGTATCCCCCAGCTTGTAACTGTGCATTTGGTTTCTTTTTCCTAGGTGAAGAACTTGGCATTTATCCCCATTAAATTTCATTCTGTTGTTTTCAGCCCACCACTCCAACCTATCAAGATCACTCTGAATTTTGTTTCTGTCTTCCAGATAGGGATGTCAGAGAATTCCACCATGGATCCCAGGGAGGCCAAATTCCAGTGAATTCACCCCCCCAGAATCTGTGGCGTAACGAAACAACCCCCCTGCCACCCCACGAAATGGGCCCGGAAAGGACCCTACCTTGTGTTGGCCGTCTGGTGCTCTGTGAATGGCCGTGACAGGCTACGTAAGTATTTATGTTGCCTATCACGGCTAACACAGGGACGCCATTTGTGTCCCTGAGAGGCCTTGATATGCTACATAAATATATATGTAGCCTATCATGACAATAGGCAGGAACGCAAATGGCGGCCGCCATAGCCGCTGCCATTTGCGTCCCTGTCTTTTGCCATGATAGGCTACATATATATTTACGTAGCCTATCACGGCAAAAGACAAGGATGCAAATGGCGGTGGCTACGGAGGCTGCCATTTGTGTCCCTGTGCAGCCCAGAGGCCGGATGTCTGGCTGCGGGTGGCCCCGGCTGGCAGCTCTGCAGAATTGCTGTGGAGCAGAGACGGCCGGGGAGAATTTAGTGGGGAAGAACGGAGCACCTCCCCCCCACCGCAAATGACCCCACACAGAACGAGGTAAGGGATTCCTACATCCCTACTTCCAGCTATCCTGCTCAATTTTGTGTCATCTACAAATCTGATCAGCATTCCCTGCATCTCCTCATCCAAGTTATTACTAAAAATGTGGAAGAGCACTGGGCCAAGGATTGAGTACTACAGTACCCCACTCATTACCTCTCCCCAGTTTGAGAAGATGCCATTGATAAGCTTGCATAGTTGTTCAAAAGTGCAAAATTAATTAAATTCCCATTAAAACGCAAATGGAATGAATTTCTCCCCCATCCCTATCTTTAGTCAAAATCAGGTGAAAACCTGGGATGTACGAGTTCCTCCACCCCATTCCAGAGAAATATGTCTAGTCTTCTTAAACTTCTTTTGGCCTGCTTTGAAGTTCCTTGAATATTTCACCCAAGGAAGAACCCCCAAACATACTTCAAATGTATCTTCAGAGTGAGAATTTTCCTGCCTTTTGGCCATTTCCTAATGAGCTGCCACCTATAATAACCTGTCAAGCTCTTTAGGAAACCAATCCTTTTGCTGGCAAATAAAAGTGGCAGTAGTAATTTTTGGGTCTTCAGGCATGGAACTCTGGGGCACAATGGAGAACTCTGCAATTGTTTTTGGGCCAATCCTACAGCAGGATGCCATCACTGGAAAGAGTTGGCAGATCATTCCCTAATTTTGTACACCAAGCAAGGGTGAAAGCAAGCAAGTGTTTGTGATTCAAAACCCTTGGTAAGTCAGTTGTCTGTATCATCCTATTGAAGCAGTGTTATACAACACAAAATTCAAACCTCTGTGCTCATCACAACACCATTTGAAAAGATAGTTACCTTTTTTTCAAAGCTTCCCCTGAATCTAGAGGTGGTAAATACAGGGCCCACCTTTTGTCTGGCTCCAATCCTTTTTGAGAAAAACTAAAATAAATTAGCTGGCGCTTTCCCACGGAAGCTGAGGGAGGTGGAGTGAATGGAATGGAACAGCAATTTGAGTGCTCTCTGCACTTGATCCTTTTCTTTGCTTTTGGGTATAGAACATTGTTCTAGGAGCCTCCGCAGAGTGTCTCCAGCTGGCTGACAACTGCACAATAACACAGTTAGGAGGATGGCTCTGTACATAATGAGAGCTGCCAAGGGTTACGCTTTGCAAATTATGCTTTGCAAATAGCGTTGCCCTTATTTTCGCTGTAGTCTACGTAAATCTTTACGTAGACTACAGCGACCAAATAAGGAACGGGAATGGCGGCTCCCTATGGGGGCCGCCATTATCCGTACACACTTTTTTTTTTTTTTTTAAAGTCACCCGTGATAGGCTACGTGACGATTGACGTAGCCTATCACGGCTGACTTTGCAAATCTAGCTGTGATAGGCTACGTTAATCGTCACGTAGCCTATCAGGGGGTGTTTTTTTTTTTCTTTCATTGCAATGGCGGTGGCGGCAGCCGGTCGAAAGACCGGCTGCCGCTCCTGCCCCGCTCGAACACCCGCCGAACCGCCGGCCGGACCCGCCGCCGGGAGGGACATTCGGCGAAGGTAAGTCCCGTCCCAGGGGGGGTGCGGGGTGCGGGGGGGTGCAGAGGATTTCTCCCCAAAACTTGTTCGGGGGGCCGAACACGTTGGCGCTCGGCCCCCCGAAGTTTCGGGGAGAAATTCTCCGCCAACCCTACTGAATTTCACACTTTCGAACCAACATGGGAATTGAAAGGCATCCTTCAAAAGTCACATTTCTCCAAATTTAGCAATGGAGTTCTCTGATCCAAAAATGCATACCAAAATGTGTATATTGGGAGAAAAGACAAACAAAAATGCATATACTATATAAGGGCGAGTAATGTCAAAAATGCATTTTTATATTATAACAATTGCATTAAAATTGCATGTATTGGCCGAAATACACACACACACACACACACACACACACACACAAATGTATGAATTTTCATGCAACACCCCCTCCCAATATTCTCAGTTTTTGGGACAAACTGAACTTATGATTGGGAAGATGAGAAACTGACAGAAAAGTGAACCTTCTGGGAGCAGGATCCAGGCACTTACTCATTTGAAGAGGACACTTCTAGATTGCTCTCTGCAGATGGAGGCATTGTGGGTGTCAACTTAGCAGGAATCAGGTGAGCCAAGAGGCCGTATCAGGCTACTGTCCTTGGGTTGCTCTCTGCAGCCCCACCACTGAAGATGGCCAGTGTGTAGTACTGCAGCTACCATCTCAGCTGGAATGTGGTGACCCAGGGGGCCAAGAGAGTGACATCTCCTCTTGTAAGATTTTCAGATTCTGTCTTCTCAGGCTGAGTTCCTTGTCCCTCAGGTACAAACTGAGAGATGTTCTTGGCAACCCAGTGTAATGGTCCCAGGAGTGTAACCAAGTCACCTGTACTTTTAGAGGGGCCTAGAGATCCATCATGCTTGCTTAGGTTCATTATAAGTGCAATTCCCTTGCTAGTGGGCCTCTGAGCATGTGAGATGAGTCAAAGGCCAATAGCACGGCCTCAGCATATTCCATGCGAATGAAGGCTAGTATTTTATCAGGGCCTAGGACGTGCCTGAGAAGTGAGGCTATGTTTATGCCAAGTTACAGGTGGCTATGCTGGGACAGTTCTGATGGTTTTCCTTCTGAACAAGCAGTCTATGCTGGGAAAGTTGCAGGTGAACGGTAATTAACACTTGCTGCTGTCATGCTGCCTCACTGCTGACATGTATGGTATAAAACCCATTGTACCCCATGGCTCTGGCTTCAGGGAAGCTGTCTGACTCTGATCCAACCACTGGGCATGCCTGTGTGCTGTAAGTGCTCAATAAAGGCTCCTTGTAAACAAACCTGGATCTGGCTGATCATTATCTTGGCACCTCCAAACCTTAGCAGCCCACAGCTGGGGCATACGCCCACTCATCTGCAAAACTGGCTGCTTCCTACAATCTCTGCCAGTGACTCCTAAGCCAGTGCTTGTGGGTTTTCCCATTTGCAGTTGACTAGTCCTAGCCTTAACCAGTTGCAGAACAGTTTGTTTATACATGTGATTTCTGTAACAAATTGGTCTGCCACCACTTGCAGCAATAGAGCTCTGAATCAGCCTCCCAGTGCCTCAGAAACTGTATATCATCAGGATGCAGCAGAATTTCATAGCCACAGTAAGTTAAAAAATGGCAGTACCTTTTTTCTTTTTTTTTAAATGTGGGGCATGCCATTTTTTTAATGGTGTCCACAGGGTTTTTTTTTTTTAAATCCATGATGCTTTTTAATTTTTTTTAGAAAAGCAAAATAAGTTGAAAAATTAAGTTCAGCACTGTTAACATCTCTTCCCCCCCCTCCTTCTTGGGTGTCCGCAGCCTTCCCTGCAATGTAAGATACCTCAAGGGAAACAGGCAGCTGTTTGGATAAACCACCTCTCCTCTGCAGTTGTTACAATGATCATCTATGGGTGATAAAGATCTAGAGAGTATTTTATATGGGTGACAGCAGAAGGTAATTTCCCCGCACAAAGGCTGAGATAAAAGGCAATGATGAAGATAATGCATTTTTCCAAGTTTTGAAGTATGAACAAAGTTAACATAAATCACCGAGCTTGTTTCTGTTGTTTGGCTCGGCTGTTTTACTGCTGCAATTTTGTTGCTCTTGCAACAACACGCAAACTCCCCCCCCCACCAATAAATAAACAATTCTGTGCCTACATCTGGATCCTGTAGGTCTTGGAGATTCCACTAGCAGAGAGTGGTACCAGCTTCAAAGAACTGTCCGACTCAACATAATTACAAAGTGCCAGGTGGGGATGCACAAAATCTGTCTCTCTGCCTTTGCAGGGTTTTCTACCCCTTTCAGTTGGACATCGTTGGTTTTAGGAACTGCAGGCATGAACTGGGTGTGCAATAGAATGTGTCTCCAAATATGGATGACAAGATCAATGCACATCACAAGTCTAATGCTCTCATCTGCCTTGTTCTGAAATGATGCACCTTCAGCTGTTGTTAGAATTGGGAGAACCCCATTCCCACTTGAACACAAGAACATCAGAAGAGCCCTGCTGGATCAGGCCCAGGATCCATCTAGTCCAGCATTCTGTTCACACTGTGGCCAGCCAGCTGTCAACCAGGAACCCACTAGCAGGGCATGAGCACAACACCCTCCCACCCATGTTCCCCAGCAACTGGTGCACATAGGTTCACTGCCTCTGGGACTGGAGGTAGCACATAGCCCTCAAGCCTAGTAGCCATTCATAGACTTCTACAGGGATTTGTCTAGCCCCCCTTTAAAGCCATCCAAGTTGGTGTCCATCACTACATCTTGTTGGAGTGAATTCCATAGTTTAACTATGTGCTGAAGAAGCCCTTCCTTGTATCTGTCCCGAATCTCCCACCAATCAGCTTCATGGGATGAATTCAGCTTCTAGTATTATGTAAGAGGGAGAAAAATGTCTCCCTCTCCACATTCTCCACAAGACGCATAATTTTGTAGACCTCTATCCTGTCTCCCCTTACCCTCCTTTTTTCCAGCTGTTGCAACTTTGCCTCATAGGGGAGATGCTCCAGCCCCTTGATCATTTTAGTTGCCCTTTTTTGTACATTTCCCAGCTCTACTATATATATATATATATATATATATATATATATATATATATATATATAAAGATAAGGTGCCTTGACGATGTAACCCTGAGCTACTGCACGGAGAAGATGGTGGATATTGGCTGTATGGTAGAGACTGTGCAAACTTCAGTGCACCCCAAATAAGAATTGTGGTGGGTGAGAAACTTCCACTTCTTTATTGGATTAGTCAGGGAATTAAAGCTGAGGCTGTAATATTTTGTTTTGCCATTGCAAGAATGAAAAGGTACGCCAAGGGAACCCTCCGTAGATGTACTATTCTCACTTCCAAGAGTGCCAGAAGGATTTTGCCACTCCAAGACAGAAATTAATATCCCACACATATAAGAAAAGAAACAGGAGCTCGGATATGAACTGGAGACATTTTGGCCTCAGAACAATAACTTCCCCGGTTGAGTTAAATGCATTTTGACTCAGTCAATGCTGGGTTTCTATTGACAGCAGATAATCACATCCTACAGTACAAAATGATTATAGGTGTGGATGCTGAGCTGGGACTTCAGCCATTCCAGAAGGTGGGCTTATACAATTACTACATCGTTGGTTGTTTACTGAATTTTCAAATTTTTAGAATAACCTGAAGATACTGTAGGTTAGCCTAGTTGAGACCTAGCTGGACTCCTATTTACACAGGCTGGAAACAAGACATTTACAAAATGGCTGAGAGGCAAATTTACACAGGCAGCAGAATGAGAGGGGAATGGGGCATAAAGTCCCGTGGAGGTTGAATTGACTCTAACCCTTCTATTACAAAATGGAAAAATCAGTTCTGAATGCACATCCTAACCCCCTGCTTACAGGTAGAAAGCTAGCATCCCAGAAAGCAGACTGACTAGAAGAACCTCCTTCACTTAGGGATGCCAGAGAACTCTGCAATGTAATCAAATGAGTTTGGAATTCTATGAATGTGGCCCACAGATTCTGCTGCGGACTGGCTTTTCATACCACATGGATTCTGTGGACTTGTGTAGTGGACCACTTTCAGGAATTTTATGCAAATTCAGTTGTAGAAAAATATGCATTTTTTTTTTTAAAGCTAGAAATGTGCCTTTCCCCCCATGGGCTAAAACATGACAATGTACATTTTGATGGGATTTGTGCATTTCCACAAGTGGGAATTGGGACAAATGCAAATTTGCACAAATTTGGAAAATTGGAAAAAAACCACATCTGATTCCTCCAATGAGTGGACAATGGAATGAAAGGCACCCTAGAATCTGCGAAACACAGCTGGAACAGATTTTACAAAAAAACTGTAAATCTTTATCTTCACTGCTCTGCTAGGTTTCCATTTGTAGGGGGATTATTTAAACAAGGGAGCTTTTGGAAAAGGTATCTTCAACCTTCAGTCTGAAGTGGCACAGAAAATCCTACTACTAGGGATGGACAGGCCCACACCCATCCAGTTTCAGCAGGCACCCACTGAATAGCTGCCCCTAGTCAAGCCCTCCATCTGGACCGATGCTCGAGCCCCCATGAGCTCTCCGAGCTGCCTGCACTCACCTTGAATCCCGTCTGCAAGCGCCTGCCATTTTCCCGAGCTTGTTTTTATGAAAAAAGGAGGTCATTAAAAATGTGCATATTTAAATATGCACAAATTCGGACTGGGAAATGTTGATATATGCAAAATTAGAGGCATAAATGGGTCATTCATGCCTCCAATATGGTGTAGATCACAATATTGTGTAGATCCACCTTTGTAATAGATCAGCAGGCAGAGAGCTCAACAATGTTCAATTTAAGGGAAACCAGCTCAATCACAACATGCATCCCAAATATCTTGGGGTCACACTGGATAGGACACTTTCCTATAAAGAACACTTGATGAAGACTGCTGCCAAACTGAGAAGTAGAAATAATGTTTTAAACAAACTATGCGGCACTAGCTGGGGCTCGACAGCGGATATGCTAAGAATGACCGCACTCAGTCTGGAACTCAGCAGCAGAGTACTGTGCCCCAGTGTGGCTTAATAGTCCACACATGAGAAAGATCGATACACAACTGCATGAGTCAATGCGTATTGTTAGTGGGACCGGATGATATCATCTACTCCCACATACTGGCTGCCTGTTTTGAGCCATGTACCACCTCCGGGTGCAAGACGAAAGAGCGCCTTTCTTCAAGAATACCAGAAGATTATTGACAATCTCCAGCTACCAATATTAAATGACATAACCTACTTGGAGTGAAACAGGTTCAGATCAAGACATCCAGCCATTTCTACTGCTAAAGCTCTTCTAGAAGATGATTTCAATATCCACAACACGTGGAAACAACATTGGCTAGGAAATTGCCCTCCACAATGCCGAAGCTTGCCCTGCATCTTGGAAAAACCACCTGGATTTGACCAGCCCCGTGTGATATGGACAACCTTGAACCGAATTCTCACAGGTCATGGTAGATGTGCAGATGCCCTCTATAAATGGGGCAAAACAACATCACCAAATTGTGATTGTGGGGCTGAAAAACAAATTATCCAACATATAGTGACAGAGTGTCAAAACCGAGCCTACAATGGAGACTTTGCTGATTTCCTGGCTGTGACAACAGAAGTAAAAAACTGTATCTGTAACCTAGACATACGTTTGTAATATTCTTGTCTATATTTTATATTTTACATTTCATATTTATTATGTTCTATGTTTTTATTGTAATGCGATGTAAATGTGCCATACGATAAATGAATGAATGAATGAATGAATGAATGAAAGAATGTGTAGATCAGTGCCTCTCCCAACATGAACCTACCCACACACTGTGTTCAGCATCTAAGGTCCTCCTCCGGGTGCCTCCTCCAAGCGAGACTCAGAAAGTGGTAACAATGGACGGGCCTTCCTGGTGTTGCCCCCCCAATTATAGAATGATCTTCCCAGTGAGGCCCAACTGGTGCCAACATCGTTATCTTTTCAGCTCCAGGTTAAGACCTTTCTCTTTTGTCAGGCATTTGGTGGCATATATGATGAGTTTTTAATCAGGTCATGGATTTGTCTGTTATGGTTGATTGCTTAAAGTTGTTTTTAGATCTATGTTGTCTCTTTTTAGGTAAATGTGTTTTTTTTTAACTTTGTATCTTTCATGGTTTTTGATCTTCAGAAACTTCCCAGAGAGATTCAGCTATGGGATGGTATAGAAATGTTAATAATAATAATAATAATAATAATAACCACCACCACCACCACCACCACCACCACCACAAATTAATCTTAAATTATCCTGATGTCTTTTATCTTGCGTGATTCACAAATTACTCCTTTGGCTTACCTCAACATTCTTTGAAGGAATTTCCAGATCCATCACAACACTTCACAATGCTGCCGAGACCAGGGATAAGGTGAGATAGATAACCTTACTCAGTTTCTGGCTATCTTCATGAGATTCAAGGGTGTTGGGTTCTATTTAAATGACTCTCATACCTACATGTGGGTCAGCATCATCCTTGGGTGGAGTCCTTCTCCCTCCAACTCACTCATGTTTTAATGTGACCTTACCTAATGTTGCTCTTTCAAACAAATACCCAAACTAAAAATAATGTATCTGTCAAAATCCATACCTCTGCAATGGAAGAGAATGGTGGTCTAGATATGCCTTTGGTCTGATCCAGCATGACTCTCATGTTCTTGTGCATCATTGCGTGGAAAGAAGGAGGGCAAGGGGAGACCTGATTGAGGTCTGTGGAATTATGCATGGTGTGGAGAATGTGGATAGGGAGATGTTTTTCTCCCTCTCTTAAAATACCAGAACCTGGGTCATCCCATGAAGCTGATTGGTGGGAGATTCAGGACAGATCAAAGGAAGGACTTCTTCACACAGCACAGAGTTAAACCCCTGCTTGGGTGAGCCTGCTTGGCTCAGTGCCCTAAAACCAGAGTGTAGAGCCTCTGATGCTGATCTTAATACTTGGGCAGGCTCGTACCAGTGTTGGTGACCCTTCAGAGAACAAGGTCCCAAACCATTTAGAGCTTTAGAAGTCAGTACCAGGGCTTTGAATTGCAACCAGAATTGGGTAGGCAGGCAATGAAAAAGAAACAGAATAGGAGTAATAGGATCCAGGCACCTAGCTCCTGCAAGCATTGTAGCTGACGCATTCTATACCAGCTGCAGCTTCTAAGAAAGAACATAAGAACATAAGGAGAGCCCTGCTGGATCAGACCAAGGGTCCATGTAGTCTGACATTCTGTTCACACAGTGGCCAACCAGCTGCCCATGGGAAACCCACAAGCAGGACATGAGTGCAAGAGCACACACACACACCCTGCCCATGTTCCCCAGTAACTGGTGCAAAGAGGCATACTAGCTCTGATATTGGAGGTAGCATATAGCCATCAGGACTAGTAGCCATTGATAGCCTCCTCCTCCAGGAATTTGTCTACCCCCCTTTTAAAACCATCCAAATTGGCAGCCACTGCTACATCTTGTGCTAGTGAATTCCATAGTTTAACTATGTGCTGTGTGAAGAAGTCCTTTTTTGTATCTGTCCGGAATCTCCCACCAATCAGCTTCATGGGATGACCCCACTGGGTTCTGGTATTATGAGTGAGAGGGGGAATCGTCTTCAAGGGTAGCCTCACAACAGAGCACATTTGACTGCCATTCCACAAACATTCTGGCTCACACATTGGTATGCTCACATCCACGTTCACCTCTATTTTTAACTTCCTCTGCTGAAGGTCAGAGAGAAGACATGCAACATTGGCAGGCCCCTGCTGGAACCCCTGGAATTCACCTTTGGATTTATGGAAAAAAACTTTCCCTGAAATATGCCCAACTGGTTCCCATTTGGGCTCAAGGTTTATTTTCCTTTCAAGGAGTTTCTCCATCAATCTCACCCCATAAATTGTGATAAACAATGCGGTCGGTGCTCTCAAAATGTGTTGCTGGGAGATCTCCATAAATCATCGCACTTAAATGCCGGAAAAAGGGGACTATAACCCTTGCATCTCTCTGTCTCTTTCTCCTGTTCCCCTAGAATTGACGAGCATTTATTCTTAACAGTAGAGCATTTTTCCTCTTCTTCTATTTGCCACCTGGAGTCTTTTACTTTAAATTAAAAAATAGTTATGGGGTGAAGAAAGTTATATGCTGAAAAGAAGAAGAAGAAACAAACCAACCTCCATCTCTCATATTAAATGAAAAGTCAATAGTTCTAATTGGAATTTTTCATTTTAAAAAGACTCATTTTTCTTTTCAGCCCTCTTCCCCCCTGCTACCCCCTTTCTGTTGGCTTTTCCAAGATGTCAGCCCTCGGCATTATCTGTGAGTGGTGTTGAAATTGTAATGCAACGGCAAACAGAGCCTTTCTTATGTTTGCTTTTAAGGAAAAAAAGCACACTATTCTCATAATTGCCTCCCCATCCTTCCCCGTTCTTCTCCTTGAGGGAATAACAGCTCTTGGGAGTGTCTTTTTCTTTCTTTTTTTAAAGCTGCCACACAGAGATCTGGTCATGTGAGGAAGCCAGGTTTTTGCACAGCAGTTTTCAACTCACTGGGCCCAGGGAAAAGAAAGGCCTGGAGTTTGGTCTTGTAACAGGGCAAATGTGTGGAGGGGAGGGGCAGTGGCTCAGTGGTAGAGCTCCTGCTTTTCAGCCAGAAGGCCCCAGGTTCGATCCCCGGCTTCTCCAGGTAGGGTGAGGAAAGAATCCTGCCTGAATCCCTGGAGAGCCCTTGCTGCCAGTCAGTGCCGACAATACCGGGCTAGATGGACCAAGGGTCTGACTCAGCATAAGGAAGCTTCCCATGTTCCCATGTGTTGATAGTGCTTTCAGCCCCACCCACCACTGGAATGTGGTCCCTGGGAGCTCTCCAGAATGGAACTTGGCCCTCAGTTTGAAAGAGGTCCAACCCCCCTGCTTTATGCTCTGGGGAAAGAAGCCAGGAGTACCTTTGTGGAAAAGGGCCACAAACACAGCCATAAGAATGTTCTGACCAGGTTTAATGCCTTCCATGATACTTGTAGCAGGGCAACTGAGGGACAACCCAGTTGCCTTCAGGAGAAACTAGAAGTCATTTGGCAACTGACTGTAGAACGACAGTATCATCTTGTATGTATTCTTTGTTATTTTATTTAGATTTACACTGTATCTTTCAATAAAACCATTGTATGTTCATTATACCCATGCTGAGGATGGGAATTAGTTGAATAGCATAATATCTCATCTCATTGCATATGGATTCAGTTATCAAAGAAGTTGTAGCCCTTGTCTAGGGATGTCAGAGAATTCCGCCACGGATCTCGGTGAGGCCGAATGCCAGTGCATTCGGCCCCCTGAACTCTGTGGTGGAACGGCCTGCCACCCCCCCGCCCCCAGGATGAGACTTACCTGGGGCGGATCTTCCGGGCGGCGGCAGCTCCGGCCGCCATTTGCAGTCTTGTAAAAAACAACAACAAAAAAAACGACATGATAGGCTTCGTAAAGATTTACGTAGCCTATCATGGCTGGGTTTTAAAAAAACAAAACAAAACCGTGTACGCAAATGGCAGCTACGCCCGCTGGCATTTGCGTTCCTTATTTTTGGCTGTCTTAGTCTATGTAAATATTTACGTAGACTATGACGGCGAAAATAAAGGGGAACGCAAATAGTGTAGCGGGCGCTATTTGCGTCCCTTTTTGATTCGCTGTTTTAGCCTACATAAAGATTTACGTAGGCTAAAATGATGAATCAAAAAGGGACGCAAATAGCGCCGGATACGCTATTTGCGTCCCCCTTTATTTTCGCCATCATAGTCTACGTGAATTTTTACATAGATTCAGATGGCCAAAAATAAGGAACGCAAATGGCGGTGGCTGTAGCTGCCATTTGCGTACGTGATTCCCCCCCCCCCCAGAGCCCTCCGTGGCCGGAAATCCGGCTGCGGACGGCTCTGGCCTGGCTAGGCCTGGCTGGCTGCTCCGCGGAGCTGCCGCGGAGCACAGCCGGCCGTGGAGGATTCCAGGAGAGAGGAACGGTTTGCCTCCTCCACCGTCGAGGATTCCGGGGGGAGGGACGGAACGCCTCCCCCCCCATCAACATAATCCGCTGAAAGGTAAGTGACTTTCGTACATCCCTACCCTTGTCAATGCCAAGCTGTGCATCTTGTCTCCTTAGTCCTGGGTAGAGATGTATGGATTTTGCAAACATCTCTTTTGTCTGCATTTCGTGGATTGTCAGGTGCTTTTTGTTCTGCCATCTCCTCACTTGACGGAATCAGATTTTTTTCCAGTTTCTCAAATTTGCACATATGCGCACCTGTGAAAATGCACAAGTCCCCCCCCCCAATGTGCAAATCCCCCTAAATATGGATCTTCTTGTTTTAGCCTATGGGGAAAATGCACATTTTCAGCCGGTGGTTTTTGTATTTTATTTTATGTATTTTTCTATGACTAAATTTGCATAAAATTCCAGAAAGTAAAAAACAAACAAACAAACACAGTCTGCAAGTCTGCAGAATCCATGTGACTCAGGAGAAGTTGATCCACTGAGGAATCTGTGGACTGGATTCATAGAAACTTGAACTCATTTGATTACGTTGCGGATTTCTTTGACATCCCTGGTCCTGGGACCATGAACAAAATGCTAGTGATGTTTTTGTATGAAAGAGGCTTACCTGGAGTCCACAGTGATATTTACATAGCCTATCACGGCTAAAGCAGGGGACGCAACAGAGCAGCAGATGGCAGCGGATGGACCCCACCAGCAGGTAGGTTCTGTCCCGGGGGGATTTTGGGGGGAGGCGGGGGGGAGTCCGTTCCACCATGGACTCTGGGGGGCCGGATTCTTTAGGACTCCTCATTGGAGTCCATGGTGGATTTCTCCGCCATCCCTACAAAATGCTTGCTTTTTTCTTGGACTTTCAAAGGGAGTTTTGCTTGAGTAAGAACCACAGAAGAAGCTCAAAAGCATGCCTTTTCCACCTCTGAATGTTCTTGTATGTCCATAATAGATAACTGTGATGCTCGGATGGTGTCATTCAGGCCATTTGGACCAAATCCATCCCTCTTCTTGTCTCCCCCCTCAAAAAAATAAAATAACCCCCCCCTCCTTTCATGTATTGTGTGAAATACATTCTATTGTGTAGAGTGTGAAATTCCACTTTACTCTGGCAAAGTCTTAATTTTCTACTCATTTCCTTACGGGCGTTGAAAGGAAAATAAAATTTTAAACTGTGCAAAAGATTAAAGCGTCTCGTGCTAATAAGAGCCATCTGTTTATTTCTTCTTCCCTTTCTAAGAGACCCTCTGTCTCTTTGTTTTGTTTTGTTTTAATACCCCCAATAGCTGGGGTGGGTGGGGGAATCAAAAAACTTCAGAGGCGTTTTCATTTCCGGAGATGCAGCAAAGATAGACGGGGGAATGGCAGTTCCTGTTAACGAACTTGCTGCAGAGGAGGAGGCTGGAGGGGAACCTCAGGCAGTAGAAAAAAAGGATTCAAACAAGATGTCTGCTCAACCCCCCCCCCATACCTTTGTGGTGGTTGTCAGTTGTTGATCCTGAATGCTCCTCTAAATGTGATCAACTTCGTGCCTTCCATCCCATTCCAACATGATGCAGCAAAGGGATGCAGCCTTGAATTAATAACACCCGTCATCGTTTTATAACACTACGCTGAAAAGGGGAGTCTGATTTTTATAAATACCGGGCAATGTTCAAGAACACCTTTTGGTCATTTGTTTTTGGTCTTTGCATGTGATGATGAAGATGATTTATATTTAGCCTCCCACCTTCTCCAAGGAGCTCAAGGCAGCCTAAATGCCCCCCCTCCCAGATGAACGGATTGTGTAAAATCCGTTCCGTCTCTGTTTCACAATTGTTAGGTGCCTTTCGTTCCATCCAGACATGAAGTTCCTACAGCACATAGAACCATTTGCTCATGGGCATGCATCTGAGTCTGAGCAGCTGGAAGATTCCTTCCACTTTTTATTATACCATTAGGGAGATTGGACAGATGTTCAATGTCACTCATTCCCCTTTTGTATTGATCTTTGCCATTCATTGCTCAACATGCCATTTGTCCATATGAGGCATTGTTAGCTCTGTTTTTGCTTCAGTGACAGAGCACAGCAATATTTGCATATTTGCATATTTGCAAATATTTGCATATTTGCATATATTTGCAAATATTTGCATATTTGCATATTTGCATATTTGCTTCAGTGACAGAGCACAGCAATATTTGCATATTTGCATATTTGCATATTTGTCCATATGAGGCATTGTTAGCTCTGTTTTTGCTTCAGTGACAGAGCACAGCAATAATTTGTGAATGGATTGTGTGCAACAGCAGAGACCTGAGGTTTCCATGAGGTCAAAGAACCTGGAGGGATCTGTGATGTGAGCTGGTGCACTGAGCGGTGAAGTTATCAGGAGCGGTTGCGTCCAAACCATGCCACCAGACCAAGCATGTACTAGGATTAGGAATGGATGGGAAATTAGTTCAGGGCATGTTTTAATGTGACCTTACCTAATGTTGTGCTTTCAAACCAATACCCAAATTGAAAATCATTTATACTTCAAAATCCATACCTCTGCAATGGAACAGAATAGCGGTCTAGATATGCCTTTGGTCTGATCCACCATGACTCTCCTTATGTTCATGTGCATCATTGCTTGGAGGGCAAGGGGAGACCTGATTGAGGTCTACAAAATGATGCATGGTGTGGAGAATGTGGACAGGAAGATGTTTTTCTTCCTCTCTCAAAATACCAGAACTCGGGGTCATCCCATGAAGCTGATTGGTGGGAGATTCAAGACAGATGAAAGGAAGGTCTTCTTCACACAGCACAGAGTTGAACTATGTTGCTTTTGACCTTTAAAACCCTATACAGTTCCGGCCCAGCCTATCTCAAGGAGTGCCCCCAGCTGTAGTAGCCATATTTAAGGCCAGACTGAGTGGTCTTATATTTCTGCAACGTTAGTATAGTTGAGCAACAGACCAGCAATGAAGAAACTGCCCTTGTCAGCAAGCTTGATTGCACAACCTAGTCATGCCTTTAACATTTTGCTTACTGCAGGCTGTAACCATGTCTTAAGATAGAACATCCTGTGGCCCACTTCCTGTACTGTAAACAACTGTGCTAACTGCAAAACCACGAAAGAGGGGACAGGAGAAAGGGTCGCATGTATGTCATCATTACTATAAAAGAAATGTGTAACCATAGTTCAAGGCTTTTGGCTCTTTGGAAAAGATTCCAGCCTCAAGCCCGCGCGTTAAATAAAGAAGCTCTCATTTTCCTTCACTCCGTGGTCTCTCTGACTTTGATTTCTGCTACATAAATGGTGCCGTGACTCGGATGTGGCAGCTCTAAGCCAGACAGGTGGCACTTGCCTGCTCTTTTTCGCCGCACCAGGAGGGAGACCTCGGCGCACATTTTCCCTTCTTGGCGCCACCGACCTTTTTGTCGGGTGAATGGGAGACCGCTTGCGCCGGGATCTCCTGAACGGCTGTGAGCATCAAGGGAACTCCTACGAGCGGAGAAAGGAACTTGAGCCCTGCCTGTATCGCAGCTGAAATTGCGTTGAAACCCACATTGGAAGCCTTCAGGAGAAAGGCAAGTATATGGGAAAAGAGGGCCCCGCCTTGTGAAGAAGGTCAGTGTTAGTATACGTATACGAAAAGAACCTACTCCTTGTGAGTAGAAGGGGGGCCTGATCACACCCCCGAGTGGGCGCCAGTACCCAGCATGCCAGTACTCAGTAGGAAGCTGAGGAAGCTGGGGAAGCCGTTTTCCGCTCTGGTAAAAAGTGGGAAAAGTGGGTGGCAGGGACATATGGATGTAGTGGAGAGAATGATGACTGTGTGAGTGGCTACTGCGGTTTCTGAAGCATACCATTGACCGTCCGGGTGCCCAGGCCAGTAGCAAAGTGCGTGGTGTATAAATCCTCTTGTGTTGGCCAGTGAGACCCCTTACTCACTGACCAATCCCTATTCCCTAATTGTGTCTGTCTTCAATTTAGGAGGGAGGTTATGGGTGGAGGGGGAAGCAAACCTTGCACCCCCTTGGGATGTATGTTAAAGAATTTTAAGAAGGGTTTCAGTGGAGATTATGGTGACCCCCCCATGACTCCACAACGGTTGCAAACCTTGTGTGAAGTAGAGTGGCCGTCTTTTGGTGTGGGATGGCCCACTGAAGGCTCTTTAGATCTTAGCTCAATTAGTCGTGTATATGCCATTGTGGTAGGGGAGCCTGGGCATCCAGACCAATTTCCCTACATTGACTCATGGGATTCTGTGGTCCGCACCTCTCCCCCCTGGCTTAAGAAATGCTTAGAAACCCAGGCCAGAATTTTAGTGCTTAGAAAAGAAAAGATAGCCAATAAAATGCAACCAGTGTTAGACGCCCCAAATGAAGACTTAACAGAGCTGACGGCGTTGCCACCCGCCTATGCCCCACTCCCACCACGGGCCCATGTCACCGTGAGGCCGCCGCGCCAAAACACAGGAGTTCCTGAGCCTATGTCGTCTCCCCGGCCTCCCTGCAGAAACCATATCATAGCCCCACGTTTCGATTTGGAACTGTCACCATCAGCTTCAAGCCTAGCAGGCAATAATTCGCCGCTTTCAACTACTGCCCCCAACTCCCCCATGATGCCTGTAGAGACGTCTATTTCTGTAGGGTCTGAAGGTTCTCTTTTATCGCCTCAAACAGCGTTAAGTAAGGAAACTGAAGAACTGGAAAGTTTAAGGAATTGGGCTGCAGATTTAGTAAAATCAGCAAATGCCCTTAAGAAAAGATGTTTGTTCCGACAAAGTGACGAAGAGAGCTCACCTACTGTTCGTCAGTCGGAAAACGAGGCTCAACATTTATTTCCCCTGAGGCAAGTAACCCAGATGGTGCATAACCCGGACCCAGAGGCAGAGGCGCATTATATTCCAGTTCAAGCTTATACCTATGCGCCTTTTACAACCTCAGACTTATTAAATTGGAAAACCCACTATGCCTCCTATACTACAAAACCTCATGAGTTAGTAGAGCTATGCTCTAGTATTATGGCCTCGCATATGCCCAATTGGCAAGACTGCCAACAGCTACTATTGACATTATTCACCACAGAAGAAAGGCGACGAATTCATCAACAGGTAGAGCATATTGCCTTGGAAAGGGCTCCTGAAAACCACATAAACCCCCAAGGATGGATGAGAGAAAGAGTGCCCTTAGAAAATCCCCATTGGGATCCAAATACCCCCGCGGGATTAGAGCGTCTTACCCAGTATCAAACCCTGCTGTTGCAGGCTATGAGGGCTGGTATGAAGAAGTCTATAAATATGACTAAAGTCTCCGAAGTGCTGCAAGGCGCAACCGAAGCCCCTGGAGAGTATTTAGAACGCCTCTTAGATGCATACCGCCAGTATACCCCCCTCGACCCCGAAGCCCCAGATAACCTGAAGGTAGTCAACATGGCTTTCGTAGCCCAAAGTTACAAAGACATCCGGAAAAAGCTTCAAAAGTTGACTGGGTTTGCAGGAAAAAATTTGACAGAACTTTTAGAAGTTGCTCAGAAAGTGTATGTGAATCGAGATCAAGAAGAAAAGAAAGAGAAAGAGAAGAGAATGGTTAAAAAGGCAGAACTACTAGTTGCAGCACTAGTAGGGCCACAAATTGGAGAAAGAGGCAGAGGAAGAGGCAGAGGGCAAAGAGGACGTGGAAGAGGAAGAAGAGAACTTTTGAGGAGAAATCAGTGTGCACAGTGTGGAAAAGATGGACATTGGTGGCGTGAGTGTCAAGGTGGACCATCAATGTACCAAGAAGGGAATCAAGGAGAATACCAAGGGCGAGCAGGGGGGCAGCCAAGCTGGCAACCTAATAATTGGCAGAGGCAAGGAGAGTCCATAGAGAGATATGAGATGAATCCTTTCACGGGGATGGCCGCGACAGAGAGTCTCGAATAGGACAGACTGGGCCCCCTTCATCTTGGCCCCGGGGAGCCCTTGGTCACCGCCACTGTTGGGGGCCGAAATATTAATTTTATGATAGACACCGGAGCGGCCTCCTCTGTAATAACCTACCCAGTGGCACCCCTCACCCATCAAAAGGTACGAGTAGTAGGGGCGACTGGAGTAGTAGAGGAAAGGCATTTGTTACAACAAAGGACTTGTCAGCTTGGGAGCCATATAGTAAAGCATCAGTTTTTATATCTGCCCGAGTGTCCAATGCCATTATTAAGACGAGATTTGTTATCAAAATTAAGGGCCCAAATATCCTTTGAAGAAGACGGAACAGCGGCTGTAGCCTTTCGGCAGCCTCAGAAGGGCAAGCTTTTGACACTCGCTTATCCGCAAGAGGAAGAGTGGAGACTACATTGGACCATGCTAGTTCTTGATGAAGAGCCATGGCAAGCCTTTCAGGTGCCTGGAGTATGGGCGGAAGATAACCCTCCAGGAATGGCCAGATGTGTGCCTCCAGTTGTAGTTGAGTTAAAACCAGGAGCAATACTAGTACATGTGCGACAGTATCCACTGCCACGCCAAGCGATACTAGGAATACAGAAGCACCTAGATCATCTACTAAAATATGGGATACTCCGAGAATGTCAGTCACCATGGAATACACCCCTCCTGCCAGTGAAGAAGCCCAGCACTGAAGAATACCATCCAGTGCAAGACCTGAGGATGGTCAACCAAGCAACCGTGACAATACATCCAGTCGTCCCAAATCCCTATGTTTTGCTAGGATTAATTCCATCCGAAGCTACTCATTTTACTATTTTAGACCTGAAAGATGCTTTCTTCTGCATCCGACTGGCCCCCACAAGTCAAGCTATCTTTGCATTTCAGTGGGAAGATCAACTGACAGGGAAAAAAACCCAGTTAACTTGGTGTCGTTTACCATAAGGTTTTAAAAACTCCCCTACGCTGTTTGGGACTGCCCTAAGTCAAGACCTTCAAAATTTCCATTCGGAACCGGGAAAAAGAGTTCTGTTGCAGTACGTAGATGATTTGCTTCTTGCAGCATCATCAGAACTTGAGTGTTGGCAAGGGACACGAGAACTGTTACACCTTCTGTGGGAACGCGGATACAAAGTGTCCCGGAAAAAGGCGCAGCTATGTAAAACCCAGGTGCGGTATCTAGGGTTTATAGTGTCTCAACATCAGCGAGAATTGGGCCCCGAACGAAAAGAGACTGTGTGTGCCTTGCCTGAGCCGGCCACTAGAAAACAAGTGCGAGAGTTTCTGGGGGCCGCTGGATTCTGTAGAATTTGGATTCCTAACTTCACTGTCATGTGCAAGCCCTTGTATGAAGCTACTAAGGGCCCCGAGACGGCACCGTTTCAGTGGGAAGAGTCCCAGAAAAAAGCTTTCAAAAATATTAAAACAGCACTACTCCAAGCGCCAGCTCTAGGACTGCCTGATGTGACTAAGCCTTTTCTACTGTATGTGCATGAGCAAGACAATGTAGCTGTAGGAGTACTAACACAGCAGCTAGGCTCCTGGCAGCGACCTGTTGCATATTTATCTAGGCAATTAGACCCGGTCGCAAAAGGGTGGCCAGCATGTTTAAAGGCCATTGCAGCAACAGCCCTCTTAGTCCAAGAAGCAGATAAGTTATCAATGGGACAAGAATTAACTGTTCGAGTTCCACATGCAGTACTCACCCTGATAGAATACAAAGGGAATTATTGGTTCACCAATGAGCGCATGACCAAATACCAAGCCATGCTCTGTGAGAACCCGCGTATCAAGTTAGAAGTGTCATCCAACTTAAATCCAGCTATGTTACTACCAATAGCGCCAGGAAGTCAGCCCAAACACGACTGTATCAAAACTATGAATGAAGTTTACTCCAGCCATCCAGACTTGCATGATAGTCCTTGGCCACACCCAGATATCACTTATTTTACTGATGGAAGCAGTTTTGTCCAAAATGGAAAAAGATATGCCGGCTATGCAATAGTAACAAACGACAAAGTCATTGAGGCCAATCCCTTGCCTGTAGGAACCTCAGCCCAAAGAGCAGAATTAATTGCTCTTATTCGAGCTCTAACATTAGCCGCTAGACTTACCGTCAATATTTACACGGACTCCAAGTATGCCTTCACTACCCTCCATGCCCATGGAGCATTGTATCGTGAAAAAAGATTAATAAATTCAGTTGGCCAAGGTCTCAAGAACGTTGCAGAAATATCTGCTTTATTAGATGCTGTATGGCACCCTAAACAAGTGGCGGTAATGCATTGCCGCGGACATCAAAAAGGGACCAGCGATGTAGCAAAAGGAAATAGATGGGCGGATCAAGTAGCAAAACAAGCTGCCCTTCAAAAGGGACAAAATATAGAAAGAGAAGAAGTAACGGTCATAGCAACTCCGCTGTTCCAAGTCAACTTGGCGGATATGTGTCCAGCATATACTCCAGAAGAAGATCAGATGGCTGTTAATTCCCTCCAAGCTAAAAAAACAGCCAAAAAGTGGTGGGAGTTGCCAGATGGACGAATCTATGTACCTCATCGGCTCGCTTGGAGTATTGTACAAATGGCACACAAAGCTACCCATCTAAGAAAAACTGCCCTGGCAGCATTGCTACAGAAGCAAGTTTACATCAATGGCATGCACGGCCTTGCCAATTCAGCATCTGCGCGGTGTGTAGAATGTTCCAAAAATAATCCAAGACAAGGAAAAGGGCCTCCACCAGGAATTCAGCAATATGGTTCTCTCCCTTTTGAAGCCCTAGTGGTCGATTTCACCGACATGCCCAAGGCAGGACACTATCGCCACTTATTAGTTTTTGTATGTACTTATACCAAATGGGTAGAAGCCTATCCCACCCAGACTGAAAAAGCTAGAGAAGTTATAAGGGCCTTAATGAGGGACATTATCCCCAGACATGGCCTACCTCTATTCATTGGATCTGATAATGGTCCTGCTTTTATTGACAAAGTATTACAAGAAATTAACTCGTTACTTGGCATTCAATGGAAACTCCATTGTGCTTACCGTCCGCAAAGTTCTGGACAGGTAGAGAGGATGAATCGAACCCTCAAGACCCACTTAGCCAAGTTATGTCAAGAAACCAGGAAAAAATGGACAGAAATGTTGCCCTTAGCTCTGTTCAGAATTCGCTGTACTCCTCACAAAATTACTGGTTTGTCCCCTTTTGAGTTAATGTACGGCAGGCCTCCTCAAATATTAGTTGGGTTAAGAGGAGACCTACAAGAATTAGCAAATGTCAGTCTAAGGCAGGAAATTCAAGCACTGGGCAAAGTTCTCCAAGCTCAACGCCGGTTTGTCTTGGAGAACCGACCCCCAATTCCCATTACAGAAATTCATCCCTTCCAACCAGGGGACGAGGTGTGGATCAAAGAATAGAGAGATGACCCTCTGATTCCCAAATGGAAAGGACCAAATACTGTTATACTTTCCACCCCTACAGCTATAAAAGTAGCTGGAATTAAGCCCTGGATACACTGGACGCGAGTCAAGAGGGCAAGGGAGGGGGAATGGACTATAAACAGGAATCCTGAAAATCCTTTAAAAATCACTTTGAGAAAACAGTAAGAAGATTCAGACTAGACCCTACTGTGGACACACCGGGAGACTGTCCACCCAGCGTACGGTCAGATCTGCAACTGGAAAATTGAAAAAGGGGACTAGACCTTACTGCAGCTAACCAGGAAATTAGCTGTCCTGCGTACGGTCAGATCCCAAGAAGATCAAGTATGTGTGCTGCTAAGCTAGTAATATTAGTAGTAGTAAATTATGTTTCTCTAACAGCATGTAGAAAAGGAGGACCTGGTGTAGATAAAAGAGAGGTTCTAGAAGGTGATGTCCCAAATTTCTTGCCTGATATAAAAGAAAAAAAGAAATTCCCACAAGGCGGTGTCTTTAAGAAAGAAGGTCTGCCCCAAAAGTTAGCTGAAAACTATTGGCTACACTTAGCTAACATCACTGGAATCACCCACTTCTGCCTCCCAAAGAACCTACCCACCAGTAAGCTCATTAGCACATGTCTAATACCTGTCTGTAGACAACCAGATAAAATAGAAATTAGGGGTTATACTACAGATTTGTCTTATTCTCATAATCCTTCATGGGGTACTGTCTCAAAAACTCTACCCCCTGCAGAGTTCTATTTAGACACCCCTATTGTCGCCGCTACAAATGCTACGTGTGCACGAATAATTAATTATAAAAAAAGATGTAAAATTGTCCCTGGTCCATCCATAAATTGCAAAACAGTTCAGGATATTCCCTTTAATTTTGCACATGTACTTTTACCTGATAAATGGTTTTGGACCTGTGGTTCCCGTACGTGGTCATTTATTCCAGCCAACTTGTCCGACAGCCAACCATGTTGCCTCAGTCGCCTAGCCCCTTTTCTTCCCCCGTGGCCGATAAAGAAAGCCCATCACCGACAACGTCGAGCTTTAAAGCTGACTGAAGATTGTAATAGCCATTTGCGACTTTACTCCGATTCAGAAAAGCTGGCATTAGCAGTATCATTAGTTGGGATACGGGGGCTAGCCCTAGAAAATGGTCTAGAAGTTAACCGGTTGGCCTGTGCCATGGCAAAAAGTATAAACGCCACCTCACAAGCTCTGTCCTTGCTCAATAAAGAATTCCATGACCTAAGAGGTGCCGTGCTAGAAAACAGGGCTGGTATAGATTACCTCTACCTCCTTCATCGTTTAGGTTATGAAACCCACCAGAACCTCTGTTGTTTCAATTTATCTGACAATAGCAATGCTATAGATAAACAAATCAACAGACTGCACCAAATTGTGGCCAATATCACAATAGGGAAAAATGATTGGCTTGACTGGCTGACCTCTTGGATTCCAAATCTTAATTGGCTCAAAGCGGCATTTGTTCTAATTCTGCCTGTAGTGTTAATGGGAATACTGTTATGTCTCTGTATCCCCTGGTTTATACGTTGCCTAAAAAATATGCTGAATGCCTTAACCTCAAAGACTGCTGCCCGCTATACGCTGTTAGCACTGCAAAATATAAAATAACCTAGGTTGCTGAGAAATGCTATAATTGTAAGGAAAATTATGCATTTAAGGGGGGAATGTAGTAGCCATATTTAAGGCCAGACTGAGTGGTCTTATATTTCTGCAACGTTAGTATAGTTGAGCAACAGACCAGCAATGAAGAAACTGCCCTTGTCAGCAAGCTTGATTGCACAACCTAGTCAAGCCTTTAACATTTTGCTTACTGCAGGCTGTAACCATGTCTTAAGATAGAACATCCTGTGGCCCACTTCCTGTACTGTAAACAACTGTGCTAACTGCAAAACTACGAAAGAGGGGACGGGAGAAAGGGTCGCATGTATGTCATCATTACTATAAAAGAAATGTGTAACCATAGTTCAAGGCTTTTGGCTCTTTGGAAAAGATTCCAGCCTCAAGCCCGCGCGTTAAATAAAGAAGCTCTCATTTTCCTTCACTCCGTGGTCTCTCTGACTTTGATTTCTGCTACACAGCAACACCAGACAGGCCACTCAACAAGATCAGCCTCGGATGTCCTTCTCTCTGTCCCATCAGCCAGGACAGCTAGGCTGGTGAGGACGAGGGAGAGGGCCTTCTCTGTGGTGGCCCCCACTCTGTGGAACTCCCTCCCTAGGGAACTCTGCCATGCCCCCTCTTTAATGAGCTTCTGCCACGCATTAAAAATGTGGTTGTTCAGCAGGCATTTGGGGTGGGTTAGGGTATTTTTAGAAATATGATGTTTTAATGTGGAATTTTATTGTTTTAAACTGTTATATTATTGTATATCACCCAGAGTGGCCAGGTGACCAGCCAGATGGGTGATTAAGCAATTTAATAAATAAATTAAATAAAAACTATGGAACTTGCTACCACAGGATGTAGTGATGGCCGCCAATTTGGATGGCTTTAAAAGCGGGTTGGACAAATTCCTGGAGGAGAAGGCTATCAATGGCTACTAGTCCTGATGGCTGGTTGCTACCTCCAGTACCAGAGGCAGTGAGTCTATGTGCACCAGTTGCTGGGGAACATGGGTGGGAGGGTGCTGTGGTGCTCATGTCCTGCTTGTGGGTTCCTGGTTGACAGCTGGTTGTGTGAACAGAATGCTGGACTAGATGGACCCTTGGTCTGATCCAGCAGGGCTCTTCTTATGCTCTTATCATGGTAGTGCAGGAGGCGTCAAAGCCTCCTAAATGCAAAACATGGTCTCTACCGCTGAGCTATAGAGCTTTTCAACAAAACAACCGGGCTGGGCTTACTGGTGATTAGGGATGCTGGAGAAATTCAAGACGTATTAAAATGATTTCACATTTCTCAGAATCTGACCTGTGGAACCTGCTGAGGACTGGCCTCTTGAGCCCGTCCTAGGTCCATGTACTTTTGGATCTTTAAAAAAAATAAAAATGTTTCCCCAAATTAACCAAATGTCTTCGTAATTGTCAATTTTCTGCTGAGACTGGAAAATACACACAGGGAAAAAATGAATGTAATAGGGGACAGTACACTGCATGTTATGTACTAACAAAGTATGTAAACTGTTGCAAACCCTCTTTTGGAATAATTTGCATATTTTTCCACATAATAATATTTTTTTTAAAAGTTAATCTTTCTGAAAACAGGCACCGGAACAAACGACATCACCTAATCCACAAAACATACAGGAGACAGATTTCATAAAATCCGGGCATCCTTGCTAATGACAATAAATTTAAATAGAACAAAATTTATAATAAAGGTTTTTTATTTATGTAGTTTAAAATATATACATAAAAACAATAAGACACTGATATTGTGCTGTATCTACTTTAGGTTTTGTTGCAGAATTGAGATCCGAGCACTATACAAAGAGTGTTCCCTTTCCTGCTTTCCCACTACATAACCTTTAGGTGGCACTGTGGTATAGTGGAACACCACAATTACACAAGTAGAAGCAGCATTTTCTTTTGCTTTCACAAATAATATCAGTTTTTCCCTGCTCAAAACAACAACAACAACAACAACAACAGCAAGTCAACAACTCCTCGCTGGAAGTGCTGTTTAAAAACAGAAGTGAAATGAGTGTACAGTACATGCCTCATATAGAAAAACACATAGTCTCTTCCTCAACTAAAGGCATCCAGTTCAATGCCCTGGCCCCAAGGTCATTTTGAATAACAAAAATCCACTCCCCATGGTTCTATAGACAGGGCTGATTTAAATAGGAAGCTGCCTTTGAACCTAGGAACTTGCATGCAAAACACATCCTCTGTCACTGAGGTACACCCTTTCCCTGCAAAAATGATCTAAGATTCCAGTCCTTATGGTTCTGAATAAAGGACTGATTTAGACACGAACATAAGAAGCTGCCTTATACTGAGTCAGACCCTGGCTCCATCTAGCTCATCATTGTTGACACTGAGAAAGTGGATTTGTTGTTGTTGTTCAGTCATTCAGTCGTGTCCGACTCTTCATGACCCCATGGACCATAGCACGCCAGGCCAGGCCTTCCTGTCCTGCACTCTCTCCTGGAGCATGCTTAAGTCCATATTCAGAGAAAGTGGATAGGGAGACATTTTTCTCCCTCTCTCATAATACTAGAACCCAATGGGGTCATCCCATGAAGCTGATTGGTGGGAGATTCAGGACAGATAAGAGAAAGGACTCCTTCACCCAGTGCATGGTTAAATTATGGCATTCACTTCCACAAGATGTAGCGATGGCCACCAATTGGAATGGTTAAACACATTCCTGAAGGAGAAAGATACCAAGAGCTACTAGACCTGATGGCTATGTGCTACCTCCAGTATCAGAGGCAGTATGCCTATGTACCCCAGTTGCTGGGGATCGTGGGAAGGAGAGTGCTGTTGCACTTCCTGTGTGCTGCTGGTTGTCCACTGTATGAACAGAATGCTGGACTAGATGGATCTTGGTCTGATCCACCATGGCTCTTCTTATGTTCTTATGACCTGCAGCAACTCTTCAGGCTTTCAGGCAAACCTCTTTCCTAGCCCTACCTGGATGCCAGGAATCAAACCTGGGGCATTCTGCATGCAAAGCAGGTGCTACACCCCCGAGCTGCAACCCTTCTTGTGTTAAGGAACCCCAGTGTGTCTTCCCTCCCACCCTCATCACAATGACACTGCCTTTGTATCGGCAGAGAGAGGCAGCATCAACACATCACAGGCCTTTGCCAGTATGGGAGGCATAGAGAGGAGGGTTCATCCAATATGGTAGCTTTGTTTTCCAAAGCACACTTCTGGCCCTTTTTGTAGCAAACTTTCATGCTCCGATTGGGAAAAAGAAAGTTTGTTGATCACTGTGATGGACATACCAAGACTCTCTGGTTGTTCCTTGCTATGTCTCTTTTATTTTATACTTCATGAATTCTCTCACCTCCTCAGTGCTTCATCCCTTTTCAATATTTACCCCATCTACTGCTCAGCCAAAATGCAGCTTCAAATATTTCCCTCTGTGCTGGGTCCCCACTGCCTGATTCCCTCTGAATGAGATCCAATTCCTCTTTGGAGTACCTCTCTGATTCCAGACAACTGACAACATTTGAGCTGGAAGTCTCTGTTCTGCAGCCAGGAACATGCTGTTCTCCATTCTTTGTGTGAATGTGTGATCCAAAATAGTGTTATTAAGAAGCATGCATATATATATATATATATATATATATATATATATATATATATATATCCATTTCCTCTAGAACAATTTGAGTACATAACACTGGTTCTCATTACAAGTTTCTTTGCCTAGGGCTATTGGAGAAATCTGTTTAGGGGGTGGAGTTTGACAGGTTTTCCTAGGCTTGGCCCCCCAGACTTTGTTTCAGATTCTGCTGCAATGCCCAACTTGATCTGCACCGAATTGGGCCAGTTTATGGATTTTCCAGGAATTGCGCCGGGGGGCGGGGGCGGGGGGGAAGGTTCTGTAATTTGTGCAGGTTTCTGAGCCATTTGCATGAATTATGGCTGAATTTGAGCAAATCACACAAATCATGGCTGAATTTGTGCAAATTTCACCAATAAAAGGTTACCTGGACACATATGGAACAAATAGGCCATTTTTTTTGGGCAGATTGGCCGAGTTTTCTGTCCCTCCCCTGTTCCTGCTCTACACCATGGGCTGAGTTCATACAACTTTGCCACAAGTTGGCAGAGTTGTATGGGTTAAATCAACCTAGGTAAATTTACTTCTGGGATGGGGGTGGGATGGGCTGCTTTGGAGGCAGCCCTGTAGTCATCTATCTGGAATTATGGAGTCTGAGGGGGTAGTGATGCATGGAGGCCTTCCTTAACACCTGGAAAGGTGTGGCAACAAGGAAAGGAGTTGGGAAAGACTAGTTGCTTTCTCATTCATTCACATAGCCCTCACTCTCCCTTCAGTTACCTTCACTTGCCCTCAGTCATGTCAAATTACAGCCAGATCTAATTGGCTGTGTAGCATTGTGATGTCACCATAGGATACCAGATTGGGTGGGATCACTCCTGTGATAAGTCCAGGAAGAAAGACAAAGCAGCAGAGAGCTGAGAAATGGCACCAGAGCTATAGCAGCGAGGGCAAATAATGGCACCACAGCAATTTGCATGAATTATGGCTGAATTTGAGCAAATCACACAAATTATTGTTGAATTTGTGCAAATTTCACCAACTATGATTGATTTTGCACAATTTGCTCAAATTCAGCTGTAATTTGCTCAAATTGCTCAGACATTTGTTCAAATTGCAGACATTTCATATGTGTGTGTGTATACACACACACACACACACATACATATGGATATACATATAATACTTATATACCGCTCCACATCAAAAGATTTTGGAGCATTGAACAACACAGATAAAGGAATAAAACACCATATTAAAACCATTAGAACATTTTAAAAGAAACTCTCTCTCTCTCTCTCTCTCTCTCTCTCTATATATATATATATATATATATACACACACACACACACACACATACATACACACACATACATACATACACACATGCATACGTATATATGAGCAAAAATGATTCCTGGAATCCAGGGAACAGCCTGCAGCTTGGCTCACAGATGCAAAGGGAGTCATACATGCCACAGAACTCCACTGAGCCAAAAAAAGAACTGGACTTCCCAGTGATGGACATCTCTACCTTTCCCCTAGGGTCAGAGACAGTACACTGTCTACATCCCTTATGGCAGGGGTAGGCAACACGATGCCCTCCAGAATGACTAGTCCCATAATTACTTACCTTTGGCCCTGCTGGCTGCCACAGGGGATGGGCCATAGCTCAGTGTGATAGAGCATCTTTTAGGCAAAGATGTGTCCCCTTGAGAAATGTTCGCATGCATATGAACAGATGTCATGTCCTCCCCTGTCCACCTGCCCTATAGGTGCAGATCAGGGGCATCATTTTCACGGACCACAGAATAGGGATGGCGGAGAATTTCTCCCCGAAACTTCGGGGGGCCGAGCGCCAACGTGTTCGGCCCCCCAAACAAGTTTCGGGGAGAAATCCTCCGCCCCCCCGCCCCCCCCCGGGACGGGACTTACCTTCCCTGAATGTCCCTCCCGGCGGCGGGTCCGGCTGGCGGTTCGTCCGGTGTTCGAGCGGGGCGGGAGCGGCAGCCGGTCTTTCGACCGGCTGCCGCCCCCGCCATTGCAATGAAAGAAAAAAAAAACCAACGTCCCCTGATAGGCTACGTGACGATTCACGTAGCCTATCATGGCAAGATTTGCAAAGTCAGCTGTGATAGGCTACGTGAATCGTCACGTAGCCTATCACGGGTGACTTTAAAAAAAAAAAAAAAGTGCGTACGCGAATGGCGGCCCCCATAGGGAGCCGCCATTCGCGTTCCTTATTTAGTTGCTGTAGTCTACATCAATGTTTACACAGACTACGGCGAAAATAAGGGCAACGCTATTTGCGTTGCCCTTATTTTCGCCGTAGTCTACGTAAACATTGACGTAGACTACAGCAACTAAATAAGGAACGCGAATGGCGGCTCCCTATGGGGGCCGCCATTCGCGTACGCGCTTTTTTTTTTAAGTCACCCGTGATAGGCTACGTGACGATTCACGTAGCCTATCACGGCTGACTTTCCAGATCTAGCCGTGATAGGCTACGTGAATCGTCACGTAGCCTATCAGGGGACATTGGTTTTTTTTTTTTTTTACTTTCGTGTTCGCAGCCGGGCGAGGCGAGAAGCCTCCTCCCTGGCCTGAATTTCGGCCGGGCGAGGCGGGAATCCTCCCCCCCCGGCCTGAATTTCGGCCGGGCGAGGCGGGAAGCCTCCCCCCCCGGCCTGAACTTCGCGGGGGGAGCAGCGAAGCGCTCCCCCCCCACCGCGAAAAAGCTGCGAGAAAAGGTAAGTGACTTTTGTTCACCCCTACCACAGAAGTGGACAGGACACAATCCATTTGATGGGAAGATGTGTGCCAGATTTACATCAGTGTAAGGTGGGGTGAGAGGGACTATTTAAGCCTGGTCTGATTCCACCACCCTCTCTTCAGTCCTCATTGGCACCTGCCCACCCTCCTTGGGGTCACAATATAAGGTTACCTGGACAAAAAGGCCATTTTTGTTTTGACAGATTGGCTGAGTTTTCTATCCCTCCCCTGCTCCTACTCTACACCATAGGCTGAGTTCATACAACTTCGCCACAAGTTGGCAGAGTTGTATGGGTTAAATCAACCAAAGTAAATCAACCTCTGGGATGGGGGTGGGATGGGCTCCTTTGGAGGCAGCCCTGTAGTCATCTATCTGGAATTATGGGGTCTGAGGGGGTAGTGATGCATGGAGGCCTTCCTTAACACCTGGAAAGGTGTGGCAACAAGGAAAGGAGTTGGGAAAGACTAGTTGCTTTCTCATTCATTCCCGTAGTCCTCACTCTCCCCTCAGTTGCCTTCACTTGCCCTCAGTCATGTCAAATTACAGCCAGGTCTGATTGGCTGTGTAGTATTGTGATGTCACCATAGGACACCAGATTGGATGGGATCACCCTTGTGATAAGTCCAGGAAGAAGGACAAAGCAGCAGAGAGCTGGGAAATGGCACTACAGAGAAGAAAGTGGGGAACGATGAATATTTATACCATGCAAATGTCATTTCATGAATAAAAAAGTCTACCCTTCCAAAACTGCTAATTTTTAACCATCACCCCCCAAAACAACAAGAACAACAACAACGACAGATAATATTTGGTGCAAGGCTAGTCACATACATATGCCTGGAGAGAAAATTCTGTATGCAAGAGAGCCAGCAGGCAATTAAGAGCAACTGCCTGTCAAAACCTCCACTGGAATACATCCAATGCATCAGCTTAAGACGGACGCTCCTATTCATTCACTTGGACTGGGAGCAAAGAGATTTCAATAGCCACATGCAGACTGAACCTTGGTTTTCAGATCCCATCTGAAGGATCCAAAAAGCAATTTAAAGAGAAGTCATAGTAAATGAAACAAGAAAGTCAACAGAGAAGAAAGCCCACAATCTTTACCAGGAGCCATGGAGCCATTGAAAGAAACAAAGCGTGCATACCACACATGAATAATGAGAGGAAACTAGTTGGGCCAGTCTCATGGGGAGGTTGTTTTGTCTTTCTTTTTCACTTAGTAGGTCTTGCTATTGTGGTGCTGCATGTTGCAGACAGAGGGGTCCTTGTGAAAAACAGGGGGACATGGTTTTCCCTTTGTCGATGACTTGGCCAACAGTTTTTTGGCTTCACATGCAGGATCTAGGGTTGTGTTTATAGATGAATGCTCACCACTCAGTGACTTACAGCATCAAGGGATGGGCCAGCCTCCAAAGAGTTACTTTAGGTGTCACCATTGTTTCTCATTCTGCTTGAAAGGTAACTAAAGGGAGAATGTGTTTTAGGGATGGGTGAGGAATTCACTCAAGTGTGTGTGTGTGTGTGTGTGTGTGTTTAATGGATTCACCCAATGTGCACCTCCTGGGACAAAATGCAAAATCAGACAGAATTTGCTCTGAGAAATTCATACATTTCTGAGCTTGCGATGTGATCTGCCAAAGGGGGAAAAAAGAGAGTCTTTGACAACATGTGCAATTTGAACAATGTGCAAAAAGCATTGCATACAATTCACACAGAAGATGTTTGGTCAACACAGGTGTACAAAAATGTGTATGATATATATAGATACACACACACACACACACACACACACAGACCATGCATACATTTACACACACACCCCATGCATATATTTGAAAAATGCGCACACAAAATACATACAGATTTCTGTACTGAGGGGAAAACAAAACAAAACAATCTTGTATGGAACTAGGCTGGAATGAGCTTGGTGGTGGGAAAATGAGAACCTTGACAACATTGAGTTTCGTAGATCCTAGTTGTGTTTTGGGGCCTGGGGGCTGGCAGGAGTGTGGGAGAGCCATGGATTCTGCTCCAACCCTGAGAAGAATTTCAGGACTTATAAAGCTCATCTTTCCACTGAGGTGAGCTTTTACAAGCCCCTAAAGTTCATTTCTGAGACTGAGCTCAGAGCAGTTCACTGGCATTCCCTAGTTGGGACAGTTGTCTTCCATTAACATAAAACCTAGGACATTAACCTGCACTCAGCTTGATGCCAAGCAGTACCAGCACTAGGGATGGATGGGAGGATTCCCTACCTGTCATTCTGGCCGGGAATCTGCCCTTGGGGGGAGGCGATCTGTTCCTCCCCCCAGAATCCTGTTCGGCTGGCTCCAAAGCACCAGCGATATGGCCGCCATTGCCGTATCGCTGGCTGAGGGGTATTGACTGCGGACACAAATGGCATCCAGGATGCCATTTGCGGCCGTAAAGGTCTTAGTTTAAGGTAAATGCAGCTGTAAATGGCTGCATTTAGCTTAAACTAGGATCTTTATGGCCGCAAATGGCATCCTCGATGCCATTTGCGGCCCTGTTTTTTCATGCGACAGGCTATGCAAATATTTGTGTAACCTATTGCATGAAAAAAAAAGCAGGGATGCAAATGGTGTCCAGGACACCATTTGCAGCCATAAAGGTCTTAAAAAGGTAAAAAGGTAAAGGTGTCCCCAACCAGTTGTGTCCGATTCTAGGGTGCGGTGCTCATCTCCATTTCTAAGCTGAAGAGCCAGCGCTGTCCGAAGACGCTTCTGTGGTCATGTGGCCGGCATGACTGAACACCGAGGTGCACGGAACACTGTCACCTTTCCCGCCGAGGCGGTACCTATTTATCTACTTGCAATTTCTTGCTTTCGAACTGCTAGGTTGGCAGGAGCTGGGACTGAAGACGGGAGCTCACTCCATCACGCGGCACTCGGGTCTCGAACTGCTGTCCTGCCAACCTTCTGGTCTGCAATTCAGCGTCTTAACCACTAAGCCACCGCGGCCCCAAAGGTCTTAAAGGTCTTAGTTTAAGGTAAATGCAGCCATTTATGCAGCCAATACCCCTCAGCCAGCGATGCGGCATGGCGGCTGTATCGCTGGCACTCTGGAGCCGGAGGATCTGGCCGAAGAGGATTCTGCAGGGAGGTGGAGGTAAGTGTTTTGTTCCATCACGGACTCCAGGGGGCTGCAGTCTTTAGAATCCAGCCTCATTGGGGTCTGTGGCGGACTTCTCCACCATCCCTAACCAGCACCAGGTTTTGGAGGGCCCTTGAGCAAGGCACCTCACTAGTTCCCTTCCTCCATGAGCCTGCCTTCTCACCACCATTGTCACAGCTGTTGTTGCTTCTCATCCTCTTCCTCATCATTCCTACTGCTTGCTTGCTTACTGGACAGGCAAAGAGCCAGCAAGCAAGAAGGCCATGGAATTCCCTTCTTCTCCCTCTCATCACTGCCTTTGTCTGGGCCAGAGCAAGAAACAGGTGAACAAGCAGATTGCAATGGTGAAGAGGAGGAACTATTCCAAGGGGCTCTTGTCAGTGGACCCCTGCTGGACTGTGGGCTCTTGGTGGGTCTCAACCAAGTCTACCCTTGATCCCATCAGCTAAGACTAGGGATGCTGGAGAAATTCTAGATGGACTAAAATGAGCTTGGATTTCTAAGAGTCCGACCTGTGGAATCCATTGCAGTCTGACCTCCTCAGGCCACATGGAGTCTGTGGACTTTCAGATCGTTTTGTTGTTGCTGTTTACTTTCCCGAAACGTATGCATATTTATTCGCAGGGAAATATGCACGTTTCTGCTGAGACTGGCAAATATATGCAGGGAAATGTTAAATGGAATGGGGGACAATGTGCTAAATGTGACGTACTAAGGTAAATTATGTAAATTGTTGCAACCCTCTTACGGAATTATTTGCATGTTTTCTGCAAATAATATATAAAAAAATCAAATCCATCTGTGAATGGACGATGGAACAAAAGGCACCTGACAATCCATGAAACACAGAGGGAGTAGATTTTACACAATACATACATCCCTAGGTAAGACCACGATAGAGTTTCACCCTCACATGAAGCTGCAGGAAGTGGGCCCTCGGCTCTTCCTTGCTTTTGTGAACCAACTTGCAGCCACCCTCACCCCACATGACATTGACTTTCAAGGCATACTAAGACTTGTCAGGAGGAAAATGTCACTCGGGAAAATGTCAAATCTCCTTCTTTTTGCAAGGTTGAAAGTTAACAGCCTTGCTAAAACCATTGTAAAGATCACAACAAATGTCTACGATATGCAAATTCTTTGACCACACATCTGACCACATAATATAATGGCCCTCTCTCTCACTCTCGCTCTCTTTTGCATGCTGCAACAGCCATTTCAATAGATTTTTTAAAGGGATTCCAACTTTCAGTTCAAAGCTTTCCCACAACTTAGTGGGTCCCAATGGCGTCACCTTTTTGACCTTTCCATTACGAGAGTTTCAAGCCAATTCCAGCAGTAATTGCTAAGTGAAACGCTCGATGTGACATTTCCACCGTAAGGTGTCTAGCTATGCTGGCAAGAATGCCGGTAGTATCCAACACTCTTTCTTGCTCCAGAGATAGCTATGCACAGATTTCAAGTCTCTAGCACTCACAGTACAGACATGTAAACCACCCTTCCAAGAAATTTCCCTTGGTCGATTACAGAAAAAACAAAAACCTGAACTCCCTCAAACCCCCTATAGACGTTTTTGACTCTCATAATTGAGCTGGAATGACATTCCTTGAAGTGACCTTGGAATTTGCAACAATGCCTTGTTTGAGCAGGAATTTTTGGAGGCTCACTTTGGGCAATATTTAGTGTAGACTTAGGATGAGGTTCTAGGTCCCACTGCTCCAGCAGGGCCTATCTCTGCACTGGGCCCCTTTTAAAGCCCCCCCCCCCCGGTCCTCTCACCAGCTCCAAGTATCTGAGTCTGGGAACCATCATTTTAATTCACCTTGATTTCATGGCAATTTTAGTAGTGATGGATATGCTAGTGATGGATAGTGGTTGTGTGATGAAGGTTGAACTTTTAATGTTGCCACCTCAACTTGGATTCTTGTTATTTCTCTGCTCAGTGTTATTCGGGGAAAATAAATATTAGAACAGTGGTTCCTAAACCACAGGGTAATTATACTATAATGGTAATTATAGTCCAACTACACCTGGGAATCCAACGTAGGGGACCATGGTGTTAGAGACTGCTGAACCAGGAACGTCATGGTTTTTGGCTGGGACACAGTGAGCTACTGTGCTTAGACTCCAAAGCATGTGCTTAGACTCCAATGCCCTTTTCAGGCACACAGAGCAACTGGGGTATCCAGCACTGGAATTGACAGGATGTATGAAACCTCTGGATTGACTCAGCCAAGCCAATGGACCATAGCTCAGGGGTAGAACAACAGTTTTTGCACACAGAAGGTCCCTGGACCAATCCCTGCAATGACCAGGGAAAAAGGATCAAGTAGCAGGTGATGTTGAAAGCATCTTTTCGAGAACCTGGATAGCTACACTGTCAGACAAAACTGGACTAGATGGAACATATAGTCTGAGCCAATATAAGGTGGCTTCCTATCAAGCTAAGTCTGGTTGGCCTTCTGCCTTGCCTGGTCAGCAGAAGAGTATCTTCTGGCTACATGTCTGGCTTCAGAACAAAGCATCAGCTCCAGCAACTGACCTTGGGGATCCTGGGTGGGAGATCCCACACTCTAGGGCAAGAGTGCAGCACCTCAAGTCCAGGGGTGAAATCTGCCCCTTCTCTGGATTCCAATCCATCCTTGCAAGGTTCTCCAGATGGCTATGACCCCTTTCCTTGGCCTCACCTGTCTCCCGCCAATGACCAATCATTTAGTGGTTTCCCAGCTTTTGTGCAGTTTTCCCTCCCATTCTAACAGGTTGGAATACCTCTCCGGAGGCTCAGTTACTGGCAGTGAGAGCTTTAAACTAAAATATGCTGGCATTTCTGGCCACGCCCCTTTTGCTGTTGGTCCTGCCCACCACTGAAATGCAGCCCCTGAGAACTTCTCCAAAATGGAATTCAGCCCTAAGGATGAAAGAGGGCCAACACCCCTGGTCTAAGGTTTAGATCCAGGTTTAGCCATGACCCTGGCCCATTATTAATACTGTTGGCAACTTGACTGCTGTTGGGCCCATATTTGAAGAGCTCTGGGGAAGGATGCCAAAGGAGACAACTGAGAAAAATGCATGATTCACAAACCAACATAGATCTCCCCAATCAAAGAGACAGGCCCTGCTCTGTCACAGGGCTCTGTCACTTGAGAGATGCCACATACACAGGATCGAAAGCCACTTCGTTTTATAGCACAGTCAATAATGGATAAGCACTTCTTTAATTTTTAACTTAAGGGAATTGATCTCATTATGTCCAGTTATGGTTGTCTGTGATTCATGAGACTCAAATAAATGGGAAAACATCCAAATGGATGTCCACACCATTGATGAGCCTGACCCCTCTTTACATAATCCCATAAAATGTGTCCTTCCCAATGCTGAATTGATATAAGCCCTATTTAATGCACGAGACTTTGTTGAAATGAAGAAGGAGAAGGAGAAGGAGAAGGAGAAGGAGAAGGAGAAGGAGAAGGAGAAGAAGATTAATTGGGTGTTAATTGGATTAGCATTGTAATATGCCAGAGGTACACGTTGAAAGAATTTGTTCAAGGACTGAAGATGGGGACCTTATGCTGTTCTCACTGTGGATGAAGTCAAATGATCAGCTTGAGATGACCCAGTTGCCAGCATAGGTTCAGTGGGCACAGGATCCCCCAGTATCAGGGTTGGGTTGTGGACAGATGAGCCAGGACCAAGGAGCCAGGAGCCATGGGACCAGCAGTAATCAGGAATGAAGAGTAGGTCAGAACTGGAGGACAAACAAATGGGCAGGACTGAGATGCAAGCCAGATGCCAGGACCAAAGAGCAGTTCAAAATCAGAAGACAAACAGGCAACTGGAGCAAAGAACAAGACAGAATAACCAAGAATATGGAACACACCAGAGCTCAGGAAGGCCTTGTTGCTTGAGCAATGCTCAACTGCAACAGGAAGCCCTCTTATCCTCCTTCCTGTTCAGGAGGAGGCTCTAGCCGCCCGCATGGGTGGGTGGAGTCAGCTCAAGGACTCAGGATATGTCACTGAAAAGCTTCCACTTGCAGTTCAAAGGTTAACCATGAGGGGGAATCATACACCAATCCAGCAGTTCCTGATAGTGATACAGTTACACAGCTAGAAGAAATGGTTGCATGTAATCCTCTGACTTAAAGCTAGGACATGGCTAGCTCACCTTAAGCAAACACCTATAAAAAGGAGCCCATCAGGTATCCAAGAGAGGGTATCCCCAGAGCTTTGGTGCCCCAACTAAAAAGGCCCTGCCTCTTATACCAGATCTTGCATAATGATAGGAGACAGAGCAGGGTCTCAGAAACGTCTGGCCTAGTGAAGGTGTGGAGAATCTGTGTCCTCACAGCCAGTAAGGCCAATGGTCAGGGAAAGTTCTGCACTCAAAGGTATCTGAGGTTCTGAGAACTCTGGCTACCTTGCTCCATGGGCTCCTACTGAAGACAAGACAGAACAGGGGAGGACCTAAATGGCCGTTGTTCCTAGCCAGCCTAATGGAGTGGATCTTGAGGTCTCGGCTTTCCCTCTGATGCAACCAGGAGGAATGGTTAGTGATGGATGCAGTTCTCCAAGAGGAGGAGCCAAATGGCTGCTTGTCCCAACTGAGTCAATGGAGGGAGGGGCGCTCAATGTCTCACCTCTCCCTCCGAGGCAATCCAGTGGAATCCATCAACCTGCTGATGACGTGCTTCTGTTCTCAGTCAGAACCCAGGAGATGTAACAAGCTATCATTTCTTTTGGATTCCCTACTGGGTCATTTTATGGATGGATTCCCCAGGAAAAAAACAAAACATTTGTTGACATTCGATATATTAGATGCATTTCTCTTGTGCACCCACTGCAACTGCTGAATAGTGGGGTGCTGGCAATTGCTGTGCTACCCTGTTTCCCCAGAGTCTCAGTGTTTGCTGAGTGAACAAAGAGACAGGATGACTGGTAAACAAGGAATTGCTCGAGTGGCACAAACCTGACGATATCCATTTTTTGGTCCATTTGGAATCTAGAAAGTGACCTGCTTAAGAACAGGTCACTGGGGACTTGGCAGACTTTTGAAAACTTTACTACCGTGAGGAAACTGTGTCCATCTTGAGCTTCTTTCCCCAATGTGGTGTCATTCACATGTTTTGGACATGAACTCCCATCAGCTCCAGACAGCATGGACAACATTGAGGAATGCTGAGAGTTGCAATCTAAAACATTTGGAGGGTACTAGGTTGGGGGGGGGGGGCTGATCCAGACCAACCAACATAGGATAGGCCATAGCTCAGTGGTACAACCCCTGCTTTGCATGCAGAAAGTTCCAGGTTCGATCCCCAGAATCTCCAGGTAGGGCTGGAAAAACTCCTGCCTGAAACCCTGGAGAGCTGCTCCCAGTCAGTGTTGACATACTGAGCTAGATAGACCAAGGGTCTGACTCAGCATAAGGCAGCTTCCCATGTTCCCATGTTTCAGAAGACAGTTTTGCACTAGAAGTGAAACAATATTTCCTCCCCACATCCCTGCCCCCCAAAGAAACATTTTAGGGTTTCACGCTTTCTCCCTATGAGGAGAGACTGAAAGAACTGGGCATATTTAGCCTTAAGAAGAGAAGACTGAGGGGAGATAGGATAGCGCTCTTCAAGTACTTGAAAGGTTGTCACAGAGAGGAAGGCCAGGATCTCTTCTCCATCATCCCAGAGAGCAGGACACGGAATAATGGGCTCAAGTGACAGGAAGCCAGATTCCAGCTGAAGATCAGGAAGAGCTTCCTTCCTGACTGTTAGAGCAGTATGACAATGGAACCCATTCCCTAGGGAAGTGGTGGGCTATCCCACACTGGAGGCATTCAAGATGAAGCTGGACAGCCATCTGTCAGGGATGCTTGGACTTGGATTCCTGCACTGAGCAGGGGTTCGACTTGATGGTCTTGTAGGCCCCTTCCAACCCTACTATTCTATGATTCTATGTTCCCTACTCCTGGCACAGGGCCCCCGATGTCCCTCCCCAGTGCAAATGTGGTCTTCAGGCCAAAATAGGTTTCCCATCCCTGCTTTAAAGCCAAGAATCATTGTAGGGTTTCTCTTTTTCTCCCTATGAGGAGAGACTGAAAGAACTGGGCATGTTTAGCCTTGAGAAGAGAAGACTGAAGGGAGATAGGATAGCACTCTTCAAGTCCTTGAAAGGTTGTCACAGAGAGGAAGGCCAGGATCTCTTCTCCATCATCCCAGAGAGCAGGACATGGAATAATTGGCTCAAGTGACAGGAAGCCAGATTCTGGCTGAACATCAGGAAAAGCTTCCTGAGTGTTAGAGCAATAGGACAATGGAACCAATAACCTAGGGAGGTGGTGGGCTCTCCCACACCGGAGGCATTCAAGATGAGGCTGGACAGCCACTTGTCAGGGATGCTCTGACTTGGATTCCTGCATTGAGCAGGGGGTTGGACACGATGGCCTTGTAAGCCCCTTCCAACCCTACTATTATTTGATTCTATGATTCTGAGTCTGTCCATCCCTATTTGGTACTTGACTTACAGTGGTATTTTGTACTGGACAGGTGATAGTTTAAGGTGCCATCATAGTCAACACCTGGCAGAACACAACCAAAATAGGCTAACAAGTTGAATTAGTTTCATTTTGAATTTCAGATTTGCCATGTGAATTTGAATCTTCCACTTTACATTCTTGGAACATAGGAGACAACAACATTTAAGAACACAGGAAGCTTGGTCCATCTAGCCCAGTATTTTTGACACTGGCTGGCAGCAGCTCTCCAGGATTTCAGGCAGGGGTGTCAGAGAAAACGGCGATGGATTTGAATGAGTTCAAATTTCTGTCTTTAAACTGTGGATTCCTCAGTGGACCTGTTTTTTTTTTTTCCCTGAGTTGCACAGATTCTGTGGACTTGCAGACCAGGTATTTTAAAAACTTTTTTGAGGAGGGGGATTTGCACAAATTTGCACTTGCTCCAACGCACACTTGCACATTTGCACAAGTGGAATGAAATTCTTGTACACCCCTATAAAATTCTGATGAAATTAATGAGTGTACAACAGAATGAAAGATGCCTGACAATTTGCAAAACACAGACAGAATGGATTTAATGAAATCTGCCCAGCTCTAGTTTCAGGCAGACTTCCTTCCTAGCTCTTTTCGGATAGGAACCTGGGAACTTCTGCATGCAAAGCATGTTTTCTACCACTGAGCCACAATGCCTCCCTCCCTTTACATTTGAGTAGGGAAACTGAAAAGGCTGGGAAATTTCCTGTATTTGCAAACATTCACTTCTACTTAGGGATGGATGGACTCACCTGTGTGTAAGGTCCATTTACACCTGTGGTCTATTATGCTTGTAATGTTGCATAAACAGCCTCTTTACAGCCACCATTTAGACAACATTGTTGTTGTTCAGTCGTTGAGTCGTGTCCGACTCTTCATGACCCCATGGACCATAGCACGCCAGGCCTTCCTGTCCACCTGGAGTGTGCTCAAGTTCATATTCATTGCATCGGTGATGCTATCTAGCCATCTCATCCTCTGCCATCCCCTTCTCCTTTTGCCTTCAGTCTTTCCCACCATCAGGGTCTTTTCCAGTGACTTTTCTCTTCGCATTTGATGGCCAAAACATTTGAGCTTCAGCTTCAGCGTCTGTCCTTCCAATGAGCAGTCAGGGCTGATTTCCTTTAGGATTGACTGATTTGACCTCCTTGCAGTCCAGGGGACTCGTAAGAGTCTTCTCCAGCACCACAGTTCGAAAGCATCAATTCTTCAGTGCTCAGCCTTCCTTAGAGTCCAGCTCTCACAGCCATACGTTACTACTGGGAAAACCATAGCTTTGATTATATGGACCTTTGTTGGCAAGGTGATGTCTCTGCTTCTTACTATGCTGTCTAGGTTTGCCATAGCTTTCATCCCAAGGAGCAAGTGTCTTTTAATTTCATGGCTACAGTCACCATCTGTGGTGATCTTGGAGCCCAAGAAAATAAAATCTGTCACTGGCTGCTTCCATTTCTTCCCCTTCTATATGCCAGGAAGTGATGGGGCCAGATGCCATGATCTTAGTTTTTTTAATGTTGAGTTTCAAACCAGCTTTTGCACTCTCCACTTTCACCCTCAACAAGAGGCTCTTGAGATCCTCTTCGCTTTCTGCCATTAGGGTGGTATCATCTGCGTATCTGAGGTTGTGAATAATTCTCCCAGCCATCTTAATTCTGACCTGTGATTCATCCGACCTGGCGTTTCTCATGATGTACTCTGCATATAAGTTAAATAAGCAGGGCGACAATATGCAGCCTCGTCGTACTCCTTTCCCAATTTTGAACCAATCAGTTGTTCCATGTCCGGTTCTTACTGTTGCTTCTTGACCCTCATACAGGTTTCTCAGGAGACAGGTAAGGTGGTCTGTACTCTCATCTCTTTAAGAATTTGCCACAGTTTGTTGTGATCCACACAATCAAAGGCTTTAGCGTAGTCAATGAAGCAGAAATAGACATTTTTCTGGAATTCTCTTGCTTTCTCCATGATCCAGCAAATGTTGGTGATTTGATCTCTAGTTCCTCTGCCTCTTCGAAACCCAGCTTGTACTTCCGGTAGTTCTCGGTTCACATGCTGCTGAAGCCTAGCTTGTAGGATTTTGAGCATAACCTTGCTGGCATGTGAAATGAGCACAACACTCTTTGGCATTGCCCTTCTTTGGAATTGGAATGTAAACTGACCTTTTCCAGTCTTGTGGCCACTGTTGAGTGTTCCATATTTGTTGGCATATTGAGTGCAGCACTTTAACAGCATCATCTTTTAGGATTTTAAATAGCTCAGCTGGAAGACTGTCAACTCCACCAGCTTTGTTGTTAGTAATGCTTCCTAAGGCCCATTTGACTTCACTCTCGAGGATGTCCGGCTCAAGTTCAGTGACTGCACTATCATGGCTATCAGGGACATTCAGATCTTTCCTGTATAGTTCTTCTGTGTTTCCACCTCTTCTTAATCTCATCTGCTTCTGTTAGGTCCCTGCCTTCTTTGTCCTTTATCATGCCTGTCTTTGCACAAAACGTTCCCTTGAGATCTCCGATTTTCTTGAAAAGATCTCTAGTCTTTCCCATTCTATTGTTTCCCTCGATTTCTTTGCATTGTTCATTTAAGAAGGCCTGCTTGTCTCTCCTTGCTATTCTCTGGAACTCTGCATTCAGTTGGGTATATCTTCCCCTTTCTCCCTTGCTTTTTGCTTCCCTTCTTTCCTCAGCTACTTGTAAAGCCTCATCAGACAGCCACTTTGCTTTGTTGTATTTCTTTTTCTTTGGGATGGATTGAGTTGCTGCCTCCTGAACAATGTTACAGACTTCCATCCATAGTTCCTCAGACACTCTTTCTATCAGGTCTAATCCCTGAAATCTATTCCTCACCTCCACTGTATATTCATATGATTTAGGTCATACCTGAATGGTTTAGTGGTTTTCCCTACATTCTTCAATTTAAGCCGAAATTTTGCAATAAGCAGCTCATGATCTGAGCCACAGTCAGCTCCAGTTCTTGTTTTTACTGACTGTATAGAGCTTCTCCATCTTTGGCTGCAAAGGACATAATCAATCTGATTTCGATATTGACCATCTGGTGATGTCCATGTGTAGAGTCACCTCTTGTGCTGTTGGAAAAGAGTGTTTGCTATGATCAGCGTGTTCTCCTGGCAAAACTATTAGCCTTTGTCCTGCTTCATTTTGTACACCAAGGCCATGCTTGCCTGTTATCCTGGTGATTTCTTGACTTCCTACTTTGACATTCCAATCCCCTATGATGAAAAGGACATCTTTTTTTGGTGTTAGTTCTAGAACGTGTTGTAGGTCTTCATAGAATCGATCAACCTCAGCTTCTTTGGCCTCAGTGGTTGGGGCATAGACTTGAATTACTGTGATGTTGAATGGTTTGCCTTGGATTCGTACTGATATCATTCTATCGTTTTTGAGATTGTACCCCAGTACTGCTTTTCCCACCCTTTTGTTGACTATGAGTGCTACTCCATTTCTTCTAAGGGATTTTTGCCCACAGTAGTAGATATGATGGTCACCTGAATTAAATTCGCCCATGCTTGTCCATTTTAGTTTGCTGATTCCCAAGATGTCAATGTTCAATCTTGCCATCTCATGTTTGACCACCTCCAGCTTACCTTGATTCATTGATCTGCAATTCCATGTTCCTAAACAATATTGTTCTTTACAGCATCGGACTTTCTTTTCACCACCAGACACATCCGCAGCTGAGTGTCCTTTCGGCTTTGGCCCAGCCGCTTCACTCTTTCTGGTGCTACTTGGAAATACCCTCTGCTCTTCCCCAGTAGTATATTGGACACCTTCCGACCAGAGGGGCTCATCTCCCGGCGTCATCTCTTTTAGCCTTGTGATACGTTCCATGGGGTTTTCTTGGCAAGAATACTGGAGTGGGTTGCCATTTCCTTCTCCAGTGGACCACATTTTGTCAGAACTCTCTGCCATGACCTGTCTGTCTTGGGTGGCCTTGCATGGGATAGCTTATGGCTTCACTGAGTTACGCAAGCCCCTTTGCCACAACAAGGCAGTGATCCATGAAAGGGCTACATTATATTTAATTATATTTATTTTATCTTTATATTATATTTATTTTATCTTTATATTATATTATATAGACAACATTATATTTCCGGAAAATCCTGAGGCACCATTTTTACGCAAAATGGCAGCTCACTAAAGGGATGGGTGGCCGCTGGGTGCTCACAAACTGTGTGGCGCTTGGCAGACGGGCCCAGTAAGTGTGCAGTGGTTCAGTAAGTGGGGTCTGGGAGGCTGAGTTGGGGTGGGGGAGTCTTCCAGACTCCATCCCCCTCTTTGACTCCCGTGATGTCCCTACTTCTACTCTGATGTGGGCTTCTTTCATAGAGTGTCACACACAGAGAGAAATGCTCAGAAGGGGTGGATGACAAGTCATCAGGTATGACTTTCCCTCATGCTGTTTACCAGTGGTAAAGAGTTTGGTGGTGGTGGTGAGAACCCTGCCAGTCTTGACAACCCCCTAATGAAGACAACATCTTGAAGTGAGGAGCTTTTGATCCCTACAGCTTCTTCTAACCTTTGGAGGCCATGTGGTTTCCTCAAACAAACCCCTACACATGAAATGATTCAGAAGCTCATCAGAATGTCCCTCTATGGTGCTGGCAGCGTTTTCAGTTTTGGCAAGCAGAGACTGACTAACAACACAGTGGCAAACAGGGTAAGCCTGATCAGGATGTGACTGTGTCTGCTGGATCATGGTTGGACATCTGGCCCATATCCAAAGGCATTTCTTTTGCTCTGTGTAGGTGACTTGGGCACCAGAGAGAACACATGGCATGTGATATCTCTTCACATCACACAAATCTGATCGGCTCACTTCTTATGGGTTTTGGCCTGTTCTCTATAAAGCTCCAGTGTTCTTAAGTGTACTGTTCCAGGAATGACAAATGTCTCCTACCACCTTCTGTGTGTCTGAATTTTCACAGTTCATTTCTAGGAATCTGGATGTTTAGAGCAAATTCAATGAGTACCAGTGCGATTCAGAAGAAAGCCAAGTACAAAACATTCCTTAGTTCTGATGCTCCCTGTTTGACCCTTGGCTAGCCACTCTAACCTAAAACCTAGGGTTGTTGTGAGGACTGAATGGGGAAAGGCCCATCTGCCTGATTCCTTTCTGCACTGAATAATATTTTGCATTTGGTATCAAAACTATTGTGTTTAGTAGGGTAGAAACCTTTACTTCAAACCATTTAGATGATGCAATATCCACTTCTTTCAAATATTTTCCCCTCTCCAGCTGCTGTTTCTTTGGCACTCATCTCCCCCATCTGCTCATACTTTCTCCTTTTCAAATTAGTGGCATGGAGGATCCCACCCTATCAGGGAGCACAGAGTGGAGAGGATGATGTCATGATCTGACACCTGGCAGTGTTATCACTGGACACCAGTAAATAAAATCACCTGGCTTAACACAATCCATCATATTTAGTGAGGGTGAATTAGATGTAAAGGAAGTGGGGGAAAATCTACACACACAAGGCTGCAATCCAAAGGTCTCTGGAAGGGCATCCCAGGGGCCATATGATAGACCAGAAAAGGGAGGGCTCTGGATGGTGAAGGAGGTCCATCCTTGCAAGCAGTGCCATTTTTAGGCCTGGTTTCATGGGGTCTTGGTCCTGCTTCTATTTTCCAGGGCCCTGTATCTATTCCACAAAACCCCAAGTGTCCATTTGTGCCAATGGAAAGCCTAATGCAGCAGGGCTGGCTTGAATGAAGTGAAAGAATAATACACGTTACCAACTAAGAGGAAGGCACTCCAAATACCATTAAGTTCAAAGTCTACAGTTATCTACCTGCACCACTTCACAAGCCCAGCAGAGCTTTGGGATTTGGCAATTCCTCCACCTCAGATTCTCTCTCTCTCACTCCCATAGGATTGCCCCGTAAGGCTGCAATCCTATGCACACTTTCCCCGAAGGAAGTCCTGATGGACACAATGGAACTTTTCTTCAGAGTAGACATAGGATCACACTGTCAGTGAACATCACTGCACAGAGCAGTGAAAAATGGAGGCATTCTGGGGAGTGGCACAGCCTGAAATGTACATTAAAAAACAAAATGCATCATTTTAGTGCTGGCAAAAATCACTTGGGTCAAAATGAGAACAAAAGGTAATCATCTCTCTCTGTCTCTGGTGCTCAACTGTTCTCAAGTTCTCAATACTGTTCTCAAATCTGCTTTCCATTTGGGATGCTTATCTTGAAAAATAAATAAATAAGACAAAGACCAAAAGCAGCAGCTCTGCTCAGGGATTCTTTTCAACAGTCTGTGTCAGGTATAGAGGTGAACTTGCAAGCATTGATGACTGCATTGTGTTGGAGCTGAACACAACCTAACTGTAAACCCCACTTTTTTTTTTTTGCTCCGGGCTAAGGGACATCTGTTCTTTTGCAGACTTTTCACCACAAATCAAGAAACTCTTCTTTTCCCTGCATGACCCTGATTTATCGTATCTGCTTTTTTCCTCTTGCCAAGTGTTGGGAAGAGACAATGCCCTCCAGCATTAGGATTTTACTTCTGTTCCGATTGCTCTGGAATGAAAAACCCTACACTGATGTGACACGAAGCCTAGATGTGATGGATGGCCTTTTCTCCCCCACCACCTTTTCTCTATTTATTATCCACACATGACACATACTGTTTCTGGCTCGGAGCAGCTTCAGCTCTCTTTTTCATTTCAACACTTGCCTGATCAGGTCTCTGCTACAGAGCCGTAGCTCTGTGGCAAAGCACCTAGTTTGCAGGCAGGGGGTCCCAGGTTCAAAGTCCAGCTTCTCCAATTACCATTGGAAACATCCCTGCCTGAAACCATGGAGAGATGCTGCCAGTCAGTGTTGGCAATACTGGGCTAGCTGGACCCATGGTCTGACTCAGTATAAGGCCGCTTCCTATGTTCCTGTGTGGCTAATGGCATCCTCCTGGTCATACATGGATTCTCCTATGTATTCCTAGGCGTTCAGCATTTCCCCAGATTTTCACATTTTGCCATTCAGATGTTGAATGTGACCGTCCCAATTCAAATCCATGTGTAGAATGTGCGATTTGAACTTTAAATGAGAGTGCTTTAGACACATCAGGATTCTGTGCTTCTTTTGGCAAGCATAGGGTATGACAAAAGTTGAACTTTCACCTGCCAAATACCGTAACATGCCAAATATCAAATTCTGCCAGCCATTATATTCTGCTGCATGCCAATCACCACCACGCAAGATACTAAATACCACTGCATGCCAACAGATGTTGTCAGATAGTACCTTAATCCAAATTGTTCAATTGCAAGAATCTGGGCCCCGAAGTGGCTGTCAAAATGTGGGAGACTTTTTTAGGGGTGGGAAATGGGGAACTGTTTTTTTTGGGAGGTGCCACTTTACCTTGCTTCAAAAAAAAAAAAAAGCTGACTAACTGTCCACCATGAAGTACTCTCTCTCTCTCTCTCTCTCTCTCTCTCTCCCCTCTCTCACACACATGCAGAGAGAGAGAGAGAGAGAGAGGGAGGGAGGGAGAGAGAGAGAGAGAGAGAGAGGGAGGGAGGGAGGGAGAGAGAGAGAGAGAGAGAGTCCTGTCTGCCCTTTCCCCCCAAGAAGGCAGTGACAGTGGGAAATTTCCCCCAATTTGCACAACTTCCCTGAGTTATGCAGCTTTCCTCCATAGACTAAAGCGGGGCTGATTCAGTCTTTGGGGAAATTTGCACAACTTAGGAACTTTGTGCAAAACAAACTGGGAAAGTTGCACAAATTGAATGTGAGTACCTGTCTGGCAATTTACGAATATTTTCGGCCGACATGTTCTCGTGCACCCGATCACATTTGGGGCCTCACACAGGGCATGCTTGCATGCTATGTGACCAAAATTAAATTCTCACCTATCCATGCCTATACTGATCCATGACCCACTGTACAGTTTTCTATGCAAATCTTTGAAGTTAAGGATGGAACAATGGCAATTCTTAGTGCATCATCACCATTTCGACTTGGGAAACACGATTAAGCAATGCAGAACTCTTATATCTGGGGAGAAATGTGGATGAGAATACTGGAGCATCCCTTGTAGAGTGTGAAACACCCCTAACAACTCTCCTTATGGTCCAGTCTTGGCCAGTGATGCTGCCAAATGTCATAATTAGTTGGCTCATTGGTTGAAACTCATGCATTTAGAATGTTCGCTAACCTTTGTGGCAAGCTCAGATTACTGTCTTATGTACTCATTATTAATTTCAGAATAGATTGTAAGGTTCAAAACATGCACAGTCTACAACTAATGATTCTAAAGGATGGCATTGCTGCACATGTTCTGAGTTGGTTGGTTGAACCATTTTCTTTCGGGAGGAAATGATATTACTCAGTGGTGCTATCATTTATCCTCCACATATTGATCAGCAGCAGTGAGCGAACATTAAGTAGGAAGGGGTTCATAACATGGCGAAGCATGATGTCATGACAAAATACAGCTTCCACTTTGCAGCTTGATATTGTGGATGTGCAAAGACTGATAGACACAGAACAAGTCCTTGAATTAAAGGATAACTCTCAGCTGAGATTACACAGATGGAACTGTGATTTTCTGAGGAAATAAGAAATTCATTTGGGGTAAGTTTGCCCATCACTAATCTTGACCACAGAATGTGAAAGGGGATGCAGTAAGAGGATGCATTTGTTCCTTCTCCTCCTCCTCCTTCTCCTTCTAGCATCACATACCTTCTGGTGCCCCTGCTACATGATCTCAGCTGCCCAATTTGATATATAAGTCTCTTTGATAGTCTTAGTCATTTCTTCATTTCACAGCTGAAGACAGGTCAGAAAAAAAAAATAAATCTATGATTAATCAGACATTTTTAAAAGTGTCAGCTTATCTGCCATTTGCTGTTTGCAGTGCATCTTTGATGAAAGTAGACAATTTCTTATTTTTCCTCTTATCCCTCACTCACGTCAGAGCTGCCAACCGACTGAGATGGATAATCGGAGAGAAAATAAGTGAAATGTCCCTTCCTGAATCCATCATCCTGCTTCCTGATGTGAGCAGGCATCATAAATGCTGGAGATGAAAAAACAAAACAAAACAAAACACTGACTGTACACTCAAGCTAGTTAATAATAGCAATTGTAGTACAAACATTGGGACCAGATCAGGCAAAATACACTCAACTTGAACACAGTTTCTTTTTTCTGTTCCAATTGTCGATGGCTTTTTTCAATGGGTTTTTCTGAACTCTCTGTCCAATAAGTGAAACTCCTGTAAATGGCATCCTAAGCCAAATACGAGATTGCAGCAGTACATATCATAGAGGCATATGCAGAAATCAGAGAGTGCAAACTGCTTATTAAAAGAAAGTATCAATATACTAGCCCACGGGAAGGTTGGCACTGCAGTGTTTCACGTGAAGTGAAATGCAAAGTGAAGTTGAGTATTTCTAGGGATGTACGAAATGACTTACCTGTTTCATTTCATGACATCAGTAGGGTTGGCGGAGAATTTCTCCCCAAAACTTCGGGGGGCCGAGCGCCAATGTGTTCGGCCCCCCGAACAAGTTTCGGGGAGAAATTCTCCGCACCCCCGCCCCCCGCACCCCCCCTGGGACGGGACTTACCTTTGGCGAATGTCCCTCCTGGCGGCGGGTCCGGCCGGCGGTTCGGTGGGTGTTTGTCCGGGTCGGGAGCGGCAGCCGGTCTTTCGACCGGCTGTCGCCGCCGCCATTCCAATCAAAGAAAAAAAAAACAAAAACGCCCCCATGATAGGCTACGTGATGATTAACGTAGCCTATCACGGCTAGATTTGCAAAGTCAGCCGTGATAGGCTACGTAAATCGTCACGTAGCCTATCACAGGTGACTTAAAAAAAAAAAAAGCGCGTACGGATAATGGCGGCCCCCATAGGGAGCCGCCATTCCCGTTCCTTATTTGGTCGCTGTAGTCTACGTAAAGATTTACATAGACTACGGCGAAAATAAGGGCAACGCTATTTGCGTTGCCCTTATTTTTGCCGTAGTCTACGTAAATCTTTACATAGACTACAGTGACCAAATAAGGAACGCGAATGGCGGCTCCCTATGGGGGCCGCCATTAGCGTACACGCTTTTTCTTTTTTTAAAAAAAACACCCGTGATAGGCTACATGACGATTAATGTAGCCTATCACGGCTGACTTTGCAGATCTAGCCGTGATAGGCTACGTTAATAGTCACGTAGCCTATCACGGGGGCGTTTTTTTTTTTTTAACTTTTTAGTTCGCGGCCGGGTGAGGCGAGGCGCCTCCTCCCCAATCTGAATTTTGGCCGGGCGAGGTGGGAAGACTCCCCCCCGGCCTGAATTTCAGCCGGGCGAGGCGGGAAGCCTCCCCCCCCCGGCCTGAACTTCGCGGGGGGAGCAGCGAAGCGCCTCCCCCCCACCGCGAACAAGCTTCGAGGACAGGTAAGTGACTTTCGTCCATCCCTAGACATCAGCGGTGTGGGGGAGGTGCTCCGTCCCTCCCCCCGAAATCCTCGCCAGTCAGCTCCACTCTGTGGCAACTCCACAGAGCCACCAGCCGGGGCTGCCCGCAGTGACATCTGGCTGCTGCTGGGCTGTGCATGGACGCAAATGGCGGCTGCCGTAGCCGCCGCCATTTGCGTCCCTTTTTTTCGCTGTGATAGGCTATGTAAATATTTACGTAGCATATCACGGCCTCCGCAGGGATGCAAATGGTGTCCCTGCATGAGCTGTGATAGGCTACATAAGTATTTACGTAGCCTATCATAAGGATGTACGAAAGTTCTGCCATGGATCTCGGGGAGGCCGAATGCCAGCGCATTCAGCCCCCTGAAATCGGTGGCGGAACGGCCCCCCCCCAGGATGCGACTTACCTTGGGCGGATCTTCCTGGCGGTGGCGGCTGTGGCTGCGGCGGCTGCGGCGGCCGGTCTTCCGACCGGCTGCCACCGCCGCCATTTCCAGGTGAAAAAAAAACCCAAAACAAAAAAACATGATAGGCTACGTAAAGATTTACGTAGCCTTTTACGGCTAGATTTAAAAAAAACACCGTGATAGGCTATGTAAATGTTTACATAGCCTATCACGGCTGACTTAAAAAAAACAAAAACAAAAATGCACATACACAAATGGCGGTGGCCATGGCTGCCGCCATTTGCATAAGCGTGTTTTTTTGTTTTTTGTTTTAAATCAGCCGTGATAGGCTACGTAAACATTTACGTAGCCTATCACGGCTGACTGCAGGGACGCAAATGGCGGTGGCTATGGCCGCTGCCATTTGCATCCCTGCTAGCCAGCGGCCAGATGTCCGGCTGCTGGCGGAGCTGGCCGGCGGCTCCACAGAATCGCTGCGGAGCACAGCCGGCAGGTAAGGATTCCGGGGGGGGGGAGGAATGGAGCGTCTCCCCCCCGGCAAGGATTCTGGGGGGAGGGACGGAACACCTCCCACCCCACCATCAGCATAATCCCTGAAAGGTAGGTGATTTTCGTACATCCCTAGCCTATCACGGGAAAAATCGGGAAGCGAATGGTGGCCGCAGATGTGGCCGCCATTTGCAAAGCAGTGCAAACTGCACCAGGTAGGTGCTCCATTTTGCGCGCCTTTCACGGTGTGGTGGGGAGGGGGGGCTTCGTTCCACCACGGATTTCCTGAGCTAGTCGGATGGAGCGCGAATGGGTCTCCCATCTCAAGTCTGTTTCCCGCCTCCCAGCTGAGCAGAGCAGAGCAGAGCAAGCTGCTCCAGCTGGTCCAGGGACTACAGAAGCAGGCAAGCTCCCAGAGAGCGAGCGAACAGAGCGAGCGAACAGGGGGAGCAAACAGGAGTTGGCCAGGGGAGTTGCAGTGGTTGAAGAGACAAAGGAGACAAAGGAGACAGAGGCTAAGAGGTAAGTGGGTTGCAGGAAGCCCAGGGCGCTGCCCTTTATCCTTCTGACTGGCTGTGAGCTCACCAGGAGCTTCTGAGAGCTCCAACTGAATTGGAGGGGTGTGGCCTGAGTACTCCCAGCAGCTGACTGGGCGGGAAGCTTCAGTCTGTTTCCCGCCTCCCAGCTGAGCAGAGCAGAGCAGAGCAAGCTGCTCCAGCTGGTCCAGGGACTACAGAAGCAGGCAAGCTCCCAGAGAGCGAGCGAACAGGGGGAGCAAACAGGAGTTGGCCAGGGGAGTTCGGCAGGGGAGGTCAAGGGGGAGGCCCCTAACATTTTTTTTTAACTAACTTTTTCCCATTTAATTGTCTTGTAACACACACTTCCACACCAGTGGGACTCTGCTTTTAACCTCTACTGAGTAGAGGAGCAGGCACAGGCTAGTCTAGAACAATCACAAAGCTAGACACAAAAAGGGAAAAGGGGCTATGGAAGGACAAGACTCTCCAGTGGTGGTGACCTGCAAGGTGTGTGCCATGTTTGTTTTCTTGCCTGAGAACAACATGGCCTACACCTGCAACAAGTGCAAGTTGATCACGCTGCTGGAGGAAAAAGTAAGTGGACTGGAGCGGCGACTGTCGACCCTCCGGGGAATAAGAGAACACGAAGAGTTCTTGGACAGAATGGGGGAACTACAGCAGCAAAGGGCAGACCAGAAGCTTGAAGAGCAACAGCAAGATGAGGCAGAAGTGGGAAATGCTGAGAAGAAAAATGGAGTAGAGGATACTCCTTGGAAAACGGTGACAGTTAGGAGAAGAAGAACTAGAAGCCACTCTGCACCAGTGGAAGCGGTGGAGCTGTGGAACCGATTCCAGGTACTTGCAGATGAGACTGGAGGACAGCCTGCAGAGGAAGAATCACAGGGGAACCTGCATGAGAGTGAGCAAGAGGCTAAAGGTCAGTCAAACAGAGGCGATGAAACCCAGGCCTACAAGAAGAAGAAGAGAAGAGTGGTAGTAGTGGGAGACTCCTTGCTGCGTGGGATCGAGACCCAAGTATGTCGCGAAGACCCGTGGACTCGCCAGGTATGTTGTCTCCCGGGAGGACAGATTAGAGACATGACTGAAAGGTTGCCTGCACTCATAAAGCCCACTGACAGGTATCCCTTTCTTCTCATCCATGTGGGAACAAATGATACCGCCAAGCGGAGCTACGAAGAGATCACGTCAGACTTTGAAGCTTTGGGAAGGAAACTCAAGAACTTTGGGGCCCAGATAGTTTTCTCATCCATCCTTCCAGTAGTTAGAAGAGGGATAGAAAGGGAACGAAAAATACTCCGGGTGAATGACTGGCTACGAAGGTGGTGCCGACGAGAGAGATTTGGATTCTGGGACCACGGGCTATACTTCCTGGAAGATGGGCTGTTGGCTAAGGATGGGTTGCACCTCACAAAGGCTGGGAAGAATGTGTTTGGCCACAGCATGAAGAACTTCATCAGGAGGGCTTTAAACTGAATCCTACGGGGAAGGGAGATGTAATGTTGGGGGTAACAATGGACGTAGGCGCATGCACTGCAATGGAGAGAACAGCGCTGATAGCGCCCAATAATAGTCTTCAGACACATGTAGGAAGAAAGCCAGACTATGAAGCACATGGTCTTCGATGTCTATATACTAATGCCCAGAGTATGGGAAACAAACAGAACGAACTTGAACTCTTAATACAGGAGGGAAATTATGACTTGATAGGTATAACTGAGACTTGGTGGGATGACTCTCATGACTGGAATACAGCAGTTGAAGGATATAACTTGTTCAAAAAGAACAGGAGGAACAGAAAGGGAGGCGGGGTTGCACTGTATGTGAAAAATACATATCTCTGCACAGAAATACAGGAGGAGGAGCTTGGTAGCCCCATCGAGAGCATCTGGGTTGAAATAAATGGAGCAAAGAATAAAAGGAACCTGGTGGTCGGAGTCTACTACCGGCCACCCAGTCAAGGAGAAGCCAAGGATGAAACTTTTGAAAAGCAAATAGCCAATGTTTTAAGGAAGCATGATGTAGTAGTAATGGGGGACTTCAATTTCCCCGATATTTGTTGGGAGACAAATTCTGCCAAACATGGCCCCTCCAGGAAATTCCTGACTTGTGTGGCGGATAACTTCCTCCTACAGAAAGTAGAGGAAGGAACTAGAGGATCGGCTATCCTTGACTTGATCCTAACCAACAGAGATGACTTAGTGGATAAAGTAGCAGTTACAGGAACTCTGGGGGAAAGCGACCATGTTGTACTTGAGTTCTTGGTTCTAAGGGAAGCAAAAGCCGAGTGTACTCAAACGCGTACCCTGGATTTTAGGAAAGCTGATTTTAATAAACTCAGAACAATGATCAGTAAGGTCCCATGGCAAACAATGCTAGCGAGAAAAGGAGTCCAAGATGGGTGGGAACTTTTAAAAAAGGAAATTCTCAAGACACAATCACAAACAATTCCAACAAGAAGAAAAGGTGGAAGACAACAGAAGAAGCCAATGTGGCTTCACAAAAAGCTTAGGGATGACCTGAAAACAAAAAAGGACACATATAGGAAGTGGAAAGAAGGCCAAGTAACAAAGGAAGAGTACAGGCAGGTAGCACAGAATTGCAGGGATGGCGTCAGGAAGGCTAAAGCTGAGAACGAGCTGAGGTTAGCGAGGGATGCTAAAAACAACAAAAAGGCTTTCTTCAGCTACGTGCATAGTAAAAGGCAGAGGAAAGAAATGGTTGTTCAGCTATTAAATAAGGATGGCAAAATGATAACAGATGACAAAGAAAAGGCAGAGGTGCTCAATTCCTACTTTGGCTCAGTCTTCTCCCAAAAGAGGGTCTATGATCCCCCTGGCAAAGGCGAAGTACAGGCTGAAGGGGCAGGATTGCAGCTTGAGATCGACAGGCATATGGTCAAGGAACACCTCATTACTTTGAATGAGTTCAAATCTCCAGGGCCAGATGAACTGCATCCTAGAGTAATAAAGGAACTGGCAGAAGAACTCTCAGAACCGCTGTCTATTCTCTTTGAGAAATCATGGAGGACCGGGGAAGTGCCAGATGACTGGAGGAGGGCTAACGTTGTCCCTATCTCCAAAAAGGGTAAAAAGGAGGAACCTGGGAACTACAGACCAGTCAGTCTGACATCAATCCCTGGGAAAATTCTGGAGCAGATCATAAAGCAATCCATCTGGAAGCACCTTGACAACAATGCTGTGATTACTCGAAGCCAACATGGATTTGTCAAAAACAAGTCCTGCCAGACAAATCTGATCTCATTTTTTGATCAAGTCACCTCCCTTGTAGACCGTGGGAATGCTGTAGACATCATATACCTCGACTTCAGCAAAGCTTTCGACAAAGTGCCCCATGATATCCTGATGAGCAAACTTGCTCGAAGTGGGCTAGATGAAACAACGATCATGTGGATCCACAGTTGGCTACAGAATCGGACTCAAAGAGTGCTTATCAATGGGACCTTCTCAAGCTGGGGAGAAGTAACGAGTGGGGTACCGCAGGGCTCAGTCCTGGGCCCAGTGCTCTTCAACATTTTTATTAATGACTTGGAGGAGGAGGTGCAGGGAATGCTGATCAAATTTGCAGATGACACAAAATTGGGAGGGATAGCTAATACTTTGGAAGACAGAAACAAAATTCAAAGTGATCTGGATAGACTGGAGTGCTGGGCAGAAAACAACAGAATGGCATTTAATAGGGACAAATGCCAAGTTCTGCACCTAGGAAAAAGAAACCAAATGCACAGTTACAAGATGGGAGATACGTGGCTCAACCACACTACGAGCGAGAAGGATCTTGGAATTGTCGTCGATCACAAGCTGAATATGAGCCAACAATGTGATGTGGCTGCAAAAAAGGCAAATGCTATTTTGGGCTGCATTAATAGAAGCATCGCTTCCAAATCCCGGGAAGTACTAGTTCCCCTCTACTCAGCACTGGTTAGGCCTCATCTGGAGTACTGTGTCCAGTTCTGGGCACCACACTTTAAGAAGGATGCAGACAAGCTGGAGAGGGTTCAAAGGAGGGCAACAAAGATGATCAGGGGACTGGAAACAAAGCCCTATGAAGAGAGACTGAAAGAACTGGGCATGTTTAGCCTTGAGAAGAGAAGACTGAGGGGAGATATGATAGCACTCTTCAAGTACTTGAAAGGTTGTCACAGAGAAGAAGGCCAGGATCTCTTCTTGATCATCCCAGAGTGCAGGACACGGAATAATGGGCTCAAGTTACAGGAAGCCAGATTCCGGCTGAACATCAGGAAAAACTTCCTGAGTGTCAGAGCAATACGGCAATGGAACCAATTACCTGGGGAGGTGGTGGGCTCTCCCACACTGGAGGCCTTTAAGACGAGGCTGGACAGCCATTTGTCAGGGATGCTCTGACTTGGATTCCTGCATTGAGCAGGGGGTTGGACTCGATGGCCTTGTAGGCCCCTTCCAACCCTACTATTCTATGATTCTATGATTCTATAAGTGCACTGGGATTGTGAGGAGACTGCTCATTCCTAGGGTGAACCCCGTGATTCTCCATCACACCACACAGCCTATTGATAAAGGGAGGCCTCTGCTCACCGAGAATACAGCCAAACAGATATTAACTGGGACGATTTCTGTTACAGTGTTTGTGGGATAGGTGCCGCTTCTCTTGCTCTTGGGATGGCAGGAATGGGGCCTTCCACCTTGTCAGAGCCGCATTTCATAGAACGGGACTGGAAACAGATGCTCCAGAGGATGCCAAGCTGCAGGGATCCCGAATACTTTACATGGGAGCATGTCAGATGAAAAACTACAACAAGAACACAGCATTTCTCAGCAGGCAAAGGGATTTTGAAGGAAGCCCAAAGCATATATCTAAGAGAGCAGTCCTTCAGTCCCTAGACGGTTTCTCAGGGGCCATAGAATTCTTCAGGTAAAAAAATGCCTTGAAGGTCTTAGACTGAGCTCTGACCTCAGAGGTTTTTTCCCATCATCAGAGCCCTTCTTTTCGGCTCCTCCCAGCCACTGGAAAGGTTTCTACGGTGGTTCCATCTACAAGGTCTGAACTCCAACTTGGGGGTGGGGATGGGCATCTTTGGGTGTGCCAGTGGGCAGGGAGGGAGTGGCTGAGCATCTGAGTGACCCTAGTCCCTCCGAGCCCCCAACCATACCCCTGGCACAAAGTGGATGTTACATGGTCCCTGAGGCCTTTTTAAAGCCACCCCCCCCCCTCAACAACAACAACATTTATATTCCACCATTCCCCCAATACTGGGACTTAAGGCAGCTTTACAACATTAAAACTTGTACAATTAAAACCTATAAATAGAAGTATACAAAAGTAAAAAATATAATTAAATCATCATTAATATTAAAATTGTAGAAAATATCAACATGTTAAAAGACAACAAGAAATATAACCACAGTATCAATCCGTCATATTCTCACAGGTCCAGACTAGCTATCCCCAAAGGCCTGCCAGAACAAAAAAGTTTTTACGTGCCTGTGAAAGCATATCTAGGGGGGTGCCACTCTCACCTCCCTAGGAAGGGAGTTCCAGAGCCTTGGGGCAGCCACTGAGAAGGCCCTCTCCTACGTTCCCACCAGATGTGCCTGTGATGGTGGTGGGACCACGAGAAGGGCCTCTCCTGAAGATCTCAGGGCATGAACAGGCTCATAGGGGAGAATACGGTCTCCCCCAAGTCTCCTCACCAGCAACAGGCAGGGCTTTGGAGGACCAGAGCTTGCATGGTTTGAGAGAACCATTGTTTGAGCCCCTCACCCATAGGATTGCTGTCTTGGTGTAGTAAAATTTTGTGTGGCTGGGGGTGAGGAAGAGGAAGGATCAGCCTCACAGTTCTAGGCAGTCACTGGATTGTTCATGAAGTGCAATGCAAATAGGGATTCCCCTTAGGGAAAATGACTGAAAAAATCCAAGGGAGATGAAATGAGTAAGACTAGAGACATCTACTCTGTGTGTGTATTTCACATGCTGAAAATCTAAGAGGGAAGGCGTAATCCACAAAAAACACCAAAGAGGAAAAAAATCCCAAAGCACCACTGCGTATGGACTGTAATAGTTATTTGTTGTGCGGGTCTCTAAAATACTCATGGACCATATAAGAATTATTTATTTTTTGTGCAGATCTGTAAATGCTCAACAGGTTTCGAGGCTATGTGTCTTTCTCAGGAGCAACCGATCTCTTAGACGAGGCTGTTTCTGTTTTCTTTAGAAACTCGTCTACCACAGGGTACAGTCCAAACACAGTGGCACTTTTTGGATTTTTTCCTCTTCGGTGTTTTTGTATTTCGCATGCCACTAGGCCTCAGCGTTTCAGTGAAAGACCTGAGCAGTCACCAACAGTTTTTGCTTGAGGGGCACCCTGGGGACATTCCCTTGTCCGATCTGCTGTCACAGCTTGGATTGAAAAAAAAAAAAGCTGAACCTGAGCGAACAACGATTTGGGAACTCGGAATTTGTCTCCTGTCTTTGTGTACTCTTTTAAAGTGCTTCAAGAGTTGGTGAGTGGATGGATAAACATTTCATTCTGCCTGGCCTGCGGAGCTAACCAATCATATGCTGAGTTGTCCACCCACATCTTCCCCAAAAAGGAGATTGATTTTGTGTAAATCACCTTTTGTTAAATCCATTAGTATTTTTCATTATGGATTGAGCTAAGTAAATCTGATGGGCAGCTGGATCCAGGTATGGCACTGCCCTGGTGAATGGAGGCAGCAATTCTCATTTTCAGAGGGTTATAAGCATATAATATTATTTCCCTTGCAGTTGCCATACATAGATTAGGGATGTACAAAAATCACTTACCTTTCGGGGATTATGCTGATGGTGGGGGGGAGGCCGTCCCTCCCCCCGGAATCCTCACCGGAGGGGGAGGCGCTCCGTTCCTCCCCTCCCCAGAATCCTTGCCGGCTGGCTGTGCTCCTCAGTGATTCTGCGGAGCCACCGGCCGGCTCCTCCAGCAGCCGGACATCCGGCCCTGGCTGGCAGGGATGCAAATGGCGGCGGCTGTAGCCGCCGTTTGCGTCCCTGCAGTCAGCCGTGATAGGCTACGTAAATGTTTATGTAGCCTATCACGGCTGAGTAAAAAAAACAAAAAACAAAACCACGCGTACGCAAATGGCGGTGCCCATGGGCGCCGCCATTTGCGTTCCTTATTTTGGCACGTCTAGTCTACGTAAACATTTACGTAGACTACGGCGAAAATAAGGGGAACACAAATAGCATAGATGCTACACTATTTGCGTTCCCCTTATTTTCCCTGTAGTCTACGTAAATGTTTATGTAGACTACACGTGCCAAAATAAGGAACACAAATGGCAGCGCCCATGGGCGCCGCCATTTGCGTATGCGTGGTTTTTTTGTTTTTGTTTTTTACTCAGCTGTGATAGGCTACGTAAACATTTACGTAGCCTATCATGGTATTTTTTAAAAGTCTAGCCGTGATAGGCTACGTAAATCTTTACGCAGCCTATCATGTTTTGTTGTTGTTGTTGTTGTTTTTTTTACTGGAAATGGCGGCGGCGGCAGCCGGTCGGAAGACCGGCCACCGCAGCCGCCGCCGCCAAACCGCCGCCGACCCGCCGCCGGAGCCGCCGCGAGGATTCGCCCAAGGTAAGTCCCGTCCCGGGGGGCGGGGGGGGTGCAGACCGTTTCGCCACCAATTTCGTTGGGCCGAATACGCTGGCATTCAGCCTCCCTGAGATTTGTGGCAAAATTCTCTGACATCCCTATCAACATGCTTGCCATACACAACCACTGTCTGCATCAGGAAGCCCTCACTGGACAGGCTGAGGGCCATCAGATCTTCCTGCCAAGGATCAGTCTTGCACCTTCTGACTCATCTCTTTCTTTCTAGTTCAAACACTGCCAGTTCCCCATTCATCTGGCCTTTACTATTAGTAACAACAAGATCCAGGGACAGACTGTGGACTAAGCTGGTATTTATCTGCCTACGTCTTGTCTTCTGCCATGGACAATTCTGCGTTGCTGTGAATTGTGTGCACTCATTGGCAAACCTCAAGATTCAAGTCACCAGTGGAACAGAACAAGGCTGTCACAGTGGCCGCCCTGGAGTTTACACCGAGTACATTGCATTTAAGGAAGTTTTGTAAAGATGAAATAATGTTTCAATGAACACAGTTAAGTAAATCAAAACTTTCATTAGTTTTGATTTTTCTTTGAGAACTGTGTTTGCAGGTAACCTGAATTAGGTCCCTTCACGATGAGTACCTCTGTCTTGCCTGGATTCAGCTTCAGCTTCTCCTCCCTCACCCAGCCCATTACCGACTTCAGGCAGTCATTCGGAGGAGTCATACCTCTGTTGGATAAGGGTGTTAAGGAGAAATAGATTTGGGTGTCATCAGCATATGGATAATACCCAGCCCCAAACCTCCTGATGATCTCTCCCTGAGGTGTCATGTAGATATTAAACAGCATCAGGGATAGAATGGAGCCCTGAGGGACTCCACATAGTAGTTCCTTTTTTGTGGAACAACTATCCCCAAGGGACACCATCTGGAACCATCCTGAGAAAGGAGCAGAACCACTGCAGAGCAGTGCCCCCAACCCCAAACTCCCGCAGGTGATCCAGAAGGATACCATAGTCAATGGTATTGAATGCCACTGAGAGATCCAAAAGAATCAACAGGGATGCACTCTCCCTATCCATTCCCAGGAGAAGATCATCCACCAAGATGGCCATGGCAGTCTCAACTCTGTATCCCATTCTGAAGCTGGTTTGAAATTCTCACATGTGTACTGTACACCCATTCCTGGAACATGTGGACCTGGTAAATGGCAGTGCACGTGCTGGTAACCTCTAGGCTTGATTTCTGTAATGTGGTATACTTGGGGCTGCCTGCTGTATATTTAGTTTGGAAGCTTCAACTGGTACAAAATATGGCAGCCAGGTTGGTCTCTGGGACATCCTGTGGGGACCATATTACACCAGTTTTAAAATCTTTACACTGGCTGCCAATTTGTTTCTGAGCAAAATATGAAGCGTTGGTTCTGATCTTTAAAGCCTTACATGGTCGAGGTCCAAGGTACCTTAGGGAGCGCCTCCTCCCCTGCATCCCAGTCCGCCACCTACAGTCCTCTGAGGGCTCTCTGCTGTGACTATGTGAGACTGGCAGCCACATGCAAGAGGACCTTTTCTTTGGCCACCCCTCCGTCGCCGAATGACCTGCCAGTTGAAATGCGCCTCCTGACCTCACTGAAGGTTTTTAAGCAGGCATTAAAGACTCTATTATTCCGGCAGGCTGCCCCTTTTAGAACTCTTGTTCTTTTTGCTGACTCTTGTATACTGTTTTTAATCTGTGTTGTTTTATTGTTGGATTTGTTGTTGTTGTGAAATTGTTTTCAGTTCAAAGTTGGTTTTAGTTCTATGCTCTTCGCATATATTGTCCGCATGCTTTTATGTAAATGGCTTTTAAACTTTGTATATTGTATTTCAATGTTTTAACTTTTGTAAATCACCCAGAGACCTTCAGCGCTGGGGTGGTATAGAAATATAATAATAATAATAATAATAATAATAATAATAATAAGTGTAGTGGCAAGAGTGTTGGACTAGGAGCCGGGAGATCTGGGTTCTAGCCCCCACTCGGCCATGGAAGCTCGCTGGGTGACTTTGGGCCAGTCACAGACTCTCAGCCCAACCCACCTCACAGGGTTGTTGTTGTGAGGATAAAATGGAGAGGAGGAGGATAATGTAAGCCGCCTTGGGTTCCTTGCCAGAGGGAAAAAGGCGGGGTATAAATGCAATAAATAAATAAATAAAAGCAGGCACAATTTAAAAGCCAGCTTGTAAATTTGCCAGCATCCCTAGGCTAGTTCTAACTTTTCCTCCTAGAGGAGTTGCTCTAGCCCCTTGATCATTTTGGCTTCTCTGTGTTACTATCATCTCATCCAAACATTGAGCCTCAGCATCTCTGCCTGTCCACTTGGCATTGCAGAAGATGGAACTGGTAGCATTTCTGAGAACATTACCTGGGAAGTCCTGAACATCATTCTCTTAGCTAGCAACATAGATTTAGTTTCCAGTGTGTGGCAACCCTAAACTAGGGAGTATATTCAGTAATGCCAGTGCTCTGGGAGAGAGCGGAGGACAGGAAGGCCTGGCATGCTATGGTCCATGGGGTCACGAAGAGTCGGACACGACTGAACGACCGAACAAGAAGTTGGTCTGGATTAATGCTGTTTTAGTTGAGATCAGATTCTCATCTTTAATCATGTACAACAGTTTTTTTTTTTTTATGAGACAAATCCCTGGTAAGCTATTTTATTGTGTGTCTCGCTACTTGCCTTTTGCTTCTTTAATTGAATCTTCCTTGATGCTCTACAGAGCAAGCAGTAAATTCCTGCGTGACTGTATACTTCTGTGGCTAGCACAATTAAAAAAGAGAAAGAATTGATGAGGCAGGCTGCCTTTAAATTATCTCCCTTAGCTCAAACGTCATGCTTAGAGTTATGTCACTATGGTAAATTGTAACTGGAAATGGAAGTATCGAGAAAGTTGAAACATTCCATCCTGGATCGGGGGTTGGCAGAAATAAGGGTTCCATTTAAATAGGGTTAGACCATATAATAGAAAGAATCAAGGGATTGCTAAAAGGGGTGTGTGTGGAAAACTAGTACATCCACAGTGCTTAGTCAATTAAACAATTACACTAATTGACATAACATATTTTATAGTGCAGTCCTATAGGAGTCTACTCAAACATATGTTTCATTGAGTTAAATGGGGATTACTCACACATATAGGATCGTAGAATTGTAGGGTTTTGGAAGAGGCCTATAAAACCATCGAGTCCAACATCCTGCTCAATGCAGGAATCCAAGTCAAAGCATCCCTGACAGATGCACTTGTGGGAAATGGCCAGCCTGTCCCCACTGCCCCCACCATCACTGCCCCCAGTGTAGCTGTAGCAGGGGTGGGAGGAGGAGAGGAGTTCCATCATCCCCCTCATGTCCCTGCTACTGTGGCGGTGGCTACAGGTGGCTCGCTGAGGGGGTGGGTGCTGACACACTTGCCTGACTCAGCACGCATCAAGTTGGGCATGCTTGGGGGTCTGTGTACTGGCATCCAGGGGGGCTAACCAGTGATTTCTCTCCAGGCTTCGAGCCCCAAACCGGATGCTTGCGCCAGCCCGAATCATTGAGTCTCGAGTCTAAAATCACTGAAATGCACTGCTGACTGTCCCTGTTAAATAGGGGCATTTGTAGAATTGTGCTCTCCGCTTTGAGCTGAGGTGTGGCCATTCATGGTTTCAGTTCGGTTCTGACTCCTGCCTCCCATCACGCAACAGGACAAACCAGGGAACTGAAGTGAGCACCATCTCTGCTTGTTTACTGATTTTATTATTTCATTTATTTCATTTCTCTTCCGCCCAATAGCCGAAGCTCTCTGGGAGGTTCACAGAAAATAAAACCACAGAGTACAGCATAAAACAATATAAAATATGAAAGCGTAAAACCACATTATAACAGTACAACCAGAATAAAACCTAGCAGCAATGCAGAGATTTAAAACAGAGATTTAAAACACCAGAGCTAAAAGACTAGGAAGCTAAAATGCTAAAATAATGGGAGAATAAAAAGGTCTTCACCTGGTGCAAGAAGGAGTACAACGTAGGTGCCAACAGAACCTCTCTAGGGAACTCATTCCACAGCCAGGGTGCCACAGCAGAAAAGGCCCTCTTCCTGGTAGCCACCCACCTCACTTCCTTTGGCGGGGGCTTACTGAGAAGGACCACTGGGGATGATTTTGGGTCCAGGCAGGCACATATGGCAGGATGTGATCCATTAGATAACTTGGCCCCAAGCCATTTAGGGCTTTGAATGTTAACACCAGCACTCTGAATTGGGCCCAGAAATGGGCCCAATTCAATAATTCATCCTTATAATTAAGGATGAATTAATTTTTCCATCTTGAATGGTAAAGGGGGAAGGCACATATATACAAAAGCATTTGACAAAAGGAAGTCTCATTGTCACATTTGTACATCAAAATTAATCCTGAATTATGGGTGATTTGTGAGAAACCAATACCGAAAAGTATCTGCCGGGCCCGTATCCAAAAGTGGAAATGAATTTATGACAAACTTGCTATTGACCCATTATTTATAAAGTCCGTTAAATTCATCTTAGGCTGAGGCTTTCTAGTGGGGAATGATTGATGACCTCAAGTCATATAAATGGAATGAAATAGATTAAGTCTCATTCTGAAATATTGTTAGCCATTAGAAGTGGTACATTTAAGGCCGCTTAAAACATGAAATACCACTTTAGTAGCTACTCTGGGCTTATACCTAATTGTAGGGTGCTAATGGATCTGGGCTTTTGGGTTGGCAGGAGATTAGATGAAGATGCAATTATTATTTCTTGGCTGCTAAGTTAGCTGCAGTTATGATACTGAAAGAATGCCTGGTAGCATGGAACAATTAGTTGTTTGGGGGGAGTGTTGGAAAAATTGGGGGTGGGGATGCTGAAACAGTTTCCAGAATACATGATGACTTAGCAAAGGATGACCTTGGCAAACTCTTGCTAACCTTAATGGATAAGGCTTCAAATGGCGACACACGTGTGTGAACAAAGGGAAAGGACCACAGCACAGTGACAAAGCCCCTGCTCTGCATGCCAAAGGTCCCAGGTCCCAATACCTGCCATGATAAGCCCAACCTTGGTCCCCCTTGTTTCTAGAAATGTATCTCCATGAAGAACATGCCCAGACTTCCCCAGACATGACCAGCAATGCGCAGATCAGCAAAACCTGAGCTTCTCAAGGTTTTCTGAATTCTGACCTCAGAGCTCATTCCATTTCGTGTCCATGTCAGGTTGCAAGCTTTGTTTTTTTCCCCATTTTGCACAAGAATTCACAGGTGTTTTCATTCACACTTCCACAAATGTATCCATTAACTGTGCACATTTTTGAAACGTGTGCATTTTTTTTACCCCCCATATTGATGAAAGGGGCATGGGAGTGCCCCTTTTGTTAAGGTGAGTTACAGCAAACAAAACAGAAGCTTCTGACATTATAAGCCTCAACATTCTATTGCTTATAAAAAATATCACCCATTGATCTGATAATGAGAAACGCAGCACCCTTGATCTAACTGATGAGGTCTACGATTGTTCAAAATTGTTGTGCAATGTCACAAACGGTGCTTGCTTAAAACTTACCCTCCGTGCACCCACCAATTTGGTCAACACCGATGTCTTGGGTTGTCCTAGTCCTGTATTGCCTTATGGAGCATCTAGTCTCACTGTTTAACCCACCCATACAGCAATGCATGTAAGCAAGAACTGGTCGACTCACAGGAGGAATCCCCTATCAAAACAGTAAGGCTCCAATGTTTCACTATGTTGGAGACCCCAGGGTCAGAGGAAGCTGTGTTATACTGATTTTGATTATTGGTCCATCCAACCCAGAATGATCTATCCTGTCTACTGGAAGTGGTTCTCTGGGATCTCAGGCAGACAGCTTTCCCATTCCCTGCCAACTTCTAAATGGATTGAACCAGAAGGGGGAACTTCTGAATATGCTCCACCATTGGACTACTGTTCCTCCCTCAAAGAACTGGGTTCAGAACCAGGCTTGGGTTAGGGATGGGCAAATGAGTGACATTCAAGATAGATAAGATTCTCCTAGGGATGGCCTAGGAATCTGCTCGGGGGTGAAACTCGCTGAGCTTTCATCAACTCGGCTCCCAGGACTTTGACTCACTTTCCTGTGAGCTGGCCCAACCCAACCTGTGTTGAGTTGGACCAGTTCATGGATTTCGGGTTTGTTCTTTCATAAAAAGCAATTTGCACAAATTACTGTCGCGCTTTGCACAACTTACAGCCGTGCTTTGCACAAATCACAGGGCCGATTTGCACAAATCATGCAATTGTGTCATTTGCAGAAATTGTGGCTGCAATCTGCACAAATTGCAGCAGCAGTGTGCACAAATGGCTTTTTATGCAAATTAAAGCAAAGAAACCCTGAAAAACTCCCAGATTTTGGGAAGAAACCCAGGGGCTCAGGTCACAAATGCAAGCTGAGTCGGGGCACTGCAGAAATCTGGAGAGTCCAGTGTCATGACCCAGGAGTCCAGTAGTGATATGGACTCTGAAGCCAAGGATCCAGTGGTGACAACAACAGGGGAGGTTCTGGGTTAGAGAACCACTGCAGAACTTCCGGAGCCCCCTGACCCTGAGCCTCCAGAGACCCCTGAGCCTAGCCCCAGCACCCGACCAGCCCCTTTATCTACAAGAGCCCCACATTCCAGGGAGCCCATCTGCCAACGACAGCAGCGTGCCAGACACAGACTCCTGGAGAGACGGAGGAGTGCTAGGCTACAAGCCAGGGGCCTGGCCCTTTAAGTCTTCCATTCTGAAGGAAAGGGTGGAGTCTGGGGCTGCAACATAAAAGGCTTCAGTCTGGCTGCACACTTCATCAGAGCAAGTTGTTCACGAGGAGCTCTCCTGCCTTGACTCCTTGCTCCCTGCCTCTCGCTGCCTGGTATATTTGAACCCCATGGACTTCCGCTCCCCAGCCACAACAGGACACCCTAAAATGGCCGGATTTCCAGTATCGGACATCCCTAGATTTTCCAAACATCATCACGCCACTCATCTTGTGCCCAATTCCTGTTCGTGTTCTCATGCATGTGAAATGTACGCAGTTTCCCCCAAATTTGCAGCTTTCCTCGGTAGATTAAAGCAGGGCTGATTCAGCCTACAGGGGAAGTGTGTGCAAACTCGAACAGGAGACCTGCACAAATTTAATGCAAGAACACGTCTGGCAGTTGGAGAACATTTTTGGCCGACACATGCTTGCGATGGCATGTGGGGCTCCGGACCAGACATGGCAGCATATTTTCCAAGCAAAAACAAAATTCATATGCATCCCTACTTGGAAAAAATTAAGTGGGAAAAGAAAATCATCCCACTCTACTCTTTCTTGCCCCCATGGAACATCAACCTACAGAGGAGATATCTCTCCCCATGCAAAATGGTTTGTTTTGGGCAAGGAAGGCCATGCGGCATTTCCCTTCTAATAAAAGCAATAATTATTTTTCTGTCACTGCTTTATGATTAAACAACACCGCAGCAATGGCATTTTTATTCCACTCGTCCTCCCCTACATTTCTGCATAACTCCTAGCCTGCAATGCAGTAAAACTCTTTCGTGATATTAACAAGATTATAAAAATGCCATGTCACATTTGAAAACTGCCACTAACACAAGAGTTTTAATTATGAATAAATATGAATATATATATATATATATATATATATATATATATATATATATATAAAATCTCCCCCTCTGCAATGGCTTTCCTATGGCCCAGAGATGATTGCATTATACATTGGTACTAAGGCTGAGAAATGTTGAATGGCTGAAAAGAAAAAAGAAAAAACCCTCCCTCCAAACTTTCTTTTTCTTTTTTTAGTGTGATAAGGAAATGGATTATTCTGGGAAATAAAATGGAGAAGCGTAAAACTGATAAAGCATTACTAGTCAAATGCTATCTTTACAAGCAGTCATTACAGCGGATTTAATGGGTTTGGAACATGATGTCTGCCTGTCCTTGGTACCAATGGCCTGCTGCACAAAATGAGGAAATTTAAATGTTCATGCTCTACTCTGAAAATTGGTTCAAAGGGAGGAAGATGGCTTTCGCACAGAATAAGGAGGCTGTGAATATCCATGATCAGGGCTGGCACCAGTCCCTGGCATCCTCGGGCATTTGCCAGAGCCTCTGTGTCCCAGGAGGGCCCACGTCTGTCACCTGCCTACACACACACACAGACACACACACACAATGCTGGATGGCTGGTCTAATTGCCACTCTAATTTCCCACAATGCCTTGCAGTGATACTATATTGGGAGCATTGTGGGAGAATAAAATGGCTGCTAGACCTAGCCATCACACACTGATTGCAGTCCTGGCAGGACAGGATTCGCGGCGGGAGGGGTGCAGTGCCTCCCCCCCAGCCAGAATTTTGGGGGGGAGGGATGGAGCACCTCCCCCCCATCCATGCACACTCTGCCAAAACAGACCTCAAACAAACCTGGAGCCATCCCTGTCTTTAACTTGTGAACCTGCTGAGATGATGAGATTACAACGGATGAATATGTCAATCTTGGTCTCACCAAGATAGCTGGAGTTTTTTGAGGGCAAGCTCATTCTGTCCTATTTCCACATGAGCTTGCATTATTTGCTCTTCAAAAATCTGTACGCAACTCTGCACACATTTTTCATAATGCCTGCATTCATCAACACAATTATTTCTGGATATTTTTTTCAATGGACACATGTTTGTGATGCATGAACCTACTAGGGATGTAGGAGGAATCCATCCTGGGGGTGGAGCTACCAAGCTCTTATCAGCTCCCCCACCCCGCGGGGGATGTAATTAGAGTGCTCGTTCTTGGGGCACAGAATGACTTTTCCTGCATTAGCATGTACAGCTAGGGATGGCGTGGGCACTCGGCTCAGTCCATTGAACTCCCTCAGGCTCATGCCTCTGGGCTGCTCACTCTCATGCAAGCTGGCCCAACTCAATCCGCATTTTTATTAATGACTCGGAGGAGGAGGTGCAGGGAATGCTGATCACATTTGCAGATGACACAAAATTGGGCGGGATAGCTAACACCTTGGAAGACAGAAACAAAATTCAAATCTTGATAGACTGGAGTGCTGGGCAGAAAACAACAGAATGAAATGTAATAGGGATAAATGCCAAGTTCTGCACCTAGGAAAAAGAAACCAAACGCACAGTTTTACAGGATGGGGGATACGTGGCTCAACAACACTACAAGCGAGAAGGATCTTGGAATTGTTGTCCATCACAAGCTGAAGATGAGCCAACAATGTGATGTGGCTGCAAAAAAGGCAAATGCTCTTTTGGGCTGCATTAATAGAAGCATAGCTTCCAAATCCCAGGAAGTATTAGTTCCCCTCTACTCTGCACTAGTTAGGCCTCATCTGGAGTACTGTGTCCAGTTCTGGGCACCACATTTTAAGAAGGATGCAGACAGACATACTGGAGAGGGTTCAGAGGAAGGTAACAGAGTTGATCAGGGGACTGGAAACAAAGCCCTATGAAGAGAGACTGAAAGAACTGGGCATGTTTAGCTTTGAGAAGAGAAGACTGAGGGGAGATATGGTAGCGCTCTTCAAGTACCTGAAAGCTTGTCATAGAGAGGAAGGCCAGGATCTCTTCTCGATCATCCCAGAGTGCAGGACACAGAATAATGAGCTCAAGTTACAGGAAGCCAGATTCCGGCTGAACATCAGGACAGACTTCCTGACTGTTAGAGCAATACAACAATGGAACCAACTATGCAGGGAGGTGTTGGGCTCTCCCACCCTGGAGGCATTCAAGACGAGGCTGGACAGCCATCTGTCAGGGATGCTCTGACTTGGATTCCCACCTTGAGCAGGGGGTTGGACACGATGGCCTTGTAGGCTCCTTCCAACCCTACTATTCTATGATCTGCATTGAGTCAGGCCAGCTTGCAGATTTCCAGGTGTTTTTGTAAATAGGAAGTTGCAGAAGCCACAGCTGCAATTTGAGGAATTTGCACAAATTCCAGATGGAAATAAAATACATAGTGCTGTGAAACGAGAGTCTATGGGCGATTCACAGTGCTTGTTGTGTGTAAGTCTATGTGTGCACATAGACTTATATGCAAAAAGCACTGTGGATCACCCATATACCCTAGTTTCACAGCACTATTTTGTGTATAGGTCTATGGGCAAGCACTTATGATCACCATGTTTTTTAAAAACATGGCGATAGGGACATTGACGAACAGGCCCGGGTAAGTTGTGGGCTGCTCACTGAGCATGGAGTGGGACGGGGGGCTCGACTGCAGCCCAGAGGCCCAGCGACGTGGGGGGGAGAGCTCAGAGGGCACTTAGAGAACCCGAGCTGGGATGTGTTCTCACATCCCTACCTGCATCATCCGCTACACTGAAGTTGGATGAGGCCTCATCGTGTCTCCTGCATGCCAGATTCTCCTTTTGCTTTTGTACTATTCATAATTATCTCTTGTGTGCAAAACTCAGATCCACCCCCCAAATCCTTCCAGTGGTAAACATCTCTCTCATCATTTCCAAAGATACCTTTGTTCTCACTGTTGGTTTGTTTTCTTCCTTTTAGAGTTTCAGTTGAAAGTCAAACGGAAGCTTAAAAATTACGTTCTGATTGTTGGCACCTCAGCAGCAAAACTGAGAGGAAGAAACAACAGGCAGAGTCTTCTCAGCTGTTGTTTCCTTGTGCAGAGAAGGGGGGGCACGTTTTAAATTGCATGGTGGAGTTGTGCCAAGCTCATTTTGGAAAATGTAGGCAGCAAAAAGACTTCAAAGACAATCAAGTTGGTGCCTAAGCTCCCCTGCTCAAAAATAAACGGAGTGGGAAGACTGGCAGTTTTGATTATACCTCCTCTCAGGGCCACAAAAACCAGCCGTGGCATCCCAGAATCCCAACAGAGCAGTCTTCACCGTGAAAAAAGGGAACCTTTTCAAAACCTTCCAAAACGGGGGCTCTGTTTGCCTGCCATATTGGGTGGGAAACCTCTCTGCCAGGGGGAAGGAACCAAGGAGGGGCCATACCTCAGTGTGACAGAGCACCTGCTTTGCATGCAGAAGGCCACGGGTTGGATCCCCGGCATCTCCAGGTAGGGTTACAAAAGAATCCTGCCTGAAACCCTGGGGAGCCCTTGCTGCCAGTCAGTGTCGACAATCCTGGGCTAGATGGACCAAGGGTCTCACTCAGTATAAGGCAGCTTCCTATGTTCCTCCTAACCTCTTTCAGCGTGAGGGCTACATCCAGTTTTGGAAAAGCTCTTGGGGCCGCATTCCAGTGGTGGGTGGGACTGAAGACAAAAGGGGGGGGGCAAAAATATACACCCCCCTTCGTATTGTAGCTTAAAGCTCTTACTGTGCCTTAGGAGAAGCATTCCAATCTTTTAGAATGGCAGGGGGGGGAACTGCACAAAAGCCAAATGATTGGTCATGGGGAGAGAGCGCGCTGGCCTTCTGGGCAACCCCAGGGGGCTAGATTGGGACCCCAGGAAGCCCAGATTTGGCCTCCAGTTCTGAGGTTCCCCACCCCTGCTATATGCACTTTTTGTTGTTGTTGTTGTTGTTCAGTCGTTCAGTCGTGTCCGACTCTTCGTGACCCCATGGACCATAGCATGCCAGGCCTTCCTGTCCTCCGCTCTCTCCCGGAGCGTGCTCAAGTTCCTATTCATTATATGTACTTCAGGGATGGGCAAACATGCAACGCCTGAACTTCTGTTCCCTACCATGAGAGTCTTTTTTTTTTCCCATTCAGGGAAATTGCGCATTTTTTAAAGTATGCATTTTTCCCAATCAGAAAAAAGTGCACTTTTAATAATGCACATTTCCCCCCATAGGCTAAAGTATAAAAATGAGCATTTTGGGAGTGTGTATGTGAGTGCGTGTGTGCGTGCGTGCATGTGCGCACGTCGAACATGAATGCATAAATGCAACATTGTGTTCCATAAATGCAAATGTTCATCTTTGGGATTGTGAAGGGACATATCTGCATGATTTGAAAACAGGAACACAATTCTCGTATATCCCTATGCACTTACCCAGGATATAAGCCCTAGTGAACACAGTGCTTCCACGCTTTCCACCACTGGTCAGATTAAAAGAGGGGCATGCTTATAACACCCCTTGTAACAAGAACCTCTGAAGTCCTGCCCAGTCAGTGTTGTGTGTATTGTGTGTTGTGTGCATTGTTGTGTGCATCTGCATGCCAACATCTCAAGTGTCACACCTCACTCCTCTGCAACTGCAACCTTGTTCCTCATGATGAAGCTTTCACCAACGCTGGGAACATCTACGTGGAGACAAGCAGTCCTTCAGGTATCCTGGTTCCATTCTGAAGAGCTTTACAGGATCAGCACCAGACAGGTTGCTTAACAAGATCAGCCTCGGATGGCCTTCTCTCTGTCCCATCAGCCAGGACAGCTAGACTGGTGGGGACGAGGGAGAGGGCCTTTTCTGTGGTGGCCCCCACTCTGTGGAACTCCCTCCCTAGGGAACTCCGTCATGCCCCCTCTTTAATGAGCTTCCGTCATGCATTAAAAACATGGCTGTTCAGGCAGGCATTTGGGGTGGGTTAGGGTATTTTAGAAAATGTTTTTATGGTAGAATTTTATTGTTTTATTGTATGTTGTACATCGCCCAGAGTGGCTGGGTGACCAGCCAGATGGGCGATTAATAAATTTAATAATAATAAATAAATAAATAAATGATCAATTTATTATCATTTTAAAAAGAGCTTTGAAGGATCAGCACCAGAATTCTACTCCCCACAACTGTATGAACAGTATGTACATACATGTATGTATGTGTCACAGGAAATTTGCAAGTTTGGGAATTTGGGCACATTTTCAGGGAAAATGAAATTCTTCTTCTTCTTCTTCTTCTTCTTCTTCTTCTTCTTCTTCTTCTTCTTCTTCTTCTTCTTCTTCTCCTCCTCCTCCTCCTCCTCCTCCTCCTCCCCCCCCCCCAGTTCACCTTGGCTTAAATGAAGCCCTGCAAGTATCTCTTGTCAGGAGAATTATTAAGAATACCCCCTACCCCATCTTTCTTCCCTCTCTTTATTTTTTCCAGTGGATGGATTCCCCTACCCCACCTCAGAATATGCTATATTCTAATTCGCATAAATAAAATGGATTGGATTGTTGTTTTTCAAAGATTATTTAAGGCAAGGCAAGGCTAGATGGATAAAGCAAACCTCCAGTAGGACCAATTAGAGAGAGGCAGAGGGGGGCAATTGAGCAGCGAAAAGACACAATTTTCCTTCCTTGGCACTCACTTCTTTCATCTTTGCTCCTTGCCAAGGATCCTTCTCTTTCTTCTATAATGAGCTGTGCAGCCAACAGTGAATATTGATGAATCAATCCTTGTGCCTCTTTTACTGTTAAATAATCACTTCAAATTGTGCTGAGGACAAAGAAACCAAGCCTTATATACTAGTTTGAAAAACAATCTTTTCCCCCTTCCACCATCACACCCATATACGCCTGCCCTGCACACAGAGACACACATAGGACAATTCTCGGTGTCTTCTGTTGGTCATGTTTGACTTCTGCCACCACAGTGAACCTTCCATTCCTCTAGGATGTGTACACACACATACACACACACACACACACACACACACACTGGAAATCCAATGCATCCAGGTTTATGCAGCAAGGGTGGGGAGGCAATATATCTCTGTGGGTGATGTCCCCCATGCTTTTGGCCACTTCACTCTCCTGGACAGAATTGGCTTGGCCACAGTTTTCCATGTTCAGGTGGTAACCTCTTGGCTAGATTACTGCAATGCATTCTACTCAAGGCTGCTCTTGAAGACAGGTCAACAATTGCTGCTGGCATGGAATGCAGAGGCAAGATTTTTAACTGGGACAGCCCACTGGGAATAACTCTCGACAATATTAAGAGAACTTTACAGGCAGCTAGTATTTTTATGAGCCCAGTTCAAGGTGCTGCCCTTTAAGGTTTGAGTCCCAGGTGCTTGAAGAAGCACCATATCAACCTACTGATGTTCTTCAGGTCCTCCTGCTGTCAGAGGTGAGGCAGGTGTTGATGGGGCAGGGGGAGATTGTATCTGTAGTACCCTACTTATGGAGCTCCCTCCCCAGAGAGGCCGACTGGCCCCTTCTCTGTTGCCGACCCCGTTTACACATCAAGTAAACCCCTTTGGACCCTAGATGTCTGTCTGCTGTTTTAAATAGTAATGTGTTCTCTAGTGTGTGTGTGTGTATATATATATATATATATATATATATATATATATATATATATTCTAGGAGAAGGGGCCAGGTTGGCCTCTCTGGGGAGGGAGCTCTTCTCCCACCCCGCTCACTGGGAGTTTGTGTGTTCAACATATCCTTCCAGAGTGTTGGATTATGGTCATGGGATGGTAGGGAGCTGATGGTGTTGACCTTTCATACCACCTCACCATTCTGTTCTCTCTGGGCTCATTCAGACATTCTAACATACTCTACTCCACATGGGGTGGATCTGTGGACATAGCTGAATGGAGGAAGTAACCCATGGTGAGGTTATGAACAAGTTGATGGATGATGCATGAGCACATATTTCAACCTCTCCACATGTATGAATGTCTGCCTGTTATTGTGATAATGCTGGCTCCTTCTTCTTCCTCTTCCTCCTCCTCTTCCTCTTCCCCTTCCCCTTCTTCTTCCTCTTCCTCCTATCCTTCCCCTTCCTCTTCCCCTTCCCCTTCCTCCTCTTCCCCTCCTTCTTCCTCCCACATTCACCAAAGTTTGTCTGAGATTCTTCATATTTGGGAAACATGGGGAAAGAACTTGAGATTTTAAAAACTCAAGTTCTTTCCTGAATATGGTGAACTCCACAAAATTTTGGTAAATTCTTATAAAAGAACAAGCTGAAACTAAATTCTTATTTGATTTATTTTTATTTTTAAAAATTCTTGGCCGCCTTTCAGGGGAGAAGCCCTCCCAAGGCTGTTCACAGCAATAAAGTACATAAAAAAAATACTTGCCCATCTATTCTGCGCCACCCAAATTCAATGGGTATAGCACCACTGCAAGGAGGGGACCATGATGTATCTGCTTGGTGTGTAGCTGTCAAGCACTGACACGATTGAATACACAGGAATCCAAACCAGACTTTTAAGAGTAAAGCAGTCAAAGTCCTTGGCATTGGTTGACCAATCTGTGAATGTTGGTTTCTCTCACATTCTTTTTTTTTTTTTATCTCATTTTTTTCACCCCGAATATGGAGAACTTTGTGAATTTTGGTAAATTACTATCCAAACCAGACTGAAACAAAATTCTCACTGACCCTCCATGAAGATGCTACCCATGGAGGAATTGGACCAATGGCAGTAGTGGCGGAGGGGGTTAGAATAGTAGAAAATGAAGTGGTCCAAGACAGGACAAGGTGCTTAGCTCTCCAGCAACATCCAACGTCACTGAAGTTCTACAAATTCCATCTCAAAGCTTGTTCTGATTTGAGTCCTATCAGATTGCAAGCTTTTTTCTTTTCTTTTCTCATGAAAATCCATGTGCATTTTTGTGCATATTTTCCCAAAAATACACATAGACTGTGCGCATCTTTGATATGTATGCATTCTTCTCCCATTGATTAAAGCATATTTGTGCACATTTTTCAAATGTATGCATTTGCCCTTTTTTTGGTCCGTGGATCAGATTGAACGTTTGGAAATGTATGGACTTTGACCACAGATAGGGTCCAAGACCGTGTTTGGTCCAGAAATTTTCAGCCCACAAATTTTCAGTCCAGAAATTTGTGCACATTTTTCAAATGGACACCTTTGCAATTTTGGGGGCGCATGGATCAGATTGCAAGGTTGGAAATGTACGGACTTTGACGGCAGATAGCGTCTAAGACCATGTTCGGTCCAGAACCTGCAAACTGGACTTCAACGAGGTCAAATCAGTCCATCCTAAAGGAAATCAACGCTGAGTGCTCATTGGAAGGACAGATACTGAAGCTGAAGCTCAAATATTTTGGCCACCTAATGTGAAGAGAAAACTCTCTGGAAAAGACCCTGATGCTGGGAACGACTGAAGGCAAAAGGAGAAGGGGACGGCAGAGGATGAGATGGCTAGATAGCATCACGGATGCAATGAATATAAACTTGAGCACGCTCCGGGAGAGAGCGCAGGACAGGAAGGCCTGGCGTGCTATGGTCCATGGGGTCACGAAGAGTTGGACACGACTGAACGACTGAACAACAACAAGGATCAGATTGCAAGGTTTGAAATGTACGGACATTGACAGCAGATAGCGTCTAAGACCATGTTCGGTCCAGAACCTGCAAACTGGGTAAATCCTCACAGAAAACAAACTGAAATGAATTTCTCATATGTCACCTAGCCCACAAATTTTCAGTCCAGAAATTTGTGCACATTTTTCAAATGGACACCTTTGCAATTTTGGGGGTGCATGGATCAGATTGCAAGGTTTGAAATGTATGGACCTTGATCACAGATAGGGTCCAAGACCATGTTCGGTCCAGAAATTTTCAGCCCACAAATTTTCAGTCCAGAAATTTGTGCACATTTTTCAAATGGACACCTTTGCAATTTTGGGGGCGCATGGATCAGATTGCAAGGTTGGAAATGTACGGACTTTGATGGCAGATAGCGTCCAAGATCATGTTCGGTCCAGAACCTGCAAACTGGGTAAATCCTCACAGAAAACAAACTGAAATGAATTTCTCATACATCACCTAGCTAGGTGATTGCACAGACACCTGTGTGGAGCAGCAGGAAGGGGGTGATCGGGGAGGGGAGGGGGGCACTGCCACCTTGATAATGAGAAATAGCAATGTCTAAAAGCCCTTTTATGCATTTGAGCTCTATCATTGACAAGAAAACAAAAATAGCATTTGAGAAAGAAAGGGTTTTGGACCAGCAATCGCACAAGTATACCCCTCCTGGTAGCCTTTTATTTCAGCTGCTTTCACAATGGCCTTCTAATAGATTTCAAATGCTCTCTCACAATCCTGCCACTTTGATGAGCCTGCCTGGAATGGTTTCTCAGCTCAGGGGTGCTAAGTGCAAATCTGGGTTTTGTGTGTGCGTGTGTGAGCCTCCTCCTCATTGCCCAGCGTTCTGTTCCAAATTGCTTTGGCATCAAATTGCTTTCCTTTTTGTCCCCAGTACATTAAGCTGTACGACGATAATTACTTGTACAACAAACAACACCTTTTTGTACTGATCCAAGAGTACAAGGAAAATTGTACAGGGTATTTTTGTCCTCCCCCCCCCAGTGAAAGAGGACATGTGTTCTTCTGACACATCAAACACCTGGGCCCTGCATTCCTGTGGAGAGCGGGCAGCAACTCTGAAGGTAGATGAACCACCACATTTGAAGCCCTGCTGGCTCACGCTGGCAAAGAGGTTCTAAGGGTGGAGCAGTGTTCTCTTCCCTTCCTTCTGTCCTGGAATCACTTCACTTACTTCCTGTTCTGTTACTTCTTTTTTATTATGGCCTACTTCTCTCCCATTTGCAACCAATGATAGTGAATTTATTTACCAGACCTCCAGGGGTTCATACATCCCCCCTGTAACTGGAGCGTGTTTGGGGACCAGAAGGCTTGGATCTCATGCAGTGGTAGGCAACTTTGGGTGGTTCAGGGGCCATTTTGCTTCTCTACCCCTGCTGTGGTCTGTACTTATGCTGGCAGTGGCAGCACCCTGTGGAATGCCACGGAGTACCATCAGCAGCGCCCCCTCCCCGCCACACACACACAAACACACACACACACACCAAACAGACTTGCCACTAATTTCTGGCTCTCTGCTACAGAGACCCAGTGTGGTCTGGTGGTGAGAGTGTTGGACTGGGAATCCAGAGATCTGGGTTCTAGTCCCCACTCGGCCATGGAAGCTCACTGGGAGACTTTGGGCCAGTCACAGACTCTCAGCCCAACCTACCTCACAGGGTTGTTGTTGTGAGGATAAAATGGAGAGGAGGAGGATAATATAAGCCACCTTGGGTTCCTTGCAAGAGGGAAAAAAGTGGGATAGAAATGCAATAAATAAATAAATAAATAAATAAATAGTACTACAATTGCCAAATTAAGCTGCACTTTTTTTTGCTGCCATGAATTTTGTGTAGCAGTGTGTTTGTGTGACCTCTCTCTCCACCCCCAGAGGGTGAGAGCCAGACAATCCTGTGGCCCCTGGAACATCTTCACAGGGGGCATAGGATTGCAACCTAAGTGTTTTAGCATCTTGTATACCATATTTGAGTCTCCCTCGCTATTTCCTTCAGTAAAGTCCAGACACCAAAACAAATTCATCCTTTTGAGCAAACCAATCCATCCCTCATTGCTTGGTTGAAGGCATAACAGAGTCAGAACTACTCATTGTCGTTCACAGATATTTTCAGCAGTATTTTGTATGGTTTAGCAACATTCCTTGTGAAAAAGTTCGCTTACTAATTCCAATTGCCTTCACTTGCCCTCACTTTCAATCGCCCTCACTTGGCATTGCTGCTGTCATCATCATTAGAGGTGGAGGAGGAATTTTTTCAGTTCACAATTTTAATGCGAACCAACCTAATTCACACTTCCCAGACCAAGGTGTGAACCAAAATGTAGATATCCTTTGGTATTCGCACTTCACTGAATTGTGTGTTGCAGTTCTCCAATCAAAAATGCTCATAAACTCATATATTTGTGGAAAATTTAATAAATGCCTTATTTTAGGGGAAACTGCTTGTAAAAACACATACAGTAGGCAACATTGTGTACAAAACCATTTATATTAGGAGAAAATGAGCCCCCAAATGCATGCAGGTTGTTGGGTGGACCTTTTAAAAACAAAAATCTGCAAATTGATGTAGAAATGGGACAGAAGAAACTTAAGATTCAAAAATGGAGTTGCTGAAAGAAAATTAAATCAGCAGGTTTGTCCGTGATTGGTGACGTGGTGGCATGTGACGTCTAGGGATGTCGCAGGAGTCTAAGAGAGGGTTGGAGCCTGGCAGTCTCCCCCAGCTTGGCCTCCCAGACTCCAGTCCACGGACTGCCAGACTGGCCTGAGTTGGCACGTGCCAAGTCAGGCAAGTGCAGGGTCCCCACTCTAAGCTGCCATTTTGTGTAAAAAATGACAACTTTTTCTTTTTATGTAAAGGGGCTTTTTATGCAAATGGTGGCCATAAAGGAGCCATTTACACAAAACTGCAGACATAAATGGTCATTTACACCTATAATTTTGGGTAAATGCCCCCTTTATGGCCACTGTTTGCGTAAAAAGCCCTTTGCATAAGAAGAACAAACCACCATTTTGAGCAAAATGGCGGCTCTGCGAGGGAGTGGGTGGTCACACGCTGCTCGCCTGGAGCCCACAGACCAACAGGGTCAGGCAGTCAGCAGGGGTCCATCGAACAGCATGAGAGGCAGACAGGGGTGAGTTTTCCTATCCCCAGTGATGTCCTCCCATTCACTAGGTGATTCCTGCCTGGATGGAGGAAACCCCATGAAGCAACCTGAAGAAGGAGGAAGCAGCAGCAGCCAGGGGGGAATGGCAGTGAACAATACTGACCTACTGAGATGGACTACTGAGCAGGGGGTTGATTGATGGCCTGAATGACCTCTTCAAACTCTATGATTCCATGAAAAAAGGTGAGTATTCTAACAAAGTCTATTTTTTCCAGGCAAATTTCCCAACCTACTGAAATAGTTACTTTCTGCCGAGAAATAAGATTGTCTGGGTGCAACCCTATGCCTGTTTAGGCAGAAAAAAGTCTGCCTACAACTCCCAGCATTCCCTAGCCAGCATGGCTAGCTGGAGGGATACAGCCTAAACAGAGAATATTCAATACAGCCTTACTAAAAACAAGACAAAACCTATCTTCCTTGGAGACTCGTCAGCCATTTGGTGTCACACAAGATAAAATCCCTAATCCTCCATATAATTCTTAGGAAAATCCATAGGATCATCAACATCTGTCTCCATTTACTCCAACACTGGTAATTCAGCAGTAGTTATTATTGGCATTCTGCTTCTGCTGTCCCTAACAAATTATCAGCCGTATCTTCTCCTAAAATTCCTCTAAAGAGGACATCATGCCCAAAGCAGAGATATTTTATTCCCTTCCCACTGCCTCATCCTTTAAATCTTTCTCAGGGTTTCCCTAGAGATTTCACACCAGTGAGCTGCTTAAAATAGTCAGTCCACAAAACCAATAGATTGAGTGAAGGAGGAATTAAAAATGCAAGGGCCCTGCTGGATCATTTTTTGTTATATCTCTGGTCATGGCTTTTTATCTTGGTTACTACTTTGGTTTAGGGATGTCAGTTGCTGGGAAACCCAGCCCCTTTGGGTTTGGTTTGCTGGAGTTCTGTGGTGCTCCAGACCTGGCATGCATTCGTGAATCGAGCTGCGGGATCCGCAAACTCTGGGAACTTCTTCCGTTTTGTTTTTTTAATGAAATTTGCACAAATTGCAGTTGTGATTTGTGTAATTTGTGTAATTTGTGCAAATTGTGGCAGGGATATGCATGATTTGTGCAAATTACAGCCATACGTTGCACAAATTACTCAAATTTAACACATTTACGCCATTTGCACAACTTTTAAAAATATGGAAAATCGGCTAGCTTGCCCAGCAGACCAAGTCAGGCCAGCTAGTGGAAAACCAAATGAAGCCCAGGGGGTCAAGCCAATGAAAGCTCACCGAGCTCCCCCCCCCGCCCCAAAGATGGAATCCTCTGACATCCCTAGTGCTAGGTGAAGACTTTATTTTCCCAGGCATTTTAGTCCTTCACTTTCTGTTGTTTTAAAATCTGTTACTCTTTCTTTCTTTCTTTCTTTCTTTCTTTCTTTCTTTCTTTCTTTCTTTCTTTCAACTTCTTACACTGCTGCTGATGTTCCATTTGGTTTCATGCAGCCGTTTTAAACTTTTCAGAATTCTGTATTACGTTTTATCATGTTGTGTTGGATAGTTTTCATTGTTGTGATCTGCCTTTGGCTATCGGGCAGTTTAGAAATGTAATGAATGAATGAATGAATAAATAAATATTAGGAAAAGCCCTTTCAAATTATGTGCATGTTAGGCAAAATTGCATACAAAATGCACGCATCAGGAGAAATGCACAGAAAAGGACGTACACATTTTCATGGGGACTTTAAAGAAGAATTTTCACGGTGCAGACCTTCCATTTTTGTTTGTTCTCAGCTTCTGCTTATAACTAGATGAACACACGTGAGAGGGCCTTCTCTGAAGTGGCCCCGCACCTTTGGGACAAGCTGCCATTGGAGGTCCCCCATGCTCTGTCATTGCAGACTTTCAAGAAAGGCCTTGAAAACATATTATTTTACCTTGGCCTTCTATTGATATGACTGCTATTGTTGCTGTTACTGCTGTTAACATCGTTCTTGGTTTTATTGTTGTTTTTATTGCTGTTTTATTGTTTTTATGTTTTTTTAATCACTTTTAATATTTTTACTTTTTTATGTATTTTATTGTTGTAAGCAGCCTTGGGAGGGCTTCTGCCCGGAAAGGTGGTCCAGAAACATTTTAAATAAATAAATAAAACTAAAATAAATATAACTACTAAGTGGGGAACTAAAGCTTCACATTAATATTTTGCATAGCAATCTTCTCACTCACCCACCCCAGCTTTGGCCATCAGTATAGAAATGAAATAAAACAAAATAAAACAACAATTTTCAGGAGAAAGAATTCTGATCATGTTCAGCCTTGTTTTTTGGTGGTGGGGTGGGAGGAATGAAGCAAGATCAGAAGGTGAAACTACAGTTCCCACTCAGCTACAGGAATGGTGAGAGGAATCAATGAAGTTGTCCATCAAGTTATATGAGAAAGAAGCAAAGGCCAAGATTGTGGAATTGGAATCATGTCACACTTAGCTCTGAAAAAAAATGTTGATGGAGATTGATGATAGCTAGATCGCTAGAGCTAGATATAGATATAGAATCATAGAATAGTAGTAGGGTTGGAAGGGGCCTATAAGACCATCGAGTCCAACCCTGATATAGATATAGATAGATATAGACATGGGGGAGTTCCATCAAGGTCCTTCTAGCTCATTCTCCCAGAATGACATCCAGGCCCCTGCTAACTTCAACTCAGAGAGCCCCCCCCCCCCCCCCCGGGATGTATGAGAAATTCATTTCAGTTCATTTTGATCAGTTTGCAGAATAACACCATTGCATATTGCCCCAAGCTGGATGATTGCTCCGTGTTGCTCAGTATCGTCTATGCTAACTGTCCAGGGTTAACACAGAAACTTAAGAAGAGCCATGCTGGATTAAATGAGAGAGTCTTGCCTGGCACCTATGCTGTGGTCTTCCCAGTGCTGAGTGAAAACCTTTTTATTTTCCCAGGCATTTGAAGAACTGTTTTCAGTGCGTTTCTTTTGCTGATGGTTTTAATTCAGTTTTGTGATGCTGTAATGGTTTCATTCTCTGCCGCTTTTGTTTTACCTTGTTTTAATGTTTGCACCTGGATTTTAACATATTGCACACCTCCCAGAGAACTGTGGCAATTGGGCGGTTTAAAAGTACAGTACATTAATAAATACCATAAACAAATGATATGAGTTCGAAGCCACCTCCTTACTCCGTTTCTTAAGGAACGGCTTTTCTGGGGCTGATCAATCAGTTTCTCTAGCTAGAATCAGCTCTGGGACCACTGGTGATTTAATGTTCCTCCCCAAGTTCTCCCCCTTTGCCCTCTAACCGTATGCATTATTAGAAAATTAGTAGAGCAGTTTCCTTAAACCAACTGGCCATTAGGCATTTGAAGACAACTAGATGCAGAAATTAAATGTGACAGTCCCTGTAAAAGAAGATGTAGCGAGCCGGGGAATCCCACGGCACTAATGAAATATTGATTGCATATGTGGAGTGCCATAGAGATGCGCTAATGTCAGTGGAACACACCAGCAGATCGTGTGCAGAACTGCTGGAGATGCATGTGGCAGAACACATGCTGTCAGGGCAAGGTATGGGTGACCGTTTCATTGGGTTCCTTTTTTGATCAGAACTCATTAAAATCCACACGTTTCTTCATATACTTCAAACAAACCCCCAAAACAGGTTGCAAACAATAATGGGAGAGAGGAAAACCAAGCTTTGAAGTGAAGTTCAGAGAATTTCAGGAAGCTTGAGCATCCCTGGTCCTCCCACACATACATACGAGCACATCAAGATGACTTTTTTTTTGCTGTGTTTTATGATTGTGCATATGCATGATGACAAAAGACTGCTCAGAAACAATGTCAAAGCAATCATCTTGGAAGGGAGAAACAAAATTCAAAGGGATCTTGATAGGCTGGAGTGCTGGGCAGAAAACAACAGAATGACATTTCATAGGGATAAATGCCAAGTTCTGCACCTAGGAAAAAGAAACTAAATGCACAGTTACACGATGGGGGATATGTGGTTCAACAACACTACAAACAAGAAGGATCTTGGAATTGTTGTTGATCACAAGCTGAAGATGAGCCAACAATGTGATGTGGCTGCAAAAAAGGCAAATGCTATTTTGCGTTGCATTAATAGAAGCATAGCTTCCAAATCCCAGGAAGTACTAGTTCCCCTCTACTCAGCACTGGTTAGGCCTCATCTGGAGTACTGTGTCCAGTTCTGGGCACCGGACTTTAAGAAGGATGCAGACAAGCTGGAGAGGGTTCAGAGGAGGGCAACAAAGATGATCAGGGGACTAGAAACAAAGCCCTATAAAGAGAAACTGAAAGAACTGGGCATGTTTAGCCTTGAGAAGAGAAGTCTGAGGGGAGATAGGATAGCGCTCTTCAAGTACTTGAAAGGCTGTCACAGAGAAGAAGGCCAGGATCTCTTCTCGATAGGGATGGCGGAGAATTTCTCCCCGAAACTTCAGGGGGCCGAGCGCCAACGTGTTCGGCCCCCCGAACAAGTTTCGGGGAGAAATCCTCCGCCCCCCTGCCCCCCGCACACACCCCCGGGACGGGACTTACCTTCGCTGAATGTCCCTCCCGGCGGCGGGTCCGGCTGGCGGTTCGGCAGGTGTTCGTGCGGGGCGGGAGCGGCAGCCGGTCTTTCGACCAGCTGCCGCCGCCGCCATTCCAATAAAAGAAAAAAAAAACGCCCCCGTGATAGGCTACGTGATGATTAACGTAGCCTATCACAGCTAGATTTGCAAAGTCAACCGTGATAGGCTACGTCAATCGTCACGTAGCCTATCACGGGTGACTTTGCAGATCTAGCCGTGATAGGCTACGTTAATCGTCACATAGCCTATCATGGGGGCGTTTTTTTTTTTAAAAAAAACTTTCGAGTTCGCGGCCGGGCGAGGCGGGAAGCTTCCTCCCCGGCCTGAACTTCGCGGGGGGAGCAGCGAAGCGCCTCCCCCCCACCGCGAACAAGCTTCGACGAAAGGTAAGTGACTTTAGTCCACCCCTACGTTCTCGATCATCCCAGAGAGCAGGACACGGAATAATTGGCTCAAGTGACAGGAAGCCAGATTATGGCTGATCATCAGGAGAAACTTCCTGGCTGTTAGAGCAATATGGCAATGGAACCCATTCCCTAGGGAGGTGGTGGGCTCTCCCACACTGGAGGCATTCAAGACGAGGCTGGACAGCCATCTGTCGGGGATGCTCTGACTTGGATTCCTGCATTGAGCAGGGGGTTGGACTCGATGGTCTTGTAGGCCCCTTCCAACCCTACTATTCTATGATTCTATGTTCTATATGATCGCAACCATGAATGCATGGTGGTGGGGTTTTGGGGTGTATGTGTGTGTTTTGGCCAGTATTTTATGAATATGCACATGGCACCATGAGGAAAAGGTTATGGATGTGAAAATCAGCAAAACTCGAGCTCACTGAACTTCTCTGAATTCCATCTCGAAGCTCATTCTGACTCCAGCCCATTCAGATTGCAAGCTTTGTGGGTTTTTTCTTTTCTTTTCACATAAAAATCCATGCACATTCTGTGCATATTTTTCCAAATGTACACATCAATTGTCAGCATCTTTGAAATGTACGCATTCTTCTCCCATTGATTAAAGCATGTCTGTGCACATTTTTCAAAAGTACACATTGTTTCATGTGCATTTTTCAAATGTATGCATGCCGTTGAATGCATTTTTTTTAGTCCACAGATCGCATCACAAGCTTGGAAATGTTCGGGCTTCAACCACAGATTACCACCGAGTCTGTGTTTGGCCCAGATAATGTGAACTGGGTAAATCCCAATCAAAACCAAACTGAATTGACTTTCTCATACATCCCTAGAAAATATACAGAGGAATGGAAGGAACTGAAAGGAGTGTGTCCAGCACAGAGTGACCAGGATGGTGAGGAGTCTGGAGACCAAGTCCTACAAGGGACAATTGAAAGTGCTGGGTGGAGAAGAGAAGATTAAGAGGAGACATGATCGTGGTCTTCAACTGAAGGGTTGTCATGCAGAAGATGGTGCAGACTTGTTCTCTGTCACTCCAGAGGGATGAACTAAAACCAATGGCTAAAAACTCCAAGGAACATCCTACTGGTAAGAGCTGTCTGACAGTACAACAGATTTGCTGCAAGATGTGATGGATTCACTTTCACTGGAGGAATTTGAGCCAAGGCTGGCCAGCTACCTGTCAGGAATGTGGCGGTTGCATCCTGCATTGCAGATCCTGCATTGAGCAAGGGGATGGAGTGGATAATCTCCAAGGTCCTTTCCAACTCTATGATTGCATGTGTGGCAAATTCAGACATGTGAAGAAAGTCAGATTCCCGATGCTTTGGCATCACCATGGAAACCAGACCAGGTCATTTGGGATTCCAAGGTCTGGGGAAAAATTTGGGTGGGGACAAATTCTGAAGTATTCTTCAGAAACCTCCCCAGAGGCATTTCAAAGATTCAAGGCATCATTAGCAGTCATGGGCTGCCAGGTTGCATGTAAAGCAACAATATGTTTGCTTTCACTTACCATTAGTCAGAGTCCATTGATATTCACTACAGCAGTAGATCATAATTTTGATGGCTTCACCATACTGACTCTCCATCCCTTAATGCTCCAGACAAACGAATTGTTGGCATGTGTCTTTCCCCTGCAATTTAAAGAGATGTCTGTGGCAGAAACAGAAGCATGAATCCCATTTTGGGTCCCCTTTGAACCCTGGTAGACGTTCATCAGGATTTGTGGGGCTGCGAGGGGCTATGCAAGGGAAAGAGACAATTATATTTTCTAATGAAGGGCGAACTACATTATTGCATCTAAATGCCGGATGTGCCAACACTGTATGAATGTATGCAAATCCACGGATAATTGGACTACAGGCTCAGAAACATTATTCTCTCAGTTTAAGGGCATAGAATTATTCCAGCTGTTATTATTATGAAGCAAAGTGCCATTATTAAGAGCAGATTCAGGAGACTGAGCCATTTTGTCTTGAGCCAAATGACGGAGCCATCTACTCTCATACTGTCCACACTGTTCAGCAGCAGCTCTTTGCACTTTCAGACAATAATCCTATATTGCACCACCTGGAGATGCTGGATACTGAATTTGGGACCTTTTGCATGCAAAACATGCCTTTCATCCCTGAGTTATGCTCCTTCCTCTTTTCTTCATTGAAGGTGGTGCATTGCCATATCTGAAGGAGGGGTGGCCATCATTTGGAAATCCAGCCCTTCATGGGCTCAGCGGACTTTCGCTGTCCGCCCAACTCGGCTTGCATTTGTGAGCTGAGCCATGGGTTTTCCCTGAACTCCGGGGACTTTTTTTTTGCATTTGGAGGTTTGTGGGTGGGGTGTCAGCCACAATTTGCACAAGTAGGGACTTGCACAAATTGTGGCCGTGCTTTGCTCCATTTGCACAAATTATGCAAATTTCTGCAAATTGCAGCTGCAATTTGTGCAAACAAAAAACATGGAACATCCGCTACCTGGCCTGACTTGCTGTAGACCAAGTCAGGCCAGTTAGCAGAAAATGGATCATAGTCCCGGGGGGAGGGGAGCCAACAAAAACACATTGAACTCCACCCCCAAAATGGATTCCTCCAACTTCCCTGATCTGAAGGTGGTACTTTCTAGGGATGGATTGCACACATCCTTTGGACCCTTCTCAATGGAGGCTTCAGGACTGATCAAGACTAGTGTGCAGGCCTTTGCTCCCTTACCTGTCTCCCAGGGAGCAGTCCATACCTTTTATACCATAGAACTCAATGGGAGCCACTGAGAACTAAGCCAGTCCCTTCATTTGCACAGACCCACCTTTTCATCTGCGTATCCCAAATTTTGATTCCATTTCTTGGTTATGCTGCAGCCATGCTTCCTCCAAAGACTTCAGGGCAGCATACAAGGTGGTCCCTTCTTCTTTATGCTCAGTACAACAGTGGTTATGTTCAGGGATAGAGACCCACCCAAGAGCAGCATCTCTACCTTTCTCTCTCCCCAGACACATTCTCTCTCATAACCCTACCCCAATAAGTTCATCTTTTTCATGAATCCTTTGGCACTGCCCTTGGGCCTCAAGCTCCTACTGAAATCAAGCCATAGTATGTGCAACTGAACAGAGCAGGGGATTGGACTGGTTGACCTCCAAGGTCCTTTCAATTCTAAACTTTGAAGGTTCTGTTATTCTACCTTGCCAGTCTTACTGCAGCTCTCCCTGGTTTCTTTTCTTTGGCTCCTTTGGTCTTGCTTGGGTATCCTTCACCTTCATAAGAACATAAGAAGAGCCCTGCTGGATCAGACCATGGGTCCATCTAGTCCAGCATTCTGTCACACAGTGGCCAACCAGCTGTCGACCAGGAACCCACAAGCAGGGAATGAGTGCAACCTTCCCTTTCTTTCCATTCCTTAAAACTCCCAAGACTTAGGATAGACTCAGGCATCAATTCCCAGGAACAGACATAAAACTCCCCTCGATTGCTCCTTTGACTTGGACCCCCCATTTTCAACAGTTGCGGGCAAGCTTTCTGTCCTCATGAGGCTGAATCTTAATCTCCTTGCCCTGTGTAGGTTCCTGATCTACCCCTATCCCCCACCCCACCCCAGGCAACCTCATGCATTCCATCAAAACCATGTCTCCCTAGAACCAGGGCCTTCTTGATGAAAGAAGATGGAAGACATTTGGTCATGGAGCTTCACCAAGCAATGGGAGGAGGGAAGACAGTGATCATGGCTGATGTTCAAAAATGCTTTTAGAGTGTGTGTGTGGGGGGAGGGAACACCACCTCTCCGTACAAGTTGCAACCATCTACTTGGTACTCTATGGACTCTGTGAAATATTGGTTCTGGTCCAGCAGCTAATGGATGAGTGTTGTTATGAGAAAACACAGCTACAATCAGCACCCTTGTCAGCAGCATCGGCAAGCCAAGCCAATCGCAGTTCAGAAAGGCCAGGGAGATGTTCTGTGTCTGAAGGCACATCCCAGCTGGTGTGCATCGAAAGTAGGGATGTCAGAGAAATCTGCTGCAGATTCAAATGAGGCTGGATTCTTTGGAATCTGGCCTCAGGAACCCGCAGCGTATTGGGACCACTCCGCTCCAGGAGGACTGGAGGCAGAACGGCACTTGGCTGCTTCTTGCCAGCCAGAGCCGTTCACCTCCTCCCTGTCCCTGCCGATTGCCATGTCTTAAAAAAAAATAAAAAAAAGGCAATTGGGAGGATGTGCCCATAGACTTAGATGCAAATAGAGTAATGAATCTTGCGTCTAAGTCTATGTGTCCATAGGCTTATACGCAAGATTCACGGCTGTATTTTGTGTATAGGTCTATGGATTCAGCTATCCGAGGTGCTGAATCCTATCCCTCAAATAGATTCCACACCTTGGAGAGCTCCTTTAGAGTTCTGGCTGGTTCTGGCTGAAACCCAGGATGGATTCACTGACCCACCGAAATCGGAGCCACCAGCCCCCACTGCCAATATCCTCACCAGTGATTAGGGATGGGCTTACCTCTGGGTCTGGGGGGCGGTGTCCGTGGCAGGGGAGGCAATCCGTTCCTCCACCCTGGAATCCTACCCGGCTGGCTCTGCTCCGTGGCAATTCTGCGGACCTGCTGGCCGGCTCCGGAGCGCCAGCGATATGGCTGCCATTGATTGCTGTATCACTGGCTCAGCCTTGCTGGTGGATTGACTGTGGATGCAAATGGCATCCACTACATCATTTGCAGCTGTAAAGGTCTTAGTTTAAGGTAAATGCAGCTGTAAATGGCTGCATTTAGCTTAAACTAAGACCTTTATGGCCACAAATGGAACCACAAATGGCAACTTAATGGCCACAAATGGCTCCTCGGAAGAGGAGTGCGGAGAGGTGAAAATGGGGCGTTCCTGGGGGAAGCTGGGAGGGCCCCCCGAAGTGCCATTCCAATGCTTCCAACACGTTGTCCGGTGTCCGCCCCCCCCACTCCGCATTCCTGCGGCTAGCTGAAAATCTAGATTTTCTAGCTGAAATCGGCCGTCTAGCTTTGAATGTAGGGCAGCTGCAGCACAGAGGGGATGATCCTCTGTGCACTGCTCCTGCCCTGCATTGGATAGGCGGTTGCCTCCGAGTTTGGAGGTGGCCACCTATCCCAATAAGATTGCGCCCTAAGTCTCCGGACCCAATCTTATGTCTGTCTGCATGATAGGGATGGACAAAAGTCCCTTACCTGGTCCCTCAGCTTTTTTTGGGGGGGGAGGCACTCCGTTTCTCACCCCCGAAATTCTTTGTGGGTGGGGAGGCACCCCGCCCCTCCCCGCCAAAATTCTGGCTGGGGGGGAGGCGCCCCATCCCTCCCCGCCGAAATTCTGGCCAGGGGGGAGCGCCCCATCTCCCCGGCCGCGAAAGAAAAAAGTAAAGTAAAAAAAAACATGATAGGCTACGTAAAGATTTACGTAGCCTATCATGGCTAGATTTTCAAAGTCAGCCATGATAGGCTACGTAAATCTTCACGTAGCCTATCACGGCTGACTTTGGGGGAAAAAAAAGCGCGTACGCAAATGGCGGCGCCCATGGGCGTCGCCATTTGTGTTCCTTATTTGGGCACGGGTAGTCTACGTAAAGATTTACGTAGACTACAGCGAAAATAAGGGCAACGCTATCCCGGAGGCCTCCTGGAGATTCGTGGAGAAATTCTCCGACATCCCTACTGCATAAGAACATTATAATCCATCCTTTGATCGTTGAATTGCCCCTTACTATACTATTCTTTTAGAAAGGGAGGAAAGCGTTTTCATTCACATCATCACCCCCCGCCCCACGAACTTGCAAAATATGTAAACATGTATACTTTCCCCCCTATTTTCTTTTGTCAAATCACCATGCTTACAAAATCTGAACATTTCCCCAAGCTGGAAACGTGGAAGTGACATCCCTCCGCACTCCCTAGAAGTGATTAATTCTCAGCATCCCCCCACCCCCATTGGAATTCAGGTGATCACACAAAACATCACAGTCAGCTTTCAGTGAAAGAATACTATTGATTTTGGTGTTGTGCAGAAAAAGCTCAAAAAACAGCAATAGCTTAACTCGAGGTATATGTGGATATATATTTCCTTTGTTTCAGAGGGAAGAAAAAAAAACTTGAGGGGAGATTTCTACAACAAACTCTTAGGAAAATCAATTTCCCATTTCTTTGAAATGTTGGCATTTAGTCAATTCTGATTTATTGATTGGGATTCTCCCCTCCACCCCCTGATTTTAAAAAGTCTAAAACAGCGGTCTTTGAACATATGATCTCATCCCTAATGTTCTAAACCTGAATACTCAAATTAAACATTTTATCCATGAGAGAGAGAGAGAGAGAAAGAGAGAGAGAGCGCAAGCATAAAATAATTTCCACCTCACCTTTTGGTCCCCCAAATGGCCTCTAGGGCATCTTACAATAATTTTGAAAGCATATACATTTACAAATCTTGTTTATTTATTTCATTTCTATGCCACCCATTAGCTGAAACTCATTTGGCAGTTTACAAGAGAACGCTTCAAAGCATAAAATACAATAACATCGTAAAACAAAGCATAAAACCGTAAGTTTAAAAGAGAATAAAACTGAAGAAGGGATATCAGAGGAATCAGGGGGGAGGGCTAGGGATGTACGAAAGTCATTTACCTTTTGCGGATTATGTTGATGGTGGGGGGGGAGGCGTTCCGTCCCTCCCCCCGGAATCCTCGACGGGGGGGGGGAGGCGATCTGTTCCTCCCCCCCAGAATCCTCCACGGCCGGCTATGCTCCGCGGCAGCTCCGCGGAGCAGCCGGCCAGGCCCAGCCAGGCCAGAGCCATCCGCAGATGGATTTCTGGCCGGGGAGGGCTCTGGGAAAAACAAACAAACCATGTACGCAAATGGCGGCGGCTACAGCCGCCGCCATTTGCATTTCTTATTTTGGGCCATCTTAATCTATGAAAATATTTACGTAGACTAAGATGGTGAAGATAAGGTGAACGCAAATAGCGTAGGGGATGCTATTTGCGTTCCCGTTATGTTCGCCGTCTTAGTCTACGTAAATATTTACATAGACTAAGATGGCCCAAAATAAGGAATGCAAATGGCAGCGGCCGTAGCCGCTCCCATTTGCGTACACCTTTTTTTTTTACCCAGATGTTTTAGGCTACGTAAAAACTTACGTAGCCTATCACGTCTGGGTAAAAAAAACATTTGCGTACACCTTTTTTTTTTAACCCAAATGTTTTAGGCTATGTAAAAACTTACGTAGCCTATCACGTCTCTGTAAAATAAAAAACAAAAAACTGCAAATGGCGGCGGTGGCAACTGGTCGGAAGACCAGCCGCCTCCGCCGCTGCCGCCACCGCAGCCGCCGCTGGATCCGCAGGGGGGATCCATGGGGTGGCAGGGGGGTGGCAGGCTGTTCCGCCACAGATTTTGGGGGGCCGAATGCACTGGCATTCGGCCTCACCGAGATCCATGGCGGAATTTTCTGCCATCCCTAGGGAGGGCTTGACAAGCTTTCATTGGCTTGGTCTACCTGGACTTCGGCTCAGGTCGGGCCAATGAGCAGATTTTCCATATCATCATCATCATCATTTGTGGAAACAGACATTTGTGCAAATTGCAATTGCAATTTGCGCAAATGTCTGTTTCCACAAATTAAAAGAAAATAAGGGGAAAATTCCTGAACTTCAGGCGAACCCCACAGCTTGGCTCACAAACACAAGCTGAGCTATGGAACTCCGGCAAGCCCCTAAAGAGTCAGATTTTCCAGGAACAGGCATCTCTAAACCAAAGTAGTAACCAAGATAAAAGGCAGGACCAGTGCAAAGATCTAAAAGAACCCCTAACACAAGTTTTAACAATTAAGGCCTAAAAAAGTTAAATTTTATCTTAGATAAAAGATTCCGGGGGTAGATAAATAAAGATAAATAGATAAAGATAAATCCTTTATATTTATCATAGATAAATATAAGATAAATCAGAGGATCTGGATGCAATTGATGGAAGGGCTCCTCTTACAAAAAGTGCCTCTGCCAGATTTGGCAGGGAGGGTCCCCCCTCATGCACACACCATAGCAGGGTCCCCTGACCTTCTGAATAGCTTTCTCAGGGGGCTGAAAGGACTGATGTGTTTGGAGGAAATCGGCAGGGGAGGAATTCTCCTTCCATCAGTCCAGTTGCCCATGCCTAAATCTGGATCCAATCCCATATCTGCGTGGTATGCGTAGTGCCTTGACCAGTTCGAAGAATTTTTTTGTAATGACATTTGCACTCAGTTAAATAGGCATTGTGTTTATTTTTTAGGAACATAAGAAGCTGCCCTGTGGATGTACGGACAGTGTAAAATCCACTCCATCCGTGTTTCATGGATTGTCAGATGCCTTTCGTTCCATCATCCGCCCACAGACGGATGCGAATATATATTTTTTGTCATGAGGAAAAATAGTCAAATAAATTACAATTACGTAAATATTTGCACAAGTATTTACACAATTTACCTCAGTAGATAACATTTAGTGTATTGTCTAGGGATGTACGAAAGTCACTTACCTGATCCCGAAGCTTGATTCGCGGTGGGGGGGAGGCGCTCCATCCCTCCCCCTGAAATTCTGGCCGGGGTGGAGGCGCCCGTCCCCCCCCCTGAAATTCTGGCCGGGGGGGAGGTGCCCTGTCCCTCCAGCTGCGAAACCTCCTCTCCTGCCGGGACGCAAATGGTGAGGCCATAGCCGCCGCCGTTTGCATCCCTGCAGTCAGCCGTGATAAGCTACGTAAATGTTTATGTAGCCTATCACGGCTGACTTTGGAAAAAAAAAAAGCGTGTACGCAAATGGCGGCACCCATGGGCGCCACCATTTGCGTTCCTTATTTTGGCACGTGTAGTCTACGTAAAGATTTACGTAGACTATGGTGAAAATAAGGGGAACGCAAATTGCTTAGCGTCTATGCTATTTGCATTCCCCTTATTTTCGCCGTAGTCTACGTAAATATTTATGTAGACTACACGTGCCAAAATAAGGAACGCAAATGGCGGCGCCCATGGGCGCTGCCAATTACGTACACGCTTTTTTTTTCTAGGGATGGACGAAAGTCCCTTACCTGGTCCCGCAGCTTGCTTTGCGGTGTGGGGGAGGCGCTCCGTTTCTCCCCCTGAAATTCTTGGCGGGTGGGGAGGCGCTCCGTCCCTCCCCGCCGAAATCCTGGCCTGGGGAGAGCGCCCCGCCTCTCCGGCCGCGAAAGTTCTTCCGGGAAGGTTAAAAAAAAAAAAACACGTGATAGGCTACATAAATCTTTACGTAGCCTATCACGTCTGACTTTGGGGGGAAAAAAAGCGCGTATGCAAATGGCGGCGCCCATGGGCGCCGCCATTTGCGTTCCTTATTTTGGCACGGGTAGTCTACGTAAAGATTTACATAGACTATGGCCAAAATAAGGGCAACGCTATTTGCGTTGCCCTTATTTTCGCCGTAGTCTACATAAATCTTTACGTAGACTACCCGTGCCAAAATAAGGAACGCAAATGGCGGCGCCCATGGGCGCCGCCATTTGCGTACGTGCTTTTTTTTTTTCAAAGTCAGCCATGATAGGTTACGTAAAGATTTACGTGGCCTATCATGGTGTTTTTTGAAAATCTAGCCGTGATAGGCTACGTAAATCTTTATATAGCCTATCACGTTTTTTTTTTTTAACTTAGAAATGGCGGCGGCGGCAGCTGGTCGGAAGACTGGCCGCCACCGCCAAACCGCCACTGAACCGCCACCGGGATCAGGATCAGGGAGGATCCGGAGGATCCAGCCGACGAGGATGTCTCCAGGAGGCAGAGGTAAGTCTTCCAAGCCTCCACGGACTCCAGGTGGTCAGATTCTTTTGAATCCAGCCTCACTGGGGTCCGTGGAGGATTTCTCTCCCCCATCCCTACAAAAGGGTGACAGAACCAGCAGCCACAAAATGGGCTGGCAACAAATGAAGGACGGTTGCATTATTAATTGCCAAAAGTTTAAGAGAAGAAAATATCTTTAAGGTGGCACTAAAAGGTAGAAGAGCAAATATTAAACTAGTGTCACTAGAGAAGGTATTCCATAATCAGAGAGCCATCACAGAAGAGGGCCCATATAAGCATATACCATCTAGGGGTGTATGATAAATGCATTTTAGTTCATTTTTTATCAGGATTTTACCCAGTTTGCACGTTCCAGACTGAACATAGTCTCAGACACAATCTGCTATATACCATGCATTTCTGAGCTTGCAATGCAATTTGCCCCCCCCCATGTGTTTGACAGCATGCACACATTTGAAAAATGTGCATGAAAAAATGCGTACTTTTGAAAAATGTGCACAAATGAGCTTTACATACATTTCAAGGATGTGCACCATCGATCTGTACATTTGGAAAAAATATGCATGAAGATAGGCATGGATTTTCATGCAACAAACAAACAAACAAACAAGGCTTGCAATCTGATTCTGGACTCAAGCTGGATTGAGCTTTGAGATGGAATGTGGAGAACTTCTGTGAGCTTGAGTTTTGCTGATTCACACATCTCTACATCTGCCTCATTTGTGAACATTGGCATCCCAGAGCAGAGCTTCTGTTGATGACCTAGGTCAGCTTTACCCAACCTGGTGCTCTCCATATGTGCTGGATGACAACTCCCCTTCTGACAATCCTTCTGTCAGTTGTTGTCAATGGCCTTCCTGGTTGAACTTGAGCAGAGCCTTGGTCTGAGATAGATGGGCGGCACCAAGTTGGGGAAGGCCTACCAAAGCAATGGGCATGTTCTCGGGCTAGTTCCTGCCCCTCTCGCTCCATCCAGTGTCCATTTATTCCTTCCTTTCCCATCTCCTCAGAAAAGAAGAGCTAGTCCTCTGGCTTCCTGCTAATGCAGCTAATAAAAAGTACAACTTACATGACAAACAACTTCAGCCATCAAAAAGCTTGAGCGAGATGTCCCTCGCAGAAGGGAGAGATCACCTGCATGCCTTATTATTTCCTGACATGATGGGCTGATGGCAGGGAGAGCAAAGCAAAGCAATTTTCACAGAGCGCTAAGTGCTAATCGTTTCACGGCACCATGAATAATAATTTTTGGCAAACTCCAGATCTGTAACTGAAAAGTATTTCCCCTGCTGGGAGGGGGCAGGGAAGACTAGGCATTCAGCCTCTTCCATGTGTGTTCCAGAGGTTTCCTTGGCCACCACCCAAAGATCCTCACCTGCAGCAGTGTGCTGCCTTCAGGTATCTGCTCAAAATGGTGAACGGCACAGGCAGGTTAGCCTGTGCCAATTGCCTCTATTCCACAGTGTAGCAATTGGTAAACTCTCCTCCGATTGGTTTGGAATTGGGCTCAGCGAACCAAGCTATCCTCCAAAAAATCTGAAATCACAGTTCCATAATTCAGACACTGAGATCATGTGGAGCATGATGGATTCTGAATACCTCTTGAGTAGCAGCGTACCCCCAGTTTTCTTCCTCATGATGGAAGTGGCACGAAAGAAGACTTGCTGGAACCCTCTCTGCAAGTCCTCCCTCCCTAGTGACCTGAATGAAGTAAAGGCACAGTCTGAAGGTGCATGAGGCAGCCACCTTACTGAAGCTAAGCAGGTCTGGGACTGGCCCATGCTTGGAGGGGAGACCACCTGGGAACCACATGGAGCCAGCTTGAGCTCCATGATGGAAAAAGGTGGGACGTAAATGTAATAAATAAATAAATGAATAAAATAAATAAGGGCATTCTCCCAGGCTCCTTAGTATGGTTAGGTGCCTTAGAAACTACATTTCCCAGGGTTCATGTTGCTTGGCTACTGTCCTTGCAGAGTTCATAGAATCATAGTGTTGGAAGAGGCCTATAAGACTATTGAGTCCAACTCCCTGCTCATTGCAGGAATCCAAGACAAAGCATCCTTGACAGATGGCTGTCCAGCCTCGTCTTGAATGCCTCCAGTGGAGGACAGCCCACCACCTCCCTAGGTGATTGGTTCCATTGTCGTATTGCTCTAACTGTCAGGAAGGTTTTCCTGATGTTCATCCAGAATCTGGCTTCCTGTAACTTGAAGTGCCAAGGAGGGAGGGGGGGAGGCAGGCAAGATGTACCGATTTCAGCTGAAGGATGTTTGGGGGAAAATGGTAATGCAGTTGTTCAGTCGTTCAGTCTTGTCCGACTCTTCGTGACCCCATGGACCATAGCACACCAGGCCTTCCTGTCCTCCGCTCTCTCCCAGAGCGTGCTCAAGTCCATATTCATTGCATCGGTGATGCTATCTAGCCATCTCATCCTCTGCCGTCCCCTTCTCCTTTTGCCTTCAGTCTTTCCCAGCATCAGGGTCTTTTCCAGTGACTTTTGTCTTTGCATTAGGTGGCCAAAATATTTATTTATTTATTTCATTTCTATACCGCCCAATAGCCGAAGCTCTCTCAAAATATTTGAGCTTCAGCTTCAGTATCTGTCCTTCCAATGAGCAGTCAGGGTTGATTTCCTTTAGGATGGACTGATTGGACCTCCTTGCAGTCCAGGGGACTCGTAAGCGTCTTCTCCAGCACCACAGTTCGAAGGCATCGATTCTTCGGCGCTCAGCCTTCCTTATAGTCAATTCAAATTCATCATCTGAGCTGAGTGAGTCAAAGTTTGGTGACAGCACTACTATAAACTCATTCATTTCCTGTAGACTGACTTGGTTCCAGTTTGGATTGGCACAACAGAAAGTCAAGTGCGCAAGGAGCCAGTTCCAGTATATGGCACAGCCAGATCCAACGCTGAAATACCTTATGTTTTCTCCCACTGTTGTTTCATTAGTAATGTTTGTTCTTAACTGACCTCATTCTTTAAAAAGCTAACACAACTGGGTCTTCTGGGTGGAGGAATTGGATCTTGCTTTTGTCCACTCCCCCACCCCCATCCAAACATTCAGTTCCAGGATTTGGGGGGAGGTCAGTTAAGTTACTCCCATCTCCCTCCTTGACCAGGTAGTTGCAAGATGTGAATACTTATTTCTACCCCAGGATCCAGGTGGGCTACTTAATGTCACTGTCTGCATAACAGCCCACCTGCATCCAGCATCTAGTTCCCATGACTTCAGAGAAATACCCTCCAAGAAAACTGCTGTTGCTTAGGCTGGGGAAGAGATTGCTTTCTGCATGGTCCCAGTTGCCTCCTCTCCCTCTCCCTCTCCCTCTTCTCCTCAAGGGAAGAGAGTTAAATGATGTACCTGGGTGCAATGGGATGTCCATAAATCAGTCTCTATGGTGGAATATCCAGGGCAAATGTCCAAGGTGGATATACAGGGCAGAAGAGGACATCCACCATGGGCATCACCCTGGCTTTGTTCACATCTGGCTGTGGCAATATCGTTGGGAATCATCAATGGTTCCATAGCAGGGATGGATGAATCACTCTATTTCACTTTCTATACCATGCACATTTTTTTAAAGGACAAATTCATTCTGTCCCATTTCCATATCAGTTTGCAATTATGTTGTTGATGATGATGAGGAGGAAGATGATGATGATGTCCACTTGAACATTGCTGCACATTTTCATGGGCACAAAAATTAGGGATGGGCAAATGAGCCCATCCCTAATTTTTTAAAAATAGTAATTAAATTATTTATTTCATTATTTAAAGTACTTGATAATTGAAACTGCTAGGATTCTCTGAACATTGTCTCACCACTCATCTCGTGCCCAATTCCTGTTTCGTTTGTGATTGGTGTTCGCTTTGAGCAAACAGGAAATTTGCACAATCGGGCAGCGATTGAATGGATGATTTGTGCAAATGTCCCCTAAATTTGCACAAATCTCCCAGAATGTGCACAGATTTCCTCCAAAAATGAAAGCGGGGCCGATTCCATTTACTGAGGGAATTTGGGCAAATTAGGAAAATGGCACAGATCAAACTGGGAATTGGGAATGAGGTGAATGTGAGCTTGTGTTAGATAATTTGTGAAAAATTTCAGTGGACACGTGCTTGCACTCACCGTCATGTGTGGGCTTCAAATGGGGCATGCTCACATGTTTTGCAAGCAAAGCAGAAATTCTCATACACTCCTAACAAAAAGCGGCAGGCATTCCCCATATATATGCTTCCTGTGTGCTATTTCCCCTTATCATGCAGTTTGGCATGCCATTTTTAATCAGAGAACTGCATCACAAAATGTGGAGAAGTACAAAAACTAAAGGGAAGTTGCATCCCAATGTGCATATTCATTTGGGAAGTGCACGTGAGGTCTATATGTATTAAAATTCAAACCAAACTAATTTCTCTCCCATCCCTATCCCACACTGGGCAGGCCCCTGTCAGTTATTAAAATCAATGCATTCTTCAGTGTGGGGCCTTAGGGATCAAAAATGGAAGGGAATTTGAGCAAGGCATAGACCAAGAGAATGCTCCTGCTGTATTATCCATCAAGCTATTCCTCATTGTCCTGGCTAGTTATATAGACATGAGCTCAGCCTGAGAGGAAACAGAGGAAAGGGAGGGAAGGAAGGCAAGGGAATCATCAAATTATCATTTGCAGAGAGAGAGAGAGAGAGAGAGAGAGAGAGAAATGGGGGAGTGCACCAATTAAGCTGTAGTGTCTCAATTATTTGGTTATATTTCTTTAATGAGTGCAGCTACTTTGGCATCTTTTAATAGTCCATAAAGCATATTTTATGCCGACCCAGAGGTCTAATGGCATCACAGATAATATGCCCTGACATAAGAAAGGAATATGTTTATCTGTCTAATAGCCAGCTCTCACATTCTCTCTCTCCCTCTGTGTCTCTCTCTTTGTCTGTATCTCTCTCTTCTTGAAACACTCATAGAATCATAGAATAGTAGGGTTGGAAAAGGGGCCTACAAGACCAACCCCCTGCTCAATGCAGGAGTCCAATCCCCTGCTCAATGCAGGAATCCAAGTCAAAGCATCCCTGACAAGTGGTTGTCCAGCTTCATCTTGAATGTCTCCAGTGTGGCAGAGCCCACCACCTCCCTAGGGAATGGGTTTCATTGTCGTATTGATCTAACAGTCTAGAAGTTTTTCCTGATGTTCAGCCGGAATCTGGCTTCCTGTACTTGAGCCCATTATTCCGTGTCCTGCTCTCTGGGATGATGGAGAAGAGATCCTGGCCTTCCTCTCTGTGACAAGTACTTGAAGAGCGCTATCCTATCTCCTCTCAGTCTCCTCTTCTCAAGGCTAAACATTCCCAGTTCTTTCAGTCTCTCCTCATAGGGCTTTGTTTCCAGTCTCCTGATCATCTTCATTGCCCTCCTCTGAACCCTCTCCAGTTTGTCTGCATTAGGGGTGTACGAACCCCACTCACTGATCGGCCTGGGGAGTCTGTGGGGGGAGGCAATCTGTTCCTCCGCCCAGCTGGAATCCTCCCCGGCTGGCTCCGCTCCACGGAGCTGCCGGCCAGGCCCATCCGCAGCCAGACTTCTGTTCGCTGCCCTGGTGGTGTGCGGATGCAAATGGCATCCGGCGTAGCGGATGCCATTTGCATCCCTGGTCCTTTCATGATAGGCTATGTAAATATTTACATAGCCTATCATGGCAAAGAGCAGGGACGCAAATGGCGTAGAGGATGCCATTTGCGTCCCTGGTCTTTTCGTGATAGGCTACGCAAATATGCATATACCCTATCACAAAGAAAGCAGGGACGCAAATGGTGTCCGCACACTGGCAGCGGACACAAGGACTCAGCAGACGGACCCGGACCTGGCAGGCGCCAGGTGGGGTCCGTCCAGGACAAAGTTTGCAGGGTGGTGGGGGTGGGGAATGGTCCGTTTCGCCACGGACTCTGGGGGGCTGGATTCTTTAGATTCTATTCTTTAGAATCCAGCCTCATTGGAGTCCATGGCAGAATTCTCCGCCACCCCTAGTCTGCATCCTTCCTGAAGTATGGTGCCCAGAACTGGACACAGTACTCCAGAGGACGACTAACCAATGCTGAGTGGAGGGGAACTAGTACTTCACGTCATTTGGAAGCTATACTTCTATGAATACATCCCCAAATAGCATTTGCCTTTTTTGCAGCCACATCACATGGTTAGCTCATATTCAGCTTGCAATCTACAACAATTCCAAATGGGCTTCTCACAGGCATCTGGTTAGATGTTGTGTGAACAGAATGCTGGACTAGATAGAGAGGCCTTTAGGTTTGCTTCCAACAAAGCTCTATGTCAGGTCGGGGGGCCCAAACAGGCACATTGGGGGGGCCCAAACAGCCCAAAGCAAATCAGGCCTGCCTCAGAAGCTCTGAAGCGGCTTCTGAGTCAGTTCAGGGGGTCCATGCACAGCCCTATGAAACAGCAGAGCAAATCAGGCTAGGCTACTAACAGAATGAAACCACCACTACCTCAGAACTAGGGATGTCGGAGAATTCCACCGCCGACTCAAATGAGGCCAGATTCTATTGCTGCTGCCTGCTGCCGCCAGCTCCAGAGCCTTGGATGCGTGCTGGCTCTTGCTGCAGAGAGTCGCCATTTTTAAAATGGTGGTGTTGGAGGCAGAGGCAGCAGCAACGGCAGCAGCGGGGGTGGCAGTGGCAATGGGGGTGGCAACAGCGACAGTAACTTCTACTTGTGATGGCTCAGGTGAGGAACTGGAGGTGCCAGCACAGCTGGGCTAGGGTGCTGAAGCTCCAAAGTGCAACAAAGCGCTTTGGAGAGCCCTCGACCCACTTTGAGTCGCTTCGTGCCCCCTCTGCTTCATCTCAGAAGGGGCCTGAGGGGGTCCAAAGCAGCCTGCTTTGACTTGGGCTTTGGGCTTCGCACCGAAGCGGTGCACAGCCCTGCTGTTTTATATTCCTGACTGCTTAGCCAGGGGAATATCTCTTTAGCATGTTCAGTATGTTCTGTAGTAGTGGTGGTTTCATTCTGTTAGTAGCATAGCCTGATTAGCTCCACTGTTTTATACTTCTGGCTACTTGCGGGGGGGGGGGACTATCTGTTTGCCAAGCCCTTCACTTTTTGAATTCAGTCTTTTTTCTGCTAACACTGAAATTCGTTACCTAGGGATGTACGAAAGTTCCGCCATGGATCTCGGGGAGGCCGAATGCCAGCGCATTCAGCCCCCCGAAATTGGGGCAGAATGGCCCTCCACCCCCCGCCACCCCCGGGACAGGACTTATCTTGGGCGGATCTTCCTGGTGGCGGCGGCTCCGGCAGCAGCTCCGGTGGTGGTTCGGCGGCAGCGGCTGCAGCGGCCAGTCTTCCGACCGGCTGCCGCCGCCACAATTTCCAGGTTAAAAAACAACCCCCCCCAAAAAAAGTGATAGGCTACGTAAAGATTTACATAGCCTATCCCAGCTAGATTTTAAAAAAACACCATGATAGGCTACGTAAATGTTTACGTAGACTACCACGGCTGACTTAAAAAAACCACAAAAAAAGTGTGTACGCAAATGGTGGCGGCCATGGCCGCTGCCATTTGCATTCCTTATTTTGGGACGTCTTAGTCTACGTAAACATTTATGTAGACTAAGATGGCGAAAATAAGGGGAACGCAAATAGCGTAGTGTCTACGCTATTTGCGTTCCCCTTATTTTCGCCGTCTTAGTCTACGTAAATGTTTATGTAGACTAAGACGTCCCAAAATAAGGAATGCAAATGGCGGCGCCCATGGACACTGCCATTTGCGTACGCGCGGGTTTTTTTTTATCAGCCGTGATAGGCTACGTAAACATTTACGTAGCCTATCACAGCTGACTGCAGGGACGCAAATGGCGGTGGCTACGGCCGCCGCCATTTGCGTCCCTGCTAGCCAGCAGCCGGATGTTCGGCCGCTGGTGGAGCCGTCCGGCGGCTCCACAGAATCGCTGCAAAGCACAGCCGGCTGGCCAGGATTCCGGGGGGGAGGGTCGGAATGCCTCCCCCCCCACATCAGCATAATCCCCGAAAGGTAAGTGATTTTCGTACATCCCTATCGGTACCTCAGCTTTTGCTATGCTGACAACAACTGCCAAACCTTTACAGAACCACAGCAATCACTATTGCCCCCACTCTACCATGAAGTCCCGCGGTGTTGTTTTCTCACCACCTCTTATCATCAAATACCATTGTCTTTAGTCACTAAATCTACATTTACACAATGATTTAATCCAAGGAGACGCAAAACATGCATATATTTAGAAATCAGATTAGTAGCTGACAAGTTCTATCATATCACTGCCCTATGAAGAGAGACTGAAAAATCAAAGCCCTATGAAGAGAGACTGAAAGAACTGGGCATGTTTAGCCTTGAGAAGAGAAGACTGAGGGGAGATATGATAGCGCTCTTCAAGTACTTGAAAGGTTGTCACAGAGAAGAAGGCCAGGATCTCTTCTTGATTATCCCAGAGTGCAGGACACGGAATAATGGGCTCAAGTTACAGGAAGCCAGATTCCGACTGAACATCAGGAAAAACTTCCTGAGTGTCAGAGCAATACGGCAATGGAACCAATTACCTGGGGAGGTGGTGGGCTCTCCCACACTGGAGGCCTTCAAGACGAGGCTGGACAGCCATTTGTCAGGGATGCTCTGACTTGGATTCCTGCATTGAGCAGGGGGTTGGACTCGATGGCCTTGTAGGCCCCTTCCAACCCTACTATTCTATGATTCTATGATCACGGCTTCATTCTTTTTAGCTCCTCTGCAGTTTCCATTTTAATGGCCTGAAAGGTGATTATTGCTTGCTGACAATTGATGAGGGCAGGGTGACAGGGAGATGTTGTGCAATCTCTGTGTCAGCTGTTATGTAACGGTCCCTGGTTTCTCTTCAGCCTACACTTCTAAGATATATTAAAACAAAACCCACTCGAGAATCATAATTCTAATTCTCAAGTTCTAATTCGCAGCTGCTGTGGCTAACAAAGAAGTTGTGATTTGACGCTCAGACAATGACTGGTAGCCTGCCAGAAGGAAGGCAAATCTCTCTGAATGTACCACGTTTCCTAAGAGGTCCCTTGACTTTCAGAAAGACCAACCATGTTCCTCGTTGTACCAGAAATAGGGGCAGAATCAGTCTTGCCCTCAGGCTTATCAACAGGCCTTCATTGAATGGCTACTGAATTTGACCCACAGCAAAATTTGAGGCAGATTTTTGGAGTTCCTCCTTAGGTGAACCATCTCAGTGATATTTTCTTTTTTGGTAAAGCATAGTATAAAGAGGGATATATAAGCCAGTGTGGTGTAGTGGCTAGAATGTCAGACTGGGAGCTGGGAGAGCCAGGTTCTAGTCCCCACTCAGCCATGGAAGCTCACTGGCTTCCAGTCACAGACTCTCAGCCCAGCCTATCTCACTGGGTTGTTGTGAGGATAAAAAGGAGGAGAAGTAGGATTATGTATGCTGCCTTGGGTTCCTTATGGAGAAACAAAAGGTGGGATATACATGTAATGAATGAATGCATGAATGAATATATAGTAAATACAAATCATCATTAACATCAAAGGTGATACCTGACTTTTTCCACTCCTCTGGTAATTTTATACGCCTCTCTCATGTCCCTCCTGGAGGTGAGTGCAAATAGCCCCTTGAAATTCTCCACCCTGCTTGTGAACAAAGACATTTGGAGGAGGGGACCATCTCACTAAGTCTCTCCAGGGTGGGTGGTGGGTGGGAGGAGATATCTCTGAGAGTTTCTCATGAGTGAGGCTCACCATTAGCGGTGGCAGTAACACAGCTCCTTTCCCCCCCTCCCCCAAAGGGTTTTGTAGCATCTGCTGGTTGCTGTTGTGTGCTCCTTTTCTGCCACAGCAAGGGACAACAGCAGCAACTTTGTTAGCATCCTGGCCACCATTTTGTATCTTCCACAATGCCCTGGGCCCAGCATTGCCCTCCAGACCTGGGGCATTGGGGGTGGGGATGGGGAATGGCAGCCATCGTGCACTAAAAATGGTGAAGAATATTCACAGACAATTCTGCAAAATTGCCTTGCTTTAGGGATGGACAAGCCTGTCCCCATCTGGGGCACGGGGAGCTCAGTGAACTGCCCCCCACAGCTCGTGCAGCCTGGGCCTGCTCAGCGAGCTTCCTTGCTCACCCCGCCTACCTGCGAGCTGCACGAGCGGCCCCTCTTCCCCATGTCAGCTGTCAAGGGCTGGCATGGGGAAGGAAGGCCTGGGAGGCCAGCCCCCAGCCTCTAGCCCTGGCCTTCTCTAGAGGAGGCCAGGGCAAGAGTGCTGGGGTGCTGCCATCACCCTTCTTCATTGCGCTGGCTGTCAGGGGCTGGCATTGGGGAGGAGGGCCTGGGCGGCCAGCCCCCAGCCTCTTGCCCTGGCCTCCAGCAGGTGGGGTGGGGGAGAAGAGGATAGGTACCTCCTTCTTCCCTCCATCCCCACCTGCTACAGTGGCGGCAGCAAGGGACAAGCTGGTCATTTTCCATAAGGCCAGGAAAACTTATGGAAAATGACCAGCCTTTCCTGTGCCACTGCCTCTGTAGCAAGGATGGGGGAAGGAGGAGAGGTGCTGCCTTCTTCCCCTCTCCTTGCTGAGGGAGCGGGCGCCCGAGCTCTAGCCCGACTCAGCATGCCACGAGTCAGGCAAGAACTCAGGTCCATGAGCTGGTTCCGGGGGGCAAAACCAACAACTCCTCACCGGGCTTCGAGCCCCAACCGGATGCTTGGGCCATCCCTACCTTCTTTTTCTAGGGAGTGGGGGTGGAAGGAAAAATTACTCAGAGAAATATCTTCTGAGAAATTTCAGCTCAACCCGTTGTTATCAGGTCGCAACAAGTCAACAAAAAACTGGCACTTCATGGAGCAAACAAGGCCTTGAAGAAAACTGGCAAAGGGACTTGATTCTGAAAAAAATGTTCTAATAAAAAAAGGAGGAGAAGATCCCCAGGGATATTCTGCTATTTGCCCATGCAAGAAAAAAAAATATGGAGACCTTCAGGTCTCTGGAAGCAGTGAAGTTCTGGAACCCCCCCCCCCAAACAAACTTAATTGGAGCATGCCAGCAAATGAAGAAAACATTGCCACTTCTCTTCAGTTTGAAGTGGGTCCCCTCCTGACCTATTTACGTGCATCTGCACCTGATTAATATTTATGCAAAAGATGCTGCTTCAATTAAAATCCAAATGGAATTAATTGCAGAGGAGGAAGAATCTTTATGGGGAAGGAGTGAAGATAATAGAGGAGCATCAAAGAGAGCTTTACCCCCCCCACACACCCCTTTTGTATGAAAGAACCATCTGAGCTGCTACAAACCAAGTTCAGGGATGCACTCTGCCCCTGAACGTACTTCTTTCTAAACTGATCATCCCTCCTTCCCCCAATAGATCTGCAGCCCCTGACCTGTAGCGACAATACACAAAGGATTGGGATTCAATTTGAGATGGAGGCAGTCACAAAAGAGGATCGCTCTCTACAACAAGGATATTGACATGGGCTGTGTCCACAGGAGGGTGACGAAGATGGTGAAGTACCTGGAGATCAAATCTTATGGTTGAAGGAGTTGGGCATGTTTCGCCTAGAAAAGAGAATATTAAGAGTTGATATGACAGCCATCTTCAAATATCTGAAGGGCTGTCACCCAGACAATGGAACCAATTTTTCTTCTGCTGCTCCAGAGGATAGGGCCTGAACCAATGAGTTTAAATGAAAGGAAAGGGGATTTTGATTAAAGATTCAGAAGAACATCCTCAAAATGCACCAGGTTCTTCTTCCTTGGAGGTTTTGAAGCAGAGACTTGATGGCTACCTATTGGGGATGTTGTAGAAGTGGGTTTTCTGCTCTGGCATGCAGAGTGGACTAGATGACCTTAAGGTCCCTTCCATCACTATGATTCTCTGATAAAGGCCGAGAGATCACTCCTTATGCATGTAAGCAGCAATGCATTTGTTTCCCTTGCTGCTCAGAAGCCTCCAAATTTGGAGGCTTCTGAGATTCCTACGCACTGCTGGGCTGAGACCAAAGGGTGGGGCAATCTATGCCTCCCTGTCCTCCGATCTCCTATATTTTAGTGAGGGTGCTTCAGAGGAGGAGAGAAGGAGGCTGGAGGAGGCTCAGGATAAATTGCATCCTGGCCTCTCTGGGCTCTGGCCCTCCCCGCCTACTGGAATGCCCCCTTTTCCCTTTCTCCAAGGTCTGTTTTCTGACCTCAGAGAGGCAGTCAGCACACTTCTCTCCATGCTGGCTACGAGAGGGTGGGGGCTGGGGGTGGATCTCTGACTTCCCCTTCTAAGGTCAGAGCACTGTCTCCAACCTCAGAAGGGGTTTTCTGAGCCTTCCCATGGTCCCTGTGTCAGGCTTCCCCTTATGACCTGGACCCCCTGAACAACTCCTTAAGGGTCTCTTGCCTCCTTAAGAGTCCCACCTTCCTTCTTTTACTTCTCCCTTTCCAATAACGTGGCATTTAGGCTGTGGACATGGGGTGACTCTAGATACAGGGTTTAACCACAGCAGTTTGCTGGCAAATTAAAGCAAGCAAATCACAACTAAAAGTATTTACACAATACAGCTGAGTGATACAAAAGGCATTATGAGGAAACAAAAGTTGCAAAACACAAGTTCCTTTACCCTAGCTGCATTTGGACTCCTCTAGGCTGCTTCTTCCTGCTCTGGTCTTCTGACTCTCTATTTTTATAACCTCCTCCCCACAAACTGAAAGTACTGCTTCAAACCTGAAGAAATGAAACTTAACTGGGGAAATGAAACGGACCCTTAACTGGAGAAATGAAACTACTCTTCTCAGGGATTCCCCCTCCCAACGAAAAACTCCAGACCTCTGAGCCTGAACTTTTTTCCCTTGGCCTCTGTAGGCCTCAAACCTTCGCACCCTGGGATACTCATCCAGGGATCATAGGCTTGCTCTCTAAGTCTGTGAGCTGTATAGGATAAGTAGACAGGGATTAACAATAAAAGGTTTGTTTATTAATTATTCCAAAGATTTATAGGCCACCTTTCTGTCTGAGAAGGGGGCCCTATGCTGTTGACAATAAGAGAACATTGAAACAAAATGTAGCAAGACTTACTTAACCCCCACCCCCAAATCAAAGATATCTGTGCGAATCCATGAGTCGTTATCATCATCATCTAAAAATTCAGGAATAAAACCCAAAATACACAGGTGTTTTCCTCTGATAGGACCAACCAAAATGCCACAAAAGATTGTCTGAGTTTTGTACAACAGTTCTCCAGAACTCTTCATCATGTTTGGTGGTGAAAGAGGCAGGATCTGATGGGAATTGTAGTCCAAAAGATCTGAAGGGTGCCAGGTTGGAGGTGACTGCTGTATGTGTCACTGAGCTCAATAGGACTTACTTCTCAGAATCATAGAATGCTAGAATAGTAGGGTTGGAAGGGGCCTATAAGATGGTTGAGCCCAATGAAGACATGCATAGGATCCCTCTCTTAGAATGATGCACTTTAAGAGAAAATATGTTTAGAAATGCATATTTTAAACGGAATATTCACTCAGTTTTTCCTTTTTTGTTTTGTTTTAAATCACAGATTAATGAAGAAACAGGATGGGAGCCCCTAGCAGCCTCTTTCTCAACCTGGCACCTTCCAGATATTTTGCACTACAACTCCCATCTGGGCCAGCTGGCCATTGGTCAGGGATGATGGGAGTTGTGGTCCAAAACATCTGGCGGGCACTGGGTTGGGGAAGACTACCCTAGTTTTATGCAAAAGTCCTAATCAGCTTTCTTTGTTATCTTTGTCACTGACTAGTTCCCCCCCGCCACATGCACACAGCCACACACATCCATATCACTCGCGCACTGCAAATAGATCACACCACCCTGCTTCCCAGCACAATTTAACATAATGAGAGGAACAGCTCCATCGTGGAACTTCAGTCCCATTGTTATATTTGCACAATGGCTTATCAACAATATTGCAGGCTAATCTTCTGAATCTTTGTTTCGCAGGAAGAGACCCGCTTGATCTTGGAGGGCTGTGCTGAGACAAATAAAGCTCCCCTGTGCTGGGCTTGGATGGCATGAAAATAAAAACAGCAATTAAATTCTTGGCACTTGAAGGGAACTCGGGGAACACATTTTGCTGTTTTGTGCACCTGTGCAGCTTTTTCACCCCATATTTATAATCTTATTTCAGCAGTTCACAGACTGTGTTCCCAAAGTTTGACTGGATTTCATCAGCAAGTAGACCAGAACTGGGAGACATTTCTGCTCAAAGACGGGTGGTCCACCTTCTCGAGCCTCACTGCTAGGGATGTTGGAGAAATTCAAGATGGACTAAAATGAGCTCGGATGTCTAAGAATCCGACCTTTGGAATCCGCTGCAGAGCAACCCCCTCAGACTGCGTGGAGTCCGTGGACGTTCAGATGGTTTTTTTTACTTTACTTTTGTACCAGATTTACGCATATATATTCATAGGAAAATACATACATTTCTGCTGAAGAAACGTTGAATGGAATGGGGGACAATCCGCTAAATGTTACGTACTGTAGGGGTGTACGAAACCTCACTTACCTGGCTCCGCTGGGGTCTGCAGGTGGGGGGAGGCAATTTGTTCCTCCCCCAGGAATCCTTGACGAGGGGGGAGGTAATCCTCCCCCCCAGAATCCTGCTCGGCCGGCTCTGCTCTGCAGCCAGTCCACGGAGCTGCCGGCTGGGCTGATCCACAGCGGGGCCTCCACCCGCTGCCGGGCTGCTGTGGACGCAAATGGCGTCCTGTGTAGGGGACGCCATTTGCATTCCTATGCTAGCTCGTGATAGGCTATGTGAATATTTATGTAGCCTATCACGGCTAAAGCATAAAGCAAATGTCGTCCCCTACGCCATTTGTGTCCCTGCTTTAGCTGTGATAGGCTACATAAATATATACGTAGCCTATCACGGGCAAGCGTAGGGATGCAAATGGCGGCTGCTATGACGGCCGCCATTTGCGGCTGCTGCAGCCCAGCAGCGGCTGGAGCTTCCGCCGCCACTTCATTTGCTGCCGCCACATCCGTCACCAGGTAGGTCCGTCCCGGGGGGATTCCGTGGTGTGGTGTGTGGGGGGGAGGCCATTCCGCCACGGACTCCAGGGGGCTGGATTCTAAAGAATCCGGCCTCACTGGAGTCCATGGCGGAATTCTCTGACATCCCTAACGTACTGAGGTGAATTATGTAGAGACTAGGGGTAAATTACTGAGGTAAATTCTACTGAGGTAAATTATGTAAATACAAATTATGTAAATTATTTGCGTATTCTTCTGCAGGATGAAAAAAAATATTCCTCATCCATCTGTGGGTGGACAACAGAACAAAATGCACCTGACAATCTGCTAAGCACAGACTGAGTGGATTTTACACAGTCCGTACATCCCTACTCACTAGGGTTGGTCAAATGTTTCCCTTTTGATTTCTAAGGGTGCATGGACTCGCCCAAGTCCGCAGTCGGCGGGTGATGGAGGAGCTGCTGATGCTGTCTGCCCATGCAAGGGAGGCCACGCGAACCCCTGGAGGGCTCAGTGAGCTGTCTGCTCATGTCCTGCAGCCACCCACTCCTCCATGTGAGCCACATTTTCAACACAAGATGGCAGCTCTAGATTTTCGTACATCTAATGTTACCCCTCTAATGGCCTCTGGAGGCCTCTAGTGTTGCAGAAATGGCCCTTTACTCCCACTGCTGTGTGCAACGTTAGATATATAAAAAACTAGAACCCGATCTTGCGTTAAAATGGTGGCTCATGGATGGGCCCGGTAAGCTCTGGCCACTTGCATGGCTTGGCGGGCAGGGGCTTGCCAAACTGGGTTCAGGGGTGGCAAGTGAGAGGGGGGGAGTTCGGTGGACTCCTGGATCCAGTCAGGAACCCACAACGTCCCTATTGATTTCTCTCACTTCCTCGTTTTTCCTTCCTTCAATTTGGTTTGTCTCGAACATTGAGAATTTCTCCAGTCGTAAGTTCAATTCGTCTCATACGTCTTTGTTCTTCTTTAAGTTCGCATGAGTACCCTTCAGCATTTTTGTGCACACTTCTCCTAATGCATGCATTTTGCCCAATATATTAGGGATGTCAGAGAATTCTGCCACAAATCTCGGGGAGGCCGAATGCCAGCGCATTCAGCCCACCGAAATCGGTGGTGAAACGGTCTGCCCCCCGCCCCCCCTGGGACAGGACTTACCTTGGGCGAATCTTCCTGGCGGCGGCAGCTCTGGCGGCAGTTCAGCAGCGGCTGCTACGGCAGCCGGTCTTCCGACCGGCTGCCACCACCACCATTTCCATTAAAAAACCCAAAAAAACGTGATGGGCTACGTAAAGATTTATGTAGCCTATCATGGCTAGATTTTTAAAAAACACCGTGAAAGGCTATGTAAATGTTTACGTAGCCTATCACGGCAGATTTAAAAGAAAAAAAAATGCATGTACGCCAAAGAAAAAAAAATGCATGTATGCCCATGGGCGCCGCCATTTGCGTTCCTTATTTTGGCACGTCTTAGTCTATGTAAACAATTACGTAGACTAAGATAGCGAAAATAAGGGGAATGCAAATAGCATAGAGTCTATGCTATTTGCGTTCCCCTTATTTTCGCCGTCTTAGTCTACGTAAATGTTTACGTAGACTAAGACGTGTCAAAATAAGGAATGCAAATGGCGGCGCCCATGGGCGCCGCCATTTGCGTATGCACGTTTTTTCTCTCTTTTAAATCAGCTGTGGTAGGCTATGTAAACATTTATGTAACCTATCACGGCTGACTGCAGGGACGCAAACGGCGGCAGCTACAGCCGCCGCCATTTGCGGACCCGGCCGGCCAGGATTCGGGGGGGGGGGAGGGACGGAGCGCCTCCCCCCCGGCCAGAATTTTTGGGGGGAGGGATGGAGCGCCTCCCCCCCGGCCAGAATTTTGGGGGAAGGGACAGAGTGCCTCCCCCCCACCTCGAATCAATTTCGTTAAAAGGTAAGTGACTTTCGTACATCCCTACAATATATATACACATTTTTGCCACCGATTTTCCTAATATAATGCATTTTAACGGAATTTCCCCTAATAAATGATTTTTTTTCTTTAAAATTGGACAGCTTTCTTACAAAATTCAGAGAAGTGTGAATTTCAAAAGATAATAAGTTTCGGTGTGCATACTAGTTCAAAAGGGCCAAAGCTAGGCACGTTTGCATTGAAATGCAACACCGGATACATTTCTCCCCCATCCCTAATCACTACCTTCTCCAGCAATGTGCAGCTGCAGGGGAGGGATCCCTATGTTCTAGGGAAGACTTTCTGTTAATGTGAGGTGACAACAGAGCCCGACAGACGACAGTCCAGTGTTTGATGTGAACAAGCATGTGTCACTGGACATGCCATAAAAGATGGCTTCCACTAGTGATGCCTCTATCCTGCTGTCCAGTCTAGCCTCTGCCTGAAGATATCCAGTGAAAGGGGCCCACCACCCTTCTAGAGAATTAGTTCCATTTTTGAACTGCTCTTACCATTAAAGAGCTAGTCCTGTCCTCAGGGGCAAGATTTTGTCCTCTCCTGTGTGATAGCCCTTCAGGGATCTGAAGATAGGGTAGAACCTTCCTATAAAGATAGTAAGAGTTGAGCAACTCAAACGTAAGAGTTGAGCAACTCCCACCAGCCCTGACCTTTGGCCATGCTGGCTGAGGCTGATGAGAGTTGTTATCCAACAAGTCTTGAGGATACCAGGTAGGGGAAGGCTGGTTTAAACCATGGCAGACACAGCCAATACTCTTGGGTGAGGTGTGTGTGTGTGTGTGTTATGGCACGAAGAATGTGTATAAAACTGTGCAGCTTCTTCACTTGAGGCTGCCAGGCAACCCAAGATACTTAGGGATGAGCCTTTCACCCACTGGCTCTGCTGATGATTGAGACATTGTTTTGAACATAGCTTCCTTTATTCCATCCTCCACCTTCTAACCCCAGTGGGAGTAACCAGTGCTTTTGCTTTCCTCTCTGTGCCTTCCTATCAATTCTGCATCATCGCTGTTGCCAATGGCTTCACTTCAGAAGTCTACCTCCTGCCCACATAGAGCTGACAAATTCAGGATGTGTCCCCCCTGCCGCTTTTTCCTTGAGATGCCATGCTAATGTGTAGGACACAAAGAACTAACATGGGACTTGCAGAGGGCCTACCATGGTCTATGCCAACTGTGTTTTCTCCCTCCATCGCAGAAGCTTGGTGTTACTTCTTCCTTACAGCTTCACCACAGCTTCTATTACCCATCATTGCCATTGTTCTTTCATTACTTATTGGGGCACTGTAGTGCTGTTAGGGCTAGGATGGGGAGTAGTCTCAGGGGAGCCAGGAGCCATGGGACAAGCCAGGAATCAGGAGCAAAGGCCAAGTCAGGGCTAGGATGGGGAGCAGTCTCAGGGGAACCAGGAGATGGGAGCCAGGAGCCATGGGACAAGCCAGGAGGCAGGAGCAAAGGCCAAGTCAGGGCTAGGATGGGGAACAGTTTCAGGGGAGCCAGGAGCCATGGGACAAGCCAAGAGGCAGGAGCAAAGGCCAAGTCAGGGCTAGGATGGGGAGCAGTCTCAGGGGAGCCAGGGGATGGGAGCCAGGAGCCATGGGACAAGCCAGGAGGCAGGAGCAAAGGCCAAGTCAGGGCTAGGATGGGGAGCAGTTTCAGGGGAGCGAGGAGCCATGGGACAAGCCAGGAAGCAGGAGCAAAGGCCAAGTCAGGGCTAGGATGGGGAGCAGTCTCAGGGGAGCCAGGAGATGGGAGCCAGGAGCCATGGGACAAGCCAGGAGGCAGGAGCAAAGGCCAAGTCAGGGCTAGATGGGGAGCAGTTTCAGGGGAGCCAGGAGCCATGGGACAAGCCAGGAGGCAGGAGCAAAAGCCAAGTCAGGGCTAGGATGGGGAGCAGTCTCAGGGGAGCCAGGAGATGGGAGCCAGGAGCCATGGGACAAGCCAGGAGGCAGGAGCAAAGGCCAAGTCAGGGCTAGATGGGGAGCAGTTTCAGGGGAGCCAGGAGCCATGGGACAAGCCAGGAGGCAGGAGCAAAAGCCAAGTCAGGGCTAGGATGGGGAGCAGTCTCAGGGGAGCCAGGAGATGGGAGCCAGGAGCCATGGGACAAGCCAGGAGGCAGGAGCAACGGCCAAGTAAGGAATGAAGATAGGGTTGAGGAGCAAAGAGCAAGTCAGAACAGTAGGACAAACCATAAGAAAGGATCGAGACAACGGCCTTAGGGTCTGAGTAGGTAAATCTGGGAGGACATGCTCCTTCAGGCAATCTGTCCCCAATCCATTTAGGACTTTAAAGGTTAAAAACAAAACAAGGCCCTGCACTTTGATTTCGGCCTGAAATTGGACTGGTGGCCAGTGCAGATGGCAAAGTACTGACATAACTACAGTAGATAACTACTGGATCATATTGGCCGCCTCAGATAGTGATGCAAACTAAATGAAGTTTCTGGAGTGCTTTGAAAGGCAGCCCCACATATAACATGTTTGAACAATCCAACACATGACAGAACCAGAGGAAGAATTGAGGAGCAAGCCAGGAGTCAAGGAAACCACCAGAGCTCAGGAAGACCTTGTTACTCAAGCAAGGCTCAGCTGGAACAGGAAGTCCTCTTACCCTCCTTCCTGTCTGTGAGGGTCCAATGGGCAGCTTGGGTGGCCGGAATTAGTCAAATGTCTGAAGCAATTCCACCGAGAAGCAGCCACTTGCAGTTCCAAGGTTCACCATGAGGGGTAGCTGCACACAGATTAAATGAATGCTGGTGTCGAAACTCAAGCTCAGAACAGGAATTCCTGAACAGGAACTCCTTGCCACAGTGTGTTGGGATTTTATCCTTTGCCACACTTTGCCACACCTTTGTTGGGATTTTATCGGTGAGCATGGCTTATGGTGGTATTGTGGCATGTGGAGAAGGGAGATGCCCCAGAGAATGGGAAGCCCTCCAGCAGCGTAACCCAGGAAGAGATTTTCACTTCCCAGCATTAGTAGGGCATTTTAGAGTGCAATCACCTCACCAGTAGAGTAGCCCTGGAAAGTAGGTAAGCACTGAGCAATGAGTAGTCACCAACAGCTATCAACAGGCAAGAAGCATGATGCACAAGCCAGATGTATGTGAAGCTACCTTCAGTATCAGAGGCAGTATGCCTATGTACACCTGTTGCTGGGAAACAGGAGTGGGAGGGTGCTGTGGCACTCATGTCCTACTTGCTGGCCTAGATAGGCCTATGGTCTGATCCAACAGGACTCTTCTTATGTGCTCAAGCTACAGAGCTGCCTTCCTAGAAGCATTTGGTTGGTTGCTGTGCCAGACAAGTTGCTACACTACATAGGCTTTGGTTGAATCCATTTGGGTATAGAATCATAGCACAGTAGGGTTGGAAAGGGTCTATAAGACCATCACGTCCAACCCCAGCTCTTACGTCATTACGTAAGGAGTTCAAGGCTTCCTTTGTGATTGTCAGCGGTGCCTCTGAGTATAGGCAGTGGCAGAGTAGTTCAGAGTCCAAAGAGGAACCGCAAAACATAGAGGAGGAACTTTCCCAGACTCTTCCAGACAGGGAGGGACAGACTCCTCAGGCTTCAATAGTCCAGCTGGATGGAGAGGGCCTCTCTTCACCCCCCCCCCATGAGAGATAGCAAACAGGGAGAGGTGGGGCTTGGAGACCCTGAATTCTTAGATGCCAGGTGCAGACGTAGAGCCAAGTGAGAGATGGCAGGGGACTTTCAGATGATCCCCCCCCCCCGGTGGGAACAGCTACATGTAGAGACCTCACAAGATAGAGGGAGATCCCCCCCCCTTAAGTTAAGAAATTGTGCCTGCCTTTTCTCAAATGGTGGGCAACTTTCAACCTTTGTAGCTTCCCTTTGAACTCCCTGAAGGCATTTCCTTTGTAGACTGTGAGTTACTGACAATTTGCATCTGCATGACCCATCTAAGTAAAAGGATTAAAGAGCCGTGGATAGAAGCCTCTTGTCTGTGTTTTTATTTCGCTATTTGAAGTTCAGCAGGGACAAAAGGGAAACCTGACAGTGATGCACATATGACATGGTAGGCAACCTGGCGCCCTCCAGATGTTTTTGGACTACAGCTCCTATAATCCATGACCATTGGCTGTGCTGATTGGGTCTTATGGGAGCTGAAGTCCAACATATCTGGAGGGTGTCAGGTTGCCTACCACTGCTATAGAACATATTTCTTCATCACAATTATTGTTGTTCTTGTTATGAAATGTGCTTAGGGGTCGAGTCCGCAGCGGGCTTTGAACCATTGACCTGAGCAATGCCGGGCAGGGATTTAATGGCCTGCGCTCATATTTCTTATGTTATTTCGTTATATAAAAACATTTTGAAAATGCCCTCCATCCTTGCAGATACCAGGGCTATAGACAAACATGATTAAAATAATACACAATACAATAATAAAAACAACAGCACTCCACTAAAACCACATAATGATCACAAAAACCGAGAAGGCAGTAAATATAATAGGATAGACAAAAGTCATCCAATTCCCAATGCCTGGGCGAACCAGAAGGTTTTGAGATGGCTCTGAAACATAAGAACATAGGGCCCTGCCTTATACATTGGTCCATCTAGCCCAGTATTGTCAACGCTGCTTGGGAGCAGCTGGCCAAGGTTTCAGGCAGGACTCTTTTGTAGACCTACCTGGAGATGCCAGGGATTGATCCTGGGACCTTCTGCATGCAGAGTAGGGGCCCTACAACTGAGCTATGGGCCCTCCCATGTTGGTGCCAGTCACACCTCCATGGAGACGGTATTCCATAGTCAGTTGCCACAGTAACCAAGACCATTTTCTCCCTTGTGGATATGCAAGGTACCTGGCATGCTTGGAGAAGAGCCTCTTCTGATGACCTTACATCAGAGGCATGCTGCTCTATGAAGGGGTGCTCCTGAAGATGTTTGAGTCCCAAACCATTTAGGGCAGCAGTGTAGAACCTCAGGCCCCGGAGGCCAACTACAGCCCTTCTTGGCTCCCAATCCAGCCCTCTGGGATTCTCCAGATGATCACACGCCTTTCCTCGAGTCTCACCGCATTTCCTCTGACCACCAATCCTTGGGTGATTTCCTGGCTTTTGTGCCATGTTGGCTGGGGAATGCTGGGAGTTGTAGAACTTTTTTTCTGCCTAAACAGGCATAGAATTGTGTCTTAAAGAAACTGGTGTGCCACACCAGTCATCTCTGTCCAAGTGTGTGTGCGTGCGTGTGTGTGTGGACTTGCAGGGAAAATAAGAAAGATTCACTGCAGAGAAAGTACAGCAGAGCAGGGGAATGAAGCAGCAAAAAAAGGTGTGTGTGTGTGTGTGTGTGAATGCTGGGTTAGCCCTAGTTTGGACCCAGGTATAAAGGATTTCTGTCTGTTTGTCCATCCGTCCATCTGTCCGTCCATCCGTCCGTCCGTCCATCCATCCGTCTGTCTGTCTACACTACTTCTATACTGCTTAATACAATGAAATCTCTAAGTGGTTCACATTCAAATCCGTATATAATATGAGATAAAAACAATAAAATAACTAAAAACATGACAGCAGAGACAACAATCGAACACGGCACTGTCATAATCATTCCCAAATGTGTTTCCAAGAGGCATTTGAAGCTCACCATAGTGTCTTCCTCTCAAGCCACATGTGGGAGAGTGTTCCAGAGGGTGGGTGCCACTAATGAGAAGCCCCCGCTTACATGCCATTATTTGGCATGATTCTGTTGGTTGAAGACCAACCAATAAGGGGTCCCTTGAAGATTTCAGGGGTTGATTGGGTGCTATTATCACAGCAGGATTTATTTATTTATTTTTTGCAGCAAAGAAAAATGGAAGTCGCTGGATCATTACAGTAGGTCCATTTGTATGCAGCTTCAATCCTGCAGAAGATTATTTTGCATCTGTGTGGTGCAAGTTTCTGCATTTGTTTGTAGAATTAATAGAAATGGCAGGCTGGAGTTTACTGCTAATATATGATACTGGGGGTCAGGGGAGAAACACACCCTGGCAAAAAAAAAAAAAAAAAACCAGCTCCAGAAACCAGGTCCATCAGAGTGCAGCTGTGCACCCTTGAAACTGCTTTGGATAAATTTTTGGAGAAATTCAAGAAAGCAGACTGCCATCAGCCAGGATTTTAGCAAACAAAACCGGAGAAAGAAATTATTCATTATAGTGGTGCTGTAGCTGTGAAAATTGGGCCATGGAAACACATCAGAAGCAGCATCTTCCTTTGAGTTGGAGCATTAATGGATGACACTTGTCTCGATCAAAGATCTTCAATGGAGTTTATCTCATCTGTCATGGAGTTGCTGCAGTGGAGGGCACTGATAAAGACATAATGTCCCTCCCTACCACCACTACAAATCCCTCTCCTAGGAAAGTCTCAAATTCATGTTCTCAAAGGTGGAACACAGAAAAACCTTTCTCCCTCCTTCGTCTCTGCCGTCCTTGTTTGCAAATGTAAGTAGGCTTATGCAACAAGGCATGATTGGAGGGACATTAATGGCCCATTAACCACCAGAGAAGTGCATTATTAGGTCATTAATGAAAGGAGCAGATTGTGCTACTTGTAGGATTGGATAGACGGTGCCTTGGCAAATGGGAGAGCTCTCTCTCTCTCTCTCTCTCTCTCTCTCTCCCTTTCAAAAGTAGAGAAAGTTGCAAAGCATTGACAGAAAGGCTTCTGTAGTTATGATCCTCAATAAGGGGCGGGGGGGGGGGGCTTTCACATTTTGCTTTGCTGCTGCTGCTTCTACTCCTCCAAATGGATCCTGCAACAAAATGTTGCGGTGTTGAGTGCTTCTGTGCCAGTGATGGCCACTTCCAGTATACTCCATTGCAGTAAGCCCCTTACATATATTCTTTTCCATCCCCTTTTCCAACTGATAGTCAACATTGCATGGCATGTGAGCACACTCAGTCCTCCTTTGGCTGTTTGGGGGTGTTTTACACTACTTCTGCAAACCTTGGGGTTCTCCCGACCATGCCAATATCTCCCTCTTCCTCCTGGATGGTGCAACCTTGGCTGACCCACCCTGTTTTGGAAATGAACGTTTCCACTTATTTCAGGTGATTTTCAGAACCACAAAAGCCCCGCTTGTGCAAATAGGACTGATGTTGGGCGAAGATGTCCAGAGGGTGAAGCTCGCCGAACTTTAGTCAGCTCAGCCCCCTGGACTTCAGCTCGCTTTCCTGCGAGCTGGCCCAAGTCAATCTGCTTCGAGTTGGGCAAGCTCACAGATTTCCAGGGGTGTGTGTGTGTGTGTGTGTGAAGCAATTTGCACAAATTTCAACCACAATTTGCACAAATCACTCAAATTTTGTCCATTATTTGCACAAATCACTCAAATTTCAGCTGGGATTTGCGCAAATTAAGTCCAAAATGTGAGTGATTTTTGCACATTGCTTTTTACACACGCACAACCTGAACCCCCCCCCCCAAATTTCAGGAACAAACCCCCAGCTTGCAAATGCAAGTCAAGTTGGGGGCACTGCAAGAATCCATTGGATCCCAAAAGAACTGGATTTCCTGGCGACAGACATCCCTAGCAAGTAGTCCCTCCTGCTGCCATAGGGGCACAACAGGATACTACCCTAGTATTTGGGATGCACCAGCTGCTGCATGTTTTAGGCACCAATTAAAGACCCAACCCTTCCCTGAGTGAATGTGCTCCCCGGTTTGCTAATTATGGTGTTGTATTGTTTTTATTAATGTTCTGTATAAATGTTTTTGCAGTGTTGCATTTTAAGGTACATCATTATGTATTTTAATGTATATCATGATGTAATTTCAATGTACTTAGTTTTCTTGTAAACCACTTAGAGATTTTTTTTTTAAAAAAATATGGTCAGTGGTATATAAATCCGTGTGTGTGTGTGTGTTTGTGTGTGTGTATATATTACTGATGGGGAAAGAATAGAGGGAAGCAGGGAGAAAATGGCTGGGAGATGCACATATGTAGTTGCGCATCATCTGGCATATGGCCCCAATCCTGTGCAAATGTCCCAACTGATTTCTGCAGGGTTTACGCACACACAGAATCACACCTTTCATTTCTTGGCAGACAATATGACTTTTTAAGGGAGTGGGATTTATTGGTAGAGTCAGCACCAATTGGATGGTCTGTGAGGGAGTTCCAGGCATGAGCAACAACAAGGAGAAAGGTCAGAGTTGTAGAATGCTGCCACAGACCTTTGGATAGTGGAGGGTGGCAGAGTTAAAAGTGTTGAAGGTCACAGCTGGGATATATCAGACTGTAAGTTCATGCTGTTAAACCTGGAGCATTCAACCTCAGGCCTGCTGACCAAATCCAGCCTCCCTGGGGTCCCAGTGGCTTGCCCATATGGGCATTCCGCATATGGACACACCTCATTCCTGTGTCCTCCTTGACCACCAATCATTTGGTGGTTTCTCATACTGGGTGCATTTCCCTCCATTCTAAAAGGTTGAAATACCTCTCTTAAGGATTAGTTACACCAGCAAGAGCTTTCAGCTAATACAAGCTACAGCATTTTTGGCCCCACCCTTTTGCCCTGGGTCTGTCCCCCATTTGCCGTCAGCCACATACAGCACCAATACGCAGCCCCTAAGAGCTTCTCCCAAAATTGAATTTGGCCTATGGGCCGGGACCCCACTCAGTTGCCTCTGTACATTAAACCTTGTATGTGTTGTTCCAAAATAGCACCATAAAGGCCATTTGTACAGAGAAACCATGAAATGGAGTATTGGATAGGGAGACATTTTTCTCCCTCTCTCAAAATACTAGAACCCAGTGGGGTCAACCTATGAAGCTGATTGGTGGGAGAGTCAGGGCAGATCAAAGGAAGGACTAGGGATGTCAGAGAATTCCGCGACGGATCTCGGTGAGGCCTAATGCCAGTGCATTCGGTCCCCCAAAATCCATCGCAGAACGAAGCCCCCGCCCCCCCAACCCATGAAAGGCGCGCGGGACGAAGTCCCCGCCACCCCCACCCCACGAAAGGCGTGCAAAACAGAGCACTTACCTGCTCCCATCCGTGCTGCTTTGCGAATGGCGGCTGTGCTGCGGCTGCCATTCGCTTCCTCCTCTTCCTAGCCATGATAGGCTACGTAAATACTTACGTAGCCTATCACGGCAGGGGAAAAAAAAACCCAGCGTACCAAATGGTGGCGGCTACCGCCATTTGCGTACGCTGGGGTTTTTCCCCCTGCCATGATAGGCTACGTAAATATTTATATAGCCTATCATGGCTCAATACAGGGACGCAAATGGCGGCGGCTACGACAGCCGCCATTTGCGTCCCTGCAGGGCTGCCCAGCAGCCAGATGTCCGGCTGCAGGCGGCCGGAGCTGACCAGTGGCTCCGCAGCTTGGCCGCGGAGCAGAGCCGGCCTGGCAGGATTCCGGGGGGAGGGATGGAGTGCCTCCCCCCTGTCGAGGATTCTGGGGGGAGGGATGGGGCGCCTCCCCCCCACCGCGGATGCCCCTGCGCGGAGCCAGGTAAGGGATTTGTACATCCCTAGGAAGGACTTCTTCACACAGCACATAGTTAAACTATGGAATTTGCTACTACAGGATGTAGTGATGGCCACCAATTTGGACAGCTTTAAAAGGGAGTTAGACAAATTCATGGAGGAGAAGGCTATCAATGGCTACTAGTCCTGATGGCTATGTGCTACCTCCAGTACCAGAGGCAGTGAGCCTCTGTATACCAGTTGCTGGGGAACATGGTTGGGAGGGTGCTGTTGCGCTCATGCCTTGCTTGTGGGTTGCCGGTTGACAGCTGGTTGGCCACTGTGTGAACAGAATGCTGGACTAAATGGGCCCTTGGTCTGATCCAGCAGGGCTCTGCTTATGTTCTTATGTTCTTAACAAGAAAAAGAGTCCGAAATGAGTCAAATAGACTCCACTCTATTAGATTTCATTGGACTGGAGACTCAGAGCAATAAGGCAAGTTATAAACAAGAGCCATCATTTCCCGCCAGTAGGTGAGGGAAGGAATGGACTGCAGGAAAGATCAATTGCATGTTGTTCAGCAGTGACTAAGAAACCCACAAGCAGCAAGCAACGCAGCCATAGAATCAGGCCATAAACAATATTTACGGTGAACAAGCGACGGAGCTTTCTGGAACGGGCAGTAAGTGTCAAATCTACAAAGCGTTATCTGAAAATTACAACTGATACAGGCTCTTTGCTTTCTTAATCCCTTACATCCCGAGTTTGTGTTCATCAAGCCTGTTGACCCTTCGGTGCCAGGGAGCTAACTGCATTCCAATTGTATCTCAGTCCCATTTCAAAATAACCTATAAATGGCCCTCATTTCAATATTGCACGATGGCTGATTTCTTATTCTCGCTGTGCCGCCCTCTTCCTTGCAGCAGCAATTTCCATATGCTCCCTTGCCCTGCATTTCAAAGCATACGTTTGGGCTAATGGAGTTTGAATACTGAGATTTGCTCACTTTTGACTTGTGGGGCAAGTTGAAAGTGAGCAGGGAGAATAAGAAGTATCTGGATGCAAAGCACATGGTACCTCGTTCGACTGTAAATATGGATGGGTTGTGGGGAGGGACTGACGTTTTCCTTGCTCACATCTTGTTCTCCCTGAAGAGGCTGCTGGAATCTTTTTGGTGTGAAGAATTAAAGTTTCATTCCATCCATGCCACTTGACATTAGGTTGTGAATTGGTATGAGTTCTCTGCATGAAAAATGCAGAAGTGGAAATGTCATCTTCAATGCCATTCTGTCTCAGGGCAGAACTAGACACCACTCGTGACATAGGATCACTGCCCAAAATGGCAGCTCTAGGTGATGACAAAGTCACCTCAACTCAGTTGCTATCCTCTAGATGTTTTAGACATCCACTCCCATCAGTCCCAGCCAGCATAGTCAATGGTCAGAAATCCTGGGAGTTGTAGTCCAAAACATCAGGAGGGCACGAGGCTAGGGAAAGCTGCTCTAACCACTGCATCCTGTTCGCTCCTTTGTATCAATGGATGGCTGAATTTGAATTCTGTCCTTTTTCTTCATTGATCTGTGCTTTAAAAAAAACCCACACCCAAAGCACTATTTACAATGTACTATTAAACTCAAAAAAATCAATGGGAATTAAATTAGTCATAACTATGCTAAGTTCATAGAACTATGGAATTAGCTCCCAAAGTTGTAGTTAGGGATGCTCAAATCAGCAAAACTCAAACTTCATGAAGTTCTCAGAATTCCATCTTGAAGCTCATTCTGATGCAAATCTATATCAGACTGTGAGCTTTTTTTTCATGAAAATCCATGTGTATTTTCATGTGTATTTTTCCAAATGTATTAATCGATCGTGCACATCTTCGAAATGTACACGTTCTTCTCCCATTGATTAAAGCATATCTGTGTGTATTTTTCAAAAGTATGCATATTTTCATGCACATTTTTCAAAGGTATGCATTCTGTCAAACACATTTTTGGGGATTCACAAATCACATTGCAAGCTCAGAAATGTACGGACTTTGACCACAGATTGCATCCAAGTCCATGTTGCATCTGAGTCTGTGTTCAGTCCGGAATGTGCAAACTGGGTAAATCCTGATCAAAAATGAACTGAAACAAATTTCTTATACATCCCTAGTTGTAGTTATGACCACCAATTTGGATAGCTTTAAAAGGGGATTGGACAAATTCATGGTGGATAAGTCTGTTGATGGCTTTTAATTAGGGATGTACGAAAGTCAATTACCTGTTTGCGGATTATGCTGATGCTGGGGGGGAGGTGTTCCGCCCCCCCTGAAATTCTGGCCGGGGGGGTAGGCGCTCCGTCCCTCCCCCCCCCGAATCCTGGCCGGCCGGCTCCACTCCGCAGGGATTCTGCAGAGCCGCTGGCTGGCTCCACCAGCGGCCGGACATCCGGCCGCTGGCTAGCAGGGACGCAAATGGCAGCAGCCATAGCCGCCGCCGTTTGCGTCCCTGCAGTCAGCCATGATAGGCTACGTAAATGTTTATGTAGCCTATCACGACTGATTAAAACAAAAACAAAAAAACACGTGTACGCAAATCATTGGCGCCGCCATTTGCATTCCTTATTTTGGCACGTCTTAGTCTATGTAAACATTTACGTAGACTACGGTGAAAATAAGGGGAACGCAAATAGCATAGATGCTACGCTATTTGCATTCCCCTTATTTTTGCCGTAGTCTACGTAAATGTTTATGTAGACTAAGACGTGCCAAAATAAGGAACGCAAATGGCGGTGCCCATGGGCTCTGCCATTTGCGTACGCACGTTGTTGTTTTTTTTAATCAGCCGTGATAGGCTACGTAAACATTTACATAGCCTATCACGGTGTTTTTTAAAATTTAGCCGTGATAGGCTACGTAAATCTTTACGTTTTTTTTTTTTAAAAAAAAACTTGGAAATGGTGGTGGCGGCAACCGGTCGGAAGACCGGCCGCCACCGCCGCTGCCGCCGAACTGCCGCCGGAGGTGCCCCCGGAGCCGCCGCCACCAGGAAGATCAGCCCTAGGTAAGTCCCATCCCAGGGGGGGGCGGGGGGGCGGGGGGCTGTTCTGCCACCGATTTCGGGGGGCCGAATGTGCTGGCATTCGGCCTCCCCGAGATCCGTGGCGGAACTTTTGAATATCCCTACTTCTAATCCTGATGGCTCTATGCTACCTCCAGTATCAGAGGCACATCAGTTTCTGGGGAACATGGGCGGGAGGGTGCTGTTGCACTCATGTCCTGCTTGTGGTTTTTGTATGGACAGCTGGTTGGGTGCTGTGTGAACAGAATGATGGACTAGATGGACCCTTTTCTGATTCAGCAGGGCTCGTCTTATGTTCTTATATTTTGATGCATTTATTTTTGGGCTGAGAACTGTGTCAAAACATGTGGAAAGTAGGATAACTAAGTTCCCATCAGCATATTAGTCCAGAAGGTGCAGACCAGGTCAGTTCATATCAGAATTTGCATCCCAGGAACCTAGTATAGCTCAGTGTTCTACTGGGGAGACAATACCACTGACCCCTCCCCACATTTTTATTTTGTTTTATTTTATTTCAAAGCCTTCTAGGCCACCAGTCAAAATATAACATTTTTTTCCAAGGTTGAGTACAAATACAGTAAAGTAATTTTTAAAACAGATGTCAATATCAGCCTTTAAAACAGTAAAAACCAAGAGAAGAACATACACATTTTTTCATATTTATATCTCCACAAGGGTGGGCAACCTGAAAATGGCCCTTGGCCTAATTTGAAAAGCCTTCTTCAAGCAAGCAATTCAGGCTTTTGGCAACAGTGATCTGTTCTCCCCTGTCCCAGCAGCCCACTTGGGTTTGGAGGAAGAGGAAGAGAAGGTGGTGTCAGAAAGAGAGAGGGAAGGAAGTGGCAGAAAGAGGATGGGAAAGGGGTGGCAGAAAGAGAGCGAGGGAGAGAGGGGGGTTGACAGAGAAAGAGAGAGAGAGAAAAGTGTAGCAGAGAAAAGGAGAGAGAGGGAGAAAGAGAGAGAAAGAAGGGTGTAGCAGAGGAGAGGCGGCAGGAGAGAAGGTTTGGCAGAAAGAGAGAGAGAAGGGTGTAGCCGAGAAAGAGAGGGGGGAGAAGGGGTTGCAGAAAGAGAGGGGGGGAGAGAGGAGGGTTGACAGAGAGAGAGAGAGAGAAAGAATTGTGTAGCAGAGGAGAGAGAGAGGGCAGGAGAGAAGGGTTGGCAGAAAGAGAGGGAGAAAGGTGTAGCAGAGAAAGAGAGAGAGAGAGAAGGGTTGGCAGAAAGAGAGAAAGAGAAGGATGTAGCAGAGAAAGAGAGAGGGGGAGAAGGGGTGGCAGAAAGAGAGAGAGAAAAGGGTGTAGCAGAGGAGAAGGGGGCAGGAGAGAAGGTTTGGCAGAAAGAGAGAGAGAAGGGTGTAGCAGAGAAAGAGAGAGAGAGAGAAGGGTTGGCACTCAGAAAGAGAGAGAGAGAGAAGGGTGTAGCAGAGAAAGAGAGGGTGGGAGAAGGGGTTGCAGAAAGAGACAGAGAGAGGGAAAGAGGAGGGTTGGCAGAGAGAGAGAGAGAGAGAGAGAGAGAGAGAGAGAATGGTGTAGCAGAGGAGAGAGAGAGGGCAGGAGAGAAGGTTTGGCAGAAAGAGAGGGAGAAGGGTGTAGCAGAGAGAGAGAGGGGGGAGAAGGGGTGGCAGAAAGAGAGAGAGGGGTTGGCAGAAAGAGAGGGGGGAAGGGAGGGGGAGGGAGAGACTGAGTGAGTGAGTGAGTGAGAGAGTAGAGTTGGCAACATTTACTGTCAGCATGTACCTGTGACAGTTTGCCCTCAAGGGAATGTGAACTTTGAAAGAAAGGAAAAACTTTCCCACCTTTGCCCAAAGGAATAGGGTTATGGCATCTATGGCTGAACTGTACAGGAAAACCAAATCAAAGAAACTCTGTTGTGCGGGCCAGAGATGCTGGTTGGGGTGGGGAGCTATCCTGTCATACCTTCTATGGTGTCTCTTGGCAACAGTGTACAATCAAATAATGTTCTTTATGGCTGTATAGTATGGGGCCATTTTCTCCCTTTGTGCCTTTAGAGAGAGAAGTGGCTCATTCATTTGGAAGAAATTTGGGAGCTTTACCAGCATTATTCCTTTATTCTACTATGCTTTTATATTAATACCCCCCCCCACATCTCGTTATTTATGACTGGCAGTATTACCATGAATATTTTCTCAGCCCTACTTGAGTGGGGGGTGGGAGGACTAAAAGCCTAAGCGGGCCATGGTAATAACTTTAATATGCTAACAGAATATAACAGAGGGATGTTAAAAACAAATCATTATGCTCTGTGTGTGTTTAATGATGGTGCTGAAGTTTGGGATGGTGAGCCTATGAGTCACTCCCACCCCAACTAATCATGAACTGAGCCTAGTGCAAATCAGCAAAATTCAAGCTTCTTGTCTGAAAAACTGTGCACATTTTCATGCATATTTTTTCTAAGTGCACGCATCAATTTGAAATGTATCCATTTTTCTCACATTGATTAAAGCAGTTGTGTCTCCATCTTTCAAAAGTACATATTTTTCAAGTGCAGTTTTCAAATGTACTTATGTTGTAGAATGGATTCCTGAATGCGCTTGGGGATTCTCTGGAGCATGCCAATGGTCGAGACCCTGGTGGGTGGCTGGAACGCCGCAATAACTGGGGCATTAGATTGGGTGGCTCCGAAACCCCCACTCCCCCAGAACAGGGCTCGGACTACGGATGTCAGAGAATTCCACCATGGATCTCGGTGAGGCCAAATGCCAGTGCATTCGTCCCCCCGAAATCCATGGCAGAACGAAGCCCCCCCCCCATGAAAGGCGCGTGAAATGGAGCACCTACCCTCTGCTGTCCGTGTTGACTTGCGAATGGCGGCCGCCCTGCAGCTGCCATTCGCTTCTTCATCATAGCCGTGATAGGCTACGTAAGTATTTACGTAGCCTATCACGGCAAGCCCACCCCCCCAAAAAAAAACAGCATATGCAAATGGCGGCGGCAAAGGAGGCCGCCATTTGTGTTTCCTATTTTTAGCCATTTTAGCCTACGTAAATATTTACGTAGGCTATTACGGCGAAAAAAAGGGAAACGCAAATAGCGTAGTGGGTGCCATTTACATTCCTCCCCCCTCCGCCATTTTAGCCTATGTAAATATTTACGTAGATATTTAAATGTATGTATCTATGTAAATATTTAAATGTATCTATGTAAATATCTAAACTATTACGGCAAAAAAAACAGGAACGCAAATAGCACCCACTACGCTATTTGTGTTCCCCTTTTTTTCACCGTAATAGCCTACGTAAATATTTACATAGGCTAAAATGGCTAAAAATAGGGAACGCAAATGGCGGCCGCCGTAGCCGCTGCCATTTGCGTATGCTGTGGTTTTTTTTTGGCTTGCCGTGATAGGCTACATAAATACTTACGTAGCCTATCACAGCAGCTTTGCTGGATGCAAATGGCGGCTGCTACAGCGGCTGCCATTTGCGTCCACAGCAGCCCATCCACGGCCGGAACTCCAGCTGAGGACTGCCCTGGCCAGCGGCTCCGCGGAGCCAGTCCAGGGAGGATTCCAGGGGGAGGGATGGAGCGCCTCCCCCCCCACGAATCCAAGTAGCGAAAAGGTAAGTGACTTTCGTACATCCCTAACTTGGACTGCACCATGGTTCAATCCGCAATTACGAGGTCTGAAACAGGAGGTGAGATGGCTAGAGCGCTGGTGGTAGAAGTCTCGCTCCAAAGACCATTCAGACACAGGCTAGAGCTGTATCTTCAGCCTCTCATGTTGCACTGAAGGCAGCAAAAAAGGAATATTATGCTGCCTCTATTGTGTCCACAGAGTGCTGTCCCAGGAGCCTGTTCCAAGTGGTTCAGAGCCTGGTCTGTCCAGTGGCTCCAGAACCACTGGAGCATTCTAAGGCCTCCTGTGAAGCCTTGGCAAGGAACTTTGAAGATAAAATTGATCAGATTAGGGGTGTTATTCCGTGCGCTGTGGATACCGTTAGTGAGCAAGAGGCAACCCGGTTTTGTGGGATTGGTTCCAGCTTCTTCCTTCTGATGAAGTGGACAAGGTGCTTTTGTCTCTAAGGCTGACCGCCTGCTTACTTGATCCTTGCCCATCTTGGCTCATTATGGGCTGCAGAGAGAGACTGGGTGAGGGGATCAGGGTGGTGGTGAATGTCTCCCTTGAGGAGGGAGTGATGCCATCAGCCCTCAAGGAGGCAGTGGTAAGACCACTCTTAAAGAAGCCCTCCTTGGATCCCCAAGTTCTGAACAACTTTCACCCAGTCTCGAATCTCCCATTTTTGGGCAAGGTGATTGAGCGGGTGGTGGCGGTGCAGTTGAAGGCACACTTGGAAGGAGCCAACTATCTAGATCCATTTCAGTTGGGCTTCAGGCCTGGGCATGGGACAGAAACGGTCTTGGTCTCCTTGGTGGATGATGATGATGATCATCATGGCGATCACTCGTGACCGAGTTAGATTGTCTTCCAAAGACAGAGTCTATATAGATAACTCTTTAAAAGGATTAGACAGATTCATAGAAGACAGGTCAATCAACACATTAATCTCTAGTAGTGGGTTTGCAGGTGGCTGTAAAGGCTAGGGATGGACGAAAGGGACTTACCTGGTCCCGCAGCTTGCTTTGCGGTGGGGGGGAGGCGCTACGGTTCTCCCCCCGAAGTTCAGGCCGGGGTGGGAGGCGCCTCACCCTGCCTCGCCTGGCCGAAATTCAGGCCAGGGAGAAGCACCCTGTCTCCCCGGCCGCGAAATAAAAAGTGGAAAAAAAACCACCCGTGATAGGCTATGTAACGATTTACGTAGCCTATCACGGCTAGATTTCCAAAGTCAAATAAGAAAAGAGCAGCGGCGCAAACGGCGTAGCGGCCGCCATTTGTGTTCCTGATCTTTGCCGTGATAGGCTACGTAATATTTACGTAGCCTATCACGGCAGCCTGGCATATGTTTCAGCACGTAAAGGCTATGGTGGCCACCATTTGTGTCTGCAGCAGCCCGGCCGCGACCGGAACTCCGGCTGCGGACGGCCCTGGCTGGCAGCTCTGCGGAGCCGCCACGGAGCAGAGCCGGCCAGGGAGGATTCTGGGAGGGACAGAGTGCCTCCCCCCACTGCGAATCACACCTGTGAAAAGGTAAGTGACTTTCGTACTTCCCTAGTAGGGACGCAAATGGCAGCTGCTACAATGGCTGCCATTTGCAGCTGCAGCAGCCCGGCAGTGGCTGGAGTCACTGCTGCCGCTTCAGCTGCAGCCGCCGCCTCCACCACCAGGTAGGTCCATCCTGGGGGGATTCCGTGGGGTGGCGGGGGGGAGGCCATTCCGCCACAGACTCCGGGGGGCTGGATTCCAAAGAATCTGGTCTCACTGGAGTCCATGGTGGAATTATCTGACATCCCTATCATTGGGCCCCTAAAGTGCCAGATTTCCGCATGATGGACATCCCTACTTCCAGAGGAACACCGTCTATTTGTAGGCACCCTCTATTTGAAGGGCTGCCCTCTCCAATTAGAGATAATGAACCATAAGGTCCGTTGCCCATCAGCAGTTAGCAGCACCTGAACCATGATGTCTGCATTCTGTGAAATCCGTCCCGTGTGTGTTCCATGGAGTGTGCAGTGTCATTCAATCTGGAGTCTGTTCACAGATGGGTTCGATTTTGTTTTCCTGTTATGCAGAAAAATGCTCAAATAATTCTGTAAGAGGTTGCACAACAATTTATGTAATTATTGTTCTATGTAACATTTTGAGTATTGTCCCTCTTCCATTCCACCTTTCCCAGTGTATATTTTCCAGGATGGTGTCAGGAATGATTCAGAGCATGTGGAGATAGCTAGCAGCTCAGATTCAGATTGGGACCAGCCAGAACTGGGGGAGGTCTCCTCCTTAGTGATATGGATAGGCGTTCTTCTCAGGAACTTGGCTTGCAGATGGCTTGACCTGAAGGCCCTCCCCTTTCCTCCCCCATGAGAACCCAGGTCTCAGAGGAGGAGGGGAGTGTGGGGTGTGACCTGACGGATGCTAGAGTCCGGCGCAGAGCGAAGCAGGTGTCAAGGGCTCCTTGGAGGCCTCTCTCAGTCTAATCCAGTAGCCAAGTCCAGACACAGACAAATGGATTCTTTTCAAAACTTTATTCCTCTTTTACAACTTAACAACTCTACTGTTAGCAACTAGATATGAGCAGCAGAGTACCTATGCCCTAAGTTGGAACAGTTGGTCCCCATTTGAAAGGGAATTACTGGCAGACCCCTGAACTTAAGGACTAGGGAGAGTCCCTCCCCTTTTCCCTTGGATCCTCTGGGCGCAGCCATTGTTTGCGCGCCAACTGGGCACTACGCCTCCTTTCTGCGCCCTCCATTTGGCACTGCTCTCTGCGTCGGCGTTGCGCATCCATCAAGTCTGCTTCCCGTGCTCTGTCACTCCCAGGATTGCTATCTATGCCAGGAATGCTGGTGGGAGGAATCTCCGTCAGCTGTTGGCCCTGAGAAAGAGGAGCGTGCTCCTCTAGGAGCGACTGCTCTTCCTCAGAATCAGAACTACTCTGGGATTCTATGGGCTCAGTGTCCACCCTGACAGCGGGAAAAGTTAGAGGCGGAGCACAGACGTTCCACCCGGTTGGCTATGCATGATAGCCTACATAGGGGGGCACAACTGGAAGGGAGGAGCATCTCCCCCCAAGTTATTCTGGCCGGCAAGTTCTTGTTCGAACTGCCAGCAACGTCTCTGATTCCCACTTGGCTCCTCTATTGATATTCGCAATTGTGTGGAGTAGCTGTTTTCCTTTGTAGCCTGAGAGTCTCCGAGGATTTGCATTTGTAAGGAACCTGGTAGCTAACTCATAAAGCAGTGAGCCTGAATCCTGGTGCCTTGGAGCGTGTGATTGCCAATGGAGAGAACCAAGGGACCTGACAGATGGCATATGTTTCAGCAGAAACTTGCGTATTTGCCTACAAATAAATTTGCATACATTTCAGGCAAGTTTTTTTAAAAATCCAAAAGTCCATGGACTCCATGCAGCCTGAGAGGGCCGATCTGCAGTGGATTCCACAGGTCAGATTCTTAGAAATCCAAACTCGTTTTAGTCCATCTAACATTTCTTCAGCATCACTATCCTGAACAGCATTCTGGGCAGGCATGCAGGTCAGCTGGTCATATTCTTCTGCACTATAGTGAGAAGTATTTGTATTTGAGAAGTATTTGTATTTGGATTTGAGAGCTATTCGCATTTAAATTTCAATAATTATTTCTAAATTTGCACCTCTCTATACAAATTAGCATATGTGAATGTTGTCCAAATCACTTTTGTCCTCCTTTTCTGGTGATGCATTTTCTCTGTTTTGGAGATGCACAAGGGGCCGCCTACGGCTACCAGATGCATGGGAAGGGAAGGAGACAGCAGAATCACAGAACTGAGCTCAGAATAAACAGAGGTATTTTTAAAATTATTTGTGTGTGTGTGTTGGGGGGCAGGATAGCTTGGTTTGTTCATTAATATCTACATTTAAAACAGGAAAATGAAGAGAGCCATACATACTGGTGTGTGTGTGTGTGTAACGCAAGGGTGGCAACCTATGTCCTACGAAGCGGACAGAGGTCTTGGCAGCCCCACCCCCTGCTGTCATGCTCAGACTTGGCATGCCAAAAATATAAGACAAGAATTAAAACCAGCTGAAACATTTAATACTAACTCAGATTTTTTTTTTAAAACTGTTTGAAATGAAGTATTTTTCAACCCCCTCCTAAAAGCTAGTAGAGCCTTTTGGTATCCGTAGGGATGTTAGAGAACTGCGCCGTGAATTCAAATGATCCGCGGCAGATCGGCACCACTTACCTCCACTCCAGGAGGATTGGAGGTGGAACGGCACTTGACTGTTTCTTCCACTGCAGCCATTCGCCTCCTCTGTGCCAATCGCCATTTCTTAAAAAAAAAAAGGTGATCGGCAGGATGTGCCCATAGACATATATGCAAATAGAGCCGTGAACCTTGCATATAAGTCTATGTGTCCATAGGCTTATACGCAAGATTCGCAGCTCTATTTGTGTATAAGTCAATAGGCACATCCTGCTGATTGCCATTTAAAAAAAGAAAAGAAAAAGAAATAGTTATCGGCACGGAGGAGGCGAACGGCTCTGGCGGGCAAGGTAAGCAGCCCTATAGCTGGTGTGATTCCACGGAATCCTTGCAGAGCAGAGCCACTCCAGAGGATTCCGGGGGGGGGGAGGAGGAACGGATTGCCTCCCCCCCCCACAGATTCCCCACCAGAATGGACGGTGGGGAATCCGTACACCCCTAGGTGTCCTCCATGCCCCCTCCCTACAGGCAAAGCTAGTGTCAAAGGTAGGCAAGGTTGGGCACCTGCTGAGGGCCCACACCCCAGCAGGGGCCCAGTGTCAAGAGCCCCCTGGAGTTGCTCCTTCTCTTTCCATTGCAACCTGCTTGTTCTCGTGCCTCCCACTCTGGCTCAGGCAATGGTGGTGGTGAGAAGGATGAACTGTATCTATTTGCTCAACGCATCTGGCCCCATCATGGTGCCCGCCAGATGTGTGGGACTGCAATCCCCAAAGGTCCCCAACCAGTGTAAGGGGATTATGGGAGTTGTAGACCAATACATCTGGAGGCACCAGGGAAGCCTGCCTCATTGGGTCTCTTCCTGTCAAGCCAGCAAGTGGTAGCGATAATGAGAAAGAGGATGAGAAGCCAGAGAGGCTGGTGACAATGGCAGTGAGAACGGAAGGTAGATTCACTGACAGAGGGGTCCCATTGAGGGCGTGTTGCCAAAGGGACCTTAAAACTCTGGAGCAGGAACTGTTTACAGGCCTTCCAGCATCCAGAACAGGGTATTGAGTAACTCATTTTTAAGTCTGCAAAGCCAAGAAACACAAGATTGTGTCAGATTTCCCCCAATATCTACCAGATCCTTCCAGACCTGCCAGGTTCTACATTGGGTCCATCGTCACTCGATACTGCTGTAGCTCCACTCATCACCCACCGGTTTCTGCCTTAGCGTCACCTCTGCTGCCTCTGCCCATCTTCCTGGCCCTGCCCAAGGGACTGACATCTTTGAAATCCCAAGTTATCAACTCCACTTCATCTCTATTCCCAGAATGCCTCTCGTTTTTGTCTCTTTGATGAGAATTTGTTGGTTGTGAACGCAGCTGAGATATACAAAATGTAAATAGCATTTGGAGCAGCTGCAGAAGGAATTGAGTAATAAAAGAAAGACCAAAAAGGGGGTGGGTGAGAAGGGAGGGCTGGTTTTTGCTGTTGATGTCTTCTCTTTTTTAAATGTCAAAAGAAACTCCATCCTCTATAGGAATGGAGCAAAAGACAATTGGCACAGATTGCCAAGTGATGGGAAATGGCACTCGTAAATATGCAGCAATACTGTTCACTTGAGTAATTTTTGTTTTTAATCAAAAGCACATTCCTTTAGGATTAAAAAAAAAAAATACCCGGCCTCAAACACCCCATTCATTTTTTTCATACATAAAAGTCAGTGCCAAAACCCATAGAAAGACTGCCGGTGGTTCTTAAACTTTTCACAAAGACCGTTGGAGCCCATCTTTCAGCTCTGCCCTTTGACCCGGAAGCAAAAATTTCCTCTTGAAGCTCATGAAATGCTGCCCAGTGTTCTCGCTTCTGATACTTTCAGGATCATGTTGACCAGGTCTGCAGTCAGCAGGTGGCATTGCCGGGCACTTGCTGAGGCCCACACTTCAGCAGAGGTCCCCACTGCTGTCTCCTACAGCCCTCTGGGTCTGCTTGTCCCCCCTCTCGCTTTCACTGCCTGTTCAATCATTCCCCTCTAAGCAACCAAGGAGGGGCAGGAGTAAAGAGAAGGAGCACCTCCCTCTTCTGTTGCTTTGCTCTCTTCCTCTGGGTGGCTGTGCAGACTGGGCCCAGAGGAGAGGGAAAGTGCCTTCAGGGTCAGCAGCAAGGAGAATATAGGCCAACTCAAGCAGGGAGCTCCTAAGGGCCACTTGTCCCCCCCCCCAACCCCTGGAGCTAGCAACCACACTATTATGGCCACTGCTGGCTCCAGGTTTTTGAGGGACCTTCGGCAAGACACTTTCACTGGGCTCCCTCCCTCAGTGAGTCTTCCTTCTCACTACCATTGCCACCAGCTACAGTTGCGCCTCATCCTCTCTTTCCTCATTGCTACCACTTACTTTCTTGACACGCAGAGAGAGTGGCATCTACTGCTGCTTCTCACCACCCCCGTTGTCTCTGGGACAGAGCGAGAGGCAGGTGCACAAGAAGGTTGCCGTCGTGAAGAGGAGGAGCAACTCCAGGCATCTCTTGCCAGTGGGGCCCTGCTGGGTGTGGGCTCTTGGCAGGTGCCCAGCTTGGCAAGTGCCCTGGGTGTGGGCTCTTGTGCCTACCCTTGAAGCCAGCCCCGATGGCCAACTGTAAACTCCATTATTATGGAGTCCAGGAAAGTCCGTGACTCAGTGGTCGGGCACATCATGCTTTGTGTGTGGAAGGTACCAGGTTCAAGACCATCAGCTCCAGATTAGAATCCTAGTTTGCATTTTAAAGCAGCTTCAGAATATGATCTTGCTGGTCATGCATTGCAGATGTTCATGCTGACACATATCTGGGGAAATCCAGCATTCTCACACGGGCAAATCACGTATTGAGTGACCTGGGCCAAACTTTTTGAGAAAACAGCATCCTGATACTTGATGTCAATCAGTGGAGCGCAGTCAATCAGGTCTGCATGGGGCATGGCTGGGACGTCCATAGCCTTCCAGATGTTGTTGGACTCCAACTCCCATAATCATTACTTATTGGCCATGCTGGCTAAGGATGATGGGTTCTGGAGCCCAACAATATCTAAAGGACCACAGGTTCCACACCCCGATGTAGAATAGAGACTGAAAGATGACTTACTGGAATTGTCAATGCCCAATTCACAAATTTTCCATTACATAGTTGGTAGGTAGGTATTGTGATGGAATCAATTTCTCACCCATTCCTATTTTAGGTCTGCAGTCCAGAACTTGCAGCTATAATATAATATAATATAATATAATATAATATAATATAAGACAAGACAAGACAAGACAAGACAATACAGTATAAGCATCACAGCATCACCATGTGTTGTAGAGTAAGACTTTCCACACTTATGGTGGATAATCTATTATCTTTATTTCAAGGACACAGTCACACACTTTTACAGATTTGAAACGTAATATGTGTGTGCATGCATGTGAATGAGCTCATGCGCGCGTGCGCACACACACACACACACACAAGGGATTCTAAGTGTAACATAACCACTGTGAAGCAGTGTGCAACAGCTGTTAATCTAAATAATTTACCGTTAATTGTTTCCATGCCCGTTGCTGAAATGGTCATGCCCAGAAGTTGTGTAATAGGATGACAATGGAGGAGTTGGTGGATGGCAAATGAAAGGAGGAAGGTGTTTGTTTGTTTGTTTGTTTGTTGGTGTGCTTTATTGTTGTTGTTGTTGTTGTTTGGCTTTTTTGAATGCTTTTCTAAAGACTTCCTGCTGCATTCAGCTGTCATCTGGATCAGTGCAGCTGTCGGCCTTGAGAATGGACCGCTGTTACAATGATCTGGGTTAAAAACACACACAACCCGTGCACATTCATTCAGCTATGACTGGGAAGCAGACATAAGAACAAGAAGACAAATCAAGAAGGATATTCATCATATAGGTTAATGACGGGTGGATGACACCTCTATCTCTGAATGGAATTGTATTGTTCAGTGCACCTCCCGGGACTCTTTCATGCATGCTTCCTCTTCATAAAAGCTACCATGCTGGACCTGCCCAGATACCCATCAAGTTCAGCATCTTATTTCCCACCATCAGTGCTGGCTCCAGGTTTTTGAAGACTCTTGGGCAAGGCACGATCAGTGGGCCCCCACCACTCAGTGGGTCCACCCTCTCATTGCTAATGCCACCAGCTGCTATTGTTCCTTATATTCTTTCACACCATTGCTACCGCTTACTTTCTTGACAGGCCAAGAGTCAGTGAGCAAGCAGACAGTGTCATCTTCTGCTCCTCCTTCTTGCCACCACCATTGTCCAGACCAGAACAACAGACAGGAGAACAAGTAGGCTGTAATGGTAAAGAGGAGAGCAAATCCAGTGGGCTTTTGTCATTGTGTCCTGCTGGAGTGTGGTCCCTTGCCAGGTGCCCAAACCTGCTCACCCTTGATGCCTGCCCTGTACATGGGGGTACCCAGGTGGTCTCCCCAACTAGGCACTGAGCAGACCCTAGACTCAAGGGTTGCTGCACAAAGTGCCTTTAGATCGATCCTCCATGATTTTGTCAAGTCCTACTTTACAAGGTTTCTATGCTCATGTGGAATGCAGTGCCAACTCCAGGTTTTGAAGGGCTCTTGGGCAAGACACACTCAGTGGCCCCCCTCCCTTGGTAAGTCTGCCTTCTTGCCATCATTGTCACTGGTTGCTGTTGCTTCAATCCTCTTTCTCATTATTGCTATGACTTGCTTGCTTGGCAGGCAGAGAGCCAGGGAGCAAGTAGATGGTGGCATCTCCTCCCCCTCCTCCTCCTCCTCCCCCTCGATGTCGGGGCAGGTGAACAAGCAAGTTGCAACAGTGAAGAGGAGCAACTGCAGGAGGATCTTGTCAATGGGCCCTTGGCTGGGCTGTGGGCCCTTAGCAGATGCCCCACCATGCCTACTTCTGCTGGCAGTCCTGCCTAGAGGTGTGCGAACCCACACCCGTCCGGGTTCTCTGGGCACCCGCCCAGCCCCTGCCCCCACTCACCAGTCCCTGGACTGCGCTTGAGCCCTTCCCGTGCTCAGTGAGCAGCCCACACTTCCCCCCAGCAGCCTCGTCGAGCTCTGCAGTCACCATTTTTGAAAAACGAAATGGTGATTGCAAAAATGCACATATTGGCATATGCGCAAAAATGCACATTTTCACACACACTCAAGTGTACTCATTCGTAAAAATGCACATTTTTGTGCACAGGCAAATATGCGCATTTTTGCGATCACCATTTCTTCAAAAATGGTGACCGCGGATCTTGACGAGGCCACTGGGGTGAATGTGAGCCACTTGCCGAGCATGGGCAGGGGGCGAGTGCGGGCAGGGGTTCAGCAAGCGGGGCTGGGGGGTGCAGGCGGCGGGGTCAGCTGGATTCCCGTGCAGAATTGGATGCCTGCGCCATCCCTAGTCCTGCCCACAGTGGCCAGCCAGATGCCTCCAGGAAGCCCACAAACATAGCTTGGGAGCAAAGGTCCTCACCCACTATGCATATACTGCATCCGAATCTGGAGGTTGCATATAGCCCTGAAGACTAACAACTAATTTGTCCCCTTTTAAAGGCATCTCAGCTAGTGACCCAATGACCACATTGTCTAGTGCATGGTGTTTTCCCATAGGTGGCACAATGGTACTAAAATGCCACACAAAAAGAATCTTGGTGCAAGCATATGTAAGATCATATAAAAATCATTTTGGGGGAAGGGTTTTTTTTTTTTTTTTAAACCCAGTGCATACAGACACATGATAACATGCATGGGGGAAGAGCACAAATAGACTGAAAGCTTTGCCAAACTCTCATGCTCCAATTCCAAAATAATTATTAGAAATTTCCCTTTTTCCACCGGAATTAAGGACGAGTGGAACACAGGGTAGAGCAATCCCACACAATTTTAAAGGTATGACATGGGGGACTTTGCTTCAGTTATCTGTGCTTTACTGACATCCAGGCTCGATTCCTTTAATTTAGAGCTGGATGAGAATTTCAGTTCAGTTCAAAAAATAGCAGAACATACCCCACTCGCAACATGAACATAATCACATTTCTTGGGCAAAGATCACACATTCTCCAGCTTGTGATTGCATTCACAAAATGCATTACTTTTGAAAAATGCACCCTTTGAAATGCACATTCAGCACACAATCAAACACACACATCTTCATGCTTTCGTCAATGGGGGGGAGTCTGTATTTGCATGTGTGCTTTTAAGAAATGCATACATTTCTACTTCATTCATTCCATTTTTTTTTTATATTTATACATTTATAGTGGAACTCAAGGTGGTTACATGTGGTTCCCAGGTGGTCTCCCCTCCAAGCACTGGCCAGACCTGGACTTGCTTAGCTTCAGCAAGGTGGCTGCCTCACGTGCCTTCGGACTGTGCCTGGGACCTGCTTGAGTACTGGTAGGGCCTAGATGGTCAGATCATGTTGCACCTCTATTGTACCGGCTGTGCATTTCTGGGCCCAATTTCAGGTGCTGGTATTGACCTTGAAAGCCTTGAATGGTTTGGGTTGAGGCAGCTTGACGGATTGTCTTACCTATAACTAGGGATCCTGGAGAAATTTGAGATGAATTAAAATGAGCTCAGATTCCTAAGAATCCGACCTGTGGAATCCGCTGCGGAGCGACCCCCTCAGGCTGCACAGAGTCTGTGGACTTTTGGATGATTCTTTTTACTTCCCTGAAATTTGCGCATATAAATTCGTAGGGAAATACATAAGTTTCTGCTGAGGAAATGTTGAATGGAATGGGGGATAATACACTAAATGTTATGTGCTGAGGTAAATTATGTAAGTACTTACATAAATACTTACATAATTATTTCTGTATTTTTCCACACGACAAAAAAAAAAATTGCATCCGTCTGTGGGTGGACGACGGAACAAAAGGCACCTGACAATCCGCAAAACAAAGACGGAGCGGATTTTACACAGTTCATACATCCTTACCTATACCAACCTGCTTGCACTCTAAGATCAACATTAGAGGCCCTCCTCGCATTGCCATCCTGCAAGGGATGTCAGAGAATTCTGCCACGGATCTCGGTGGGGCCGAATGCAGTGGCATTCGGCCCCACCGAGATCCGTGGCAGAATTCTCTGACATCCCTTGCAGGATGGCAATGCGAGGAGGGCCCGAAATCCGTGGCGGAATGAAGCCCCCGGCCCCCCCCCCAGCAAAAGGGACGCAAAACAGAGCACTTACCTGCTGCCGTTTGTGCTGCTTTGTGAATGGTGGCTGCGTCTGCGGCCGCCATTCGCTTCTTCATTATAGCTGTGATAGGCTACGTAAATACTTACGTAGCCTATCACGGCTAACACAGGGACGCCATTGGCGTCCCTGTGGAGGCCGTGATAGGCTACGCAAGTATTTACATAGCCTATCACGGCAAAAAGAAAAAAGGGAACGCAAATGGCGGCAGCTACGGAGGCCACCATTTGCATTCCCTTTTGTTTGCCGTGATAGGCTATGTAAGTATTTACATAGCCTATTATGGCAAAAAAAAGGGAATGCAAATGGCGGCCGCCGTAGCCGCCGCCATTTGTGTTCCTTTTTTTTTTGCCATGATAGGCTACTTAAATACTTACATAGCCTATCATGGCAAAATACAGGGTGCAAATGGCAGCGGCTACAGAGGCCACCATTTGCGTCCCTGTGCAGGCGGACCTGGCCGGCGGCTCCACAGAGTCGCCATGGAGCGGAGCTGGCCAGGGAGAATTTCTGGGGGAGGGAAGGAGCTCCTTCCCCCCCACCGCGAATGTCACCCTTCAAAAAGGTAAGTGACTTTCGTACATCCCTACATCCTGCAAAGCAGTTAGGTCGGTGTGAACACAAGGGATAGAGCCTTCTCAGTACCCTCTCTGCTTACAGAACTCTGCTCCAATTCATGTCAGCCAGGTCTCATCAATACAGCCCTAGCGAACCCTACAAACAGGGGGTCCAACATTTTTGGGTCACTGCGCGCAACTGGAATGATGAGAGACTCTCACAAAATGGCTGCCATGGTGGGTGTGGCCAGTTACACAACAGTCATTTCCTAGAAAGCAGACTGGTTTGACTAAAAGAAAAGTAACTCGCCCAACAACCTAATTCAAGGCAGATGTGGAGATTAAGCTCCAAAACACACAACCACTCTCGAGAACCAAAACTGAAATGGTGCTGGAGGCCAACACTTTGCTTTGCAGCATGCCGACCAGCCTCCCAGTTTTTTTAAATGTTTTTAATTTTAAGAATTTTAATACATAAAATAAAGGAGAAGGGAAATGGGGGACACACACCAAGAGAGGTTTCCTTTGGTGTCACTATTTTGAGTTAGGAATTTATTGGGTACTGTTGTGTATATGGTGCTCTCAAATTTTAGGCATCATGTTTGATTTTACCTTGGTGTTTATCACTGTTTTGTGGTGTTCTGTCTGCCGCCTTGGGAGGGTTTACCCTAAATGGCCACTTAAGCATCTTTTGAATGCACTTATACATATATGCATAATCCCTCATCTCTATATAAGATCTGTAAATCCTGGAAAACTCCACTCTATGCTTCTATTGATAAAGCAGTTTAAATTTCAAGAAGCTGCTTCCATTCCCCATGGAGACACACTTTTTTTTTAATGAGTCATTCACTTGAATGTACCATAGAACATTATTTGAAAAACACAGGCTCCTTGCTGTTGAAGTCAGTTATTTGCTTCTTGGAACGTTGCAGGAATCTTTCCTCATTTATACAGAAATCTCATTCGTTCTTTTCTTTTGAGAAGGTGACCCGCATTACCGTTCTGTTAATAAAAAATGTGCCATGTGCAGCAAGCTTTTTTAACTCTTCCCTTCGTTGACTGCTCAAAGATGGACAAAATTGGCAAGGGAAGTCATGTGGCCATTGAGGAGAAAGACCATTGTCGTGAAACAGAGAATCAAGTTCCCTTGACATTATTCTGAGCGGTGCCAGTTTTTCAAAAAGAGCACATAGTGTTCTTGGGCTTATGACAGGGGTGTTAATCCTCTTTCTGCCTGAGGTCCAAATACAATTTCAGAGAAGCTCTTGGAGGGGGAGCACATGCCAGTGGTGGGCAGGGCCAAAGGAAAGGGGTGTGGCCAAAGGCAAAAAGGGGTATACAAGAATACCAACGTATTGTAGCTTAAAGCTTTTACCGCCAATAACTAAGCTTTAGGAGAGGGCTAGGGATGTGCGAACCCAACCTGTCCGGGTCCTCCAGATGCCCCCCAGCCCCTGCCCTAGGGATGGCGGAGAATTTCTCCCTGAAACTTCGGGGGGCCGAGCACCAACGTGTTCGGCCCCCCGAACAAGTTTCAGGGAGAAATTCTCTGCCCCCCCGCCCCCCGCCCCCCCCGGGACGGGACTTACCTTTGACGAATGTCCCTCCTGGCGGCGGGTCCGGCCGGCGGTTCGGCAGGTGTTCGTCCGGGGCGGGAGCGGCAGCTGGTCTTTTGACCGGCTGCCGCCCCTGCCATTGCAATAAAAGAAAAAAAAACAACGCCCCCGTGATAGGCTACGTGACGATTAACGTAGCCTATCACGGCTAGATCTGCAAAGTCAGCCATGATAGGCTACGTTAATCGTCACGTAGCCTATCACGGGTGACTTTAAAAAAAAAAAAGTGCGTACGGATAATGGAGGCCCCCATAGGGAGCCACCATTCGCGTTCCTTATTTGGTCGCTGTAGTCTACGTAAAGATTTATGTAGACTACGGCGAAAATAAGGGCAATGCTGACTTTGCAGATCTAGCTATGATAGGCTACGTTAATTGTCACGTGGCCTATCACAGGGGCGTTTTTTTTTTTTAAAAAAAAACTTTGGAGTTCGCGGCCGGGCAAGGCGAGGCGCCTCCTCCCCGGCCTGAATTTCGGCCGGGCGAGGCGGGAAGCCTCCCCCCCGGCCTGAATTTCGGCCGGGCGAGGCAGGAAGCCTCCCCCCTCGGCCTGAACTTCGCGGGGGGAGCAGCGAAGTGCCTCCCCCCCACCGGGAACAAGCTTCGAGGACAGGTAAGTGACTTTCGTCCACCCCTACCCTGCCCCCTCTTGCTGGTCCCCAGATTGCACTTGAGCCCCTCCCACGCTTGGCAAGCGGCCCTCACTCACCCCAGCAGCCTCGTCAAGCTCCGCGGTGGCCACTTTTTGAAAAAGAAAATGACGGTCACAAAAATGCACATATTTGCGTATGTGTGAAAGTGCACATTTTTGTGAATGGGCATATATGCACATTTGAGAAGATGCGCATTTCCGTGCATATGCAAATATGCGCATTTTTGCAACCACCGTTTTATTTTTCAAAAAATGGTGTCTGCAGAGCTTGACAAGGCTGCTGGGGCGAGTGAGTGCTGCTCAATGAGCATGGGCAGGGCATGAGCGGGGGCAGGGGCTTGGCGAGTGGGGTTCTGGGGTACAGGTGTGTGTGTGTGTGATGGATTCCCGGATAGAATTGGGTGCCTGTGCCACCCCTAGGAGAGTTATTTCAACCTGTTTTTTTCATTCATTCATTCATTTATTGCTCCACATCTAAACAGATTCTGGAGTGATGAACAATAAAAGAGAAATGAAAAAAAACCCATAAAAGAAATAAAACACCATATTAAAATTGCTGTTTTTGAGAACAGAGTACTGATAAAGACCATGGCTGGCCAGTCAAAGAAGTCTTCCTGGAATAAAGCTGTTTTGCGGAGGTGCCCGAAACAATCCAGTGTTGGTGCCTGCCTAACCTCCAGAGTAGGGATGTCTAGGGATGTCAGAGAATTTCTCCACGAATCTCGGGGAGACCGAAAGCCAGCTCATTCGGCCCCCTGAAATTGCTGGAGAAATGGTCTGCCCCCCCGCCCACCCCCCGGGACGGGACTTACCTTGTGCAAATGTCCCTGGCGGCGGTGGCTCCAGCGGCAGTTCGGCGGCGGTGGCTGTGGTGGCCGGTCTTCCGACCGGCTGCCGCCGCTGCTATTTCCAAGTAAAAACAAAAACAAAAAAACAAACGTGATAGGCTACGTAAAGATTTACGTAGCCTATCACGGCTAGATTTTTAAAAAACACCGTGATAGGCTATGTAAATCTTTACGTAGCCTATCATGGCAGAGTGAAAAAAAAACCAAAAACCCGTGCATACGCAAATGGCGGCGCCCATGGGTGCCGCCATTTGTGTTCCTTATTTTGGCACATGTAGTCTACGTAAACATTTACGTAGACTATGGCGAAAATAAGGGGAACTCAAATAGTGTAGACGCTACGTTCCCCTTATTTTCGCTGTAGTCTACGTAAATGTTTACGTAGACTACACGTGCCAAAATAAGGAACGCAAATGGCGGCGCCCATGGGTGCTGCCATTTGCGTGCGCGTGGCTTTTTTTTTTTACGTAGCCGTGATAGGCTACGTAAACATTTACGTAGCCTATCACGGCTGACTGCAGGGACGCAAACGGCGGTGGCTATGGCAGCCGCCATTTGCGTTCCCGGCCAGCCAGGATTCGCGGTGAGAGGGACGGGGCGCCTCCCCCCGGCCAGAATTTCGGGGGGGGGGACGGAGCACCTCCCCCCCACCGCGAATCAAATTTTGGACAAGGTAAGTGACTTTCATATATCCCTACTCCAGAGGCAGGGAATTCCATAGGAAGGGAGCCACCACACTGAAGGCTCTTCTCCGGGTGGACTCCACTCAGGCCAAAGGTCCATGTGGAACCACAGGGGAGGTTACGGATGTGTGTTTAGGCAAGAGGTGGGAAGCCACTAATAGGTGGTTGGGGGAAAGCTTATGGGGCCAGGGAAAGCTGTGTGGTACTCTGCGGAACCCCAGAGGGCCAGACTGGAGCCCCAGTTGGGCCAGATTGGAGGTTCAACACCCTTGCCAGATGACAGTCCTACATTGAGGACTACTTTGTCCATGCTTGCTGCCGGGCAAAGTCACATTACTTCCTTGGTGTGCTTTATCCTATTCGTGGCTCAATTCCTCGCTGCTGTAAATTTAGAGCTCCAATGAAGTTTTGCTGGGCAGAGTTCATTGGACAAATCTTACTCACGAGGGGGACATTAGCGGAGAATTGCTGATTGGCTGAAAAAATAATTTTGTTTGCAAGGGGACACATCTTCTATTCTGCCGGGTTGGCTTGGCTTTGGACCTCTATTATACTGGAATGACAGGTCAGCTTTGAAGAACTGTTCCCTTTTGAGCTGCTGACTCCCTTACTCTTAGTTAGGGTTGTAACTGTGGGCTTGAATAATTCAGGACATTAAAACTCCAGAGAGCTGCTGCCAGTCAGTGTTGACAATACTGGTTTAGATGGACCAGTGGTCTGGCTCAGTATAAGGGAGCTTACTGTGTTCTCAGAAGTAGGGTGGTTGTCCAATTAAATCAACAGCTTATTACAATACAATCCTATGCATGTCTGTTCACAAGTATCTCATGGTTTTCAATGGAACTTACTCCCAAGTAAGTGTGAATAGCATTGCAGCCTAAATTTATTCTTTTGATTACAGTTATATCACAGTTTTCCTTCAAGGAGCACAAGGAAGCATATATGTGTCCACCCCTATTTTTATTAGAGATGTGCACAGATGGCCTCTTGAAATTCTCCACCTGATTTGGGGGCAGAGAAATTGGGGAGATAATTTCACTAAATTTCTCTCCAAGAGGAGGAGACATTCTCAACTGTTTCTCCCAGCTCGGGCTCCCCACTGGAAAAGCTTGTAGCACAGCTTCTTTCATTTTTGGTAAGGGTTTTTTTTTTTTGGGGGGGGGGTTGTGCTGCAACAGCATCAACTGTCTTGGCAGGCTGGCCCCCAGTTTCCATCCACCATAGGTGTGTGTGTGTGTGTGTGTGGGCAGTATTGTGACTAGCTCCAGGGATGAGGTGGCGTTAATGCTCAGCCAAAATCTGTCCTCCAATTTCCTGAAAGTTTTCTTCCCCCATGAAAGGGCCTTCCATTGTTCTCCCTCATTCTCAGGACAGTCTATAATTTCTGTTGAATTTCTTTTGGTGGCGTTTTTGAGCTCACCTAATCACAGCCAGCCTCCCCGCAAGCTGGTGTGCCTGCCAGATTTTTCAGATTATAATGTCCAGTATGGCCAGTGCTCAGGGGTGTTGGGACCTGTAGCCTAAAATGTAGCTCACCAAAGTTCTCTGAATTCTTTCTCAAAGCTCATTCCAACTGGAGTCCTAGATCATGAGCATTGTTTTATTCTTTTCACATGAATATTGGTGTGCGTGTGTGTGTGTGTTTCCCAAGTGCACTCATCAATTGTGTGCATCTTTGAAATGCACGCATGCTTCTCCCATTGATTAAAGTGTATTTCTGAACATTTTTCAAATGTACGCTTTTTCATGCACATTTTTCAAATGTACACAGGCTGTCGGACACATTTACTTTGGTCCAGAAATCACACCGGAAGTTCATAAATGTATGGACTTTGACCACTGTCTGAGTCTGTTCTCAGTCGGTCCAAAAGGACCAAACTGGGTAAATCCTGACAAACAACAAACTAAAACCAATTTCCCATACTTCCCTACTCCACAGAGAAGAAACAAGTTGTGTGAATCGACTCCAGTCTGACCCACTCATTACACCTCTAATGGGACCCCTTCCCAAAGACATATTCAGTGTTGGGTGGATAAAAATAGCCCATTCTCATCCAAAACAGCATCTCGAACACAGCAGTCCTGGCATAGGCCTACTTCCCCCCCCCCCATTAATTTAACACAAAACCACTTGCGGTTCTAAATATGGTAAAGCTACATGCGCTGGGCAGTGTTTATTTAGGGAGATGTGCAGCTCAGAATTTCATCATTATCTGGGCTGACTGTTTATCCACAGGTATGAGGTATAATTAACTCAGCTCTTTCACACTCTTTACAAACCTTGGTGTCTCCACACCGACATACTCCATTCCCATACATGTCTTGTAAACCTTTAAAAACCGAGAGAGATGGAGAATGGGAGAGGCATTTTGAATAATGCTTGGATAATAATTTTATTGTCATTTATTTTTCTTCACTTGAGGAAGTTGCATTTCGCAGCTAATGAGCACTCAATGGTTTGGGGCCAATAATTCTGTATTAGGCCAAAGAGCCCCTCTTACTGATTTTATGGGGCAGACCAGTGGCATTATTACACATCATTTTGAGAAAGCTGATACATTTCAGGTATGCATCCCAGTGCTGGGCTGTTCTGTCCAGCTTCTCCATCAACTGACAAACAAGTTGTCACACTCAATATAAGAGGCTCCCGTCAATGAAAAGACTTTGGAGTCTTGCTTTTTTAAAAGCTGCGTCTTAAAAAGTCCACCTGGAAATAGCATAGTATTTATCCATTTTAAAATGACCTTCCAGGATTTATAATTGCTTGGAACTGGAAGATATCACAAAACCCAGACACCAAGTGCTGAGAGAGAGAGAGAGAGAGAGAGAGAGAGAGAGAGAGGCCCAGGTGAGAAAATGGAACCATTTTCTAAAAAATGTGGACTCCAGTTTCATGATATATTTCAGACCCCAGAACCTCCATTTCTGTGCTAAGGCCCTAATCTTATACACACTAACTTGGGAGCAAACCTCATTGAACTCAGTGGGACTTACTTCTAAGTAAGCATGTGGAGGGTCTAGCTGAAAGTTGGCAAAAAGCCTGGGGAACAATCCATTCTCCACTATGTGCTTAGCTCTGTGTAGGCAAGGATCGTGATAAGGAAGCCTTCCCTAACCATATGCCCTCCAGATGTATTGGACTACAACTCCCATCATTCATGTCAATTGGCCATGTTGGCCAAGCTGATGGGAGACTGCTATAAGGCTATATTATAAGGCTATAAGGGGTACTAAAAATGTAATAAATGTTCAGTTTCTGGAGAAACATAAGTAGTACCATTTGTTTTTGTTTCTTTGGCGAATTATGTCCATCAATGTGTTCATTCATGCAACTTCAAGCACCCGTCATAGCCACCCAATTGGAATAGCTGCCAACATTGAGCCAGGATGATTTTTGCCATGACAAGAAGATTCACAAATAATATCATATATGCCCCTGAAGCAGTGGAGGCTGGTGGCTCTGATATCAGTGAGGCTGTGAATCCATTTAGGGTTTTAGCCCAAAGCAGCCAGAACTCTAACAGAGCTAAAGTAGTGAACCCTATCCTCAAAATAGGTTCAGACCCTTGGATACTCCTTTAGAGTTCCGGCTGGTTCTGACTAAAACCCAGCATAGATTCTCTGCCCGATCAAAATTGGAACCACCAGCCTCCACTGCCGTGAAGATCTGCCAGCATTCACTGGCATGGTCCTTTCCCCTCTCCGATACTGAAGGAACCCAGCTGGGATGGCAGTGAGCATCAGAGGTGGAGGGGTGGAACCTGAGGCTCATTCTCCCATCGTGGCATGAGTATAAACTCTACACCTTTGATGACTTTTTCCATCGTTAATCATGTCCTGCTTCTATCCTGCTTCTGTCATGCCTGACCCAGGCCCAGGCCGGTATGACTCTTCAGATGAAGACTGTCATTACAGAGTCTAAAGGCCTAATGAGACCCCCTGACCCTAGCGAGACCTCAGGCACCTTGGGCGTTTGTGGGGAAACTATACTGGGCCCTTCAACAGTGGTGGACCCTGAGGAACCCCCAGGCAGGACTTCTCGTGATAAGGGCCCTCCTCAGAAGGAGGACTTCTTCCAGAAGCCTCTGATGTGATGCATCTGACTCCTGGGAAATGAGCAGAAATGCTTGTTTCCAGAATGGGGCAGGTCAGCCGAGCTCCCCAAAAGGCGTTCTACTGGCTTTGCCCCTTACAGAAGCAAATGTATCTGCTCATTTCTGGGGTTGCTTTAGGAAGTGCTCATTCCTTCTGCACTAGCAACTGGTCTTGCCAGTAGGGATGGACAAACTCACCTGCCACTGCCTCACATGCCCTGCTTGCCGGAGTCCTGCCAGGCTCCAAACCCTGTTTGGCATGCAGGCTGAGCTGCTGGATGGTCCATGGGTGCCAGGCTAGTGGCAGGCGGCATCCCACTGCCCTGAGAGCTGCCATTTTGTGGGAAATCTCTGGTAAGCTGTATACATCAATCACGATTTTGCACAGAATTAGACCATTTATGCCTGCAATGTTGCATAAAGTTACTTGAAGGACCGCCTACACCCATATGAGCCTGCCCACACTTTAAGATCAGAAAGAGAGGCCCTTCTCATTTGCCCACCCATGAAAGCAGTCAGGTGGGTGATCACACATAAGAGGGCCTTCTCTGCAGTGGCCCCACACCTTTGGAACAAGCTGCCATTGGAGGTCCGCCATGTTCTGTCACTGCAGGCTTTTAAGAAGGCCTTGAAAACATATTATTGTACCGTGGCCTTCTCTTGAAATGGCTGCTATTGTTGCTGTTACTGCTGTCAACATCATTGCTGGTTTTATCCTTGGCTTTCCTAGGTGTTTTTATTGTTTTTATCACTTTAAATATTTTAACTGTTTTTATGCATTTTATTGCTGTAAGCTGCCTCGGGAGGGGTGGGGTGGGGGGTCTTCTGCCCTGAAAGGTAGCCAAGAAATGTTGTAAATAAATAAAGTAATAAATGGCACTATTTATGGCTGCCATTGTGTGCAAAATTGTGGTTTACGTATCTAGCTTATGCAGGATTTCTACAAAATGGTGGCTTGCAGGGCCGTGGGATGCCACGAGCTTGTCTGACTTGGCACGCACTGAGTCAGACAAGCTCGGGGGTCCCTGGACTGGTGTCTGGGGGGCGGGGCAAGCAGGAGGATGTCCACTGGACTCCCCCCCACACCCGGATTTCTGCGACATCCCTACCTGCCACTACAACAGAAACAGTGGAGGCATCATTACAGTATTGGCTATTGCCCCGTACCTAAAACCCATGAGCTGTTTGGCTGTCATGGATGTACTCTTGCAGCAAGAGACAACAGCCAACGGTGCAACGCACCCACCAGGTAGCTGAACACAGAAACACTGCATTGTTTGTCCCTGCTTTATAATGGGTGGATGAAGTGGCACACGGTCAGAGAACTTGAAATTACAATGATTAAAGAGTTGATGTGAGTTCATAGAGGTGACACGCAGTGAATGGCTTCTCCTGTCTTTAAACCACTGTCTGGCCTTTGGTAAAAGCTATGCACAGAATGTCTCTTTATCATTTCTTTGTTGCTTTGATTGGGTGACAATCAAGGTTGTTTTCCCGATGGGGTTTGTGGAGATCTGCACAGGGACAACTATCACGTCCTTTTGACATTCGTGGAGAGGAGCGGTGGGGGGAGATGTTTCAATGGAAAACAGATGTGCGCGACACTGTAATTACTTGGAATGTGACAAGGATATGTTTTGTGCTGTGTTTTTCTCAGTCTCCTTCTAACAACCGGAGGAGGGTGGCAGTAAAGAGCACAAGTCCAGTCTTACGATTTCAGATCATAGGACTGGACAAGACAGGACATGAATTGGCTTGCATGCTTGGTGTTTTCTTTACCAAATAGTAGGGATGGCAGAGAATTCCGCCACGGATCTCAGTGAGGCCGAATGCCAGTGCATTCAGCCCCCCAAACTCCATGGCGGAATGGCCTGTCCCCCCCGCCCCCCCCCGCGGATCCCCCCCGGGACAAGACTTAGCTGGGGAAGATCTTCCAGGCAGCGGCGGCTCCGGTGGCGGCTTCGGCGGTGGCGGCTGGAGCGGCTGGTCTTCCGACTGGCTGCTGCCGCCGCCATGTCCAGTCTTGTTAAAAAAAAGATTTATGTAGCCTATCATGGCTAGGTTAAAAAAAAATAAAAAACATGACGTGATAGGCTACGTAAATCTTTACGTAGCCTGTCATGGCTGGGTGGGTTTAAAAAACCCCCAAAAAACGCATATGCAAATGGCGGCGGCTATGGCCGCCGCCATTTGCATTCCTTATTTTACGCCGTAGTCTACGTAAATCTTTACATAGACTACCGGGACCAAATAAGGAACGCAAATGGCGGCGCCCATAGGGCACCGCCATTTGTGTACGCGCTTTTTTTTTTTCCCCCAAAGTCACCCATGATAGGCTATGTAACGATTTATGTAGCCTATCATGGCTGACTTTGGAAATCTAGCCATGATAGGCTACGTTAATCGTTACATAGCCTATCATGGGTTTGTTTCTTTTTTTACACTTTGTTTCACGGCCGGGGAGACGGGGCACTTCTCCCCGGCCTGAATTTCGGCCGGGCAAGGCGGGACGCCTCCCCCCCCCTCACCTGAACTTCGGGGGGAGAAGCAAAGCACCTCCCCCCCACCGCGAAGCCAAGCTGCGAAAAGGTAAGTGACTTTCATACATCCCTAGTGGCGGCGGCTCTGGTGGTGGCTGCGGCGGCTGGTCTTCTGACTGGCTGCCGCCGCCGCCATTTCCAGTCTTGTTAAAAAAAAAGACGTGATAGGCTACATAAAGATTTACGTAGCCTATCATGGCTGGGTAGGTTTAAAGACCAAAACAAAACCACGCATGCAAATGGCCGTGGCTATGGCCGCCGCCGTTTGCGTTCCTTATTTTTAGCCATCTTAGTCCACGTAAATATTTACGTAGACTATGACGGTGAAAATAAAGGGGAATGCAAATAGCGTAGAGGGCGCTATTTGCGTCCCTTTTTGATTTGCCGTTTTAGCCTGCGTAAAGATTTACGTAGGCTAAAACGGCGAATCAAAAAGGGATGCAAATAGCGCCCACGACGCTATTTGCGTTCCCCTTTATTTTCGCTGTCATAGTCTATGTAAATATTTACGTAGATTCAGACAGCCAAAAATAAGGAATGCAAATGTTGGCGGCCGTAGCTGCTGCCATTTGCGTACGCAGTGTTTCCCCCACCCCAGAGCCCTCTGCGGATGGAAATCCAGCTGTGGGTGGCTCTGGGCTGGGCTGGGCCTGGCCAGCTGCTCCGCGGAGCTGCCACAGAGCACAGCTGGCCATCAAGGATTCCAGGGGGGAGGAACAGATCGCCTCCCCCACTGTCGAGGATTCTGGGAGGAGGGACGGAACGCCTACCCCCCCACCATCAACATAATCCGTGAAAGGTAAGTCACTTTTGTACATCCCTAAATTTAAACACCTAAAAACATATTAAAGTATTAAACAAGCTAAAACCAGTTTAAATCTAAAACAATAAAACAGATAAAACAATGTGCTAGGGAATGCATTTAGCCCTCAAAGACTTTGGTAAAAAAACAGTTTTTTACTTGGCGCCAAAACGAGACCAGTGTCTGTGCCAATCGGGCCTCCAAAGGGAAGGCATTTCACAACTGGGGTGCCACAGCAGAGAAGGCCCTCTCCCACGTCCCACCATAGTTTATGACTCATACTGGTGGGACGCAGAGGAGGGCCCCTCCAACAGATCTCAGTTCTCGGGCAGGCATATATAGGGAGATAATTAACTCTATGCCTTTCCTGTGGTCCTATAGAATCATAGAATAGTAGGGTTGGAAAGGGCCTACAAGGCCATTGAGTCCAACCCCCTGCTCAATGTAGGAATCCAAGTCAGAGCATCCCTGACAGATGGCTGCCCAGCCTCTTATTGAATGCCTCCAGTGTGGGAGAGCCCACCACCTCCGTAGGGAATTGGTTCCATTGTTGTATTGCTGTAACAGAAAGGAAGTTTCTGCACCCACTCTTGCCTCTGAGTTATCTTTCCCAACGTAGCAGAACTGCAAAAGTTGGGCCCTAGACTCCAACCTCAGGCATGTTTCTCAGGCAATTCCCAGGCATCATTGACAACTCAGTTCACAATGTCAAGCATTTGTCTTTTCTTGGGGTACAAGATCAGCATCAAAAGTAGGCCTGGTCGGGCACCTGCCGAGGGCCCACACCCCAGCAGGAACCCACTGACAAGAGCCCCCTGGACTGACTCCTCCTCTTCACCATGGCAACCTGCATCTTCGCCTTAGGGATGTGCGAACTTATCCCCATCTGGGTTCTCTAGGCAGCTGCCCAGCTCCTGCCCCCACTCGCCAGTCCCCGGACTGTGCGCGAGCCCCTCCCATGCATGGCGAGCAGCCCGTGCTCACCCTGGTGGCCTTGCCGAGCCCTGTAGTTTCCATTTTGGGGAAAATAAAACGGTGATTGCGAAAATGTGCATATTTGCGTACGTGCACAAATGCACACTTTTGCAAATGCACATATTTGTGTATGCGTGAAAATGCGCGTTTGTGCAAAAATGTGCATTTTCAAGCATACACAAATGTGTTGATGAGGCTGCCGAGGTGAGTGCAGGACTCTTGCTGAGTGGGGACAGGGGGTGAGTGGGGCAGGGGATCGGCGAGCGGGGCTCAGGGGTGCGGGCAGCGGGGGGAGGTATCTCTGGATTTCCAGATGGAATTTGGTGCCCACGCCATTCCTACTTCACCTCTCTCTTGCTCTGGCCCAGACAAAGGAGGTCATGCGAAAGAGAAGCAGTAGATGCGACGGCCTACTCGCTCACCGTCTTTCTCTGCCTGTCAAGCAAGCAATGATGAGTAAGAGGATGAGGAGCCATAGCTGCTGGTGACAATGGTGGTGAGAAGGTGGACTCACTCAGGGAGGGGTCCCATTGAGGGTGTCCTGCCCAAGAGCCCCCAAAAACCTGGAGCCAGGGCTGGGGAGATGCATCTGTCTCCCAGTCCTTGCTCCGGAAGCGTAATAATATCAAGGTGAAGACAGGTCTACCATTTCTAGAGCAATGGAGCTGGTTTGGACCATGCAGTCCCATTTGGTCCCAGGGCTGATGTCAAGGCTAGGCATAGTTGGGCACCAGCCAAGGGCCCACACTGCAGCAGGGGCCCACTCACAAGAGCCCTTTGGAGTTGCTCCTCTTCATACTTGCGACCTGCTGTTCACCATCCTCTTGCTCTGGACTAGACAATGGTGGTGGTGAGACAGAGGAACAGTAGATGCCCTACTGCCTACTTGTTCCCTGGCTGTCTGTCTGCCGAGCAAGCAAATGGTAGCAATGATGAGAGAGAGGATGAGGAGCATTAGCAGCTGGCAACAACAGCATGGAGAAGGTGACAAGAGCAGTGAGGGATGGTGGCCATTGAGGGTGTCTTTCACAAGGGTCCTCAGAGCTGGCACCATCGGGGTAGGTCATGGTTCATTATCATTTGCTGCAACATGTAGCCCAGAAGATATTCACACCATTTTGACACATTAACCGGTAACGCATGTGGGAATGGCACACTTATGCAAACCAAGAACAAGCAACACCGCTAACATCATTATTTTCTGATTACTTCAATATCGCCGTCTGGTAGAAGGACAGCATTTCCTCTTAGAGAAGGAAATGTGCATTTGAGTATTCGGAATAATGTGATTGCTCAAAATGCGACAGCATAATGTTCAAACAAACAAACCAATGGGGGGGGGGAACCACCAAAAGTAGAACGTATAGGAACAATGGTGATTATTAAGTAGCGATGAAAAGTGGAGAAGAAGAGGTCAGAAAATGAAGAGGCACAACACCAGCAATCGTGGCTTGTTATACAAGGGAGCCATTTCATTTCAGGCTGCAGCTGAAGCTCAGTGTAGCTAGGGTTCTTGGAAGGTTGATGGTCTGCTGAGGATGGGAGAAAGAGCAGCATCAGGGCTGCTTCTGGGCACCATCAGGTCAGTGCTGTGATGGTGCCACCCATGAAGCACTACAATAGCTCAAGTGAAAACTGGGGTGGCTTTGAAGGGCCTTCCCAATGGGGGATGGTGCCACATGTGTGAAGCCAGCTTGACCCAGGTTTGGGGGTGGAGGAGTGGTTCCACCCCATGCCTCACTTGGGGGCCTTCACCTACCCAGTAGGGTGGTGGTATGGTAAGTAAAGGGCATGACGCTGTTATTTCTGATAATTGAATCCCTGCCCCTCCCCAGGGTGCTGGTCACCTCTACAGGGTTGGGGTGGGGTTGGGATGTATGAGAAATGTGTTTCATGTAAAAATATATCTGACAGAATCTCTCAATTGGAGGCCTATATGAAGAGAGCTAACGTACATATAGTGGGGATTAAAAGCTTGTCTAATGATGTGAAATTGTTAGGGGTGTACGAAACCCTGCTTACCTGGCTCTGCCGGGCTCTGCAGGTGGGGGGAGGTGCTCCGTGCCTCCCCCCGGAATCCTGGCTGGCTGGCTCTGCTCCGTGGCCAAGCTGCGGAGCTGCCAGCCGGCTCCGGCTGCCCGTAGCCGGACATCCAGCCGCTGGGCAGCCCTGCAGGGATGCAAATGGAAGCTGTCTTAGCCGCCGTCATTTGTGTCCCTGCAGTGAGCCGTGATAGGCTACATAAATATTTACGTAGCCTATCACGGCAGGGGGAAAACCCCAGCATACGCAAATGGCGGTAGCCGCCATTTGCATAGGCTGGGTTTTTTTTCCCCCTTGCCGTGATAGGCTATGTAAATATTTATGTAGCCTATCACGGCAGGGGGGAAAAAAACCCAGCGTACGCAAATGGCGGTAGCCGCCGCCATTTGTGTATGTTGGGTTTTCCCCCCCTGCTGTGATAGGCTATGTAAATACTTACGTAGCCTATCATGGCCTCCGCAGGGACGCAAATGGTGTCCCTGTGTTAGCCGTGATAGGTTATGTAAGTATTTACATAGCCTATCACGGCTGAAGGAGGAGGAAGAGAATGGCAGCCGCAGGATGGCCGCCATTCGCACAGCAGCGCGGACGGGAGAAGCTAAGTGCTCTGCTTCGCGTGCCTTTCATGGGTTGGGGGGCGGGGGCTTCGTTCCACGATGGTTTTCGGGGCCCCGAATGCACTGGCATTCGGACTCACCGAGATCCGTCGTGGAATTATCTGACATCCCTAGAAATTGTCTACTTTTGTGGATAAACTTTTGCATGAGATACTTTCTATACCCTCTGATTATTCTCTTGATACTGAGCAGGCATTTCATGTGCCAAATCCTAAAGGGAATGATTTTGCAAAAGTCTCCACAAAGTGTTATATCCTGAATTTGGCAAAACAAGCTGGAAGCCTTTCCTGGAAACAGGATAAAATTATGCTGTTCCCAGATTACATCAAAGAAGTGGTGAATAAAAGAAGGCAATTTATCAAAGCAAAGAATCTGGCAAAACAAATGAACTTACAATATTACTTAAAATATCCTGCTACACTTTGTATTGTGTCTGAAAACCAGATGAAGAAGTTTACGAATCATGAAATGGAGGAGGCTTGGTTGAATGTTAAAATGCATGAGAACTCTGTCACAATTCCATGAAATGGAATTTCTAAACAAGTACTGTTAACTGCTTGTGCGTAGCTTTCATGATCTAGGCTAACTCAAAAGAAATGATTTTATATATATATTTGTTTACTTTTATGTATTCTTTTTTATTCTTTTTTCTCTTTCTTTTTATGTATCTTATTCTATTTTATATTTTAAAATAGACAAAATATCTAGTATAAAAATATTATTGACTGTTGAAGATTTATCTTAAGTTTTATTATTATACAATACTATACCCTCTCTTTTTTATTATTATTATTATTATTATTATTATTACTAATCAGGCTTTTGGGAATGAAGTGTAGAACTGCTGTGTTGATATAAAAGATTGTTTTATTAAATTGTAAGATTGTATAATGGATATAGTTTTTTAAAATAGAATACCATTGGAGGTTGGGAGATATTGGAGTTTATTTTTCTTTTTTCTTTTTCTCTTTCTTTCTTCTCTTTCTGTTATTATGGTGTCCTAACTGAAATATTGAATGGATGAGAACTGAAGTATTGAGTAGGTTGGTAATTTTGGTAGTGTTTATAACGATAAGATAAATAAAAATATATTAAAAAAGGAAGAAATTTGTTTCAGTTCATTTTGGATCAGGATGTGACCCAGTTTGCACCTTCCGGACAGAACACAGACTTAGAAGCAATCTGCAGTCCACGTCCATACATTTCTGAGCTTCTAAAGTGATTCGCAGACCCCCCAAAAGAGTGTTCAACAGTATGCATACTTTTCAAAAATGCACACAATTGAAAACACTTGGAAAAACATTCACAGACATACGCGTGGATTGTGATGCAAAAAAAGAACAAACAGTGTTTGTGATCTGATACAGACTCGAGTCTCTGAACGAGCTGCAAAATGGAATTTGGAGAACTTTGGCAAGCTCAAGTTTTGCTGATTTGCACATCCCTAGGTTTGGGGTCAGGGAGGAGCCTCCAGAGGGAGCCAAAGGCTCCACAGGGTAGATGGAGAACCTCCAATCTTAAGACCCAATCTGGTTTTCACCCTAAAGGCAGAATAGAAATCAGGGATGTGGAAATGGAGCTGTCCAGATGCTGTTGGACTGCAACTGCCCTCACGCCTCACCTTTGGCTATGCTGGCTATGGATTATGGGAGTTGCAGTCCAGCAACATCTGAGGACCACATGTTCCCAACCTTTGATATAAATAATTTCAAATCATAGAGTTGGAAGGGGGTTGCATCCATCCTCCTGCTCATGGCAGGAAGTCTGGAAGCCATTTCAGGGTTAGCCTTTGCCCATGGAACGGAAGCAAAATGGCCATCCACCATCTCACACCAGTGAATTGTGTGCCGAAATGGGGCTGCCTGATACAGCCCATTCCTCCATCTATCTCCCTTTGACCATTGTTTGCAAGCTTTTAATTTATTATTATTCTCCCCCCACCCACTAACCTTGCTCTAGGAATTGACCCTAGATTTATATTTTCAGTTGCTATGGTAATTTGTATTCGTAAAAAACCTCATCTGAAGGAAGGCATTTGCAAGCAACATGGGCATCGCCACATAATTTAGAACTAACCCATTCATAACTCATTGTGCCATTTGCAACACCCGGGCAGGGGAAATTAAAAACAAATTGAAATAAATCACTCCTCTACCAAAGTCAATAAATATCTGAACTGGGGAGCTATTAGTGAGAAATGCCTGATAAAAAGAAGTTGGGAATATTTCTTCTTGGGTTGTATCAGTTCCATTGAGTTAACCAGCCAACAGCCTTATTCCCTTCTGCAATTAAAATGATGATGATGACGATGATAGCATGCACATTTTCTGGAATATCTTTCTCTTTAAAAGCTCCTTATATTCTATATAAATATTAAAGGGTCAATCCACCATAAGTTTGTCCTGTACACACACATTTATTGATTGATTTAAAAAGCTAACATTCTGCCTATTTCCCTGAAAAGGAACTTAAGGCAGTGAATAAACACAGCCAACATTAGCTTAAAATCTTACCCCCCGCCCAAATGACAATAATGTATTAAATGAACAAACCCAGCAATTAATCTTAAGGGCTAAAACAACTCCCAAAGGTTCCCTCTCTCTCTCTCTTCTAACCATGGGCCTTCTAAAGGCTCACATTTTAATTTTACATACCAGTTTAAAAAGTTCAGTGTCAGGGCCTGATGAATCTCTTGTGGCAGAACATGTCAGAAGGTGGGTGCAACCACCAAAAAGGCCCTAGACCATGTCGCTGCCTACCTAGCTTCAAAAGGCTGGGGCATCTGAAACAGCACCTCAGATGATGACCTGAGCATGTGGGGAGGAACATATTGAAGAAAATGGTCCTTAAGCTATCCAGGTCCCAAGCCATTTAGGGCTTTAAAAAGTTAACACCAGCACCTTGAATTGAGTACAGCAGAAACAAATGGACAGACCATGCAATCCAATTACAATAAGTATAATATGATCAAATTTGTGGCCAGATTTTTCACCAATTACAATTTTCAGACACTTTTCAAGGGCAGCCCCACATAGATCTCATTACTGTAATCTCATCTTGAGGTAGGGATGGATGGATTTTGTGAAATCAGTTCCAGCTGCATTTCATGGATTGTCAGTTTTGTTGTCTGCTCATTGACAGAACTGGATTTTTTTCCAATTTCCCAAATTTGTGCAAATTCACATGGCAAAAATGTGCAAATCCCCCACCCAAATATGTAGATTCCCCCCATATTTGCAAATCCCCCCAAATGTGCATTTTCATGCTTTAGCTATGGGGGAAATGTGGATTTTTGACTGTTGTTTTTGTACTTTACATTTTTTTCTGCAGCTAAATTTCAGTGAAATTTCAGTTGTTTTTTTTTTTTTGTAACAGCCTGCAAGTCCGTGGAATCTCTGCAACTTGGGAAAAGCTGTTCTGCTGTGGAATGCACAGGTCAGATTAACAGAAACCTAAACTCATTTGATTCCATTACGGATTTCTCTGACACCCCTATCTGGAGATAACTAGGATACAAAAGACCTGGACAAGGTCTGTCTTTGTCAGAAAGAGCTGAAGCTGGAGAAAGAAACTTGCAGCCAATGTCCCCTGCCTGCACATCTAGAAAGAATGCCAGATCAAGAAGTACCCTGAACTACAAACCTGAGATGTAGTACACCTAATCCCACGTAATGTAATTCACCAACCGACAGTACTTCCATCTTCTGCAGATTCAGTTGCAGCTTGTTTTTCCCCGTCCAGTCCCTCTAAACTGCGAAACCGAGTTTCAGTACTTCTTGGCTAGAGTGTTGAACTGGGAGTCAGGAGATCTGGGCTCTAGTCCCCACTCAGCCATGGAAGCTTACTGGGTGACTTTGGGCCTGTCACAGACTCTCAGCCCAACCTACCTCACAGGGTTGTTGCTGTGAGGATACAATGGAGAGGAGGAGGATCATGTATGCTGACTTGGGTTCCTTAAGGAGGAAAAAGGTGGGATATAAATGTAATAGATTAGATAGATAGATAGATAGATAGATAGATAGATAGATAGCAGATATGTAGAGAAGGATCAGAAAAAAAGCAACCCAAAGTGATCAAGGTGACGGAGCAAATCCCTTATGCAAAAGTCCCCGGTACAATGTTTTGTGCAGCCTTTTAAAATCAATCAATCAATCAATCAATCAATCACAAAATGGCAAAGAAATGGGATGAAATGAACATAAGGCTGGAAAACTAAGAAACTGAGAGAAAACAGATTTGAAGGATTCATCCATGCCTATGATCTAAGCGAGTGGCAATGAGTTCCATAAACTAATGTGTGCTGTGTGAAGAAGTCCTTCCTTTTTCCAGTCCAGAATTTCCTCTCAACTGGTTTTACAGGATGACTCTGAGTTCTAGCATTATGAGAGATGGAAGAAAACAGTCAAAGAGAACATAGGAACGTTACCTCCTTCAAATGTATGTGGGTCACACTGCTGTTGAAGGCAGAGGAGCAGGGACTGGTTTGAAAAGTTGGCAGCCATTATGTCTGCTGTCCAGTGTAGAACTTCATTTGTGCCCACTTCATTTGTGCCCACAAAACAGTTGAGCATGCCCTATTCGCAACCACAAACAGGAGAAATGTTCCCTGAAAATGTTCACAGATTTTTGAGCAAGCGCTTGCTTTTGAAAATGACACAAAGCAAATCTCAGAGAAAAAGCAGTTCAAAACTGCATTTTTTTTGTTAAAAGCACAATTTCATGCTTTAGTCTATGGGGGAAAGCTGTGCAACTTTGAAACACATTCTATTCTAGAATATTCTAGAAAACACATTCTAGAAAAAATATTCTAATTTTTGTGTAATTTAATTTCCCATTTGATCGCTTTTGATTTGCGCAGTTATCCTGTTTGTGCAAACTGGACAGCAAGTGCTTGCGGAAACTGAACCAGAGACAAGCATCAAGGAGATGCTTGGAGAATCTAGGTGGTAGTGAATCTTGCCTGTTCACCCATCCCTAGTCGAGTGACGTGCAAACTGAGCCATCCAGGAGGGGACGAAATCCCTCCCAATTTGCAAGTCATTAGCAGCAGCTCTCCCTATGCAAGCAAGACCACCCATTCAAGTACCTGCAAAAGGAGATTGGTCTTCCACTCCTGCCTGCCTGTTTGTCCACTGCTCATGCTGCAGTGTTGTGGCTCATTCCCTGAGTTCTGTTTTCATGACAGCCATATCATTCTCAACCTCTCTCTCCCCCTGCCCCCCCCCCACTCCACCAGATGTAATTTGTCATCTTTTCTGTCTTTGCTCTCAGGCTTGTTTGTGGAGTCCCTTCACTGACAGCTGCTTAATGGCACACCAAAACGACTCCAGCCTTGTTTTTCAAATCATCATCCCAACAATATGCCTGACAACCAATTATTATTATTAGTTTTTGAACAGGTAGAGGGGTGGGCAAGAGAGGAGAGGAGAGGAAGAACAAGGCAGCCCATGGAAGAGAGGAACATATCCAGTTAGGGCCAGCCCTACCATTAAGCAGAGTGAGGCTGTCAGGGTTCCTCTTATGACCTGGACCTCCTGAGCAAGTCCTTAAGGATCTCTTGCCTCCTTAAGAGCCCCACCTTCCTTCTTTTACCTTCCCCTTTCCAATAACTGTGTTTAGGCTGTAGACGTGGCGTGATAGACATGCCAGACACTTAAGATTTAAGCACAACAGTTCACTGGTAAAGGTAAAGCAAGCACTCACAACTATAGGCATTTACACAATAGAGCTGAGTGATACAAAAGGCCTCAAGAGAAAATAAAAGTGGCAACATGCAAATTCCTTAACCCTAGCTGTACTTAGGCTCCCCTAGGCTTCTTCTTCCTGCTCCCTCTTCAGGCTCTGCTCTCCTGACTCTGCTCTTACTGCTCTGGTCTTTTCGACTCTCTCTTTTGATACCCTCCTCCCCTGAAACCAAGTACTGCTTCAAACCTGGAGAAATGAAACTTAATGGGAGTAATGAAATTGAAACTTAACTGGGGAAATGAAAATACTCCTCTAAGGGATACCCCCTCCCAACAAAAAACCCCAGGCCTCCAGGCCTGACCTTTCCCCCCTCTCTTTTCCTTGCTTCGGTAGGCCTCAGACCTTCACAGAGGCATTGTCTCAGGTGGCAGATCCTAGGAGATGGCAGCAAGGTATTGGAGGAAAGAGCTTTGGGCCACACAGCCTGCCCTGCACCCACTAATTTAGCTGGCTTCCTTTAAATGCAGTGGAGGATGTTCCTTTGCTAGTGCTGGAGAAAAATTCAGCTGACACTGTGATCAGCTTTTGTACATGGAATGGGAGCAGCTGCCATCTTGTTCTTTGCCCCAGGAAGCAAAATATCTTGGCCCTGCCCTGTCAACAGCTGTTGGGAAAAAGCAACCAGATCTTCCATTCTCTTATTCTGTAGATTAGGCACACTGAGCTTACTCACATGTACACTGCTGTCAGTCAATACTGAGTGATTTCTTCTATTTATGAATGGGTCAAGGTACCCCAAATGACCAAGAGAGGAGGCACGCAGTTTGTTTTCCCCAAATTATACATAGGGGCAAGCCATTTCTACAAACACAGAGGTTCACATTCACTCACTCACTCACTCACTCGATCCTGGATCCAAAGGATCCCCAAAGTGGCTTATATTAAAATATAACACAAAACACAATGATACTGGGGCCATTTGTACCCCCCCCCGATACCTGCCATTGCTCTGGGATAGCATATCCATGTCCAGTCCCATTGTGGTTTCCATCGCCCCTACTAATAAGGATGGATGGATTGTTTACCATCTGTTCCATGGTGTTGTCTGCTGGGGGGGGGAGGCAATCTGTTCCCCCCCCCAGAATCCTCTGGAGAGGCTCCACTCTGTGATGATTACGTGGCGTCGCATGCCAGCTGCCATTACCATATCACCAGTACTCCGGAGCCAGAATGCTGTTCCAGCCAGAATCCTCCTGGAGCGGAGGTAAGTGGAGAAATTCTGCCGCAGATTCCGGAGGCCAGATTCCAAAGAATCCGGCCACATTTGAGTATGTGGCGGATTTCTCTGACAACCCTACTACCTACTAAATGATGCCTCAAATGAGGGGGACATGCTGTCAGGCTGTGGCTGAAGTCATTTGGGAGTAGAAGCTATTTGGAACCCCAGACACAACTGCAGGTACTGAACTCAGGGATTGTCGGCTCCAGGTCAGGACCATGGAGAACAACTGTGCATTTGAGGAATCCCAAGTTGCCACAGCACTGGCTTGGTGCAACTAACGGGCTTTCTAGCCAGGCCAGGAGAGTCCTTCTGAGGACACTTCAGGGAATCCTTCTATGTTACCTCAAGTACTGCATCTGGTGGAGCATAGTCAATGGTGAGGGATGGAAAATGTAGGCCCAAACATCCGGAGGGCAACAAGTGATCCACCCCTGGCCTACAAAAAGGTTCCATTCTGTGGTTGTACTCAATAGCTTTTGGTGCTCTCCACAAGTCCTCATTAAGTGTCAGAAACTTTTATGGCAGATGGGCAGGTTAGATGGTCAACATGGGTTCATTCATTGGGCTGTTATTACCTGAGACTTCAGGTGCAGGCGTACACAGCTGAATCATCTTCCATTCACTTCTCTGCATGTGGTCAACTAGATGTCAAAGAGAACATTATGCTATTTGCATGAGAATGGGCTTTTTCAATTACTATTATGGAAGAGCTTTCAATCCACACAGTATATTCAAAGACAGTAGGCAAGCTGTCCTGGTTGACCACTCAGTCTGTCTGGCCAAGCCAGTGGTAAAGTTCCTGCATAAGGACCCAGGTTTTACTAACCCTAACACTAACCTGAGGCCTAACCCTAACCCTCATGTGAAACTGAAACATCTCCCATCCACATGTAGGGATGCTGGAGAAATTTGAGCTGGACTAAAATGAGCTCGGATTTCTAAGAATCCCGCCTGTGGAATCTGCTGCGGAGTGACCCCCTCAGGTCACGCGGAGTCCATGAGCTTTCGGATTATTTTTTTACTTTCCTGAAATTTACACATATAAATTCGTAGAAAAATACATAAGTTTCCACTGAGGAAACATTGAATGGAGTGGGGGACAATATACAAAATGTTACGTACGAGGCAAATTATGAAAATACGTTCGTAAATACTTATGTAATTATTTGCGTATTTTTCCGCATGACGAAAAAATATATATTCACATCCGTTGTTCTGGACAATGGAACAAAAGGCACCTGACACTCCATGAAACACAGACAGAGCGGATTTTACTCAGTCCATACATCCCTATCCACATGGTATACTCAAAGACAGTAGGCAAGCCATCCTGTTGACCACTCAGTCTGTCTGCCCAAGCTAGGCTTTACCGACTCACCTCTTCCTGCACAAGGAACCACATTTTCCCAACCCTAACCCTAATCTGAGGCTTCACCCTCACCCTCACGTGAAACTGAAACATCCCCTCATCCACACGCTATAGTCAAAGAGAGTAGGCAAGCCATCCTGGCTGACCACTCAGTCTGTCTGCCCAAGCTAGGCTTCACCGATGCCCCTCTTCCTGCACAGGGAGCCATGTTTTCCCAACCCTACCCCTAACTTTAGGCTTGACCCTAACACCCCCTGCCCCATCTTCAGCTGCAAGTGATAATGCCTGGTCACAGGCTGGCCATCTCATTTGCTGGTTTGAAGAACTGGACCTGTGTCTGTGTCTCGGACCAACTCATTGGTTCTGCATGCTAGGTTTTCCTTGCAGCCCTGTTAATGTATTTGTTATACTTTCCACAGTTCTTCACTGATGGTTGTCTTTATTACTTCAGAGAGGCATTCAGCTAAAACCAGTGAGAAACCCAGACTTCATGCTGTTCTTTGGCTCTGACTCCCCCTGCCTTCAACTTATTTTGAAGTTGTCATAAGTAACCAGAAGGATCCCCCCCCCCCGTCCTGTCCCCTCTGGGAAAAATCAGATGATGCTATCACTAGTAATTGTTCTCTTTGCCAGAATTACAGTAAATACATCAAACAGCGATAATCCAGGACAAGCTCATTTTTGAATAGTGACAACAAGAAAAAGAACTGGGAAAACTCTCCCACAAGGACTCCATTAAGATAGCATTAAGGGGCAGAGAAGCTCACAAAAGCAAGACATTTAGCGATGGATTAAACACAAACCAAGGCACACCATGGAAGATCATCTCAATATTTTCCTGGTACTTAGACTTGTGTGTTCAGGTCTTAATCCCAAATTGGCCATAATGCAATAGTTCAATGCAGTAGCTTAATGCAATAGTTTAATGCAATAATGTCAGATCCTTTTGTTTTAAGATTATGTTAAGGAGCCCACATGAGGTTCTAGGTATATGGCAGTTAATAGGATCACACCCCTCACTCAAGCTCGCAGTTTGTGGATGTGAGAAGCCTGTGACCTTTTCTCAGAGATGCAACCTACCGTTCCGCACTATCTCATGTAAAGGCCGGCCTAGTGGAGGCTGGTTGCTCTGATTTGGGTGGAGCCGTGCATCCATTCTGGGCTTCTGTTAGAGCCAGACAGAACTCTGAAGGAGCTGTCCAAGGTGCTGAACCCTGTTCCCAAAAGAGGTTCAGAACCTTGAACAGCTCCTTAACAGTTCTACTCTGTTCTGACTGAAACCCGGAATGCATTCACAGCCCACTGAAATCGGAGCCACCATCCTCCACTGGGCTAGCCTGCTTGATGGCACTTTCAGTAGCCTTTGTGGTTTAGCTTTACACGCACAAGGGCTCGACTGCCGAGTCCTCAGCATGGCCAGCCCCCAGCTCTCTCGGGAGGAGGCCAGAATGAGAGTGCTGGGGTGCTGCTGAGGCCCTTCTTTCCTACACTGGCTGTCACGGGCTTCCTTTACAGCCTCAGCATGGCCAGTCCCTTTCAAGGAGGCCAGGGCGGGAGCACTGGGTTGCCACAGTGTTCCCAGACAACCTCTGAACTCCAGGCCACTCGGCGGCCGGGTCCATCAGCACTCCAGGGCTTGGTGAGCAGGGTCTGGGAGGCCAGACAGGGGGGGGGGGAGTCTGTCAGACTCCACCCCCTTTTCAGAGTCCCATGCCTTCCCCAGTTCCTGCTTTTTGAAAATAAGAATCATAGATGCAGAAATTAGACGGAACATACTTATGACTGAGTACATGTGATCCGCCACAGATCAAAAATCTAATTGACCTGCCCTTGATCAAATTTGGCTGATCATAATGTATATATTACTGATCTGGTTGCAAAATTTGCTCCAGCTGCAAGCAAGTTAAGAGCTAGGCACGCAAACCACCCATAATGCAACCCAATGTGGGGCCCGTATAAATTTCATTCTCCCTTAATGGTATTCCATCTTAGCTTATTTTCCTATTTATGTTTTATTTTATTTTAAATACATCAAATTATAATGGCTTATAGCTTTTAGCAATGAATAAAATTCATATTCAGAAACAGATGGATTTGTCCATCCCTGATAGTGACTGTTTCAAAGTCTCAGTGAAGATCATAGAAGAGTGGGGATTGGGGCCTGGGTCAATCCCCATCCAACTCACCAATCACTACATTACCCTGGATCTCTGAAGTAGAGATGTGTGAATCACCAAAACCCGACCTCACCAAAGTTCTCCGAATTTGATCTCGAAGCTCACTCTGCCTCAAGTCTTCATCAGATTGGGAGCTTTTTCTTTTCTTTTCCACATGAACATCCGTGCATAATTCCATGAATGTTTTTCCAAATGTACACATCAGTTGTATACTTCTGAAAAATGTACTCATTTTGAAATGTATGGATTTTGAAATGTATGCATGTTGTCGAACACATGTTGTTTTTTTGGTCTGCAAATCACACTGCAAGCTCGGAAATGTACAGACGTTTACAACAGATTGTGTCGGAGTCTGTATTCAGTCCAGGAGGTGCAAACTAGGTAAAATCCTGTTCAAAAACAAACTGAAATGAATGTCGCATATGTCCATACTCTGAAGTGTAGTCTTCTCTGTTGCTAGTCATAGATATGCAAGGAGTATTATCACATGGGGGAAGCATTCATATATTTGTTCAACCATCTGTAGTCTTAAACTCTGCACACATAAAGTCTGCACATGCTGTGCCCAATTAAATTCTAGAACCTCTCATTCAGCCTAGTGAAATTCAGGATCAGGGCCATCTATTGTGTGTGTGTGTGTTGGGGGAGGGGTTGGCTGGCACTTGAATTCACAGAAGCTACTCTGAGAACTCCTCCAGGTAGACATTTCCAAATGAATCTGAAATTGGTTTTCTGTGTTCTTTGGGGAAATGATACACCGGGTCTGAATTTTGATTGATTATGGAATGTCACTTAACATTAAGGATGAGGAAAACCTTAAGAAGAAAAGGTGTCTAAATATTTTAAAGCAAGGTGACCTTGTTCTGAGGGAACAAAGAGCATTTGGTGGAGTTTTGCGGTCCAGAGACGTCGTAATCTTGTGTCACCCGGCTTGGGCAAATGTTTAGCAGTGGCCCCCAAAGAAGAGCATTGCTCTAGGACATGCCAACATTTTGAATGAAGGAATGAAACATATACAACTAGCAAGCCACCCTTGAGGGGCAGTGAAGGGAGTACGAATGGATAGGATAAGGATGTTTCTGAACACACATGCACAGACACACACACGGTCCGAATTTCTCCCTGGGATTTTGGAATTCTGGATTACTTGGCCTTCTTATTTATTTATTTATTTATTTATTCGCCCATCTAGCTGGTCACCCAGCCACTCTAGGCAATGTACAACAGTACACTCTAAAACAGTAAAATTATACATTAAAACATTGTTTAAAAAAATACCCTAACCCATCCCAAATGCTGGCCTGAACAACCACGTTTTTAATGCATAGCAGAAGCTCATTAAAGAGGGGGCATGGTGAAGTTCCCTAGAGAGGGAGTTCCACAGAGTGGGGGCCACCACAGAGAAGGCCCTTTCCCTCGTCCTTACCAGTCTAGCTGTCCTGGAAGATGGGACAGAGAGAAGGCCATCTGAGGCTGAACTTGTTGAGCAGCCTGTCTGGTGTTTCTGGAGGTGCTCCTTGAGATAGGCTGGGCCGTATAGGGTTTTAAAGGTCAAAACCAACACCTTGAATTTGGCCCGGAAAACAACTGGTAGCCAGTGCAACTCCTTCAGCACTGGAGTGATGTGATCATGCTGGCAGGTGCCTTTAATCAGGCAAGCCGCCACGTTCTGCACCAGCTGCAGCTTCCAAACCGTCTTCAAGCGTAACCCCATGTAGAGCGCATTACAGTAGTCTAGACGAGAGGAGACCAGGGCATGTACTACTGATGGGAGCAGATGGTCGGGAAGGAAGGGGTGCAGCTGCCGTATCAGATGGAGTTGGTACAGCGCTGTCTGGCTCACAGCTAACACCTGAGCCTCCATGGACAGCTGGGAGTCTAAAATGACCCCTAGGCTGAGGACCTGGTCTTTCAAGGGTAGCTGTACCCCATTCAACACCAGATCAACATCCCCCAACCTCCTCTTGTCTCCCACCCAAAGTACCTCGGTCTTGTCAGGGTTCAGCTTATTCCTCCCCATCCAGCCACTCACCATCTCCAGACATTTGGACAGGGATTCCACGGCCAACCCTGGTGAAGATCTGAATGAGAGGTAGAGCTGCATGTCATCCGCATATTGATGACACCACACCCCAAACCTCCTGATGATAACCCCCAGCGGCTTCACATAGATATTAAATAGCATCGGGGAGAGAATGGAACCCTGTGGCACCCCACAAGTGAGCGGCCATAGATCAAACACCTCCTCTCCCAGTGCTACCCTCTGGTACCTGCCAGAGTGGAAGGACTGGAACCACCATAATACAATGTCTCCAATGCCCAACCTCTCCAGGTGGTACAGGAGGATACCATGGTCAATGGTATCAAATGCCGCTGAGAGGTCGAGGAGAACAAGGAAGGAGCATTCGCCTCTATCCAAAGCCCTCCTCATATCATCCACCAAAGCGACCAAGGCCATTTCTGTCCTATGCCCAGGCCCGATGCCCAAATGAAATGGATCTGTACAAACTGGAACCAATGCATTAGGAATCTTCAGTTCTTCTGGTTTAATTTTCACATGTTGTGCAAAGCTCTCATTTGTTGCAGCTTTTCAGTTCCTATTTCCAGATGTGTAGCCTTGTTGTCAGTCTGTGACAGTCAAAACCAACAATGATTCTTGAGGCATCTGAAAGTTAATTTTGTGCTGGTGGGAGCCCTGAGACACCAGGGGTTGAAGGGGTAGCCAGGCGGCAGTGTCAGGTTTCCCTTTTGTCCCTGCTGAACTCCGATAGCAAAATCAAAACACAGACAAGAGGCTTCTATCTATGACTCTTTAATCCTTTTACTTCAATGGGTCACACAGATGCTAATTGTCAGTAACTCACAGTCACAGAGATGACGCCGGATGATGAGCCCCTCAGGTCGGAAGGTGTCCAGTATGCTACTGGGGAAGAGCAGAGGGTATTTCCAAGTAGCGCCAGAAAGAGTGAAGCGGCTGGGCCAGACCCGAAAGGACACTCAGCTGTGGATGTGTCTGGTGGTGAAAAGAAAATCCGATGCTGTCAAGAACAATATTGTTTAGGAACCTGGAATGTCAGATCAATGAATCAAGGTAAGCTGGAGGTGGTCAAACATGAGATGGCAAGATTGAACATCGACATCTTGGGAATCAGCGAACTCAAATGGACAGGCATGGGCGAATTTAATTCAGGTGACCATCATATCTACTATTGTGGGCAAGAATCCCTTAGAAGAAATGGAGTAGCACTCATAGTCAACAAAAGGGTGGGAAAAGCAGTATTGGGGTACAATCTTAAAAATGATAGAATGATCTCAGTACGAATCCAAGGCAAACCATTCAACATCACAGTAATTCAAGTCTATGCCCCAACCACTGAGGCCGAAGAAGCTGAGGTTGATCGGTTCTATGAAGACCTACAACACCTTCTAGAACTAACACCAAAAAAAGATGTCCTCTTCATCATAGGGGATTGGAATGCTAAAGTAGGAAGTCAAGAAATCACCGGGATAACAGGCAGGCATGGCCTTGGTGTACAAAATGAAGCAGGACAAAAGCTAACAGAGTTTTGCCAAGAGAACATACTGATCATAGCAAACACTCTTTTCCAACAGCACAAGAGGCGACTCTACACATGGACGTCACCAGATGGTCAATATCGAAATCAGATTGATTATGTCCTTTGCAGCCAAAGATGGAGAAGCTCCATACAGTCAGTAAAAACAAGACCTGGAGCTGACTGTGGCTCAGATCATGAGCTGCTTCTTGCAAAATTTCGGCTTAAATTGAAGAACGTCGGGAAAACCACTAAACCGTTCAGGTATGACCTAAATCATATCCCTGATGAATATACAGTGGAGGTGAGGAATAGATTTCAGGGATTAGACCTGATAGACAGAGTGCCTGAGGAACTATGGACGGAGGTCCGTAACATTGTTCAGGAGGCAGCAACTCAATCCATCCCAAAGAAAAAGAAATGCAAGAAAGCCAAGTGGCTGTCTGATGAGGCTTTACAAGTAGCTGAGGAAAGAAGGGAAGCGAAAAGCAAGGGAGAAAGGGGAAGATATACCCAACTGAATGCAGAGTTCCAGAGAATAGCAAGGAGAGACAAGAAGGCCTTCTTAAATGAACAATGCAAAGAAATTGAGGAAAACAACAGAATGGGAAAGACTAGAGATCTCTTCAAGAAAATTGGAGATCTCAAGGGAACGTTTTGTGCAAAGACGGGCATGATAAAGGACAAAGAAGGCCGGGACCTCACAGAAGCAGATGAGATTAAGAAGAGGTGGAAAGAATACACAGAAGAACTATACAGGAAAGATCTGAATGTCCCTGATAGCCATGATAGTGCGGTCACTGAACTTGAGCCGGACATCCTAGAGGGTGAAGTCAAGTGGGCCATAGGAAGCATTACTAACAACAAAGCTAGTGGAGATGACAGTATTCCAGCCGAGCTATTTAAAATCCTAAAAGATGATGCTGTTAAAGTGCTGCATTCAATATGTCAACAAATCTGGAACACTCAACAGTGGCCACAAGACTGGAAAAGGTCAGTTTACATTCCAATTCCAAAGAAGGGCAACGCCAAAGAGTGTTCAAACTACCGCACAATTGCGCTTATTTCACATGCCAGCAAGGTGATGCTCAAAATCCTACAAGCTAGGCTTCAGCAGTATGTGAACCGAGAACTACCGGAAGTAGAAGCTGGGTTTAGAAGAGGCAGAGGAACTAGAGATCAAATCGCCAACATTCGCTGCATCATGGAGAAAGCAAGAGAATTCCAGAAAAAGTCTATTTCTGCTTCATTGACTACGCTAAAGCCTTTGATTGTGTGGATCACAACAAACTGTGGCAAATTCTTAAAGTGATGGGAGTACCAGACCACCTTACCTGTCTCCTGAGAAACCTGTACAAGGGTCAAGAAGCAACAGTCAGAACCAGACATGGAACAACCGATTGGTTCAAAATTGGGAAAGGAGTACGACAAGGCTGCATATTGTTACCCTGCTTATTTAACTTATATGCAGAGTACATCATGAGAAATGCCGGGTTGGATGAATCAGAGGTCGGAATTAAGATTGCTGGGAGAATTATCAACAACCTCCGATATGCAGACAATACCACCCTAATGGCAGAAAGCGAAGAGGATCTAAAGAGCCTCTTGTTGAGGGTGAAAGAGGAGAGTGCAAGAGCTGGTTTGAAACTCAACATTAAAAAAACGAAGATCATGGCATCTGGCCCCATCACTTCCTGGCATATAGAAGGGGAAGAAATGGAAGCAGTGACAGATTTTACTTTCTTAGGCTCCAAGATCACCGCAGACGGTGACTGTAGCCATGAAATTAAAAGACGCTTGCTCCTTGGGAGGAAAGCTATGGCCAACCTAGACAGCATAGTAAGAAGCAGAGACATCACCTTGCCGACAAAGGTCCGTCTAATCAAAGCTATGGTTTTCCCAGTAGTAATGTATGGCTGTGAGAGCTGGACTATAAGGAAGGCTGAGTGCCGAAGAATTGATGCTTTCGAACTGTGGTGCTGGAGAAGACCCTTACGAGTCCCCTGGACTGCAAGGAGGTCAAATCAGTCCATCCTAAAGGAAATCAACCCTGAGTGCTCATTGGAAGGACAGATAATGAAGCTGAAGCTCCAATATTTTGGCCACCTAATGCGAAGAGAAAACTCCCTGGAAAAGACCCTGATGCTGGGAAAGACTGAAGGCAAAAGGAGAAGGGGACGGCAGAGGATGAGATGGCTAGATAGCATCATGGATGCAATGAATATGAACTTGAGCACGCTCCGGGAGAGAGCGCAGGACAGGAAGGCCTGGCGTGCTATGGTCCATGGGGTCACGAAGAGTTGGACACGACTGAACGACTGAACAACAACAACAACACAGTCTACAAAGAAAAAGCCTTCAGGGAGTTCAAAGGGTAACCAGGAAGATTGGAAGTTGCCTACCATTTGAGAAAAGGCGGGCATGCTTCCCTAACTTAAGGGGTGGGGATCTCCCTCTGTCTCATGAGGTATCTACGCACAGCTGTTCCTGCTGGGCCAATCGGGCAGATAGCCTAAGATCCACCCCTGCCATCTCTCTTTTGGCCCTGCGTCTGCGCCTGGCATCTAAGAATTCAGGCTCTCCAAGCCCCACCTCTCCCTGTTCACTATCTCTCATGGGTGTGTGTGTGTGTGTGCATGTGTGAAGAGAGGCTCTCTCCATCCAGCTGGACTACTGAAACCTGAGGAGTCTGTCTAGGGATGTATGAATCCCTTACCTTGCTCCGCTAAGGGGCATCCGCGGTGGGGGGGAGGTGCTCTGTCCCTCCCCCTGGAATCCTGCCTGGCCGGCTCTGCTCCGCGGCCAAGCTGCGGAACCGGCGGCCGACTCCGGCCGCCCGCAGCCGGACATCCGGCCACTGGGCAGCCCTGCAGGGACGCAAATGACGGCTGTCATAGCCGCCGCCATTTGCATCCCTGTATTGAGCCGTGATAGGCTATGTAAATATTTACATAACCTATCACGGCAGGGGAAAACCCCCAGCATATGCAAATGGCGGCAGCTACCTCCATTTGCACATGCTGGGTTTTTTTCCCCCCTGCTGTGATTGGCTATGTAAATACTTACGTAGCTGATCATGGCAGGGGGAAAAAAACCCCACCGTACGCAAATGGCGGTAGCCTCAACCATTTGCATATGCTGGGGTTCCCCGCCCCCCGCCGTGATAGGCTACGTAAGTATTTACGTAGCCTATCATGGCTTGAAGAGGAGGAAGCGAATGGCGGCCGCGGGACAGCCGCCATTCACAAATAGGGATGTCAGAGAATTCTGCCATGGATCTTGGTGAGGCCGAATGCCAGTGCATTCTGCCCCCCAAACTCCGTGGCAGAACGGCCTGCCCCTCCGCCCCCCTGTGGATCCCCCCCCGGGACGAGACTCATCTGGGGTGGATCTTCCGGGCGGCGGCAGCTCCGGCGGCGGCTCCGGCGGTGGCGGAGGCGGCCAATCTTCCAACCGGCTGCCGCCGCCGCCATTTCCACTGTGGCAAAAAAAAAAAAGAAAGAAAGAAAAAGAAAGACGTGATAGGCTACGTAAAGATTTACATAGCCTATCATGACTAGGTTTTTTAAAAAAACACGACGTGATAGGCTATGTAAATCTTTATGTAGCCTATCATGGCTGGGTGGGTAAAAAAAAAAAACGCGTACGCAAATGGCGGTGGCTACGGCCGCCGCCATTTGCATTCCTTATTTTTGCCCTCTTAACCTACGTAAATATTTATGTAGACTATGATGGTGAAAATCAAGGGGAACACAAATAGCGTAGTGGGTGCTATTTGCGTCCCTTTTTGATTCCCTGTTTTAGCCTACATAAATATTTACGTAGGCTAAAACAAGGAATCAAAAAGGGACGCAAATAGCGCCTGCTACGCTATTTGTGTTCCCCTTGATTTTCGCCATCATAGTCTACGTAAATATTTACATAGACTAAGATGGGCCAAAATAAGGAACGCAAATGGCGGTGGCCGTAGCCGCCGCCATTTGCGTACGCGCGTGTTTTTTTTTAAGTCAGACGTGATAGGCTATGTAAAGATTTACGTAGCCTATCACGTCTTTTTTTTTTTTTAACACTGGAAATGGTGGTGCCGGCAGCCGGTCGGAAGACTGGCCGTCTCCGCCGCAGCTGTCGCCGCAGCCGCCGCCACCTGGAAGATCTGCCCCAGGTAAGTCTTGTCCCGGGGGGGGACCCGCGGGGGGGGGCAGCTGTTCCGACATGGAGTTTGGGGGGCTGAATGCACTGGCATTCGGCCTCACTGAGATCTGTGGCGGAATTCTCTGCTATCCCTATCTGAGCTACTCTGCCATGCCTATGCTCAGAGGCATCCCTGACATACAGGACATTGTCAGATATCTCAAGGGGATGTGGGAGGAAGTTGTTCTTGGACCCTTGAAGCTTTGCCAACAGGAGTAGAGTAGGAAGGGGCCCCTTGCCTGCCATTACAGTGGGCAGTTTAGGGGTGTACGAACCCCACTCACCATTCCGGGTGGCGGCATCTGCTGTCGGGGGGAGGTGATCCATCCCTCCCTCTGGAATCCTTTCCAGCCCGCTCCGCTCTGCTGCGAGTCTGTGGAGCTGCCGGCCGGGTCCATCTGCAGCCGGACTGCCATCTGCTGCTGGGCTGCTGCGGCTTCAAATGGCGGCCGGCGTAGTGGCCGCCATTTGCGTCCCTACGTTAGGCCATGATAGGCTATGTATATATTTACATAGCCTATCATGGCAAAGAGCAGGGACGCAAATGGCAGCCACTATGTCATTTGCGTCCCTGTGTTAGCCGTGATAGGCTATGTATATATTTACGTATATATATATTATATATACCACCCCCCTGGCACACCCCGAAATCCCCCCGGGAAAGATCCTACCTGGCAGCCGCAGCTGCTCCAGGTCGTTGTCTCCATCTGCTGCCGGGCTGCGGAACGAAATGGCGGCCAGTGTAGCAGCCACCATTTGCATCCCTGCACATGGCTGTGGTTGGCTATGTATATATTTATGTAGCCTATCACAGCAAAGAGCAGGGACGCAAATGGCAGCCGTAAATACGTAAATATTTACGTAGCCTATCATGGGCTACCATAGGGATGCAAATGGTGTCCCCTACTCAGGACTCCATTTGTGTCTGCAGCAGCCCGGCAGCAGCCGGAGCCTCCGCCGCTGGAGCCAAAGCTGCCACCGGAGCCACAGCCAGGTAGGCTCTGTTTCGCGGGGCTTTCGTGGAGTGGTGGGGCGAGTTGCTCCGTTCTGCCATGGATTCCGGGGGGCTGAATTCACTGGAATTTGGCCCCCTTGGGAGCCGTGGTGGAATTCTCTAACATCCCTAGTTCACACAGTGGCCAACCAGCTGCCCACAGGAAACCCCAGATGACACAAAATTGGGCGGGATAGCTAATACCGTGGAAGACAGAAACAGAATTCAAAGTGATCTTGATAGGCTGGAGCGGTGGGCAGAAAACAACAGAGTGAAATTTAATAGGGATAAATGCCAAGTTCTGCACCTAGGAAAAAGAAACCAAATGAACAGTTAGAAGATGGGGGATACGTGGCTCAACAACACTACAAGCGAGAAGGATCTTGGAATTGTTGTAGATCACAAGCTGAATATGAGCCAGCACCATGATGTGGCTGCAAAAAAGGCCAATGCTATTTTGGCATTTTGCATTAATAGAATTAATATATTCTATTAATATATAATATAATAGAATATTAATATATTAATATATATTTTGCATTAATAGAAGCATAGCTTCCAAATGCCAGGAAGTACTAGTTCCTCTCTACGCAGCACTAGTTAGGCCTCCTCTGGAGTACTGTGTCCAGTTCTGGGCACCGGACTTTAAGAAGGATGCAGAGAAACTGGAGAGAGTTCAGAGGAGGGCTGAAGCTACAGGAAGATGATCAGGGGACTGGAAACAAAGCCCTGTGAAGAGAGACTGCAAGAACTGGGCATGGTTAGGCTTGAGAAGAGAAGGCTGAGGGGAGATAGGATAGCGCTGTTCAAGTACTTGAAAGGTTGTCACAGAGAGGAAGACCAGGATCTCTTCTCGATCCTCCCAGAGTGCAGGTCATGGAATAATGGGCTGAAGCTACAGGAAGCCAGATTCCGTCTGAACATCAGGAAAAACTTCCTGGCTGTTAAAGCAATACGACAATGGAACCCATTCCCTAGGGAGGTGGTGGGCTCTCCCACACTGGAGGCATTCAAGACGAGGCTGGACAGCCATCTGTCGGGGATGCTCTGACTTGGATTCCTGCACTGAGCAGGGGGTTGGACTCGATGGTCTTGTAGGCTCCTTCCAACCCTACTATTCTATGGTTCTATGATTCTAACCCCCAAGTAGGGACTTGAGTGCAGTCACACCTTCCCGGTTGTGTTCCCCAGCAACCGGTGTACATAGGCATACTGCCTCCAATAGTGGAGGTAGCATATAGCCGTCAGGACTAGTCACCATGGATACCCTTCTCCTCCATGAATTTCTCCAGTCCTCTTTTAAACTCACCCAAATCAGTGGCCATCACTACCTCCTGTGGAAGTGAATTCCATCGTTAACTCTGTGCTGTGTGACGAAGTCCTTCCTTTGATCTGTCTTGAATCTCCCACCAGAGCACAAATGCTGAGGAGGTGGCTGTCAGTTTCAGTTTAGATGATGATGATGACGATAATGATGATGACGATGATGATGACGATGATGACGATGATGATTTGCATTTCTATACCGCCCCATAGCCGATGTGCTCTGGGCAGTTTACAAAAGTTAAAACATTAAAATACAAGCTACAAAGTTTAAAAACCATGTACATAACAGCACGTGGACAGTATATACAAACAACATATAACGAAAAACAACTTTGAAGGAAAAATATATATGTTTTTAAAAGCCAACAATAAAACAACACAGCTAAAAAACAGTATATGAGGGTCAGCCAAAGGAACAACAGTTCTAAAAAGGGGAGGCTGGCTGGGTGGGGGCTGGCTGCTGAGGCCCTTTTCCCCTGCTCCAGCCCTTGACAGTTGGCACGGAAGAGGGACAGCTTGCACAGCTTGCAGGTAGGCCGGGCAAGCAGGGAAGCTCGCCAAGCAGGTCCAGGCTGTGTGAGTTGCAGGAAGCAGTTCGCTGAGCTCCCCCCACCCTGGACAGAGACGGGCTCATCCATCCCTACATGAAGGTAGCCCCACACAGAGCACATTGCAGTAGTCTAACCATGAGGTTACCAGTGCAAGGATCACTGTGGCTAGGCTATCCCTATCTAGGAATGGGTGTAGTTGGTGTACCAACTGGAGTTGGTAATGGGTGCTCTGGGCCACCAAGGCCACCTGGGCCTCCAGCGGCAAAGATGGATCCAGGAGCACCCCCAGAACTGAGTGGTGTACCTACACGGGTTACGTAAACGCTATTATTCTTAGAAATGCCACCTTGAATTGTCCCATTCTTTGCTCAGTTCCTTGAATTTGACTGTTGCAGGGGAAGGGGAATCATTATTGTACCCCCTTCGATGCCTCATAATCCTCCTGCCAGGAAACATATTAAATCTCCTTTAATCTTTCCCTGGGAATAGAACCATTGAAGAAAACAACGCCTCCCCTAGTCCTCTCTACCATGAGTAATAGTTTAGCATTCTTGGCTGAACATATGGTCACAGAGTCGCGACACCATGAAGGTCTGGGTATTCGTTGTTGTTGTTGTTGTTGTTGTTTTCCTTTAAGAAATTTTGAAAAGCACTAGAATATTTTTGAACCGGTCAATCTGCCTCAGCTAAAATCTAGTCCTGTCATCAAGAGGAGGGGTGGGGGAAGAATTTTGTTTGGTTCATATTTTTGAGAAGAACTTGCCAAATTTTCACATCCTGAATCAATGTGTGAAGCAGAATGTCCTTTAGCTATCCTTTGGCATTTGCCAGTCTCAGAATGTTGCCATGCAATTCTCCAAACAAATGTTGTGCATTTGAGGGGAAAGGTGCTCATAAAATGTGTATATTCATGGAAAAGCATGAAATATTATTCTATTAATACTTGCAAAAATGTGTATGTTAGGCAAAATTGTGCACACAAATACAGATGTTAGGAGAAAGGCACACAAAAATTCCAAATGAATTATTGTGTGGACTCTTTTTTCTTTTTTTTAAGGCACAAACTGATGGGGAAATGAAAGGCAATGAATTTAAGACTGGGGAAAAATAGATAAACTATCAAACTAAGCATTATCAACATTGACAGATTCATCCATACCTAATCAAGACCATGGCACCATAGTCATAATCCACCCCTCTGATCCATAGGCATAATCTACCCCCCCCCGGCACCATAGGCATAATCCATCCCCCTACACCATAGGCATAATCCATCCCCCTGCACCATAGGCATAATCCATCCCCCTGCACCATAGGCATAATCCACCCCCCTGCACCATAGGCATAATCCATCCCCCTGAACCACAGGCATAATCCATCCTCCTGCTCCATAGGCATAATCCATCCCTCTGCACCATAGGCATAATCCATCCCTCTGCACCATAGGCATAATCCCCCCCCCTGCTCCATAGGCATAATCCACCCCCCTGCACCATAGTCATAATCTACCCCCTGCACCACAGGCATAATCCATCTTCCTGCTCCATAGGCATAATCAATCCCCCTGCTCCATAGGCATAATCCATCCTCCTGCTCCATAGGCATAATCCATTCCCCTGCACCATAGGCATAATCCATCCCCCTGCACCATAGGCATAATCCATCCCCCTGCACCATAGGCATAATCCATCCCCCTGCACCATAGGCATAATCCATCCCCCTGCACCACAGGCATAATCCATACTCCTGCTCCATAGGCATAATCCATCCCCCTGCTCCATAGGCATAATCCACCCCCTGCACCATAGCCATAATCCATCCTCCTGCACCACAGGCATAATCCATCCTCCTGCTCCATAGGCATAATCCATCCTCCTGCTCCATAGGCATAATCCATCCCCCTGCACCATAGGCATAATCCATCCCCCTGCACCACAGGCATAATCCATCCTCCTGCTCCATAGGCATAATCCATCCCCTTGCTCCATAGGCATAATCCATCCTCCTGCTCCATAGGCATAATCCATCCCCCTGCTCCATAGGCATAATCCATCCTCCTGCTCCATAGGCATAATCCACCCCCCTGCACCATAGGTATAATCCATCCTCCTGCTCCATAGGCATAATCCATCCCCCTGCACCATAGGCATAATCCATCCTCCTGCACCATAGGCATAATCCACCCCCCTGCTCCATAGGCATAATCCATCCTCCTGCTCCATAGGCATAATCCACCCCCCTGCTCCATAGGCATAATCCATCCTCCTGCACCATAGGCATAATCCATCCTCCTGCACCATAGGCATAATCCATCCTCCTGCTCCATAAGCATAATCAACCCCCCTTCTCCATAGGCATAATCCATCTCCCTGCACCATAGGCATAATCCACCCCCCTGCTCCATAGGCATAATCCACCCCCCTGCTCCATAGGCATAATCCATCCCCTGCTCCATAGGCATAATCCATTCCCCTGCAAATGCATACCCAAGTCTCCCTATCAGGGTTTGAAGGGTCCCTCTGCATGGGGCCTTCTAGTGCCCCCCCCGGTGGCTGCGATTGGATGCCCCCTCTCTTCCTGCTATGTATTTCCCACCCTTATGTGGACATGGGTGGGTGGGTTTACTGCTTGCAGAGGAGGATAGCAGTATGTGTGTGAGGATGACACTGCTCAGCTGGGCATCAGACAGTAGTTATTTTAATTGCCCATAATGCCTTGCAGCAATGAAGTGTTGTTGCAGGGCATTGTGGAGAATTACAATGCCAGGCAACCAGCAATTACTGAAGCATCAGCTTGGGGCAACTGAGGCAGTGGTGTCAGCATGGGGGTACCACCTGCTGATGCCCTATCTACTCGTGTCTAGAGTACCACTAGAAGCAAATATGGTGGGGCTTGGGGGAAGATGTTCTGTGGGCTGCTCCACTCCTCCCGACACCAGGAATCAACATGACAGATGCCTATGAGTTGGGGGAGGGGCATGCCAATGATAGGGCATAGATCTCTTCTTCTTGAAGATGTCCACAAGTTAGAATATTGTTTATCTTGAGTGGCATCCAAGCTTTCAGACACCTTTTTGCATCATCTGCTATCTGGTCCTTTAGCTGGAGATTCTGGAGATTGAACAAGGGACCTTTTGTATGAGAAGCAGCTACTCTACCCCTATGTTCCTTTCCTAGCCAATAAAGCTGTCTGATCTTGGTCTGACAGCATCATCTACATGGACTGGTAATGGTTCTCCTGGGTCTCAGGCAGAGGGAGTCTTTCACATCACCAGCTACTCGATCCTTTAATCTGGAGGAACCAGAGGTTTAACCTGGGACCAGGGATGGCCATCGCAAGGCAATCCAGCCCTTCTTGTGCTTTCTGGATTTTCCTGGAGCCCCTTCCTCAGCTTGCATTTCCGAGCTGAGCATCAGGTGTTTCCCCCCAAATCTGGACAGTTTCTCAGATTTGTTTTTTTAATCATCATTTACACAAACGGAAGCCACCATGTGCAGAATGTTCTCACATTTCAGCCATAATCCGCTTCATTGTGCACACATTGCACCTGCAATTTGCACGCGTTGCAGGTGCAACTTGCACAAAGTAAGCATATCATGTCCCCATTTCTTGCGCCAATTTCTATTTACACAAGAACACCCCCCCAAAAATCTGCAAACTGGCCTGGCTCGACGCAGATAAAGTCAGGACAGCTCATGGGGAGATGAGCCAAAGTCTAGGGGGCCAAGCTGATGAAGGTCCAGCAAGCTTCACTGCCCTGGATGGACTTCTCCAACATCCATAGGAGGAGGTCCCCCAAACCCAGAAGGGCTGGCTGACTACATTTTGAAGCAAGTGAGGCATCACGCATTACCATCTAAAGGCCCCCCGCCCCATCAGACCATTAAGTCCAGACTCTAAAATTGCCTAGCTCCACCACTGCCACTGAGGCCTTATTAAAATGGACAAATGAATGCATCCAGGACTGAGAGCTTATACGGGGGGTAATAAAAGATGCGATATTAACGGCTCTCCCCTCCAATCAGTTGCCTCTGTTTTTTATGTGAAAATAATGCGGTGGGGGCTTGGTGGGGGGAAGAGACGGAGGGAAACAACACCCATCCCTGCTTCTGTCAAAGACTCATAATAGTGAACCATGTAAGAGTTCTAATTAGGCCGATGAAGCGATCTGTTACCAATAAGTGCTAAAATATGAAGCTGTGCTGTAGTAAAATTAATATTTTCAGTGGCATCTGAGTGACTGGAACAGCTGCAGAAACATTATTTTTGTTTTAATAAAAAATATTTTAAGGACTGAATGTTATAATGAGATCCTAATTGTTGGGCTAAGCTTTAATACAAGGAGAGGTCAAGGAAGTCATGCAGCTTAATTGATTTTTTCTTCCAGAAAATAAAAGCTTGCATGCAAAGGATCTGGTATGACAGCAGCCGTGGGAACAGTCATTAAAAGCTTATTAGCGCGATCAGCCCCAGCAATGAGACATAAAAACAGAACATTAAAGGATATAACACTTTGCCCACCGTGAGCTTGCTCTGTTTTTATTTTCTCGCTGAAGTTTCTTCTGCACTTAAATATGATGAGGCTTAATTAGCATACGCTTGAAAAATGGGGAGATATTAAGAGGGCCTTTCTGAGAGTCAAAGATGGAACAGGCCTAATGGGTTTTGAAGATCAATTATCTTCAAAATTTTGCAGTAGGCCTGCAGTGAAAAAACAGAGGAAGAAATGAAGGTTGTCAAATGTTCAGATCTGGATGCAGGCCTGACTCGGAGAAACAAAATGGAGGCTTTTGAGCATATGATGGAAATTAAAAGGGGAACAATTGTACAGAAGGAAGATGTCTCAAGGTTCTCTTTATTATTAGATGTCTTGTCCTCCTTAAAAAACAAAGGAAAAAACAAAAACAAAAACTTCTCCAAGCCATACAAAGTTCTGCTTCACAAACCTTTCAGTCATAAATAACAGTAAGCATAGAAATGGACATGTATTTCTAGTAGGGATGTATGAACCCCCCTCCCACTGTCCAGTTGCAGGGGTGAGGGGTCCATGGAAGGGCAACTCATGCCGTCAGGGCCTCATGCAATTCTCTGGAGCCCAGCCACATCTGCCAGAATTTGTCTCCGGCTCCCTATAAGACGCGATATGCTAATGGAGGCTGCCGTTAGCCTATCACAGGAAAAATACAGCCATAAATGATGTATTGTACACCATTTGCGGCTGTAAAGCACTGACTTTGATCTAAATTGCAGCTGTTTATGGCTGTATTGTGGTCAAAGTAAGGGCTTTACGGCTGCAAATGGCGTACAATACGCCATTTACAGCTGTAACTTTCCTGCGATAAGCTAATGGCAACCATCATTAGCATATCTCATCTTATAGAAAGCTGGAGAGCTGCTCTGTGGGAATGCCTCTGGACCCAGAGGTAAGTGGAGCTGCTCTGCCGTGGACCCCGGAGGTCGGATTCTTTGGATTCCAGCCTCATTCGAGTCTGTGACGGATTTCTCCAGTATCCCTAATTTCTAGTTCATTTCACTTTCAAAAGCTTTTAGTTTACCCATTATTCCATGCCATTTTGGCATTAATCTGCTTTAATCTTAGGGGCCAACTTACCTGAAGAATCGTCTCCTCCCATATATACCTGCCCGGACCCTACCTTCATCTTCAGTGGTCTGTCTCTGGGACCCCCTGCCAAAGGAAGTGAGGTGGGTGGCTACTAAGAAGAGGGCCTTTTCTGTTGTGGCACCCTGGTTGTAGAATGAGCTTCCCAGAAAGGCTCGCCCGGTGCCTATGCTGTGCTCTTTGCCTCTTTCCAGCCCCAGGTGAAGGCCTTTTTATTCTCCCAGGCATTTTAGCCTTTCAGTTTCTGCAGTTTTAAATCTGTTATTGTATTTTAAATATTTGCACTGCTGCTAGGTTTTATTTTGCTTTTATTTTTATTTTGTACTGTTGTTTTAAAGTTTTAAAATGTCATGTTGTGTTTTATCATTGTGTCGAATGGTTTTAATTGCTGTGAACCACCTCAAAAGCTTTGGCTATCGGACGGTATAGAAATCCAATCAATCAAACAAACACACACACACAAAAACTCCTCTCAGTGGGAAGAATCCAGGGCTGCCCATCCACTAGCAGAGTTGACCACCAATTCTAGTCCACACATGGCCTTCCTCAGGTCACTTATTTGAGAAATCCTTCTTGGTTATTATTGCAGGGTTGCGTATTGCGTATGCTCCATTTTCTGAGGTTGTCAGTCAGTCACCCACCTCTTGATCTTTGCCTTCAGAAGGTTTTCCTACTCCCCAAACATTTTCCTCCTCCAGCAGGAAAACACCGCCATTTAGGTCATCCATCATTTCCCCTTCTTTCCGTAAAGGGAGAGAATGCATAATGCACAGGCTTATCCATGTGGACCATTCCTGGGCCTCTGCCTCGGAGAGTGGCAGCAGGGACTGGGAAAGTGTGATTGGAACACAAAGAGGAGAACTTGACAGGGCGCCGGTGTGTGACAGGCGTCTTTAACATGTATTAGAGTGTGATATTTTGGCATGGAGTTCTAGTGGGATGTACATCGATCGGCTTCGTAGGGGGAAAGAAAAAAAGAGGATAGAATAAAGCACATGAGTTAGAAGCCAGGTAAAGGGAGATCAAAGAACAGATGTTTAGGGTTTTGGTATGTTACAGCAGGATGGGAAAATAAGCTGCTGTAAAGCATACTTTATCACAAATTAGGGGGCTGTGCCTGCACCATATATGTAATTTCTTGCTCAGGGCAAGAAATGCCTCCCATTTTCATGTTTGTTTTTGTGCTCATCAGAAAGGGGCTCCTATGTTTTTGCCTGTTTTTCATCAATTGTGGAAACATCAGTGCTGTTTTTATATGCTTTTTTTTGGTGACTTTCTTTGCCCGTAGTCATGGCATTTTCTTTGCCTTCACTCTTCTCAACCTCATTTGCCCACACTGCTGCTGAATCTGATTGGCTGTGAAGACCCATGTGAGTTTTACTGTCTGTGACATTATCCCATTAGATGTCCTGACACCATCCCCCCAAAATTGTGAAGCTCAGGGCTTGTCCCCTATGTAGTTTTCCTGGCCACTAATAGGCCTACTTCTTCTTGAGCTGAGAATGCATGCTTGACTTATGGAACTCACTGCCACAAGATGTCTCAATGGCCACTGGCTTTGGAGCTTTTAGCCATGCTACCTAAGAGATGCAATGGCTGGGGAAATGCAAGAAAAGGATGTTGGGCTGGATCCAGATTTTGTCATTCATAGAGTAGACTGCTTGATATCAGTGGGACTTAAGTTTGACATGACTGACTTAAGGCTCATTGATTTCAATTGGTCTCCTCTACATATGACTCAATTTGGATCCAGGCCCATTGTCTTCATGTCCTGCTTGTGGACTTTCTGGAGGTATCAGGTTGACCACTATGGGAAACGGAGAAGAGTTAAATAGATATGATCCTGAGCAAGCAACACTCTTTTTGTGGCCTTACTTTCTTACGGGATGGTAATAAACACAGAGAAGGTGGAATTCCTATGCTACAAGAAATAAATGTGCAAATATAAAAATCTAGATGAACAATAATCCATGCTTAAGAGGTGATATAAGTAGGGAAGTGTGAAACAGCAAAACAAGAGCTAGCTGAAATTGTCCGAATTGTATCTTGAAGCTCATTCTGCTTTGAGTGTGTATCAGTTTGTGACCTTTGTTTTTTCTTTTTCTTTTCACATGAAAAACTGTGCTTATTTTTGTATTTATTTTTCCAAATGTGCACATAAATTGTGTGCATCTTGAATATGTGCATTTCTTCTCCCATTAAAGTGTATTTGTATGTACTTTTCAAAAGTATGCTTTTTATGTGCATTTTTGAATACTTTTGTGTGTGTTTTTGGTATGCTCAGAAAGTTATGGACTTTGACTGCAGAGGGAGTCTGAGTCCATGTTCAGTTCAGAAGGTGAAAACAGGGTAAATCCTGATCAAAAATGATCTGAAACTAATTTCTCATACATGCCTAATCCCTAACCCACTCAAGTGAGAGATAGGTCCCAGTAATATTTCATTGCAAATGACAGCAGCTCCCCATAGGAACACAGGGACATAGGAGCAAAGGAGCTTGGCTTCACAGAAACAGAAATGAGTGAATACATGTCATCCCATCCTAGATTCAAATCCTGATGCCCCCCATCCTTCAGGTACAAAGTGTGACTATTTCATGCATGCTGGATGAGAGTCAGAACACAATTCTGTCTTTACAGAGAGAGAGAGAGAGAGAGAGAGAGAGAGAGAGAGAGATGATCAGATGTTTCCAGAGATGAAAGCCAATATGAGGCTTCCAAAAATAAAACTAAATCAAAATCAGCTTCAAAAAGCAAATGGTTTAAGAACATGATCTGCCATCTCTCAGCTTGTGATTCTACTCTTGCATTTGCTGGGGGAAAGCAGAAGGATACAGACAATTGCTCTACTTTTTGAGTTTTTGAAGATGGATTTTTAAGCAGGCTATCATTTGAATGCATGTGATGCACTAGCCTCACAGAAGCTATGCAGGTCTGATCAGTGCTTGGGAAGTTTGGGCATGCCAACATGAGGTCAATGGAAGAAAGTCTGGATGTAAATTCAATAAATAAAGCTGCTAAGCCTGAAGGCAAACATTTGGCTCCAGATTAAGCCATACTTAGAGCGGACTGCTTGACATCAATGGGAATTAAATTAGTCATGCCTTGCTTGCCCCATTGATTTCCATGGATCTACTCTAAGCCTAAGCAACCCTGGATTCAACCCACTGAATCCAGACTTGGTCCCAACAATATAGCTGTTGCCAGGAGCTGCCCCTTTCCAGCATGTAACTCCTTTGCTGAGGGAACTGCACTGGTTGCTTATTTGCTACTGGGCCAGCTTTAAGGTTTTAGTACTTGTGTACAAAGCCCTGAACAACTCAGGACCAGGATACCTGAGAGAACACCTTCTCCCTTATTAACCTGCCCAGTCACTGAAGTCATTGGAGAGCATGCTCCTGGTTGTTCCGCATGGACTTATGGCCCGATTGGAGTCCACCAGGAGAAGAGCCTTCAGTGTGGTGGCCCCCTTTCTTTGGAATTCCCTGTCCCTGGAGTTCAGGCAGGCACCAACGCTGTATTGTTTCCAGCACCTCCTAAAAACAGCACTCTTCCAGAAGGCATTCCTTAGTTGACCAGCCACGGTTTCTATTGGCACTGTGTTTTTAAAGAGGTGTAATTTTAATGTGGCGTTTTAATCTTTTTATGCCTTTACTGTTTTATCTCTTGTGTTCACTGCTCCAAAATCTGTTGTAGATATGGTTGTTGTTGTTCAGTCGTTAAGTTGTGTCCGACTCTTCGTGACCCTATGGACCATAGCACGTCAGGCCTTCCTGTCCTGCGCTCTCTCCCAGAGCGTGCTCAAGTCCATATTCATTGCATCCTGATGCTATCCAGCCATCTCATCCTCTGCCGTCCCCTTCTCCTTTTGCCTTCAGTCTTTCCCAGCATCAGGGTCTTTTCCAGAGAGTTTTCTCTTCACATTAGGTGGCCAAAATATTTGAGCTTCAGCTTCAGTATCTGTCCTTCCAATGAGCAGTCAAGGTTGATTATACATATTGTAAATAAATAAAACAAATAATCTTCTCAACACAAACCTTAGTCAAACTGAATCTCTAAGCTTGTGATGGTCGATGCCCCCAGTAAGATCCAGACTAGGGATGGCGGAGAAGTCCAAAATGGACTGAAGTGAGTCTGGATTTCTTGTATTCTGGTCCACAAATTCTTTGCCAGAACGGCATCTGCCAGTCAGGCAGATTCCGGGGATGTGCAACTTTTTTCTTTAAACTGAAGGAAGCAGCAATTTCCTTATACATTTAGTAGTGCATGCGTGTGTGTGGCAGGGAGGGGAGGGGCAGTATTCTGCTTACCAGTAACATTGTGAGTGCTGTGGGTGTGTTTTTAAAAAAATAAAAATAAAAAAATAAAATCCTGTCTGCTGTAGTGTCTCCCATGTTGATGTACTTCTTGGAATTCCATAAAAAGGACTCCAGTTCCTTTCAGGGGCATCCCAGAAAGTTTGTTGGCCGGAAGGTTGCCTGCATGGAGGGAAAGCACCCGTTGAGAGCATTCTTGCCTTCAGTCTTATACACACTTACCTGAGAGTAACTGTCATTGAAATCAATTGGACTTACTTTTGAGTAGACATGCACAGACTTGAGCTGTAAATTAGTTAACCGCCCCCAAGGCTTCTCAGAGATCCCACTGAACACAGCAGTGCTTACTTCTGAGTAAACACATTCACTGTATGCACACTGAGTAAACACATGGGCTCCCTGGGTGGACGAGGGAGTCTCCTATTTCAGCCAAGCAAGAGAAAGCCTTTATTTTATTTTATTTATTTTTTATTTATTTCATTTCTATACCGCCCAATAGCCGAAGCTCTCTGGGCGGTTCACAAAAACTAAAACCAAACAACACACAATAAAACAATTTAAAATATATAGAACATTAAAACCACAATATAACAATACAACCACAATAAAACCTAGCAGCAGTACAGGAGTTTAAAATACAGATTTAAAACAGCAAAGATAAAAATTTAGAAAGCTAAAATGCCTGGGAAAATAAAAAGGTCTTCACCTGGCGCCAAAAGGAGTACAATGTAGGCGCCAGGCGAACCTCACTAGGGAGCTCATTCCAGAGCCGGGGTGCCACAACAGAAAAAGCCCTCCTCCTAGTAGCCACCCGCCTCACTTCCTTCGGCAAGGGCTCACGGAGAAGGGCCGCTGAGGATGATCTTAAGGTCCGGGCAGGCACATATGGGAGGAGGCGATCCTTCAGGTAACCTGGCCCCAAGCCATTAAGGGCTTTGAATGTTAACACCAGCACTTTGAATCGGGCCCGGAAATGGACTGGCAGCCAGTGCAGCTGGAAAAGTACTGGCGTAATATGAGCTCGCAGGCCAGTCCCTGTTAACAATCTTGCTGCCCTATTTTGGGCCAGCTGAAGTTTCCGGACCGTTTTCAAAGGCAGCCCCACGTATAACGCATTGCAGTAATCCAGACGAGAAGTTATCAGAGCATGGATAACTGTAGCTAGGCTATCTCTGTCCAGATAAGGGCGTAGTTGGTATACCAGCCTAAGCTGATAAAAAGTGCTCCATGCCACTGAGTTCACCTGTGCCTCAAGTGACAGTTCTGGATCCAAGAGCACCCCCAAACTACGAACCTGATCCTTTAAGGGGAGTGCAACCCCCTCCAGAACAGGTTGAATATCACCTAGCCGGGCAGACGAACCACCCACTAACAGTGCCTCCGTCTTGTCTGGATTGAGTTTCAGTTTATTAGCCCTCATCCAGTCCATTACCGTGCCCAGGCACTGGTTCAGAACAGCCACTGCCTCACCTGGTTTTGATGAGAAAGAGAGGTAGAGCTGGGTGTCATCCGCATATTGATGGCACCTCAGCCCACACCTCCGGATAACCTCCCCCAGCGGTTTCATGTAGATGTTAAACAGCATGGGGGATAGAATAGAGCCCTGTGGAACCCCATGGCACAATTGCCATGGCACAGAGCAATAATCCCCCAGCACCACCTTCTGGAATCGGCCATCCAAGTAGGAGCGGAACCACTGTAGTGCAGTGCCTCCAACTCCCAACCCAGACAACCTATCCAGAAGGATACCATGGTCGATGGTATTGAAAGCCGTTGAGAGGTCCAGGAGAATCAACAGGGTCGCACTCCCCCTGTCCCTCTCCCGGCAGAGGTCATCCCACAGGGCAACCAAAGCAGTTTCCGTTCCAAAACCAGGCCTGAAGCCCGATTGAAATGGATCTAGATAATCCGTTTCATTCAACAGTGCCTGGAGCTGTCCTACAACCACCCGCTCAAGCACCTTGCCCAGGAAGGGGATGTTGGCCACTGGCCTATAATTGTTAACATCCTCTGGGTCCAGGTTAGGCTTTTTCAGGAGTGGTCTAATTACTGCCTCTTTTAAAGCAGCAGGCACCACTCCCTCTCTCAAGGAGGAATTTACAACCTCCTGGACCCAGCCGGACAACCCCTCCTTGTTTGATTTAATAAGCCATGAAGGGCAAGGGTCAAGCACACAAGTGGTCGATCGGACTTGGCCAAGCACCTTGTCCGCATCCTCAGGCCTCAGTAACTGAAACTCATCCAATAAAACTGGACCAGACGGTGCTCTGAACGCCTCTACCAATGGAACTCCATTAATGGTGGTGTCCAATTCATGACGAATCTGAGCGACTTTATCCTCAAAGTGCCGCGCAAACTCGTCACAGCGTGCTACCGAGGGTTCCACCATCTCTCTCCCTGGCCCAGAATGTAACAGGCCGCGAACCACTTGGAAAAGCTCCGCCGGATGACACTGAGAAGATGCAATGCTGGTGGAAAAGAACTGCCTCTTTGCCACCCTCACCGCCACAGAGTAGGCTCGATAGTGGGCTCTTACCTGTGTTCGGTCAGACTCAGCACAAGTTTTCCTCCACCTGCGTTCTAGCCGTCTCCCCTCTTGCTTCATTGCCCTCAGCTCAGGTGTATACCAAGGAGCTGTCCGGGCTCTGCTCAGAGGGAGAGGGCGCTTGGGTGAGATCGTGTCAACCGCCCGAGTCATCTCTGCATTCCACAGAGCGACCTGGGCTTCGACAGGAGCACCAGCCATACCAGCAGGAAAATCCCCCAGAGCCCTCTGGAATCCATCGGAATCCATTAATCTCCGGGGGCGGACCATTTTAATAGGACCCCCACCCTTGCAGAGGGAAAAGGCCGCCAGAAGTCTAAACCTCAGCAGGAAGTGATCTGACCATGACAAAGGGACAGATGTTAATTCCTCCACTTTCAGATCACCATCCTCCTGCCCAGTCGAGAAAACCAGATCAAGCGTGTGTCCTTTTATATGCGTTGGGCCGATGACATGTTGGGACAGCCCCATGGTTGTCATGGCAGCCATGAAGTCCTGAGCCGCCCCGGATACAGCGGCCTCGGCATGGAAGTTGAGATCCCCCAGGACCATCATCCTGGGGGTCCTCAACACCAAGTCCGAGACCACCTCCGTCAGCTCAGGCAGGGAGTCTGATGGGCAGCGGGGTGGGCGGTACACCAACAGAATCCCTAGTCTGTCCCGGGTACCCAACACAAGGTACAGACACTCAAGATCTGCACTCGAATGAGCAGGAAGCCTGGAGAGGGAGATTGAATTCCTATAGACCACGGCAACCCCCCCTCCCCGACCCTCAAGTCGGTGTTGGTGCTGCACTGAGTACCCAGGAGGGCACAGCTGGGAGAGAATGACCCCTGCCAGTTCCCCCACCCAGGTCTCAGTAATACATGCCAGGTCAGCCCCCTCATCCACAATCAAATCATGGATGAGGGAGGTCTTATTTTGGGCTGACCTGGCATTCAGCAGCAGCACCACCAGACCCGAGGGCAGACTGGTAAGGCTGCCAGGAGCCATCAGGTTGGGGGAAGAACCAGAAGAGGGGACAGCTGTAAGGTGCCTAGCCCCTCTTCTCCTCAGCTGGCCTGTTAATCCCCCAACGCCATACCTCCCCCTGCCCGTGACCACAGATATGGTGGCACCTCTCTGACTCCCTGAGTTGCCCAATCGTCCTCCCAGGCACATATTAAAATATTAAGATATAAAATATACAACAGTTTAAAAGAATATAAAAGAGATAAAAGAGAACAGCAGCTAAGAAGGAGCAGATAGTCCACGTTTGCCCCTTCCCCTGGTCTTTAAAGCTGCTGCCCTCTGCTGCTGCTGCTATTTACTGCTGGTGTTGTGGCTGCTGGTGTCTCTGGAGAGGCAGGTGGGTAGATCTTGCGACTCCAAGTGCGACGCTAAGTGCGCACTTAGCGTCGCACTTGGCGCGACGCCGAGGCGCACGCCGAAGCGCTGCCTCTGGCAGCCCCGCCTTAAGTACCTGTGGGCGGGGGCAGAAGCAGGCTCAGGATCACCCGGTGCAGCTGCTGGCTGGTCCTCCTTCCCCAGGCTCCTTCCCGAGCAGCCTCTGGCAGCCCCGCCTTAAGTACCTGTGGGCGGGGGCGGGGGCAGGCTCAGGCTCAGGATCACCCGGTGCAGCTGCTGGCTGGTCCTCCTTCTCCAGGCTCCTTCCCTTGAATGTTAAATGTTAAAAGCCTTGAATGTTAGGATTTCACTGCCTATTTAAGAACATAAGGACATAAGAAGAGCTCTGCTGGATCAGACCAAGGGTCCATCTAGTCCAGCATTCTGGTCACACAGGGGCTAACCAGCTGCTCACAGGAAACCCACAAGCAGGACATGAGTGCAACAGCACCCTCCCGCCCATGTTCCCCAGCAACTGATGTACACAGGCTCACTGCCTCTGGTACTGGAGGTAGCACATAGCCATCAGGACTAGTAGACATGGATGGCCTTTTCCTCCAGGAATTTGTCCAGCCCCATTTTGAAGCCATCCAAATTGGTGGCCATCACTACTTCCTGTGGTGGCAAATTCCATAGTTTAACTCTGCGCTGTGTGAAGAAGCCCTTCCTTTCGTCTGTCCTGCATCTCCCACCAATCAGCTTCATGGGATGACCTCATTGGGTTCTCGTATTTTGAGGGAGGGAGAAAAATGTCTCCCTGTCCTCATTCTCCACACCACCATGCATAATTCTGTAGACCTCTATCCTGTCTCCCCTTACCCTCTGCCCCCCCCCCAAGCTAAACAATCCCAGCTGTTGCCACCTTTTCTCATAGGGGAGATGCTCCGGCCCCTTGGCCATTTTAGTTGCCCTTCTCTGCGCCTTTTCCAGCTCTACAGTATCTTTTTTTTTAGGAGTGGTGACCTGAACTGGATAATTTTCCAAGTGTGGCCACACCATAGATTTGTATAGGGGGGCAGTATGATCTTGGCAGCTTTATTCCCAACCCCTTTTCTAATTTAAGATTAATATTTAATTTAATATTTAAGATGCCTTTTCTCCCCTCCCTGAACAAATTCATCATGCAGAGCTTGGCATGACCATTTTTTAAATTGTTGTTGTTGTTGTTGTTGTTGTTGTTATTATTATTATGAGTTGCTTTGGATAAGGCACTACTGCTTGGGTGGGGAAGGCAGTCTCTATTACCTCCAAATCAGAAAGAAACCTTGAAGGCAATTTGCTCTCAATAAGCTTTTCCTCCCTTCTTGAAAAGACACGGGCACAGGTCTTGGGCTTGTGAAAGGCAGACCTGAAGACATAGACTGGATTAAATACACTCCTAACATCATTATGGACCATGGAACGAAAGATGCCTGACAAGGCATGAAACACAGACAGAATGGATTTAACCAAATCCATGCATCCCTAATCCAGACTTGACTACTGCTGGGGATACCCTTGAAAACTATTTGGCAATATTGATATTGGATGCTCAGAACATATTTCACTAAGACTTCTTCACTGACTTCCAGTTACTTCCACATACAATTTGAGGTGCTCTTTCGTATGAATAAAGCTCTACCATGCTTGGGAGCAGGGCATTGGAAGGGACTCCTGGAGGATCTGACCATTCATTCTGATGGCCTGTTCAGCAGGTGGTTCCGCTTGCGGATGCAGACCTGAAACAATGGGCAACTAGGGTGAAAGCAAAATGTCTCCCCCTGTTTGGTGGTGAGACATTTCAGCTGATTTGGGGGGTTATGGAGGTGAACTTCAGGGGCAGGGAGCTTAGCACCCTCTGCGGAGCTCCTCCAGGTGTCAGCTGATGGCCATGATTTTATTTCAGGGATGTGCAAGTTTTTTGTTTCTGTTTGTAGATCATGAGAACATCTCCCATTCACAATCACAAGCATGCATGTAAGCAGGAGCATCTTTCTTTGAGAAATGTTCACAAATCCCTGAATTTGCTGTCTATCTGTCTATCTATCATCTATCTATCTATCATCTGTCTGTCTGTCTGTAGATCTATCTATCATCTATCATCTGTCTGTCTGTCTGTCTGTAGATCTATCTATCATCTATCTATTGTCTGTCTGTCTGTAGATCTATCTATCATCTATCGTCTGTCCGTCTGTCTGTAGATCTATCTATCATCTATCTATATATCGTCTGTCTGTCTGTCTGTCTGTCTGTCTGTCTATCTATCTATCTATCTATCTATCTATCATCTATCTATCATCTGTCTGTCTGTCTGTCTGTAGATCTATCTATCATCTATCTATCTATCTATCTATCTATCGTCTGTCTGTCTGTAGATCTATCTATCATCTATCTATCGTCTGTCCGTCTGTCTGTAGATCTATCTATCATCTATCTATCATCTGTCTGTCTGTCCGTCTGTCTGTAGATCTATCTATCATCTATCTATCGTCTGTCTGTCTGTCTGTCTGTCTGTAGATCTATCTATCATCTATCTATCGTCTGTCCGTCTGTCTGTAGATCTATCTATCGTCTGTGTCTGTCTGTCTGTCTGTCTGTCTATCTATCTATCTATCTGACAAAATGTTCATGCTTTAGTCAAGAGGGGAGGGGAAGTGCACAGTTTTGAAAAAAGAAAAAAAAGAAATGCTCACTTTTCCCATTCAAATGATCTGAAAAACAGGTCCAAACTAAAATGGGAGAGAGCTGAAATGAGCTTTGAAGTTATTTTCAGAGAAGTGAGGTGACCTTGAAAATTCAAAATTGCTGGTTTTCCAATCCCTAGTTTGTTTTTCCCCAAAGCCACCTCCTCCCCTGGAATGACATTATTTCATCATGTGTCACTCCCAGGGGTCTTTAGGGCAAAAACAAATGAACAAACGTGTGTGTATACATACATGCGCGTGGTGCACACACACACACACACACACACATACTGACTACCAGAAAGAGTTCTTTGGGAGGTGGGGGAGGGAGTTGAACCCATTCCTAAACTTTCCCTTTCCCTCAAGGAAAAAAATTAAAAGATAATGCTGGTTGCTTTAGCCCCCTTTAACGTGACACTAGTGCAAAGAGAGAGCGAGAGAGAGAGAGGGAGCAGATGACTGTGGGGGGGGGGAAGAACTGGCTTCCTTTTATTAGCACAGAAATGTTTGTCACGCTGCAATGCAATTACTTCTTTTTAATCAGAAGGGTTGATTTGCCTTTAATTAGGAAACCCGAATCTCAGAAAAACAAAAACAAGCCAAAAAAATAACAAAAAAGTGCCTTTCGTAAGCATTGCTTTTATTCTAATGGTATGCAGAGCTTTTAACAGGTGGTTAACAAACTCATTATTTCAAGATGGCTCTGTACCTACCTTTGTTTCTGAAGGCACAGGGTGGAGTAGGAGGGGGAGAATGTCTTTATCATTACATGTTTTGGGGTAATGTGGCAGCTGCTGTTTATGCTAATTTTTGCTTAACTTGCAAATAGACCCAGGTCGTGCTTGTGCCATTCCAGCTGTCATGGAAGCCATTTCAGAAAACATGCCTAGGCTTCAAAGAAGAGCTCTTCTCCCTCATCCTGTTCTCCATCCCCCCCCCCCACTATGTCTCTGGAGCAAAAGGCGTTCCAGTGACAGAAAGGTGCCAAAGGATAAGAAGATTGCACCTGATCCTGAGTGACTGGATGATACTGTCACCCAGTTGTCTTATTCAGAGTCCATCAGGCACTCTGAACTCCATCTTCCCTTCTCTTCCCCACCATTTATACTGCACTGGCCATGGCATGGTGAAGCCTCACCATGAACACTTCATGTGTCAGAAGGGTGAGCCAGAAAGCAGGGTGAGTATGTCAGAGAGACAACTGTGTGGGCTAGAGAAAGGGAGATGGGTAAGAAGAACATAGGAAGTTGCCTTATGCTGAGTCAGACTATTGCTTGATCTTGGGCAAGGAAGCCTGGTGCCCACCAGAGTTTGTGGACTAGAATTTCCATAAGGAGCAGCCAGCATGGCCAATGGTGAGGGATTATGAGAGTTGTCATTCAAAACATCTGGGGGGTACCAGGTTATCCACCCCTGGTCTACTCTGCCTAGGCAGTATTGAACATGGTCATTCCACAAACTCAAACAGTGCTTGTGGAGCTCTGCCGAATCTTTCCGTTGTGCAAGTGGTTGTCCATTAGCCTTGCACAACTGGTTGCACATAGGGATGTACAGACTGTGTGAAATCCACTCCGTCTGTGTTTCACAGAGGGTCAGGCATCTTCGTCCATTCACAGGTGGATGTGAATATTTTTTTTCATCATGTGGAAAAATATGCAAATAATTATGTACAAGGTTTCGTAACAATTTACATAATTTACCTTAGCACGTAACATTTAGCATTTTGTTCTCCATCGTATTCAACTTTTCCTCACCAGAAACTTGCATAGTTTCCTACAATAAATATGCGTAAATTTTGGGAAAGTTAAAAAAAAAAAATTCCAAAAGCCCATTGTCTCCATGTGGCCTGAGAGGGTCACTCCGCAGCAGATTCCGCAGGTCGGATTCTGAGAGATCCGAGCTCATTTTAGTTCATCTCAAAGTTTTTGAGCATCCCTGGTTGCACAATGGATTGCACAAGTGACTTCTTGCACAACTGTGTTTGCACAAATATCACTTTAGTTGGATTCTCCTCTTACGCATAATTCAGAATCTAGAATTTGCTAGCACAATATCATTTGTGCTAACAGAATGACACAGTTGTACCCTGCCTACTGACAGCAGCTCTCTAGGGGTGTATGCAAATTTCATTTCTGTTCTCAAATCATCAGAGCTTCCCACGTTCACAGCCCTGAATATGAAGGGGAGCGTCTTTCACTGAAAAAGCTTGCACAGTGCTGGACTTGTGATCTCTTTTCAAAACATGAGTATTTCTCGAAAAAAAATGTGCATTTTCTAGGGATGGCAGAGAATTCTGCCATGGATCACTGTGAGGCCTAATGCCAGTGCATTCGTAAATATTTACGTGGGCTAAAACAGGGAATCAAAAAGGGACTCAAATAGCGCCCACTATGCTATTTGCGTTCCCCTTGATTTACGCCGTCATAGTCTACGTAAATATTTACATAGATTAAGAGGGCAAAAATAAGGAATGCAAATGGCAGTGGCCATAGCTGCTGCCATTTGCATATGCATTTTTTTTTTTTTTTACCCAGAGCCCTCCACGGCCGGAAATCCGGCTGCAGCCGGATCTGGCCTGGCTGGGCCTGGCCAGCTGCTCTGCGGAGCTGCCGCGGAGCACAGCTGGCCTCAGAGAATTCCGGGGGGGAGGAACAGAGCGCCTCCCCCCCGGTGAGGATTCCGGGGTGGGGACGGAACGCCCCCACCACCATCAACATAGTCCGCCAACGGGTAAGTGACTTTTGTACATCCCTTGCATTTTCACATTTCAGCACTTTTGAAAAATGCATGTGGAAATGCACACTTTCACCATACAAAATGCACACTTCACCCCATTTAAACAAACAGAAAAAGCAGGTCACAAACAAATACAGGAGCAAGGCAAACTGAGCTTCAAAGTGGAATTTGGACAATTTTGGTGAGCTTGAGCATCCCTGTTTCTCCTATCCCTACAGCTCTCCAAGCCATTACTGTCCAGTTGGCTCACTTTGTCTTCTCGTTGAACATGGAGATTTTCTAAAAATTAACGTTGGAATGGGTACATGCACAGTTTTCAGCAGTTTTCATTTGGCATCTTCTCTCCTCTTGCAGACAGGTTGCCAAAGAACAGTTGGGCAGAAACTTGTTGATTAAGTCAGTGTTTAATATAGGAAGTAGAAAGAAGGTCAGGCAACAAAGGAAGAGTACAGGCAGATAGCACAGAATTGCAGGGAAGGCATCAGGAAGGCTAAAGCTGAGAACAAGCTGAGGTTAGCGGGGGATGCTAAAAGCAACAAAAAGGCTTTCTTCAGCTACATGCATAGTAAAAGGCAGAGGAAAGAAATGGTGGTTCAGCTATTAAATAAGGATGGCAAAACGATAACGGATGACAAAGAAAAGGCAGAGGTGCTCAATTCCTACTTTGGCTCAGTCTTCTCCCAAAAGAGGATCTATGACCCCCCTGGCAAAGGCGAAGTACAGGCTGAAAGGGCAGGATTGCAGCTTGAGATTGATAGGCATATGGTCAAGGAACGTCTAATTACTTTGAATGACTTCAAATCTCCAGGGCCATATGAACTGCATCTTAGAGTAATAAAGGAACTGGCAGAAGAACTCTCAGAACCGCTGTTTATTCTCTTTGAGAAATCATGGAGGACGGGGGAAGTGCCAGATGACTGGAGGAGGGCTAATGTTGTCCCTAGCTTCAAAAAGGGTAAAAAGGAGGAACCTGGGAACTACAGACCAGTCAGTCTGACATCAATCCCTGGGAAAATTCTGGAGCAGATGATAAAGCAATCCATCAGTAAGCACCTTGAAAACAATGCAGTGATTACGCGAAGCCAACATGGATTTGTCAAGAACAAATCCTGCCAGAGGAATCTGATCTCATTTTTTGATCAAGTAACCTCCCTTGTGGACTGTGGGAATGCTGTGGACATAGTATACCTCGACTTCAGCAAAACGTTCGACAAAGTGCCCCATGATATCCTGATGAGCAAACTAGCTCAAAGTGGGCTAGATGAAACAACAATCTGGTGGATCCACAGTTGGCTATAGAATCGGACTCAAAGAGTGCTTATCAATGGGAACTTCTCAAACTGGGGAGAGGTAATGAGTGGGGTACCGCAGGGCTCAGTCCTGGGCCCAGTGCTCTTCAACATTTTTATTAATGATGTGGAGGAGGAGGTGCAGGGAATGCTGATCATATCTGGGATGACACTACATTGGGTGGGATAGCTAATACCTTGGAAGACAGAAATCAAATTCAAAGTGATCTTGATAGACTGGAGCACTGGGCAGAAAACAACAGAATGAAATTTAATAGGGATAAATGCCAAGTTCTGCACCTAGGAAAAAGAAACCAAATGCACAGTTACAAGATGGGGGATACGTGGCTCAACAACACTACAAGCGAGAAGGATCTTGGAATTGCTGTTGATCACAAGCTGAATATGAGCCAACAATGTGATGTGGCTGCAAAAAAGGCAAATGCTATTTTGGGTTGCATTAATAGAAGCATAGCTTCCAAATCCTGGGAAGTACTAGTTCCCCTCTACTCAGCACTGGTTAGGCCTCATCTGGAGTACTGTGTCCAGTTCTGGGCACCACATTTTAAGAAGGATGCAGACAAACTGGAGAGGGTTCAGAGGAGGGCAACAAAGATGCTCAGGGGACTGGAAACAAAGCCCTATGAAGAGAGACTGAAAGAACTGGGCATGTTTAGCCTTGAGAAGAGAAGACTGAGGGGAGTTAGGATAGCGCTCTTCAAGTATTTGAAAGGTTGTCACAGAGAAGAAGGCCAGCATCTCTTCTCAATCATCCCAGAGTGCAGGACATGGAATAATGGGCTCAAGTTACAGGATGCCAGATTCCGGCTGAACATCAGGAAAAACTTCCTGACTGTTAGAGCAATACGACAATGGAACCAATTATCTAGGGAAGTGGTGGGCTCTCCCACACAGGAGACATTCAAGACGAAGCTGGACAGCCATCTGTCAGGGATGCTCTGACTTGGATTCCTGCATTGAGCAGTGGGTTGGACTCGATGGCCTTGTAGGCCCCTTCCAACCCTACTATTCTATGATTCTATGTTTCTAAAAGAATCCTGATGCGATGGTGCATGATCAGCACATCTTGGTCCTCCCTTTGCACTATGATTTCATCCATCCATCCATCCATCCATCCATCCATCCATCCATCCATGGACTGGTGTCCATTTATAACTTGCAAGGAGAATACCACCACCACCACCACCAATGACAACTTATGCTACTATTACTACTACTTAGGGAAGCATGAATCAGCAAAACATGGGTTCACAAAAGTTCTCCAAATTCCATCTCAGAGCTCATTCTGACTCAAGTCCATCTCAATGGAATCAATTCGCTAGGGAGGTGGTGGGCTCTCCCAACTGGAGGCATTCAAGATGAAGCTGGACAAAAGTCTGTCAGGGCTGATTTGACTTGGATTCCTACATTGAGCAGGGGCTTGGACTCAATTGTCTTGTAGGCCCCTTCCAACCCCACTATTCTATGATTCTGTGATCTGGTGAAAGGGTGGAGAGCCTCTAATCAGCACTGGTTAGGCCTCATCTTGACTACTGTGTCCAGTTCTGGGCACCACTCTTTAAAAAGGATGCAGACAAACTGGAGAGGGTTCAGAGGAGGGTGATGAAGATGATCAGGGGACTGGAAACAAAGCCATATGAAGAGAGACTGAAAAGAACTGGGCATGTTTAGCCTTGAGAAGAGGAGAGTAAGGGGAGATAGGATAGCACTCTTCAAGTACTTGAAAGGTTGTCACAGAGAAGAAGGCCAGGATCTCTTCTTGATCATCCCAGAGTGCAGGACACAGAATAATGGGCTCAAGTTACAGGAAGCCAGATTCCGGCTGAACATCAGGAAAAACTTTCTGACTGTTAGAGCAATACAACAATGGGACCAAGTACCTAGGGAGGTGGTGGGCTCTCCCATACTGGAGGCATTCACGATGAAGCTGGACAGCCACCTGTCAGGGATGCTTTGCCCTGGATACCTGCATTGAGCAGGGGGTTGAACTCGATGGTCTAGGCCCCATCCGACCCTACTATTTTATGATTCTATGAGATTGCAAGTTTTCTTTTCACATAGAAATCCACCCAAAATTCATGGAGGTGGTATTTTGTAAGGATGCCTATGGCAATATATTTGGCATCACAGCAAAGATTCCCTAAGACCCGTGAGGACTTTTGGCTCAGCCATATGAAAAACTGTACAGAGTCAACTCTGCAGGTGAAAAGGAGACATGAAGTTTGTATGAATGAATAAAGTTTGAAGCACTGAAAATGTGATAAGAAGGACATCGTGGCTCAAACACTTGGGGCTTTTGAGTTCTGAAATGCAGTTCAAAAGGCTGTAGTGGCACTGTCTGAAAGAGATGATTCGTTCAATAGACTGGAGCATCTTCACTGCCAGCTTCCACACTTCTGCATATTGTGTGGTGAATTATTCCTGGCAAGCTCAACTTGGTCTCCTACCAACATCTCCCATTCTTGTTTATAAAATCTCACGTTTGAGTTATTTTCAAAGGCCTCTTGCTCCTGTGTGTGGAGCGTCTCTTTCTTCCCCATCCTGGTGGAAAATCAATAAAGAGAGTTACAGGGAAGAGGCATCTTCTCATGATGGATATGAGCATCAACAGGTCAAAATGCAAGGGCAATCTCCACCATCAAACACAACAGTT